>NC_057826.1:39470000-40095000 GCF_910594005.1 Cervus elaphus
GGTGGGAGGGGGGATCGGGATGGGGAGTACGTGTAAATCTATGGCTGATTCATATCAATGTATGACAAAACCCACTGAAATGTTGTCAAGTAATTAGCCTCCAACTAATAAAAAAATTAAAAAAAAAAAAAAAAAAAGGAGTGCTGTTGGAAGGAAGGAGGAGAAAGCAGGAAGGATTAGGGAAAGGTGAGCTGAAATGCAGTCCCAAGGACAGCCTCAGTGACCCCACAGGGAGCTCTGGAGACAGGTGCATTCAGAGTAGTCCCAAGGACGTCTGAGAGGGCCAGACCTTTATACTCCCACATACATCAGTCACATACATCAGTCACTGAAGGTGGGTGGCCCTAGGAAGGGGTATGAACCTAGAAGTGGCAAGTCTCTGCAGCTGAGCCATCCCAAAGGGCTGGACAGTTGAAGTCTGTCTGCTGACAGCACTCCCAGATGCTGAGACAATAAGGCCTTTATTAAACAGGGTCTGAGTGGGGCATCACCATGCCGACTGCAGGGGTCAAATAAAGTAGTGATTAAAAAAAACCACTCAGATTGGCCTAAGTTCAAATCTCAGTCTCACCATTTACTACTTGTATTACCTTAAACTAGTTATTTAATTTTTTGAAGGTTATTGATAAGATAGTGACTGAAGGGATAACAAAGGAGAAATTAATGAAGGAGGAGAACATGGACTGAGAGAAAACGGGATGGGTGATCCTGAGGTCAAGAGCAGGGAAACAGGTTAGGGTAGCAGAAAATTGAAAAGATGGGAGTATGGTCAGCTGCCAGCGGGTTTCTGTAGCCCTCAGTGTCCTGTCCTTGTCCTTTGATTTATCCAACTCTATTTGCCCAACCTCCTATAATCTCTTTGTTCACAATCGGGTTTCTGAGCAAGAAGAAGGTACACATTCATGTTCATTGATGTCCAACTTCCTCTGTCCCCTCATTTTATACATGTGTCTCATCAGCTTCCCTACACTTTCCTCACAATGACTTTTCAAAATCTTCACCACTTTGTCAGTTGATGACCTTGCCACCATCCTACAACATAGCCAGGTACCCATAGATATAAAACTTAAGAATATAAGGAGGAACATACCGGGAACATTGTCTTACAATGCCCTTAATACTCAATTTTAGAACTTTCAGTGGAAGGCTTTAAAAAAGATTATAGATTCCTGAGGGCAATCATAGGCCTACTAAATTAGAATCTCTGGGAGAGGGACCAAGGAATCTGTATATTTTGATGATCCACAAGATTTTGGAACTTCTGCTTTAAGCAGACTTCCCTATTACTGTGATGTGACTCCCACTACGGACTGATGCCTCCCAAATTTATATTTCTTTCTTTTTTAAAAAAGATTTTTGATATGGACCACTTTTAAAGTCTTTATTGAATTTGTTACAATATTGCTTCTGTTTTATGTTTTGTTTTTTTAGCTATGAGGTGGGGATCTTAGCTCCCTGACCAGGGATAGAATCCACACCTCCTGCATTGGAAGGCAAACTCTTAAGCACTGGGCCACCAGCGAAGACCTCTAAATGTATATCTCTAACTCAGAGCTTCCCTAAGTCTCAGATCCAAATATTCAATCACTAATTTGCATGGTTATTTCTCTTTGTATTTGGGTGGGGCAAAAAGTTTGTTCGGGTTTTTCTATAACATGGAAAAACTCAAATGATCTTTTTGGCCAACCCAGTATATCCTGCACTGTAAATGCAGAATGACCAGACTTCTGTTAAACCCAACAAAACAAAACACAACTAGAGCAAAGGCGTCTATTTCTCTTTCTCCATCGGCTATCAGATCCTCTCTGAAATGACCAAAGAAACACACAAATAGGAAAGTTCTGCATCATAGCAGGAACCCAAGAAAGGAAGCCATGTACATTGTACATTTTTAGAAACACAATCAAGCTTGAGTTTGACATGAGATCGATGGAAGCTAGAAAAGGTCAGCTTGCAACCAATGCTCCTGAGAAAAACTCAGTGTCACAGGAAATAATTGCAAGAGACCCTGGGAGGATTCCACTAACCCCTCCCTGCATGTGAAGAGGTAAGAAGCTGAAGATAGGAGAGACAGAGTGGAGCACTGGGATGAATACCAAGAAGGGCTGTTGGGAGAAGCCACAAGGTGTATCTGGTGAGCACTCACAGCAGATATGGGTGTTGCAGGAGAGAATCTCATAGGTGTCCTTGAAAACCACCAGAAAGATATGTGCCAGCCATAGAGGCTGAGCCAGAGACAAAATCAGCCCTCAGTGCACAACTTCTCGTAACACAGAGAAGAAAACTCAGATGGGTAATCCTGTCCTTGGGTCTCGCTGTTGTTAGGATGCTGGGCTCCTAAACTGGCACTGCAAGATGATAGCAATGAGATCTTTAGCTAAAGTTAAATAGGAGGATTGTAATGATAATCAGGTGGTGAGGTGGAGATCACTGTGTCCATCACAGAAGATCGGCACATCTGCTTATCGTCACACTGAGCATCTACAGGCTCCTTGCTGGCTCCCACAATTCACCTGGAGCCAGTCCACCTAGATATTTCCATTTTTTTCCGCAGAGATGCTGGGGACACACTGACATAAGGATGAAATCTGTCTGGATTCCCAAGTGGAGAACAGAATGTTTATAAAAACAAACTACATATTAGATAACTCAGTAAATTCTAAAATGTATAAATAGGAAATATTGTACTTTTATCACAATAAATAAATAAAACTAATCATACCTACAAATATATAAACAACATCAAAAACCCTACTGCAAAAATAAAATTCTAATTATTTCAGGTCAAAAAAGAAAGAAATAGGGCTTCCCTCATGGCTCAACGGTAAAGAATCCACTTGCCAGTGCAGGAGACACAGGTTCAATCCCTGATCCGGGAAGATCCCGCATGCTGTGGAGCAGCTAAGCCTGGGCACCACAGCTACTGGGCCTGTGCCCTAGAGCCCGGGAGCCACAGCTATGGAAGCCTGCAGGCCCAGAGCCTGTGCTTCACAAGAGAAGCCACAACAGTCAGAAGCCCAAGCACCACAACTCGAAATTAGCCCCCAGTTGCTGCAGCTGGAGAAAGCCCAAGCAGCAATGAAAACCCAGCAGAGCCAAAAATAAATAAATCGGCAAAATTTTAAAAAAGAAAGGAATAACACATTTGACTATTTAGCAAAAATGACATTGAGAATTCCACATAACAAAATGTATTTTATGCTGATAAAGCAGGCTTGGAGGTAGATTTACATCCATAAACGGATTTATCAATAAATAAGGAAAATGAAAATTAATGATCCACTCAAGAATTTAGAAACTGTACGAAGTAATTAAAGGAAAGCATGAAGAAGACATTAAGGAAGAAAAGCAGGGAAGTAACATTAAAAGCTGAGGTTCTGGAGTCAGAAAGAGAGGAGCTGAGTCTGTTTTCCCTCTTACTAGTGGAAGGCTTATCACCTGGCCTCCTGAAGAACCATTTTCTCCTATGTAACATGAGCATTATTAAAAGATCTGCCTTTGAGAGTTGTTACAAGAAAACGAGACCTTGTGTACTAAAAGCTGAGTACTTTGTGATAAATACTTAACTGTTCGACATTATTTTTTTAGAACAGACAAAAACAGCACTTGATAAGCTCAAGTGCTGTTTGTTGCTATTGCTAAAAGAAAAAAAGAAGGAAAGTCAAAGGATAAAATTTAAATACACAAATTTACAAATGACCGAGGAACTATGGGTACAACTTGGGAGAATGTCCTTTAAATCTCTATCCTGGTAAATTATTAAATTCCAACAAAATATATCAATTATTAGTAAAATACAAATTCCCAAAAGTAATGTATCATGTTTTAATATCTATTTGTAACTGCATAGAATACCTCTAGAAAAATGCATAAGAAACCAGTTAAGGGTTGAATCTGGAGAGGAAAACAAGATTAATGAAGGACAGCTGTGAAAAAGATTTGCTTTTTTTACTATATACCAATAATAATTATGCAAAAACAATATTTTAAAAATAAAATATGTGAATAAACAAGTTACTAGCTTGTTAGTCTGTGTTTGGTTATTAATTCATGTTTGAAGTGACATATATTGTGAAGGTCATATGAAATAAACTTTTAAAAGTTTTATAAAGTACTAAAAAATATGAGATATTATACTATTATATTTTGTTGCACTTATTTATAACATAAGTAGCTAAAATATCACTGTAGAAGAAGTTGATTCCACCACACAGCCACTGATAAGTTTAATTTTGTTCCATTTGGGTTTTTGTTTTTTTTTTTAAGAATTTGTTTTGCTAACTTATGACTCTCTCCTGGGTAGGAAAAGTAGTAGAGAAGAGAAATGTTGAATTGAATTTACCACTACTGCCTTGCATATTTTATTTGCTGAGGCTCAGGAATGGACAAATATAATTTTAATAGGTTCTGGAGTTTTATTTCCTGAGCAGAATAAAACTCAGAATTGATATTATGCATAGTAGGATGGGGTAATTATAATAATGTGATTAAGTTTGTATGAACCCATGCATTGCAAGTGCAGTATGCTTTTACCCTTTCAAATACAAAATCCAAATAGGCTGCTGTATTAGTTTTCTGTTGCTGCATAATAAATTATCACAAATATATCAGCATAAAACAATACCCATTTATTATCTCACAGTTTCTATGGTTGAGAGTACAGGCACAGCTTAACTGGGTTTTCTGCTCAGGGTTTCACAACTCTGCGGTCAAGGTGTTGGCCAGGGCTGTGTTTTCTTTTTAATTAATTTTTGGTTGTGATGGGTCTTCGTTGCTGCATGCAGGCTTTCTCTAGTTGTGCTGAGTGGGGGCAACTCTTCACTGCGGTGTGCAGGCTTCTTGCCATGGCTTCCCTTGTTGCAAAGCACAGGTTCTAGGCACTTCAGCATCAGTAGTTGTGGCATGCGGGCTCAGTAGTTTTGACTTGTGGGCTCTAAAGCAAGGGCTTGGTAGTTGTTGTGCACAGACTTTGTTGCTCCATGACATGTGGGATCTCCCTAGACCAAGGATTGAACCCATGTCTCCTGCATTGGCAGGTGGATTCTTATCCACTGTACCACCAGGCAAGTTCAGGGCTTTGTTCTTATCTGAGGCTCAGGGTCCTCTTCCAAGCTTATGCATTTGCTGGTCAAATTCATTTTCTTGCTGCCATAGAACTCATGGTAGTTTGCTTCTTGAAGGCCAACAGGAGAGGAAACCTCTTACCTCTTGGTCATCTTTCAAAGGGCTTGCCTGCTTAAGTCAGCCCCACCTGGGTCAATCTTCCTTCTAAATTGAAGTTAACTGATCATAAGGCTCTAATTACATAATCAAAGTCCCTTCACTTTGCCAAACACGTAGGTAACCTAGTCATTGGAGTGGCCATCCCATCATACTCATAAGTCGAGCTCAGATTCAAGGCGAGGAGATTTCACAGGATATGAGCATGGAAGGGGCCACCTTACAATTCCAATGACCACAAATGCTATCTCACATGTCTGAAGAATATATATCAGCTACTAAGACCCAAGCTTGGAATCAGATAAGTTAAAAATGGCCTGTGAAGTATCCAAATAAACAAGCAGTAACTAGCAAAAAAAGACAGCAGGGATGGTGCAGCAAAACATCAAAAATGTTTTCTAAAAGAACATACAAGCCTCAAAAACACAGCAGTTTGAGGCTGTAAGTGTAGGAGGCACAGAATCCAGGTACTTCACTAGAGCCTGAGGACATCATCACTTGGTGGGAAGACAGCCTAATGCTTGACAAGTTCAGTTTTGTTTTATGCACTCTGGTTAAGAAAGCAGGAATGTTTACAGTTCAGCCTCAGAAAATTTTCCCTTCATGTAATTGACATTGAATGATGGCTAAGCTTCAGTTACCTGGAAAATTAATTTACATGGAATGACTGCAGTGAAGCAGGGTGTATGGAGCTCTTGGGTGAAACTTAAAGAGTGTATTTTCAATTTGGGTGGTTCAAGATGAGGAGTGCAGAAGAACTCAGAAGCTGAGGCCAGGGTCCAGGTTATGAGTGCCATCACTTCAGAGAAAGGGACAAGCAGTGAAGCCTGGAGCAAGGAGCTGAGGCTATCTATCTCAGCCTGGAAGATCTCTCTGCATAGGGTTGTTCAGGGTCAAAGCTAGGCAGTTAGAGAAAGGCACGGTAACTGCCGAGCTGTGGACTCGGCTGCAGAACCCTGGGGGCCAAAGCCAGGGTTCTGCTCTTATGCAGCCATCTCCCCAAAGCTGGTGGCTTTCCTCAGTTTCCAAGTTCAGTTCAGCTGCTCTTTCAGAGGCCCAAGAGATGAGAAAAAGGAGAGATTTCACCTGCAGGCTTTCCTGTTGTTATTTCCAAAGCAGTTACACACTTAAATTTTCTAATTTTCCTGTTGTACTTCTCCCAACAAAGAAGTGGTAGAAACTTCTCAGGGAAGGTGAGAAGCTCAGAGAAGTAAGCAATAACATGTCTTGAAAGATATTAAACTAATGCAACCAGCATGTTGGAGAGATATGATTACCAGTTCTATAATTTCCTAATGTTCACAGGAACATTTTCAAAATGAGTTCTATTTTTTAAAATATTACTCGTGCACCTTGGAGGTGATGTGTCCCAAACTGATCTTCCTTCCCAAAGATGCTCTTTTAGCACTTTCCCAAATATCAGTAAATGGAAACCCCATCCTTGTCATAAATCTTGTAGTCATCCTTGACTTCTCTCTCTTACTTCACATCTGACCCACCAGCAAATTTTACAGACTTCAGAGTACATCCAGAATCAAACCATTTCTCATCATTCCCACTGCCACCTCCTGTTCTGCACTACTTCCATCATCTCTTACCTGGATCACGGAGTAACCTCCTGCATGGTCTTCCTGCCTCAGGCCTTGATCCTCTTCTGTCTCGTATCAGAATAGCAGCCCAGGCAATCCTGTTCAATGAAATAGGGGATATCACTCCTCTTACCAAAATATTCCAATGGTTTCCCATTTCACTCACTGGAAAAGCCACTGTCCTTACAAAAGCTTCTAAGGCCCTACAACTGCAGCCCTCAGTCCCTGCCTCCATAACCTCATCTTCTATAATGTCTCTCCTCCCATCACTCTGTTTAGACCACACCAGCCTTCTTACAGGTGAGTTTGCACCTCAGGACCTGAGTGCTTGCTGTGATCTCTGCCTAGAATGCCTTTCTCCCAAATGCCACTTCCTTCAAGGTTGGTTAAATGGCCTCCACCCCCAATCCCACACCTGTGTGCATGCTCAGTCGTGTCTGACTCTTTGCAACCCCATGTGCTATGACCTACCAGACTCCTCTGCCCATGGGATTATCCCAGGAAGAGTACTGGAATGGGTTGCCATTTCCTCTTCCGGAGGATCTTCCCAACCCAGAGATTGAACCCATGTCTTCGGTGTCTCCGGCATTGGCAGGCGGGTTCTTTACCACTGAGCCACTGGGGAATCCTATACCTGGCAGATAGCATATTCTCACTGAGGCCTTCCTTGGGCACTTTCTCTAAACTGCAAGCCTACATTCCACATCTCACTCTTGTGCTTTGCTATTCTCTTTAACATTCAGCACAATTTATTTTAATTGCTTCTTCTATTTACTGTCAGACTAGTTTTTGTCTGGTCTGTTCTCTGCTCTGTCCTCAAAGTCTAGACCAGTGCCTAGCAAATTGAATATATTCAGAAAGATTTGTTGGAAGGGTGAATGGATGCAAGCACTGAGGGGAATAGGAAGTATTCCCCAGCCACCTCTTTGGAGGTCTGATTTTCAACTCACTGTGGAGCTAAACCCACCAAGCTCAGCCCATCCCATGCCAGCCATGTACCGCATTCCACACCCTCCACTGTGTCTCTCTGAATATGTGGGTCCTGCTGCCTAGAATGTCTCTCCTTGTTTATCTCACTGTTATTTTTATCCTCATTTATTTCACTACCAATGAGTTTGCTGACCATCTGGTATTGTTTCTTTGGTCAATTCAACCAAAATGTGCCAGGCTCTAAAGATATGCAGACACACTGTTCTAAGCTCTTAAAATAACCATCTTCTCTGGTCTCAAAAAGTTTATGGTATAGAAGAGACAAGCAAACAAGCATACAAAATAATTATGGATTATGAGAAATACTGTGAAGGAAATAAAGAGAAAAGCATGACAGAGACTAACAGAAAGGGCAGTACTTATACAGGGTATTTAGGGAGGGAGGGCATCTATGAAAATAGATTTAAGGATGAGAAGATGATGACAGTGCTGAACTTTTGTGACCCCCTCGGATCCTAGAAAACAATGATGATTAAGAAATCTCAATATTTTCTTCTCCAAATTCCCCATCCTTTTGTGTTTTAGAAAATGACTAACTGTAATGAGCCATTACTCCCCACAAAGCTTAGATAAGGCTTGCTGTCCACTCTTTCTCATGACTCTCATAAGATTTGTAAATGGCTCCCATTTTTGCTGACAAGGCCTAACCCAGACCATTCCCCTTTTGTTGACACAGTCAGAGATCTCTAACTTTCTTGTCTCATGAATAATTAGCCAAGATTAGAATTATTTGTTCCCCTGAAACCAGCTAAACATTTTCTGTTTCACTGAAGCTTCCTTTGATTGAAAAAAAACAATCCCAACTATAAATGACTCCACTTGTAATTTGTCTGCTCCTCCCTATAAAATCTGGAGAAGGCAATGGCACCCCACTCCAGTACTCTTGCCTGGAAAATGCCATGGACAGAGGAGCCTGGTAGGCTGCAGTCCATGGGATCGCTAAGTGTCGGACATGACTGAGCAACTTTACTTTCACGTTTCACTTTCGTGCATTGGAGAAGGAAATGGCAACCCACTCCAGTGTTCTCGCCTGGAGAATCCCAGGGACGGGGGAGCCTGGTCGGCTGCCTTCTATGGGGTCGCACAGAGTCAGACACGACTGAAGTGACTTAGCAGCAGCAGCAGCCCTATAAAATCTAGTGCAATCCCCCTGCTGAGACATGCTGCAGTAGGCTAAATAAGGGCCCTACAAGGTATTCATGTCCTAATCCCTGAAATCTATGTATATCTTACCTTTGACAGAAAAAGGGCTTTTGCAAAAGTTGTTAATGAGCTTGAGTGAGACAGTGATCCGGATTATCTGGTTGGACCCTAAGTAGAATCACAAGTATCCTTGTAGGAGGGTTGCAGAAGGAGACAACTGTAGATAAAAGAGAAGGCAGCCATATGATAGAAGCAGAGTCAGAGAAAAAATACTACATCACTGGTTTTGAAGACAGAGGAAGGGACCATGAGACAAGGAACTCAGTTCTAGATGTGGATAAAAGGAAGGGATCAGTTTCACATGGACTTTCCATAGGCGTCACAGTCCTGCCAACATCTTGATTTTAACCATGTTAAGATTCAATTCAGATTTCTGGCCTGCAGAACTATAATAGAATAGCTTCCTATTCTTTAAAGCCACCAGTTTTGCAATGGTCTGTTATAGCAATGACAGCAAACTTTTTTTTTTTTTCATTTATTTTTATTAGTTGGAAGCTAATCACTTTACAATACCGCAGTGGGTCTTGTCATACATTGACATGAATCAGCCATGGATTTACATGTATTCCCTATCCCGATCCCCCTCCCACCTCCCTCTCTACCCAATCCCTCTAGGTCTTCCCAGTGCACCAGGCCAGAGCACTTGTCTCATGCATCCATCCTGGGCTGGTGATCTGTTTCACTATAGATAATATACATGTTTCGATGCTGTTCTCTCAAAACATCCCACCCTCGCCTTCTCCCACAGAGTCCAAAAGTCTGTTCTTACATCTGTGTCTCTTTTTCTGTTTTGCATATAGGGTTATCATTACCGTCTTTCTAAATTCCATATATATGTGTTAGTATGCTGTAATGTTCTTTATATTTCTGGCTTACTTCACTCTGTATAATGGGCTCCAGTTTCATCCATCTCATTAGGACTGGTTCAAATGAATTCTTTTTAATGGCTGAGTAGTATTCCATGGTGTATATGTACCACAGCTTCCTTATCCATTCGTCTGCTGATGGGCATCTAGGTTGCTTCCATGTCCTGGCTATTATAAACAGTGCTCCGATGAACATTGGGGTGCACGTATCTCTTTCAGATCTGGTTTCCTCGGTGTGTATGCCCAGAAGTGGGATTGCTGGGTCATATGGCAGTTCTATTTCCAGTTTTTTAAGAAATCTCCACACTGTTCTCCATAGCGGCTGTACTAGTTTGCATTCCCACCAACAGTGTAAGAGGGTTCCCTTTTCTCCACACCCTCTCCAGCATTTATTGCCTGTAGACTTTTGGATAGCAGCCATCCTGACTGGCGTGTAATGGTACCTCATTGTGGTTTTGATTTGCATTTCTCTGATGATGAGTGATGTTGAGCATCTTTTCATGTGTTTGTTAGCCATCTGTATGTCTTCTTTGGAGAAATGTCTGTTTAGTTCTTTGGCCCATTTTTTGATTGGGTCACTTATTTTTCTGGAGTTGAGCTGCAGGAGTTGCTTGTATATTTTTTAGATTAATCCTTTGTCTGTTTCTTCATTTGCTATTATTTTCTCCCAATCTGAGGGCTGTCTTTTCACCTTGCTTATAGTTTCCTTTGTTGTGCAAAAGCTTTTAAGTTTCATTAGGTCGTATTTGTTTATTTTTGGTTTTTTTGCAATATTCTGGGAGGTGGGTCATAGAGGATCTTGCTGTGATTTATGTCGGAGAGTGTTTTGCCTATGTTCTCCTCTAGGAGTTTTATAGTTTCTGGTCTTACATTTAGATCTTTAATCCATTTTGAGTTTATTTTTGTGTATGGTGTTAGAAAGTGTTCTAGTTTCATTCTTTTACAAGTGGTTGACCAGTTTTCCCAGCACCCCTTGTTAAAAAGGTTGTCTTTTTTCCATTGTATATCCTTGCCTCCTTTGTCGAAGATAAGGTGTCCATAGGTTCATGGATTTATCTCTGGGCTTTGTATTCTGTTCCATTGATCTATATGTCTGTCTTTGTGCCAGTACCATACTGTCTTGATGACTATGACTTTGTAGTAGAGTCTGAAGTCAGGCAGGTTGATTCCTCCAGTTCCATTCTTCTTTCTCAAGATTACTTTGGCTATTCGAGGTTTTTTGTATTTCCATACAAATTGAGAAATTATTTGTTCTAGTTCTGTGAAAAATACCGTTGGTAGCTTAATAGGGATTGCATTGAATCTATAGATTGCTTTGGGTAGAATAGCCATTTTGACAATATTGATTCTTCCAATCCATGAACACGGTATGTTTCTCCATCTGTTTGTGTCCTCTTTGATTTCTTTCATCAGTGTTTTATAGTTTTCTATGTATAGGTCTTTTGTTTCTTTAGGTAGATATACTCCTAAGTATTTTATTCTTTTTGTTGCAATGGTGAATGGTATTGTTTCCTTAATTTCTCTTTGTTTTCTCATTGTTAGTGTATAGGATTGCAAGGGATTTCTGTGTGTTAATTTTATATCCTGCAACTTTACTATATTCATTGATTAGCTCTAGTAATTTTCTGGTAGAGTCTTTAGGGTTTTCTATGTAGAGGATCATGTCATCTGCAAACAGAGAGAGTTTCACTTCTTTTCCTATCTGGATTCCTTTTACTTCTTTTTCTGCTCTGATTGCTGTGGCCAAAACTTCCAAAACTATGTTGAATAGTAGTGGTGAGAGTGGGCACCCTTGTCTTGTTCCTGATTTCAGGGGAAATGCTTGCAATTTTTCACCATTGAGGGTAATGCTTGCTGAGGGTTTGTCATATATAGCTTTTATTATGTTGAGGTATGTTCCTTCTATTCCTGCTTTCTGGAGAGTTTTAATCATAAATGGGTGTTGAATCTTGTCAAAGGCTTTCTCTGCATCTATTGAGATAATCATATGGTTTTTGTCTTTCAATTTGTTAATGTGGTGTATTACATTGATTGATTTGCGGATATTAAAGAATCCTTGCATTCCTGGGATAAAGCCCACTTGGTCATGGTGTATGATTTTTTTAATATGTTGTTGGATTCTGTTTGCTAGAATTTTGTTAAGGATTTTTGCATCTATGTTCATCAGTGATATTGGTCTGTAGTTTTCTTTTTTTGTGACATCTTTGTCTGGTTTTGGAATTAGGGTGATGGTGGCCTCATAGAATGAGTTTGGAAGTTTACCTTCTTCTGCAATTTTCTGGAAGAGTTTGAGTAAGATAGGTGTTAGCTCTTCTCTAAATTTTTGGTAGAATTCAGCTGTGAAGCCATCTGGTCCTGGGCTTTTGTTTGCTGGAAGATTTCTGATTACAGTTTCGATTTCCTTGCTTGTGATGGGTCTGTTAAGATCTTCTATTTCTTCCTGGTTCAGTTTTGGAAAGTTATACTTTTCTAAGAATTTGTCCATTTCTTCCAAGTTGTCCATTTTATTGGCATAGAGCTGCTGGTAGTAGTCTCTTATGATCCTTTGTATTTCAGTGTTGTCTGTTGTGATCTCTCCATTTTCATTTCTAATTTTGTTAATTTGGTTCTTCTCCCTTTGTTTCTTAATGAGTCTTGCTAATGGTTTGTCAATTTTGTTTATTTTTTCAAAAAACCAGCTTTTAGCTTTGTTGATTTTTGCTATGGTCTCTTTAGTTTCTTTTGCATTTATTTCTGCCCTGATTTTTAAGATTTCTTTCTTTCTGCTAACCCTGGGGTTCTTCATTTCTTCCTTCTCTAATTGCTTTAGGTGTAGAGTTAGGTTATTTATTTGACTTTTTTCTTGTTTCTTGAGGTAGGCTTGTAATTCTATGAACCTTCCCCTTAGCACTGCTTTTACAGTGTCCCATAGGTTTTGGGTTGTTGTGTTTTCATTTTCATTCATTTCTATGCATATTTTGATTTCTTTTTTTATTTCTTCTATGATTTGTTGGTTATTCAGAAGCGTGTTATTTAGCCTCCATATGTTTGAATTTTTAACAATTTTTTTTCCTGTAATTGAGATCTAATCTTACTGCACTGTGGTCAGAAAAGATGACTGGAATGATTTCTATTTTTTTGAATTTACCAAGACTAGATTTATGGCCCAGGATGTGATCTATTCTGGAGAAGGTTCCTTGTGCACTTGAGAAAAAGGTGAAGTTGATTGTTTTGGGGTGAAATGTCCTATAGATATCAATTAGGTCTAGCTGGTCCATTATGTCATTTAAAGTTTGTGTTTCCTTGTTAATTTTCTGTTTAGTTGATCTATACATAGTTGTGAGTGGGGTATTAATGTCTCCCACTATTATTGTGTTACTATTAATTTCCTCTTTCATACTCGTTAGCATTTGCCTTACATATTGTGGTGCTCCTATGTTGGGTGCATATATATTTATAATTGTTATATCTTCTTGGATTGATCCTTTGATCATTATGTAGTGTCCTTCTTTGTCTCTTTTCACAGCCTTTATTTGAAAGTCTATTTCATCTGATATGAGTATTGTGACTCCTGCTTTCTTTTGGTCTCCATTTGCATGAAATATTTTTTTCCAGCCCTTCACTTTTAGTCTGTATGTGTCTCTTGTTTTGAGATGGGTCTCTTGTAGACAGCATATATAGGGGTCTTGTTTTTGTATCCATTCAGCCAGTCTTTGTCTTTTGGTTGGGGCATTCAACCCATTTACATTTAAGGTAATTATTGATAGGTATGGTCCCGTTGCCATTTACTTTGCTGTTTTAGGTTCACGGTTATACTTCATTTCTGTGTTTCCTGTCTAGAGAAGATCCTTTAGCATTTGTTGAAGAGCTGGTTTGGTGGTGCTGAATTCTGTCAGCTTTTGCTTGTCTGTAAAGCTTTTGAATTCTCCTTCATATCTGAATGAGATCCTTGCTGGGTACAGTAATCTAGGTTGTAGGTTATTCTCTTTCATTACTTTAAGTATGTCCTGCCATTCCCTTCTGGCCTGGAGGGTTTCTATTGATAGATCAGCTGTTATCCTTATGGGAATCCCTTTGTGTGTTATTTGTTGTTTCTCCTTTGCTGCTTTTAATATTTGTTCTTTGTGTTTGATCTTTGTTAATTTGATTAATATGTGTCTTGGGGTGTTTCGCTTTGGGTTTATCCTATTTGGGACTCTCTGGGTTTCTTGGACTTGGGTGGCTATTTAGTCCCCATTTTAGGGAAGTTTTCAGCTATTATCTCCTCGAGTATTTTCTCATGGCCTTTCTTTTTGTCTTCTTCTTCTGGGACTCCTATGATTCGAATGTTGGGGTGTTTCACATTGTCCCAGAAGCCCCTGAGGTTGTCCTTTTTTCTTTTTTCCTCTCTGCTTCATTTATTTCCACCATTTTATCTTCTACCTCACTTATCCTATCTTCTGTCTCCATTATTCTACTCCTGGTTCCCTCCAGAGTGTTTTTGATCTCATTTATTGCATTATTCATTTTTAATTGACTCTTTTATTTCTTCTAGGTCCTTATTAAACATTTCTTGCATCTTCTCAATCTTTGTCTCCAAGCTATTTATCTGTAACTCCATTTTGTTTTCAAGATTTTGGATCATTTTTGTTATCATTATTCTAAATTCTTTTTCAGGTAGATTCCCTATCTCCTCTTTTGTTTGACTTGGTGGGCATTTTTCATGTTCCTTTACCTGTTGGGTATTTCTCTGCCTTTTCATCTTGTTTAGATTGCTGTGTCTGGAGTGGGCTTTCTGTATTCTGGAAGTCTGTGGTTCCTTTTTATTGTGGAGGTTTCACCCAGTGGGTAGGGTTGGACAATTGCTTGTCAAGGTTTCCTGGTTAGGGAAGCTTGCGTCAGTGTTCTGGTGCATGGAACTGGATTTCTTCTCTCTGGAGTGCAATGGAGTGCCCAGTAATGAGTTTTGAGATGGGTCTATGTGTTATGTGTGATTTGGGGCAGCCTGTGAGTTGACGATCAGGGCTATGTTCCTGTGTTGCTGGAGAATTTGCGTGGTATGTCTTGCTCTGAAATTTACTGGCTTTTGGGTGGTGGTTGGTTTCAGTGTAGGTATGGAGGCTTTTGGATGGTCTCTTATTACTTAATGTTCCTTGTAGTCAAGAGTTTTCTGGTGTTCTCAGGTTTGGGGCTTAAGTCTCCTGCCTCTGGATTTCAGTTTTATTCTTCCAGTAGTCTCAAGACTTCTCCAACTATACAGCACTGATAATAAAACTTCTAGGTTAATGGTGAAAAGATTCTCCGCTGTGAGGGACACTCAGAGAAGTTCACAGAGTTACATGAAAAAGAGGAGAGGGAGGAGGGAGATAGAGATGAGCAGGAGGAGAAAAGGGGGGACTCAAGAGGAGAGAGACAGATCTACGCAGTTGTCTGTTCCCAAAGTGTTCTCCGTAGCCCAGACACCCATAAAGATTCACACAATTGGATTGGGAAGAGAAGGGGAAAGGAGGAAATAGAGGTGATCTGAGGGAGAAAATGGAGAGTCAAAAGTGGGAGAGAGTAATCATCACACTCCTGAGTAAAAATGGGAACTGAATATTGGATTCTTAAATGTCCAAAATTTATATCACATACTGAAAAACAAAGATTAAAAATCTAGAGTAGAGGTTATTCTCTTAAAAATACAATATTAAAGAGAAAAACAAAAACACAAAAAATTTTAGAAATATATATGAAATTCAGTTTAAAAATAGGGCTTTTCTCTTTTTTTTTTTTTTTTGCAAGGTTATACTGAAATGAAAATGAAAATTAAGTAGTAGTAGAGGAGTAATAGAGGACTTTAAAAGAAAATAAGAGAAAAAGAAAGAAAAAAGAAAAAAAAACAAGAAAAAAAATTTTTTCCTAATTAAAAAAATCATAAAAATATATGAAAATGAAAGTTAAGGAGTAATGTGGGAGTAATAGGGAATTTTTAAAGAAAATAAAAGAGAAAAAAATAAAAAAGAAAAGAAAAGAAAAAATTTTTAATTAAAAAAAAAAAAAGGTAAAAATATATCTAGGAATTTCTCTGGAGCTGTTGCAGTCAGTGTGGGTTCAGTTCAGTTTCAGATAGCTCCTCATTCCAGCTTACACTTCTCTATATCTATAGGCCCCTTCCGGTATAGTCGGTGTTATCTACAAGGATTTTAATCTGTTGCACCGGTCCCTTCTGAAGTGGTTCCCTTTGTTTATTTGGCTTCTGTTTGCCGGTCTCTTCAGTGCCTAATTTCCGCCCTGACACAGGCGGGTGGAGGTGGTCTCTTGTTCAGGTTTGCTAGTTCCGTCGCACTGCGGGGAGCGGGGGGTGCTGATTTCCCAGTCTACGCTGCTCAGGCTCCCGGCTGCTCTATATAGAGCGTGCCCTGTGTTGCATGCGGTTCCAGTTTCCGGGTTCTCCACAAAAGCGCTGACTCGGTTGGGCTTACATTTTGTGCCTTCCCCAGCCCGAGCAGCTCAGGCAGCCAGGAGCTTGATGGGCACACTCTCCCCGGGTGTGGCGCGCCTTCTCCCCCCCGCGGTCCCAGCCTCAGTTTCCACCCGCGCCATTCGGGTGCGTGTGCCCTGTGTCTAGCCGCGACCCTCCTGGCGGATGTCGACCATCCGGAATCTCAGGAAGTCTTTGGTTAGAAACTGGAGGCCTGTTTGCAGTGCAGTAGGGGATGCTGCCTCTGGGGCCGAGCGTGCCCCTTTTCCCTTCCCCCCACCTCCTGCCTCTGGTGGGTCTGGGCCGGTCCGCAGCCGGCTAGCTCCTCTGGACCTGCTCAGACCCTTTGTTCTGCGAACGGCCGGCAGTGTGTTCGGGCTGCTTAATTTTCTCTCTCTCTTTTGCTATCCCACAGTTTAAGCTGGTTTCTCACAAAAGCTCCCTCCGATTGCCCTCAGGGCACTCAGGCCCGGTCCTTACCCTAAGCAATGCCGCCCGCTCCTCTCTGTTCCGCCCCCACTTGCTGGTGGCGGATGTGGGCGTCTGGGGTACTCTTCTCCTGGGAGTTGCTTTTAGGTACGTAATCTGTGGGTTTTATTTATTTTCCTCCCAGTTAGGTTGCCCTCTGAGATTCGAAAACTTCCCCCAGACTAGCCAGTGCAAGGGTTTCCTGGTGTTTGGAAACTTCCTCTATTAAGACTCCCTTCCCGGGACAGGTCTGCGTCCCTAGCTCTTTTGTCTCTCTTTTTATCTTTTATATTTTGTCCTACCGCCTTTCGAAGACAGTGGGCTGCTTTTCTGGGCGCCTGATGTCCTCAGCTAGCGATCAGAAGTTGTTTTGTGAAGTTTGCTCTGCGTTGAATTGTTCTTTCGATAAATTTGTAGGGGAGAAAGTGGTCTCCCCGTCCTATTCCTCTGCCATCTTGGCTCCTCCCCGACAGCAAACTTAATGCATACTCCAATCTTCAGATCTGAGGGTTTCCCCTATTGCAATAGCCTGAATAAAATCCATCTCCTCACTGATTCATTATTTTGTCTTTGACAGCGCTAACCATAAGAAGAGCAGGAAGCAGAACACTCCTGGCAGAGTGACCAACATGGACAAAGGTCCTTAGACAAAAGAGAAGCTGCTGTGTTCTAGAGCCTATGAGATGAAAGTGACTCAAGTTGAAGCAGCATGTTAAGAGTCTGATTAGGGCTTCCCTGGTCCCTCAGTGGTAAAGAATCTGCCTGCCCATGCAGGAGACACACATTTGATTCCTGATTCAGGAAGATCCCACATGCCATGGAGCAACAAAGTTCACGCACCACAACTACTGAGCCTGTACTCCAGAGCCCAGCCGCCACAACTGCTGAAGACCATGTGCCCTAGAGCCCATGCACTGCAAGACAGAAATCACCACAATGAGAAACCTGGGTACCACAACTAGAGATTAGCCCCAGATCCCTGCAACTAGAGAACAGTCTGCACAGCAGTGAAGACCCAGCACAGCCAAAAGTAAATAAATAAATAATTTTTTTTAAAAGAGTCTGAATATAAAGGGCTCTGGGTCATGGTAGGGAATTTGGATTTCATTATATTTGTGATAAGAAGCTTTTAGATTTTGAGCATTAAAAAGTAGACGCAGAAAGATCACTTAATATTTCTAGTAAAAGATGTTGGCGGCCCCCAGGATGTGAGAAGAATTTAGATACAGCATTAGGTGAATCAGATCCTGTCTCTGGAAGGGTTGAAATATGAAAAAGAGTTCAGTCAAGCTGGAAAAATTTGAGGAGTGTTTACCAAAGGGGTATTTATAAAGGTTTTGCAAGATACAGGAAACCAAAACCACACAGAGGAGTACAGTACCTTGAAGCTTATAACAGTGGTAGGCCTGAAGGGAAAGGGAGAGAAAGCATTTTCCAGAGCCTGGAGAAAGGGCAGCCGTGACAAGAGCAGCCATCTTTAGCAAAGTGACACAGTCACCCAGAGGGAACTGACCCTTACCCTCCCCTCTACCTCTGACCTCTTGCTGGGGTTCTCTATTGCCAAACCCAAATGCAAGCCCACTGGAGAGCAAGAGAGCTCATTGATGAAGTCCCTACAGGTCAGCCTCCCCAGGCAGAAAGCAGGACAGAGAGGGATAAGACTGGATACAGAAGGAATAAAGAAAGATACGTAGTAGAGACCTGAAAATTAGCCCAATTCATTGAAAGAAAGGGCTTCCCTGGTGGTTCACTGGTAAAGAACCCACCTGCTAATGCAGGAGACGTGGGCTTGATCCCTAGGTCAGGAAGATCCCCTGGAGGAGGAAATGGCAACCCACTCCAGTATTTTTGCCTGGAAAATTCCATGGACAGACGAGCCTGGCAGGCTACAGTCTATGGAGTCTCAAAAAGACTGGGATCTGACTTAGTGATTAAACATTAAAAGAAAATGTGGGGACCTGAATTTTCTACATTATTTCCTTAATACTCAGTTTCACCTACCCAATGCCAATAGGCACAAAAACAGTGAACTTCCACCCTTCTGTCTTTTTTTTGAACGTGTACAACCGCTCTTTTGTCCTAAAGGCAATCAGGAAAGACAGCAATTAGAACACTTGTGAGTACTAACAATGTTCAGTGAAAAATCTCTTTTGACAAAAGTGTAGAATTTGAGGAAATATTGCCACATCAAAACTAAGTAATATTCACTTCATATTGAAGAGAACTGAGTTTCTGCAGCCAGGTTAGAACAGGTTGTTTCAGAGGGGAATATTAAATCACAATCAGCCAAACCACAGCAAGCCTAGTTCATACATCTCTCTGCATGGATGCCCATATTTTACCATTGTTTTGGTTTCTTTTTTTATTATTACTCTGGAAGATAATTCAATTTGCATTGCACATTTCCTCACAGAAATTTTGAATCTTATGAATATAAAAATCAAGGACTTGGCCCAGTTTTATTTTAATCAGTTTTTCTGTTTCCTAATTCAGGATTAACTTCCCAGGATATATGCAGAGATTTAGTAGCAAGAGCGACCGTGTGCACATTAAAATATGGAGAGTTTCAGCAGCAATTTGAGTTATGGTAATTACTGGGTTTGTTTACACAGACACAGATGAAAAGCATAACCTTTTTGTTCCTGTCTTTTTTTTTTTTAATTTGGAAAAATTGTGTGCTACCAACAGAAAAATCATACAGCAGTTGTTTAATGTCATGGAGGAAATCAGGTGCAACCAACGAGACTGAGAAATAAAGAGATCAGAACTGACTGAGGTAGTGTCTTAACTAGGCATCCTTTTTCCTGGAGCCACCCTCAGTGTTATAGAAAGACTGTGGTGCTCACATTCTACTCAGAATGATGGCCACAGCATTCACCTCCACCCAAATCAAATATCCTGTGGGTTCTCCACTCACATACCAATTCCAGTGTGGCCCCAGCATCGATTTCTACATCTGCGGTCATTCTCCATAACCTTGCGCCCTTCCATTTGCTCCATCCAGGGAGTAAGCCTGACCAAGACCGGGCCCATGTGAGGGAAGAGAAGAAAGGGGAGGCAGATGGTTTCTGGCAGCCGGGTGCCGAAGGGAGAGGCACCAGTGTTCTCAGAGAAGGTGAGAAATTAATCCCATTCCTGGGAACATTTGGGGGTGGGGGGGGAAGGTCTGCTTTTGTAAGGCTTATTGATTTCAGATCTGGAAGCTTCCACAAGACACCCATGCTTTCACACAACCAGGTGGTTCCCCTGAAAGGCAGCAGGCAGACAGACTTTCATATGTCTTAGACTGGTTGAAAAGGGGTGAAGTTACCCAAACGACTAATACTTGATCTTCTTCTACCTCTTCCACTCTATTTCCATACCAAATTGACTCTGCTGCTACTGTGCTCATTCATATCCAACTGTTTGTGACCCCATGGACTATAGTTTGCCAGGCTCCTCTGTCCATGGAGTTTTCCAGGCAAGAATACTGGAGTGGGTTGCCATTTTCTGCTCCAAGAGATCTTCCTGACCCAGGGATCCAACCCACATTTCTTGTATCTCTTGCATTGGCAAGTGGATTCTTTTACCACTGCGCCACCTGGGAAGCCTACCAAATAGACTCTTTGGGCCATCAACCCAGCCAAATGGGAAGTCCTATTGATTGTCTAAAATATCCATTCTAGGTGTTTATGATAAACATAGGAATGGCCCCCAGTGACATCTATGCTTTGACCTCTGGAAAATGCATGTATTACCTTATATGGTAAAAGGGACTTGGCAGATGTCATTAAGATTACTAACTTTGAGATAGAGGAATTATCCTGGATTATCTGGGTGGGTCCAGTCTAACCACATGAGTCCTTAAAACTGGAGAAACTTTCCCAACTATGATCAGAGAACTAGAGATATAGCAGCATAAGGAGTAACCTGCTGTTGCTGTCTTTAAAGATGGTGGATGGTCACAAGGCAGGGAATGTGCTCAGCTTCTGGAAGCTGGAAAAGGCAAGGAAAAGGGCTCCCTCTTAGAGCTTCTAAAAAGGATTGCAATCTTGCCAACACCTTGATTTTAGCCTTGTAAGACCCATGCAAGACTTCTGAACTAAAGAACTGAAGACAACACATTTGTATTGTTTAAGCCACTGAGGTAATTTGCTGTGGTTATTTGTTACAGCAGCAATGTAAAAACTTACACAGTATTCATCACCTCAAGCTTGGATTAATACAGTAGAAATTTTTCAATTTCTCCAGCCTCTCAAATATCTAGGTCATCATAGTAATTTCTTACTCACCAAACTCTTGTCAACTATCACTCTATTCATTTGACTTCCCTGTTCAAGGGTCTACAAATGGCAGTGTTTTCAAACTCAGCTCAGTTCAGTGGCTCAGTCGTGTCCGACTCTTTGCGACCCCGTGGACTGCAGCACGCCAGGCCTCCCTGTCCATCACCAACTCCCAGAGTTTACTCAAACTCATGTCCATTGAGTTGGTGATACCATCCAACCACCTCATCCTCTATCATCCCCTTCTCCGCCTACCTTCAATCTTTCCCAGCATCAGGGTCTTTTCAAATGAGACAGCTCTTTGCATCAGGTGGCCAAATATTGGAGTTTCAGCTTCAACATCAGTCTTTCCAATGAACACCCAGGACTGATCTCCTTTAGGATGGACTGGTTGGATCTCCTTGCAGTCCAAGGGACTCTCAAGAGTCTTAACACCACAATTCAAAAGCATTAATTCTTCAGCGCTCAGCTTTCTTTATAGTCCAACTCTCACATCCATACATGACTACTCGAAAGATCGTAGCCTTGACTAGATGGACCTTTGCTGGCAAAGTAATGTCTCTGCTTTTTAATATGCTGTCTAGGTTGGTCATAAATTTTCTTCCAAGGAGTAAACTTAGTTTTCACTTAAGCTCCTATAAATATCAGAAGATCTGAAGTGCCTCTTCTGGACCTGCCAGAGTTCAAAGTGGAAGGTTAGTGAACACTGCTGAAAATGACCCAAAAAGATTCCTTGGAGAGACTGGTCATCAGAATTTTCCCAGGGCTTCATCACCAAACATGTTGAACAATAGCAATATACTGGTTGGTTTATAAAGTCTTACAATGTTGGTCAGTTACACTGCCCTGCTGATAAAACCAGTCAGGTTGCTGGGATGAAACCAGTTCTGCTGCTCCAGCCAGAATGGACAATACAACTAATTTCTGAACCAGGGGCTAGTGAACAGGGATGGTTACATGACAATATATTATATAGCTAATTTCCCAGTGCAGTCAGGTGCTTTTCAAAGATGAAATAGGGAGACATGATTTGAAAGACATCACGTGAGCCAAGAGAGACAGTGCAAGTCTAGAGCTGACTTAGTTCTCAGACAACTGTCCAGTTTAGTCCATATAATCCACCCTCCTCTAACCCTTTCCTCTTTGCCTAATCTTGCAATCAAAATTGTCAAATATATCAAGTTTCTTGTTGGTTAAACTTTCATTTTACATTCTACAATAAGTTTCAGCCTTTTAGTCCTATCTAACTGTTGGTGGGGCACCTTTTGTGACCAGCTTTAATGGCCTCTATATGGCTTAACCAAGAAACAAGCAGATATTCTGAATGATGCCTGGTCTGCAAAGTTTCTTAGTAAAATTATACTACAAATTTATCATTAAGAACAAAGACCTAGGACCTGTCTCTATATGTAAGGTAATGGAATCTCTATTAAAATGATCCAGAGTACAGTGGTTTTGGTAAAATTTGTAATATTGGTTAAATGTGAAGAAATTCTTTCCAGCAAGTCTTGACTACAACAGATTTTCTAGAAATAAATTCCCTAAAGCAGTGGTCCCTAACCAAGTGTGGGCAACAAGAATCACCCTGGAGATTCTTAGTCAGTGTGCAGTGGGATTTGGACATGTGCATTTGAACAAGCTTTTTAACCAATTCTCATGTGTACCCTGATCTTAAGCCATCTGTTTTATTTGCTTCCTGAAAAGTTGATGATGCTTTAAAATGAAATAACAATAGTCCTTCTCTGAGCTGTAATCACAGAAATTTCACCTTCTGGTACTCCTATACACAATGGCTTAATTCAGTCAGCTTTCCATGATTATGTTAATTAATAGACTGTGTACTCAGTGTATAGTGAGACCTCAGTGCATAGTTCTGAGTTTGTATGTTACCTATTCTGATTCCCTTGAACTTTTGTGGCAGTAATTTGTGAGTCAGTCCAAAGTAGTTCTGTAGCAATAAATGCTTTTGTTGACTATTGGCTAGTTCCTTACTGTTTCTTACCAGTCACTCACTTTACTGTCAGTCTTCTGAGCTACTTACATACTTAAGATCCATGTGCTGATTTTATGAAATTGAAAGGCTACATATATTTTTCTGATCTCTGCGTTCTTCCCAAGAGCCTTGGAGGAACAGTCTTGTGGGTTTCACAAGCTATATGGTAGTTTAGTGTTTTCAAATAGATACTCCCAGGGGAACAAAAGATATTCTAGGAGTCCTGTTGATGGCATTAGGGACCAAACAATTTTAAAAGAATGAATTTCTAGATAGTTATACATATGTTGTTGTTTAGTTGCTAAGTCATGTCCAACGTTTTTGCAACCCCATGGACTGTAGCCTGCTAGGCTCCTCTGTCCATGGAATTTTTCAGGCAAAAATACTGGAGTAGATTGCCATTTCCTACTCCAGTGGGTCTTCCTGAACTAGGGATCAAACTGGTGTCTACTGCATTGCAGGTAGATTCTTTACCACTGAGCCACATATACTTTTTACTGAAACTGATCTGCCTGTATACTGGTTCTTTTGCATCTTCTTTATTCCAATTCCCCTTTTACAAAAGATAAGCTACAACTCACCGTCTTCAGGCTAACTGGTTCTTGTCCTAAATGAAAAAAACTCTGGGCCTGAAATAAAGGAGAAGTTGTACATATTGGTGCCATAACCCGAAGTATGGCTTCTGTTATATTCTAGCCAGGGTGAAGCGTGGCATGATAAATGAGCTATTTTGGTTCACAATCAGATGTTCCAAATTCAGCTACAGAATTGTGCAGTTATGGGGCATTATGATACTTTCACATTAATATTCTCACCTCTTCCATTCCTGAATAATTGTCAAAGAATGCACTACCCCTGAAGAAGAGTTCAAGAGTTTTGTTTAAATTAACACAAACTAAGAAAGTTCACCTACTGAAGAACCTCTCCATGGAAAGTTTGAGCAAAAGGATGGTAACCTGAGACTAAGATTTGGGACAATGTTTGAGATGCAGAAAGAAAAGCAAAGAAAGTGATGAAAGTATGGACAAACATTTTTTTAAATGACTGTAAAAAGCAGTAATAATAATGCTTATTAGGTTTCAAGAAAAGATGCATTTAAAATACTAGACAATAATAGTATGTATGCCAAAAAAAAATTAATGGAGTTAAAGCATTCTAAGGTCCCTATGTTATCCAGGAGAAAGATAATAATTTTGTTTTAGATCTTCAAAAATGATGTATTAAGCATGCATGTTTTATCTAAAACAACAGAATCAGAGAGTAAAACTGAAATAATAAAATAATTAATTTAAACAAAATGAATAATAATTCAAAAGAAGGCAAGAAGGGGTAAAAAGAAAACAGCCTATTTTAAAGGAACACAAATTAAGATAGATTTAAACACATTATGGAACTTACATGCTAGTAGAAGAAACACACATGTGACATAAGTATGTACATAATCTCATATAGTATTGTGCTATGAAGAAAAATCAAATAGGGTAAAGCATTAGGTAGTGCTTAGATGACTATTTTTATTTATTTTTTAAAATTTTACAGTTCATTTAATGGCAACTGGTAGTCATCAAACTAGCAATGGTTATCTTCAAACATTGTCACACTAGCTGTGCTACCATTTTTCCAGATTGATCAGATACCTAGAGTCACAGACATTTCACACACAAGATGCATCGTATAAATCAGACTTGGTTTATCACCAGCATTTATAAAACCAGACTTAGGAAAAGAAGTAGATCTGGGGACACATGAATGGTCTTAGTATAGTGAATGTTTAGCCTGCCCCAATTATTATGAAAGCAGAACAGCGAGAATATTCACAAACTATTTTTAGATAAGGAAAGATCTGAAAGAGGGAGGAAGAAAGACTCTAAGACTTTTTATCTTGAGCAAAAGGTTGAAAAGATAAGAGGATACAAAAAGGAGATTGAGAAGACAGTAGGCGAGGTGGCAGGAAAACCAGAGTGTGGCTTGGTGAAGAAATGTTTCAATAAGGTGGGCACACTCAATTGTGACACTAAGAAAGTGAAGTCGCTCAGTCGTGTCCGACTCTTTGCGACCCCATGGACTGTAGACTACCAGGCTCCTCGCTCCATGGGATTCTCCAGGCAAGAGTACTGGAGTATCTTTCCCAGACCTGGAGAACACAGCCAGGCTCAGTATTAAGAAGAGTTGTCATCGTCTCATTAGGCATACATAAACCGAGAGAGTGGCTAAGTGTAAGGTCTCTGAAGTCAGACTACCTGAAGTTGAATCCTAGCTCTGTCTCTCTGGTTGTGACCTATGTGGTCTTAGGCAAATTATTTGACTTCTCTGTGCTTTGATTTCCCCGTCCGTAAAATGAGGATAGTAACAGCACTTGTTTTCTCTGGTTGTTGTGATTAAATGAGTTAAATATTTATAAAAACACTTAGAATATACCTGAAATATAAAGTAATCACCATGTATGTCCTTGTTAAAAAGTGAAAAATCCCTAAGATAGCAAAGATAGAAAGGACAACTTTGCTTATAGAGACTTGCATCCTCAATAGGTTCACATTGGCATAAGACTTAGGGAAATTATCACCATGATGGATAAGGTAAGTATATTCCGATAAACATATGGCATGAAATAAACTATGGCTAGAATATATCTAGTTCTTTACTGTAGTATCCTGAATTTAAGGTGTATATAATTTTATATAAAATTATATTTCAGTTGTCATAAGGAATATTCTTCAAATGCTTGGTGGTTCAGATCCCTAACCTGTTACTCTTTTTCAGTTGGATTATGCCCTTTTCTCTTTTCAATCTAAAATAAACTCAGATGGAAAGTGACATTAATAAAACTTTCAGTCTCCACATTAACAGAATAGATGAATACTTCCTTGGTGGTAGGTATTATAAGGAGCCAAACAAATCATTTTTGTGTGAAATACCGAAGTAGGTGCTTTGAAGGATTCATAAAAGTTTATGACTCTAACTAATGTGAAAGATAAAATGCATGTACTTGAGATAATTGCACAACGGGAGTATATGGCTAATGAATGATATGGTAAGTGTTATAAAAGATAAGGCAGAATTTATTACTGGCTCTAAGGAAGTTTCATAAATGAAGCGAGATTTTTGTGTAGGCCTGGGTAAAGGGAAACATTACAGTTACTATATTTTAGTATATGCAAGGACTCAAACTACCTTTAATGCAAACTTTCTTAGAAAATTACTAGAGAAAGTATTTCAGCAAAATGAGGAAGTAAACTAAGAAAATACTAGATCCATAAGACCAGGACTTCAATATAAGACAGGCACAAAGTGAAGTCCCAGGATGTCAGCTATTCAGCAGGACTAGATCATTTGCACAGATCAGAACAAGAAAATAGAGTCAGGGAAGGAAAATTGGAACTGATTGGAGATTTACATCTCAGTGTTTCATTTGAAATGATAGATGTTTGAGGTATAGAATCCTCTGGAACATTTGGAATAAACAAGCAGTGGGTGAAGCAAAAACACCATCACCAATAAAAAGATAGAAAAACTAGGCAATTATTAACTTGAGGGTAACAGGTGTAAAAAAGGGAAATAATCATATATTGTCCCAACAGTCAATATTTACATAGTCATGATAATGTAAATACTAACTGCTGACTTATATGGAAGATCGGTACAAAACCATGAACAGAAAGCAGTGGAGAGGAGGTTAAAGGACTTAATTCTCAACTACTCTAATCCACAAAGTAATTTCTATGCCATTTAAATAGCAACATATAATTTAGGGACAGGTAGGGAGGTAAATCAGAGAAGGCAATGGCACCCCACTCCAGTACTCTTGCCTGGAAAATCCCATGGACAGAGCAGCCTGGTAGGCTGCAGTCCATGGGGTCGCTAAGAGTGGGACAGGACTGAGCGACTTCACTTTCACTTTTCACTTTCCTGCATTGGAGAAGGAAATGGCAACCCACTCCAGTGTTCTTGCCTGGAGAATCCCAGGGACGGGGGAGCCTGGTGGGCTGACATCTATGGGGTCGCACAGAGTTGGACATGACTGAAGCAACTTAGCAGCAGCAGGGAGATAAAATTCCAATAGAAAGAGTCAAAAAAGTAGTTGAAAGTACTGCCCCTGAGGAGTGAGAGCTGGGAGAGGGTATTCATGGAGGGACTGGGAAGGGATTAATGTTGTTCATTGTAGGTTTGCAAAAGCATTATATGGAGGAAAAAAACCTTTTGATTAAAAATTAAAAGAACGGAAAAAATAATCATAAGACTTTGATAAGTGATCATATGAAGGGTCTGGATGGAACCAGAGATCTCCTTATCATTCATTCATATAATGAATGAGATCTCTTATCACTCATTCATTCATTCTTATATCAAATAGTTCTCAAGCAACAGGCTGAGCCAGGCACTAAACCAGGCCCCAGGAATACAATGGTGAATGAAGACACACTTGGTCCCTGCCCTCATGCAGCTTCTGTCCACTACAGCAAATAGACAATGAATGAGAAAATACATACATAGAAGAGCCACAGCCTGTAGCAAGAAGTTGTGTGATAGAAAAAAAAAAGTGTGCTAGAATGGTGGTGAGGGGGAAAAAAAGGTTAACTACTTTAGTTGTTTATCAGGGTGGGTCTTTCTCAGAGTGAGACTTGAAACGACGTGTACAGACTTGCAGGCAGGAAAGGCTGGTGGGTCTAGAAACTGTGGCCCTGAGCAAGAGAGGTTGAATCATATGATGGCTCCAGAGGCTGTTGAAGAAGTCCTAGATCACGTTGCTATAGATATAAATTTGGTAAGTCCTCAGAGTAAAGATATTTGAAGCCATGGGAGAAGACTATAAAGAGCATAACTCATAATCTCTTCCAGAGGAATGCCAACATTTAAGAGGAAGAGCCAGTAAGAGACTGAAAAGGTAGGGGTTGTAAAGAAAGGCAAAGCAATGAAGTCTGAAACCTTCCCCAACAATACCCTAACATTTTGGTCATTTTCCTAACTGCCCTACAGGTTTGTATTTCTTTTGACAAAATGCATTACAATTTGAGACTTTACCGTCAGTTCCAGACATAAGTGAAGATTCCTGAACCCTAGGAAAATCAACTTACAATTACCTGAAAAGTTATTTACTCATCCTCACTGTAAATTACACCAGCGTGGCCCAGGACCTTTGTTCGAATCAGAGTCACAGCCACAGTGGTTCTCTGTGCTCCTGTGGGGTCATCCAAGAATGCTAAGATTTCAACTGAGATGTCCCCGTGGTATCCTCAAGACTCTGGTATCCCCAGCCCCTCAGAATAAACGACAATCCCATCTTGCACTCTGTGTTGGAAGGAAATTGAACTCGCTGCCTTGCCCATCGCCTAGGGCACAGCACTGACCGCTGAGGCATTGTGATGCAGTTCCGTTCCTTTTGCAGGGGGTGGGGGGAGTGGGGTGCCCTGAGGTTGGAACCTGGCGAGTCATGGCCGCCAGCGGCGCCGCCCCAGGTAAACGGGCAGAGCGCAGGGCCCGGACCTCGGAAAACCGGCGCCAGATGAAAGGTGCGAGTAGACAGAGGGAGAGGGCGAGGCAAAGGCGGCCGCGAGATTCGAGACGCTGAGCGCGCAGCTTCCCAGGAGGGCCTGCCGCCAGCCCGAGGGCAGTCGCGGCGCCGCCTCCGTGCGCCCCTCGTCAGACGGCGGCAGTTACTGCTTCCGAGGTCACTGGGCTGGCGCGCGCCTGCACGAGCTACGCCAAGCTGCGCCCAGACTCGGGCAGATGACTTCGCTCTGCCCTCGCCCCGTGCTCGGCTACCGCTTCTTTCCGTCTTTGCTCAGCTCGGTGTTTAACGGCGCGCGCCGCGCACGGCCCGGGGCGGAGGCCGCGGGGCTGTCCGGGTCAGGCCCGCCCCTGGACCCCACCCTGCGGGGATCCGTGCTGCTCCCGGCGCTCCGGCTGCTCTCCAGCGGCCGCAATCTGAGCCGAAGTGGCCGCGGCTCCAGTAATGTCGGGGCCCAGGCTGGAAGCACACGCTTTCCAAGGCGGGGGGAGGCAGGGAGCTCGGCCGGCTGCCCGCGCGCCCGGCACCGAGCGGGAGAGCTAGCCGGAGGATCGGCTGGACCAGAGGAAGTTGTCAGGCTTCGGGCGGTGGGGCTAGGGGGAAGGCGCGCGGCCTCAGTGGCGCGGGAGCCAGTCCATTCGAATCCCCTCATAGGGGAGGGGAGTGGTTTTCTATTTGGGGATGAGGGAAAGGTCATAAAAACTGCCACTGGTTTTGGACCTAGGCACTGAGTATACAAAGCTTTAAGAGGCTCCGTACTTTCCGTTCCCAAATCTGTCTTCTGAGAAAGATTTCCAGCCCCAAATTTGAGTCCTACCTCCCTTCTCAGCACTGACTGTGGGTTGTTCCAGGGGGCGGGGGCGGGGCGAGGTTGGCGGGAAGTTTAGAAGGCATCCCCTTTCTCTCTCTTGTTCCCCCTGCTCCCTCCCTCCTGTGCCCACGTGGTACTCTGCCATGCCGTGCTCTCAAGAGGCACAAGTCGTCTCCCCCAGCAAGCGGGCCCGGGCCACGGAGGTGGGCGATATGCGTCTCCGCTTTGCCCGGCTCTCGGAGCACGCCACAGCCCCCACCAAGGGGTCCGCGCGCGCCGCGGGCTACGACCTGTACAGGTGAGTGGGCACCGCGTCCGCCCGCGCCCCTGAGGCCGGCCCGGGCCTGGAGGCTCGCCTTCTATCCCACCGTCCGGACCTCTCGCAGAGAAATCCCAATTTCCGAGTGACAGAACTCTCAAGTTAGCTTACATGCCGGCTTGTACAATTTGAAAGAGTCATTGAAAAGTGTACAAACAAACGCATTTTGCATTACATAGGGTTTTTTACTTTTGGGGAAGTGGGGGCCCACAGCGTGGCACTTGAGATCCTGTTTCACCAGCCTGGGATGGGATCTGCACCCCCTTGCAGTGGAAACCTGGAGTCTTAACCACTGGACCACCAGGGAAGTCCTGCCTTTTTTTAATGTTGAAAATTTTACTTTCCCCTTTAGCATAAATTCAGTACGGATATGGGCAGATGTGTGGAATGGTAAATATCGATAAATGTCCGCCCAGGTGTTATTTTATTTTGCAACTTTTTTTGCGTCCTTTCCAAGTGGAAGGTAGAGATGAAGAAGGCCCACTTTGGCCTTCAAGTAGCGGCCTGAGAGTGGTACTGTGGTCAGTATAAAGAAAAGCCTTGCGGGGAGCCGAGGTTCTTAGGTAATAAAATACCCAGGAAAAATTAGTGAAAGTTGCTTCTGCTTTAAGGGTTAGTAAGTTAAGTTCCCCCCAAGGACTTGCCAGAATTCTGAATATGAAAAGCAGGAATGTTTGTTAATACTGCCACCTTCTCTTTTGTACAGCATTTTTTACCTATGCTAAAAGCTGTTCCACGTGCTATTTTATTTAATACGGCAATCCTGAAGTAGATGAGTGTTACTTTTTACAGATGTGGGAGTTTGTGAAGAGATGAATTGATTGCCCAAGGGCTTGAATATAATAGGATTTTTGACCCTGAATTCAATGTTTTGTTGTTGTTTTTTAACCCCTTGACTCCTGTCCCCACTTCTTCAAACCATTAAGGTAGGTGAAAAGTGATATTGGAGGGGAGATGGTGTTTATTACATGATTAACTCCCAAGCCTTAGGATTTATTTTAAAGCATCCCAGGTAATTCTAATGTGAGAACCACTGGTATAAGTTGTAAGTACAAGGAAAGAGGAGAGAGGAGTATGTGATGATAGTGGGAGAAAAGAAGGAAAAAGTGAGGTAAGACTGATGCAGCTGAATGGGGGTACAATTCAGTCCCTTATTTCATGAATAAAAATAGTGATGTAGATTGATTACACCACAGCTGGGCACTGTTGTGAGTCTGAGACCTTAATTTAGGGTACTTTATAAGCATCCTCCTATTAAACACAGAAGACTTTCTATGTTGACATGAATATAACTCATCTCTTCAATAAATTTGTGTTTCAACTGTTTCAATAGAGGAAGTTCCAATGAAAGAAGTAAAGACATAGCAGCATTTTACCAGTCTTAATTAAGGGCTCCAAAGTAACTTCCAGTTCTGCTTATTGTAAAATCTCTTAAATTTTTAGCAAAGAGGAGGCTACAGTAATGGCAAAGTAGCAGCATTTGCTGGGTGGACCTTAGAGGATCAGTTCCTCAGTAGTGTCCATCTCTAGGGCCTGTTCACAGTGGTCACCTCTCCCTCAGCCAGTGAAGTTCACAGCCACCGCTTGGTAAGCCTGGTAAACTAGCAAGTCCAGAACAGATGCAACACAGCTGAACATACCCCTCCCGCCATATATGTTGCTCCCCACCCATTTTTCTCCTTTCCTTCTGTACATTTTCCCTAATGCTTAGAGGATTGTTGTGAGAATAAAATGAGTTGTACAAAGCAGTTAGAACTGTACGGGACAGAGTAATGGCTTAATAAATATTAGCTATTACTTGCTATTATCTGCCTTTCTTTCTTCGTTCTTTATCTTCCTCTTTTTGTACCATGTTAGTGAATCATATGCCTTCTAAAGTCTGCATTTCAGCCCCCTCCTGCTAAAAAATTATCTGTTTGCCAACACAATTTGGTTCAAAGGAAAATTCATTTACAGGTTGTCATCTTTTACCAAAGAATGCTTAGAGAATTACTATATCTAAATACCAGTATCTTTCACTATTTTCCTAGCGCCTATGATTACACATTACCACCGATGGAGAAAGTGCTTGTGAAAACTGACATTCAGATAGCCCTTCCTTCTGGGTGCTATGGAAGAGTGGGTAAGTGACTTGAGACATAGATAACTATTTGTCATGCTCTTTCCTTGTGATGGGTTCTTTCTTCTTAGTTTCATTTGGGGTATATAAATGAGGGAAGGGATATTGCTTGGCCTGTGTCCTAAAATAAAGACATGCCCCCTGCGATGGCAGTTGCAGTCACTTGAAAACTTTCCTTTATTTGTGTAGCTACTTTTGCCTCTCTTTGCTTCCCGCCACCCCCGCCCCCCCCCCAACCCCCTATTCCTTACTTAAGGTTTTAGGACACTCACATTAGCCTAGGAGGTTGTTTTCACAACTGTTCACTGAGAAAAACTGAAAATATAGGTGATGTTTAACTGGTGGTTTTTCCAGTCTTACCACCAATTATCCCTTAAAGGATCAGATGGCATATGAAGTCAGATTTCTTTGTGAAGATGTTTATTTGTTTTATAAGAATAAAGATGCAGGGTTAAGATAATGGCACATGGCATTTTATATCACCGATAGAGGTAAAGTTTCTAACCCCTGAGGGTATCAGGCCCTTGGCCTTTCCCCCTTGGGTTTCCTCCCGTGAGGTCTGCTGGGTAAGGGACGCTCTTCAGTGCACTAGAGGAAAAGGCCTCATCGTGGGAGGAGAGAGGATAAAATGCAGGGCAAGCCAACAGGTTTGATTTTTCTGCAGCGAGTCAGTTGTCACTGTAGAAAGAGTTTAAAACTTCAAGAGTCTGATTACTTGCTGGCTGACTTCAGAGTAAACATGAAGGAGCAAATGGAACTGTGATCCCAGGGGGATCTTGTTAGCCAGAGTCTGAGAACTGCTGATACTTCAGCCTTTAAAAGAAAACTGAAATGAGCTCTCTTCATCTTCTTGGCTGCATTGACGGCATTTTTAGTGTGTTGGGGGGTGGGTGGGTGGATTAGGAGATGGGGTGAAATAACAGTGAAGGCAGGAAGGGGTTACATTTACCCACAAAGTGCCTGATTTAAGTTATTCTGGAATAAAATACTAGAAGTTAGGATAATTAATGGTAGGCCTGTTGCTCAAGTCAGCAAGAGTAAGGTATAAACCTAGCTTCTTACTCTGGTTCATTTGTTTCATTCAGATTTGTCTTCTGGCATCTGAATTGTGAGTAGGCGTCCCAAGTTCAAGGTTAACCTCTGCTACTCTATGATTGGGTTTATGTCCCTCCCCTTCTTATCCATACTGCAATATGCTGGGATCTCCTATCTTAAAATAAAAGCCCCTTCCTCTGCCCCATGTCCCTGCCAGCTACCATCCTCCTTTTGTGACCAGATGTCTGGACAGCATTGTCCACGGTTTTCACCACTTGTTCACTTTCCAGTTCTTTCCTGCAGACCACAGCTTCAACACTTATCCTCAGTTGCCTGAGGATATGCTTAAACCACATGCTGGAGTGGTTTTGAATTAAACCTTGTCAACATTTTTCTAAACTTTTCTACTTTGATCATACAGTGTGATAAATACATTTTTAATTCAGAACTGTCTTCTAAGGTTAAGATACAGATGTTATAGGGGTGAGAGTGACATGCTTAGATTGTGTCAGTTTTATTCAGTATTGCCCTTCTTAAGATAGTCAATTTCTTTTTGTTTGTTTTATAGCTCCTCGTTCTGGCTTGGCAGCAAAACACTTCATAGATGTGGGAGGTAATATATTTACATTTTTATTCTGTAAATATTTACAAGTGTTTACTTTGTTTTTGCAGTAATCACATGACAGATTTTATTTTTATCATCAAGAAAAGAAAATGGTTTTTGTTGTATCTTGCCTTTTAGAAATCTCTGTCCCTAAGTAAAAGATGATTATGATACAGTTTTGAATGCTATTTGAGTATGTCTACTTTTTTAATGATCATTTTGTGAAATGTTGTTATTTCACTCACAAGCTAGACACTATCTGACAGATAGGATTTTGCCTTCGTTTAGCGATAATCTGCATTTAGTCCAAAAATGACTGTTCACAGAAGGAAGTTTGTTATTACAAGGAAAGGAAATGCTTTTATATCATCATTTAAGCAACTGTAGTTAGTGCTTCTTTAACAAGGCCTCTTAGCCCTCAGATGAGTGGGTATGTTAAATTCTCCACCTCCTGCTGTTTTTATGAAGCTGCTTTTTAATAAACTAGGAAAATGACTCAGAAATAGGCCCAAGTTGCCTCTTTAAAAACTGAAATCCATCCATATGATTCCAATCCCCTTGTTCTTTCCATTGCAGTTCAATGCTGTGGATCACCCTGCCCTGTCCTCCTACCAAGCTAGCTCTTCCCTGAGTTAACTTACTGTTCCCTCTCTGGATGAGGCCTGTCCCTGGGCCATCTTCCCATAGTGTCACTAGGTGGTGCTGTGGGGTAAAACAGGAGGCGCTGAATATAACTCAACAGAGATGGGCAGCCCTCTGGGGTTGAGAATTCCCTGGACTAATTTATGCTTGACTTTCAAGAATATTTTTACAAGGTCTAGTATGGTCACTTAAGACGATAACTTAAGGATATAAAAGATGGTAGTTTTAAATAAAGTTCAAAGGGTTATGAAAAGAACATGGGTTTTGGAATAACAACTGGATTTGGGCTCTAACTTTGTCACTAACTAGCTAGTTATTGCTTAACTTTTCTGAGCCTCAGTTTCCTTATCTGTAAAATGAAAATTAGCGTGCTTGCCCTGAAAGATGGGAGGATTGAATTATAATGTATCTAAGGCACTAACACTGCTTGGTACATATTTTCTGTCTTCTGGGCTTCTCAGATTTTTTTTTTTAACATGGAAACTTTTTCTGACTTTGTTACCAACTTTTGCTCTATTTAAAACAATCCTCTGAAAAAAATTCATGTGAAAGCAATGGAAAGTTAGTTTGCCTGGTGGTTCCTGTGGTGTTATTCACACAGTCACATTGTGGTGTGTTCTTGGATGCAGAGTATCTTAAAAATGTCTCCTAGGCACACGTTTATCATAGTTGGCCACAGTTTCTATTTCAGAAGAGGGATATTGTTAGAAATCCCAGGCTGTAAATAAGGGTCAAAGGGAAAAGTTGAGTATGCAGGATTCCGTTCAGAATTCACATCTGGTAGGTGTGGATAGTTTTCAGTAAAGAAGGTTTCCAACGAATGACATGCCAAAGTCTTGACACAGTAAAACTTTTGCCTGAAGTCAGTTAATCACTCTGCCAGTTCCAATGCATGATTTTTCCAGTGATAACTTCAAAATACTTTCTGCTTTCTCATGAAGAGAAATACCCCTGATGTTTATGTCCCTTATGTAGGAAAGGAATGTGTTATATTTTCTTTGATGGTCAGTTTGCCTTTGAATAACAAGTAATAAATGAACCTGGAACTATTAGATTTTTTTAATACTATTGGCATTCATGCTTTAAAAAAAGGAGTAATTAAGGACCTTTTTTTCCTGTCATACATTCTAATTGACTTGAAAGGACTTAATTTCTTTCAGTCTTGGTAGATCACCTGGCTTTGAGGAATTCAAGACATCCAACCATATGTGTGATAGGACTCCTTTACAAATATATAGCAAGGCCTTTACAAAAAAGAGTGTTTTTTGGTATTGTAGTAGATACCATAAAGTAAACAAATACTTGCAAGTCATATGAAGAAGAGTTAAATATCCAAACAGATAAGGGGGAAAAAACTGATTATAAAATACAGAAGAGGACATGCAAATGTGGAACAAACATTGAGGTAAAAAAGCCCAGCCTCACTAGTCATCAGGGAAATGTAAATAAATCCATTAAATACCATCTTTTACTCATCATATTGGCCAGAATTAAAAAGATTGCTTCAATTTGGTATTGTAAGAGAGCTTAGAAATGGGCATTCTTAAATATCATGGATAGAAATTTGAATTGCTATACTTTCCTTGCAAAGTTATCTAGCAATATCCATTAAAATTTTAAATATACACACCTTTCAGCCCAGGAAAGTGCTTTTTTTTTTTTTGGAAACTGTTTGATGAGAATACAATACAGTAATACACAAGGACATATGTAAAGGACTGTTTTGATTATTATAGGAAAAATGTAAAAATGATCTGAATGTCTGATGATATGTAAGAGAATTGTTACATGGGAATCATGGTACTGTATTTCCATATCTTGGATCTAAAAGAATGACTAAGATTCAGATATGTTACTCTCAAAAGATAGCTATACTATTTTAGGTGGGAAAAATGTGTAAAATATGTGGCTGCCTGAGGGGGACAGTTGGGAAGCATTATTAGCTTTTACTTTATATGTATTTGTACTGTTTGGGTACTCTAAAAATTTCTAATAAAGAAGTGAGCTCAGAAGTCAGCACACATGGTCTTTATCTAAGGCACCCTAGGTGAATGAGTGCTAGCCTGTACTTGAGCACTCCCACTTGGAGATGCCAAAGCCTCCTGTGGTCATTTGTTCCGGCATGGGAGGCAGGGAATGACCTGCTGCTGAGGGGTTCCTTCCTTAACTGATCTGAGCCATTCCTGCAGCTGAAACTTTCTGCATCTAGATAATATAGAAAACAGCTGGTCCTATCTTTATATCCATTCTTTCAGTAAATATCAAGGACTAAGTTAATGATCAACTGGCAGTGGGGGAAAAGAAGCCAGTCTTCAGTATTCTTTGAGTTGGTCAAAGTTTTATTGATGTAGAACAGAAAAGAATAGACTTTTTCCTTCAGTCTAGACATGATATGAACCACTTTCAGCCACTTTTATACTCACTGCTCTCGCTGTTTAAAAAAGTGTTTTATCTTTAATTCTAACTCTGAAGTCTTATGTCAGGAACCTTGTAAAAAGTATTTTAAGTTCAGTTTCACTTAGCCCTACTAACTCATTCATAAAGCACAGGGATTCATCTAAACTTCTACAGTAATCCACCGGAAAAATCTAAAATGTTAGTTTTTCTGAGTATATTTCCCTGTGGTGGAACATTTTTTATTTTTTTTAAATTTTGCCCTTTTTTCCCTTATATGAGAAAATTGAAAGTGAATGCTTATTCTTGTTCTAAAAAAGCAAAAAGAAAAAAAAAAAAAACTTTTCTTTTTAACCCCCAATTGACCTTCAAATAACTATGAGTCTGGCCAACCAGCATTAGTACCTATTGAACTAAATTCCTGATTCTTTTTTTTTTCTTCTTTGATAAGAGGTTTTTTTTTCCCCCTAAAGAAGTGGGGTATTAATAAGATGTAAGATACGACATGGAGCTGCATTTAATTAGATTCACATGAATCCTCTATCTAGCATGTTACAAACTGAAGGGAAAGAATTAACATGTATAAAAGGAAATAGGCATTGAGGGGAAAGACAGGGATAGGAAAATGACTGCTAATAGCTAGGGGGTTTCTTTTCAGGGTAATGAAAATGTTCAAAAATTGATTGTGGTCATGTTTTCACAACGCTGAATACCCTAAAAAAATGTTGAATTGTGAATTATGTCTTAATTTTTAAAAAGGAAATGAGAAGACCTGGTGCACCTATATTATCTGTGCTTTTGTTTATGGGAAGGTTTTGGATTCTTGGCCCAAAGATAAATGCTAGCAAGTAGGGTAGATGCACTTCTCTGGACTGTGGCAGGGCCCTGGCTCAAGTTCCTCCCCTGCAAAAATTTGCTGCCTTTGTGTTTATAATTTCAAACAGTTTCTAATTACACACAGTTGTGTATAAAAGTGTGCTCATTATTAAGCTTATATGCTAATGTCTTTTGAGAGATCATGCTCTTAAGAGAGGATGGTAGCTTAAATGGAAAGGAGAAGAAGAATGTGAACAGTTCAGCTCCATTTTCATTATAAAAATGGAATGTTCTGATATTTGCTAGACTGCTGCTTAACAGTGTCAGCATTGACTTATTCCACCACAGATCTTCTGACTTTTTGACATTTTTATTTATGACTCAATCATATTTTAGTCTGGATATTAGTGGGAAGCTGCTACCAGAAAAAGCCTTTAAAACCCAAATCGTAATTTTCTCCTAGTCCTTTTGGCAGGTATGCAGCAGATAAGACAGTAGGATTGGGAGAGAGCAGTTAAGGATGAGTTGGCTGAGACGCTAAGCACCTACTCCCAATTTAGAGTAGGTAATTGTCACCATTTGTAAGGATGACAGGTTGGAAAATTAGGACCACTTTCAAAATCCTTATTTGAATTTTGGGCTTCCCTGGTGGCTCAGATAGTAAGGAATCTACCTGCAATGCAGGAGACCTGGGTTCACCATCCCGGGGTTGGGAAGATCTGGAGGAGGACGCGTCAACCCACTATAGTATTCTTGCCTGGAGAATCCCCATGGATAGAGGAGCCTGGCAGGCTATAGTCCATGAAGTCGCAGAGTAAGACACGACTGAGTGACTAAGTACATTTGCATTTTAGTAATATCATTTCTTGGCTTTGAGGCTTTACATAGTAGCAGAGCAAGATTCACATGTTCACTGTAAGGATAAAACTTTCAGAGCTACATAGGAATGATTTCGAGGTAATCATATACCTTTAGTCCTTGGTACCATACACTAAGCTAAGATCATTTTTTTTTTTCCTCCAGCTGGTGTCATAGATGAAGATTATAGAGGAAATGTTGGTGTTGTCCTGTTTAATTTTGGCAAAGAGAAGTTTGAAGGTATGTTAAATATATCTAATCACATCAATATAATGAGTTTTTCGAGTTATGTATTAAACATGTCTAAATAGCACATACTAACTCCTCTGATTCTCATTGTACTGTGTAAGGCAGGATACAGAGAATGCATCAATACAGTATCAGTAATAAATTGTTTTGTTTTTTTCCTTTGAAGTCAAAAAGGGTGATCGAATTGCACAGCTCATTTGTGAACGGATATTTTACCCAGAAATAGAGGAAGTTCAAGTAAGTATCATAAAAGCTGAGTAGGGAATACATGATATAACATCTTCAGTGAAGGAAAAATAAAAAATTTGAGGATCTACTATGCTATTGGTAACCAAATACAGACCTTTCTCAACTTAACAGTGGGATTACATTCTGATACAGCCATCGTAAATTGAAAATATCTTAAGTCAAAAATACACTTCACACACCTTACCTACTGAACATCGTAGCTTAGCTTGCTGCTGCTGCTAAGTCACTTCAGTCGCCTTAAACATGCTCAGAACCCTTATTAACCTAGTTGGACAGAGTCATCTAACGCAAAGCCTGTTTTATAATAAAGTGTTGAGTATCTCATGTAATTTATTGAATACTGTACTGGAAGTGAAAAATAAAATGGTTGTATGGGCACAGAAACTGTATCAGCATTTCACCCTGTGATGGCATGGCTGACTGGCGGCTGCAGCTCACTGCCATTGCCCAGCATCTCGAGAGGATCACGTCGCATATCACTAGCCCCGGGGAAAGCTCAAAATTCATTATTTGAAGCACGGTTTTTACCAAATGCATACTCTTTCACACCATCATCAAGTTGAAAAATCATAAGTCAAACCATTCTAAGTTGGGGACCATCTGTAGTAGAATATTTGCCTAGTCCTATTTTAAGCAAAATTAAAATCTTGGTTGTAGAACTTCTTAAAATGTTTTCCATGGCTAGTATATAGCATTACTTTGAATAATAAACCATTTAAATAGACTGAAATTCTACTATTCCCTTAGCTTTTTTGGTATTCAGTATTTTATGGAACATTTTTAAAATTTTAATTTTCTGTAATCTCCTTTTTGAAGGAATGATAGCAAGAATAAAACTCTTACAAATTGGGAGCTGGAGAGACCTGAAAGAGGATCTAAAATTAACTATAGAGCTCACTATCTTTATGTCTTTTCAGGTTTTAGATGACACTGAAAGGGGTTCAGGAGGCTTTGGTTCCACTGGAAGTAATTAAAACTTCTGCCAAGAACAGGAAATGAGAATGTACTTTTTTCTTGAAAATAAAGACTTTGCTTAAAGTGTTTTGGTGTTTTGCATTTCTGTAAACTTAACACTTCAGCTTCTAAAAGTATTTGGTTTTCTTATGCTTAAGGAAAGGGTACCTCTGTTGGGATCCTATAGAAACTTACTTCCTTTGTTTTTCTGCCTTTAGTGGTTATATAAATCTGTTTGTGAACTCATGCAGTTTCTTTTTTAAATTAAATGCACATCATTTATCCCCAAATCTGTATTATTTATTTCACTATATACTACCCCTTCAGTAACTTATTTTTAAAATGCTTTGAATATCATAAGCAATGCATTTCATTCAATAAATTTGAATTCTCACAGATATAAATTACTGCATAAGCTGAATTAAACAACAATAAAAAGAAGGTATTACTAATTCTTCCCTTCTCTTCAGTGATGTAAAAAATGTTTTTCTAAACTTAAGATTCTTTGTGACATTGGGAAGAAGAGAATCCTCGGTTTATTTTTTTATTATAAATTTTTTTCTTTTTTTTAAATCTTCCTTTGTGGTAGACCCTAGGTTAACTGGGTACAGGTGTATTTGTGAAAGGAAATGTGAGTTGGGAATGTCCATTTGGTTTATTGCTCTGAATTTCATTCTGTTGGGGTTTCCCTAGTGGCTCAGATGGTAAAGAATCTGCCTGCAATGCTGGAGACCTGGGTTGGAAAGATCCCCTGGGGTAGGGCATGGCAAGCTCCTCCAGTATTGCCTGGAGAATCCCATGGACAGAGGAGCATGGCGGGCTACGTCCATGGGGTCACAGAGTTGGACGCAACTGAGCACACAAGTAAATTGTACTAATGTGAATTTGCCTCACTGAAGTAGCAGTAATAGACTGTCCAAGAAAATACACAATTTAGTACAGATAAATAGATGTAAGGAGGTATGCCTAGACCACTGGGTTTATCCAAACCAAGTGTAAGTAAGTATGTCTCAGCCATATGAGTTGGCTTAACATCTATTGCAGCTTTTGGTGTGCTTTCCTTTTCTGCATTTCCCAAACCCCTCTGCACCAGGACTTTGGGTGTCAGCTAGGCTTTGTCAATCAGTTGCCCTAGTGGGAGGCTCAGGAGGCGTCATTTTGTAGGTGGGGGTCATACAGACGGAATGCTCTGGAGCTGGCAACTCTTGGCTGCCCAGTTTTGGAAGCATGGGTTAGAGTTTGTTTCTTGTGTCCTTCCAGTGGTTCCCGAGGCCATGTTACACCCTGCAATGTGTCAATAGTATTTTCCATTACTTTGGAAATGTAACTATGGGTTATAGTTCATCAGTGAGTCATGAGATTAACTCAGTGGGTCATAACTAGTGTTAAAAAATACTGAACAGAAATACAGCAGAGGACAACAGGTCAGATGGGTAAATTCTGTGAAGATTATTTGGATTACATATGTGTGCACATGTTTACTGGGTCATGATATAAATTATTTCTGAAGTCAGTAAAATTTAAAATTCTGCTAAACTAGCTAGAGTCTGGTTCCCTGAGCTCTGACCAATACGTAGTAACAGTTGAATGTGTGACTGCTAAGAGATTCTGTCTTAGCTTAACGTTAAGTCCACTGTTACACACTTAAAATTGCTCTTTTCTTTCTCATAACATGCCTGTGGAGAATAGAAAAAAACCCAAACACTTTTATAGGTGACAAAAACAGGCTCAGAGACATTTCAGCTAACAGTGATTACTATTAAAACGGGTCCTATGGCTTCAAAGCCCATGTTCTCTGCAGTATCTTCGGTCTTCCAAGTGGTAGAGAGGATATACAACAGGAGACGTGGTTAATGAAAAGCTTCCTCTAGTTGTTTTGTACTTGGAATATGTTTCCTTCTGGGTACCATACTTAAAGGAAGATGCTCACATTTGAAGCTACCCTAGAGACCTGGAATGATATCCCTGGGTGATATGTTTTCACCTGGGAAAGTGTATTTGTTGGGATGGGAGGAATGAGGGGCAGTTGGCTAGAGAAAGTCGCTGGAATATAATAGATGTTTTTAGAATCTAAAGACTCAGATTAGGCTTGTCATTTGTGACCTGAGGGACTGAAGTTAGTATCAGTGGGTTTCATCTATAGAAGACAGTGGCTGTGAGATAATAGAATATATATATTAGCCTCTGTCCCCCTAGTGATAAGAACATCTTTTGTTCTGTTATTGGTCTTTGACCTCTGTTCTTGACAGAGCTCCTGAAACCCTTACATATAATTTTGCAGATGACAGAAGTGTCTTGTTCTAACAGGGTCACTCAGTCCCTGTGTGGCTCCTGAATGAGGTCTGGTCACCAGAAAGGCCAGGCCATGATTAGAGTCTAGGAACTCTCAATGCCTTCCTCCCATTCTCTTGTGAGGGGAGAAGGGCCAAAATTGGAATTAATGATGGATCATTCCCATGTGATGAAGCCTTCATAAAATCCCCAAAAGAACAGGGCTCAGAGAGCTCACAGGTGGTGCTACGATAGTATCTGAGCCTATCTCCAAGTACACACAGTGTCAGATTTGAGAAAGTGTAGGACACCCCAGCTGGTGTCACAGAGAATTGCCTGGTGTGGGAAAAAACCTGCACACATCAGGTGCCCAGAAGTGAAGTGTTTTCTGTGAGTAGTATAGGAGACTCATAGGGAAGAAAGTCATGATAGGAGAGAACGAGGCTTTTCTCTACACAGGAAGGGAGAAGTCTGTTTCTCCTTAACAGTGGCATAGGGCAGACTTGTGGAACTTCCCCAAAAGAGTGAGGGGAAAAAAAAAAAATGCAAATACTGCATGGGAAAAGCAAAAAAATCAAAAGCCATATGAAAGAGTACAATACAGTCTTGGGTTGAGATTTTTGGAGACAATTTCTATGTTATATATGTAAAGTTCAAATAGTTTATGATAATTTCACTTTGTTTTATTATGAAATACAATGTTTAGGCAAGTGTATGAAACAAAAGTGGATGGTATAGTGAGTAACTAAATAGTGGTCTGGACTGGTTTGCTAGAAGTGAGAGCCTGTGTTAATAAGGCTTGGTTCCTAAGCTCATTTTATCTTTGCCTTCTTTCAGTCTGCTAGATTCAGTTGGTGAAAGTGAAAGTTGCTCAGTCGTGTCCAACTCTCTGCAACCCCACGGACAGTTCTCCAGGCCAGAATACTGGGGTGGGTAGCCATTTTCTTCTCCAGGGGATCTTCCCAACCCAGGGATTAGAACCCAGGTTTCCTGCATTGCAGGCAGATTCTTTACCAGCTGAGCCACAAGGGAAGCAGATTCAGTTGGTAGCAAAGGAAAACCAGGGTATGTCATTTTATTCAGACAAGTCTTCCTTTCCACCAGAAAGGGCACCAGTTTTTTACTGATGCCAAAGAGAAGCATCATTTTCACATGCAGGGCTGCACTTTGGTTATCAACTGTAAATTGAATAGCAATTACCATTCTATCAATTTATTTCCAGGCAGAAACCAGGCAGTTTTCCTCTCCCTTGACAGTTCTGCCTCACTCACTAATGATGTCCACTATCCACTCCTGTCCTTGGTGCCGTTTGTGTCAGGAGAGAAATAGTCAGAGAGACTCCTACAAACTAATCTGATGCTCCATCACTTAACTTCCTTGATGGCTATCTGTAGAAGAAGTCTTTTCAACAGCTGGCCTAGGTAAATGGTAGGTAGAGGTGGGGGAAGACCCAAGATTTGGATCTCAGAGCACCTTCCCCACACAGTATTTCTTTCCACGTGACCATCTCCACCCCACCTGGCTGGAAATATGTAGGTACCTGGAGTTTTCTGTTTGGGGTTAATGGATCTTGGACAGATTGACATGATTACATGAGCGCCGAGTCCAAGTTGTCACATAAAGTGTTCTCAGCGGAGCTTCTGCCTACCCCAACCCCCTGGCTTTGACCATCCCCAAATCACACTTAATCCTATTTTTCATTTGCTCCTGTCCCCACTGCATCTTCAACTCCAGCATTGGTCCCTGTTAGAAGAGTACCAAACCCCCCACCCAACTTTGTTTTCTACTGCTAACCTCTATTGCATACTCTAAAGGTAATGGGGTTATTTAGAGTGCCAGTCACAAGAATGCCAATTACAGAAGACAGAAATCATCCAGGCCAAAATTCAATGATACTTTTAGTAGTGATATTTATAGACTTCAGAGAGCACCCCTGGATACAGAGAAAGCTTTACATGCAAAATCCACTCTAAGAGGCATGTAATCATTCAAGATAATAGTGTGACCCATATATAGTTAGGCACTTGAAGTCATTTTGTTTTCTGCTCATTAGTGTAAAATATACCATTTTATGTAACTGACCTGATAGTTTTAGTTGAGAAATACTCTTTAGTATTATATTATCATCCTAAGACGAGAGGTGAGTAGGGAGGAACAACTTAAAAGTGAAAATAAAATGCCTTTTACCGATAAGACACATCTCCACTGGAGATGGACTATGTGCAGAGTGTTTGACATTGCTCTTTTTCTTATTGAAAAGAGAATGAGAAAGGGAAAAATACAAGCGAAACTGTTTTCATGAAGGGAATCTTCTCCAGAAATACATGAAAGAAATAAGGACATTAAAAATAGTCTCCCTTTATTTAGCAACTTATCATGGTTAAGTTGGGAGACTTTTTAAAGATCTGTGAAGTCTCCTAAAGAAAACATCTAATAACTATTTACAAAAGTAAGGTTATAGGGAGAATTTTAGGTTAACAAAGTACTAAATTATGTCTGGGTTTGACCTAATTTTTAAAAATGGGTTTCATTGTTCCGTTGCTCAGTCGCGTCCGACTCTGCGATCCCATGGACTGCAGCATACCAGGCTTCCCTGTCCTTCACTGTCTTCTGGAATTTGCTCAAACTCATCCAGTGGGTTTTACAGATCAGTAAAGAAATCTCTGGGAGAACATATTCCAAAATGATGATTATGTCTGGCTGTTGGAATTGCTGGTGTTTTCCCTCTTTGCATTATATATATTTTAATATTTTTAACATGAAAACTATATCATTTGATACTTAACAGTTTATAATAAAATAGCTTTGATTGATTTTTATTAATTTAAATATTTTACTGAATATTTTAATATTCAGTGGGAAAATTATGACTAAATTATAAGCTTTGAAGAAAAAACATACAAGTTGGTGTAATGGTAAAACACTGGCTTTGGGAGTTTTAGACCTAAGTTTAAGTTCCACTGTTTTACTAACTAAAAGATCTTGAGTAAGTAAAATAGCTTCATGGGTTCTCAATCTTCTTAGCATAAAATAGGAAAGAGTGCTTCAGATCATTTCCAGGGTCCCTTTCTTGCTTTCTCATTCCATGTAGTGAATCTTGAGCCTGCATGATATGGCTGTGGCAAACTTCTGCCACCTGGTGGCAATTATCTAAAATTCAGTTCAGTTCAGTCGCTCAGTCGCGTCCAACTCTTTGCAACCCCATGAATCACAGCACGCCAGGCCTCCCTGTCCATCACAAACTCCTGCAGTTCACTCAAACTCATGCCCATTGAGTCAGTGATGCCATCCAGCCATCTCATCCTCTGTCGTCCCCTTCTCCTCCTGCCTTCAATCCCTCCCAGCATCAGGGTCTTTTCCAACGAGTCAACTCTTCCCATGAAGTGGCCAAAGTATTGGAGTTTCAGCTTCAGCATCAGTCCTTCCAATGGACACCCAGGACTCATCTCCTTTGGATGGACTGGCTGGATCTCCTTGCAGTCCAAGGGACTCTCAAGAGTCTTCTCCAACACCACAGTTCAAAAGCATCAATTTTTCGGCGCTCAGCTTTCTTCACAGTCCAACTCTCACATCTATACATGACCACTGGAAAACCCATAGCCTTGACCAGATGGACCTTTGTTGGCAAAGTAACATCTCTGCTTTTTAATATGCCATCTAGGTTGGTCATAACTTTCCTTCCAAGGAGTAAGCACCTTTTAATTTCATGGCTGCAGTCACCATCTGCAGTGATTTTGGAGCCCAAGAAAATAAAGTCTGACACTGTTTCCACTGTCTCCCCATCTATTTCCCATGAGGTGATGGGACCAGATGCCATGATCTTAGTTTTCTGAATGTTAAGCTTTAAGCCAGCTTTTTCACTCTCCTTTTTCACTTTCATCAAGAAGCTGTTTAGTTCTTCTTCACTTTCTGCAATAAGTGGTGTCATCTGCATACCTGAGGGTATTGATATTTCTCCCGGCAATCTTGATTCCAGCTTGTGCTTCTTCCAACCCAGCGTTTCTCATGATGTACTCTGCATATAAATTAAATAAGCAGGGTGACGATATACAGCCTTGACGTACTCCTTTTCCTATTTGGAACCAGTCTGTTGTTCCATGTCCAGTTCTAATTGTTGCTTCCTGACGTGCATACAGGTTTCTCAAGAGGCAGGTCAGGTGGTCTGGTATTCCCATCTCTTGAAGAATTTTCCACAGTTTATTGTGATCCACACAGTCAAAGGCTTTGGCGTAGTCAATAAAGCAGAAATAGATGTTTTTCTGGAACTCTCTTGCTTTTTCGATGATTCAGCAGATGTTGGCAATTTGATCTCTGGTTCCTCTGCCTTTTCTAAAACCAGCTTGAACATCTGGAAGTTCTCGGTTCACGTATTGCTGAAACCTGGCTTGGAGAATTTTGAGCATTACTTTACTAACGTGTGAGATGAGTGCAATTGTGCGGTAGTGTGAGCATTCTTTGGAATTGCCTTTCTAATGGATTGCAATGAAAACTGACCTTTTCCAGTCCTGTGGCCACTGCTGAGTTTTCCAAATTTGCTGGCATATTGAGTGCAGCACTTTCACAGCATCATCTTTCAGGATTTGAAATAGCTCAACTGGAATTCCATCACATCCACTAGCTTTGTTCGTAGTGATGCTTTCTAAGGCCCACTTGACTTCACTTTTCAGGATGTCTGGCTCTAGGTGAGTGATCACACCATTGTGATTATCTGGGTTGTGAAGATCTTTTTTGTACAGTTATTCTGTGTATTCTTGCCACCTCTTCTTAAATTAGGAGGCTATATTTAAGGTATAAAATCACCATTCATTTATTCACACTTGTAATTGCCTAGCATCTATGTGCTGGACAAGTGCCAGCATCATCATTTCTTCGATTTAGCGTTTTTCTAGATGACGTAGGTGAAACAACTAGATGTGAGCTGTCACAGACTAGCTACATGACCTTGAGGATATCATTTAACCACCCTTGAGTCTCTATCATCCTATCTGAAAAATATAGTAATATCCGCCTTACAGTATAAGAAATCTAGAGTTGATGGATGTGAAGTATCTCACACAGTCCACAGCAAAGAATATTTTGTCAATAAATGATCACAATTATCTTCAAGAAGGTTACTGTCTAGCAGGGGAAGTAAGATAAACACAGAAATCTCCATAGCAGGCGATATGCCTTGAAAATACAAAGGAGACCTAAGGCATATTCATAAAATGCCAAAACTGAAATTCAAATAGACTGGAATGTAAAGGACATGTAGCAAATCGCTGGTAAGTATTCTAGAGTTGTAGGTTGCACATTCACTCTGGAAGGTTCTAAACACCAGGGAAGCAATAGCCAGCCATGGAAATGTTTGGGACAAAGAGTAACATCACTAGAGCTGAGCTTCAAGAGCTGATATTAATCTAATATCTGTGACACTGAGGTTAACAAGCCACTGCTGAAATAGCCAGTGAATGAACACAGAAGTTGGCGAAGGAAAGATGGATGGAAATGACACTTTGAAACCGCAAAAACAAAACTGAGGCTGAATCTTTAAAGCTGACCTAAGAGTGGTTAAATAACAAATGAACTGCCTGAGCCTAAAGGAGGCTGAAATGTGTTAGGGGTTATGAAACTAACCATCTACAGTAGTTACAGGGCTAAGCTCCAACTTCCTGATTAAAGGTCTCATACCACTTCTCCGGGACTTCCCTTGTGGCTCAGCTGGTTAAAGAATCTGCCTGCAATGTGGGAGACCTGGGTTCCATCTCTTGGTTGGGAAAATCCCCTGGAGATGGGAAAGGCTACCCACTCCAGTATTCTGGCCTGGAGAATTCCGTGGACTGTATAGTCCATGGGATTGCAGAGAATCAGACATAACTAAGTGACTTTCACTCACTCACTCACCCCTTCTCCACTCAGGAATGATGTTAACTCAACTTTCTACTCAGGTATGAAAACGGAACCAAATACAAGCTTAGCTTTCTCACCACACATTGTACAAGTAGATAAAAAAGAAATGCTTTGTGACTATTTTCTAGTGTGCAAAGGGCTACAGGGGAAATGTTATGACAAAATACTCTTCGTCAAGTCCAGTCCACTCTGACTATTAGAAAGGGCATTATACTTGAAGAAAAAAAATCCTACGTGTGTCTCCATTTAAAAACCTCTGTGGGATTTATAATGACTTTAATTTTAGTGAACATGAAATATTTTTTTCCTGACATCTTAGAGAAGCAGGCAATTTCAGAGATGATATTTTGACAAATAGTAGCATAGATCAGGACAAATAACAGGAAGCTCTCATAAAAGAAACTTGACTAGAGCAAAGGCAAATAATGATGTAATCCCCTGCAGATATATGTTTGGAATATAAGCATTATATTGTTGAGTATGATAGGGAAAATAATATTAGAAAGAGGCTAATGCTGTGTGGGAGTCCTGTCAGGTGGGGATTGTAGGATGATTCCATACTTTGTGCAATAATACCGTTCAGGAAAAAGAAGATGCCCATTGACTGAGACTGTGTTTGATTATCATAGAAGAAATGAAACAGGTTTTCATAGTCAGAAAAATCAATGTACCGCCAAAGAAGAGAAGCTGTTTGATGACAAGGCAATACAAAACTTCAAAGGGTAACTTACGAATGTTCCCTAATTCATTTCAGCCTAAACTTATCCCCGTGGTGTCTCACGCTGTCCGCCAACTCTTTCACTGGAATATGTTACCCAGTCGCCTTGGAATCATTACTGGGTCTCCTTGGAATGGAAACTGTGTCAGACTGCAGGGGTGAGTAGGAGGGAAAATGGTGCTGGCAGAAGCAGAGGAAGTGTTTTTTCAATTTAGAGCCAGAAGTGAGTGCTGACATTGTCTCGCATGTGTTTGGGGACAATGGCACATGCCAATGGTTACACGTCCACTTTTCCATGTCCCTTGCTCAGGGGCCTTTGGCAAGAGGCTGCAGAAGCCACAGCTACTTTCCCCCGCTCCATTCCCCAAATCTCTGACTCCTCTCCTCCCTTTGGGGATGTTAAAAGAGGACAAGAGGCACAGTTTCCACCTTTGTATTATTAGCATAATCATCCAGAGTGAATTCTCTCATTCTTCCTGCACATGTATTCTGATGTGAATAGTCTTTTTTCCTTACATGACTTCACTTCCTCTCTTTGTAAAGCACACCTTTTAGGGGATTTGGACATTAATTGCAGCTGACTTCAGAGCTGCGCTAAGCAAAGCTTTCATTTTCTAGGCCAAAGTAGACATATAAAAGGAGCCATTGCCAGTTGATGCTAAGATAGGAGAGAGACTGGGTTAATCACCATCAGGAGCTGGGGGTGTCCCTCTCTCTCCCCCTCACCAAGTTCATAGTTGGGAGGAGGGTTCAGACTCTGGGTCTTGCATGCCCCTCCGATGATTCTAGCATGATGGTTGTCTAACTCTCGGATATTGCAATATAGTTGAGTAGCAACCAAAAGGTTGCTTTTAAAGATAGTTTTATTTATGTATGATACAATGCCTACATTGAACATCTTTTGTCAAAAGGCAAAAATAATTACTCTTTTGCCATATTTTACCTGTTATTTCTCCCCAAGAGTTGTTTCTAAGTATAGAAACTTTTAACTGCTTTGTCCTAATGTACTTATCTGTAATTTTTTTTAATATCAACTTTTGTATACTTAAAAAAAATATAGATAAGTTTAGGCTCACCCCACAGCCTGTGAGATCTTAGTTTCCTGACCAGGGATCAAACTCATGCTCTCAGCATTGAAAGCTCAGAGTCCTAACCACTGGACCACCAGGGAATTCCCTGTATTAACTTTTATTAGGATCTATTTCAGGACTTCAATTAGAATACAAATTGTAAGTGGAAGAGAACTAACTTTTATAAAAATGCTATATACTCCAGGTGTTATGCTAGTTTTACCTGATGATATTTTGTAAAGCTGGAGCAGAATTCCTTTTAGGAATTTCTTGAATCTTTAGGGAAGCCACACACCATTCTGCTGGGCTCCCCCCAGTATTAGAGTGGAGTCCCAGAGCTCAAGGCTTGCTTGGGCAACCTGAGAAGGAGGAAGAGGCAGTGAGATTCAGAAGTTGTAGGAAGGGATCCCAAAATGTGATAGGAGGCTAATCAGAGAAGGGAGTGGAAGCCAGAGAAATTTCCTGCATCAGAGATGACAAAGGAGCTTATTCTTTCAAATATTTTTATGCAAATTTCAATCATGAACAAAAGTAGAACATAGAGTATGATGAACCCCACATATTCATCACTCAACTTCAACAATTATCAGCTCTTAGCTGATTTTGTTTTTTCTAGATTCCTGCCTATTCCTTCATCCCCAACCCCAATGAATTATTTTGAAACAAAGTCCAGACATAATTATCACTGCATAGATTACATTTTAATTTGTTTGATGATTCATCTGTGCTGTAGCTTCCCTCCTATTGCCCAAACATCAATAAAGTGTCTAAAATGTACAGCTTAAGTGTCACACTGGAGGGAGGCAAAGAGCAAAACAAATTTGCATTTGGGCCAAAGTGGATAAAGAATACGACAGTAGTATTAAACTTGATGCAGAGCTGAGATTAAGCAGAGCTCCCAAGAATTCTTGAAATTATTGGGGGGTGATGAGGGAAAGAAAGTGATTCTAGATTTTCTACAGGAGGTCAGAGTTCACGCAGGGCTCTGAGTGTGTGTGTGTGTGTATGTTTTATTATCAAAATGGGTGATTCTAAAAGACTGTAAGACTTGGGGACAGCCAGACAGCTGGCATTTGGGTTATAGTTGAATATTCCAAGTTTCCTTTCCTTGAAAGGAAAGAAAATACTAAATTTAAATGCCATCTTTCAGTTTCTCAGTCAATAATTTCCCTTTCTGTCTCTTGTACAAATTCAGTCTCTAGACAGCAATGCAAGGGATTTATTCTCCATGAAGCCTTTCAGACACATGAAATATTTGGAGAAGAATTGTTCGGCAACCCCAATCCCAATTCAGTTTTCAACTGCTTTGTAGGTAGCTCTGATTAAGTCACTGTTTTCAATAACTTGTGGTGAACCAGTGAAAATTACCAATGGTAATAAAAAAGTGGACCTATATTCTTACATAATTCTCCCACAGCATTCTCAAGGAAAGTAGGGATGATATTTGGACTACATATAGATTTGCTAGATTAATAGTGCTCTTTAAGTGTATAGGGGACTGGAATGCAAAAGTAGGAAGTCAAGAAACACCTGGAGTAACAGGCAAATTTAGCCTTGGAGTACAGAATGAAGCAGGGAAAAGGCTAATAGAGTTTTTCCAAGAGAACGCACTGGTCATAGTGGACACCCTCTTCCAACAACACAAGAGAAGACTCTACACATGGACATCACCAGTGGTCAACACTGAAATAAGATTGATTATATTCTTTGCAGCCAAAGATGGAGAAGCTCTATACAGTCAGCAAAAACAAGACCAGGAGCTGACTGTGGCTCAGATCATGAACTCCTTATTGCCAAATTCAGACTTAAACTGAAGAAAGTAGGGAAAACCACTAGACCATTCAGGTATGACCTAAATCAAATCCCTTACGATTATACAGTAGAAGTGAGAGATAGATTTAAGGGACTAGATCTGAGACAGAGTGCCTGATGAACTATGGATGGAGGTTCATGACATTGTACAGGAGACAGGGATCAAGACCATCCCCTAGATAAAGAAATGCAAAAAAGCAAAATGGCTCTCTGAGGAGGCCTTACAAATAGCTGTGAAAAGAAGAGAAGCAAAAAGCAAAGACAAAAAGGAAAGATATACCCATTTGAATGCAGAGTTCCAAAGAATAACAAGGAGAGATAAGAAAGCCTTCCTCAGGGATCAGTGCAAAGAAATAGAGCATAACAATAGAAGGAGAAAAACTAGAGATTTCTTCAAGAAAATCAGAGATACCAAGGGGATATGTCATGCAAAGATTGGCTCAATAAAGGACAGAAATGGTATGGACCTAACAGAAGAAGAAGATATTAAGAACAGGTGGCAAGAATACATAGAAGAAATATAAAAAAAAAGATCTTCACGACCCAGATAACCATGATGGTGTGATCACTCACCTAGAGCCAGATATCCTGGAATGTGAAGTCAGGTGGGCCTTAGGAAGCATCTCTATGAACAAAGCTAGTGGAGGTGATGGAATTCCAGTTGAGCTATTTCAAATTCTAAAAGATGAGGCTGTGAAAGTGCTGCACTCAATATGCCAGCAAATTTGGAAAACTCAGCAGTGGCCACAGGACTGGAAAGGGTCAGTTTTCATTCCAATCCCTAAGAAAGGCAATGCCAAAGAATGCTCAAACTACCACACAATTGCACTCATCTCATACGCTAGCAAAGTAATGCTCAAAATTCTCCAAGCCAAGCTTCAACAGTCCGTGAACCATGAACTTCTAGATGTTCAAGCTGGTTTTAGAAAAGGCAGAGGAACCAGAGATCAAATTGCCAACACCTGTTGGATCATCGAAAAAGCAAGAGAATTCCAGAAAAACATCTGTTTCTGCTTTATTGACTACGCCAAAGCCTTTGATTGTGTGGATCACAATAAATGGTGGAAAATTCTGAAAGGAATGGGAATACCAGACCACCTGACCTGCCTCTTGAGAAATCTGTATGCAGGTCAGGAAGCAACAGTTAGAACTGGGCATGGAACAACAGACTGGTTCCAAATAGGAAAAGGAGTACCTTAAGGCTGTATATTGTCACCCTGCTTATTTAACTTATATGCAGAGCACATCATGAGAAATGCTGGGCTGGAAGAAGCACAAGCTGGAATCAAGATTGCTGGGAGAAATATCAATAACCTCAGATATGCAGATGACACCACCCTTATGGCAGAAAGTGAAGAAGAACTAAAGAGCCTCTTGATGAAAGTGAAAGAGGAAAGTGAAAAAATTGGCTTAAAACTCAACATTCAGAAAACTAAGATCATGGCATCTGGTCCCATCACTTCATGGCAAATAGATGGGGAAACAGTGGAAACAGTGGCAGACTTTATTTTTTGGGCTCCAAAATCACTGCAGATGGTGACTGCAGCCATGAAATTAAAAGATGCTTGCTCCTTGGAAGGAAAGTTATGACCAACTTAGCATATTAAAAAGCAGAGTCATTACTTTGCTAACAAAGGTCCATCTAGTCAAGTCTATGGTTTTCCAGTAGTCATGTATGGATGTGAGAGTTGGAATATAAAGAAATCTGAGTGCCGAAGAACTGATGCTTTTGAACTGTGGTGTTGGAGAAGACTCTTGAGAGTCCTTTGGACTGCAAGGAGATCTAATCAGTCCATCCTAAAGATTAGCTCTAAGTGTTCATTGGAAGGACTGATGTTGAAGCTGAAACTCCAATACTTTGACCACGTGATACAAAGAACTGACTCATTTGAAAAGACCCTGATGCTGTCAGGGATTGGGGGCAGGAGGAGAAGGGGATGACAGAGGATGAGATGGTTGGATGACATCACTGACTCAATGGACATGAGTTTGAGTAGATTCCGGGAGTTGCTGATGGACTGGGAGGCCTGGCATGCCGCGGTTCATGGGGTCGCAAAGAGTCGGACATGACTGAACAACTGAACTGAACTGAACTGAAGATTATAGATAATAAAAAGAGGAATTTGAGATTGGAGGTGACATCTTAAGAACCATTACACGGTTGATAATTGCTCAAATATGTCTACTGATGCATATACTGTGACCCATCTTGCATACTTACAGCATGAGTTATGGGGGCTTCCTAGATGGCTCAGTGGTTAAAGAATCCACCTGCCAATATGGGAGATGCAGGAGATGCCAATTTAATCTCTGGGTTGGGAAGATCCCCTGGAGGAGGGCATGGCAACCCACTCCAATATTCTTGCATGGAGACCCCCATGGACAGAGGAACCTGGTTGGCTACAGTCCACAGGGTCGCAAAGAGTCGGACATGACCAAGCACCCACACACACAGAGCATGAGTTACAAATGAGTTATCTCCAGAGTGCTCTATCCTGAGACCTGCTATTCATATACTGGTAGAAAGAGAAATTTTTCTTTGAGAGAAGAAACTGACAATTTTTCTATCTAACGTCTTTCTGTCTTAGGAGAAGAGGCTCTATCTGAAGAAACACAAATTATTAGTAATATTAAGATAAAGTATTGTTGAGAATATTACTATCCAGATGCCTTAGAAAATGATATTCAAACATCCACTAGATGTCACTTGATGTTTGCTTTTTGTAAAGGTAGCATATTTCTTTTTTGGTTTATCTGCAATTATGAATCAATGACTCCCAGTGGGTCCAAGCTGGCAGAAAACAAGATGCAGCAATGTTTGAGTGAACGCAGGCAAAAATCATTAAATGAGAACAATGATTTTAATTTTCAATAAGATTTGGGTGGTTGTGGGGTTTGCATAATCCCTGCTGGCATTTGCAAGGGTGAGGAGAAGCCAGAAGCTTTGCCCTCCTGCTGGGTTTAAACAAAAAATGGAAAACTGTAATGAACAACTAGATTTTTCCTATCTTCCATTTTCGTTTTTCTTACTCTTCCCTCCCCATTTTTAGGAGAATGAAATTTTAAAACAATGGCCCTTTAATGAAGGTATTTTGCAGCATTTGAAGATCAGTTTTTCTTTGTTCAAATATCTACTCACAAATTAAAACTCCTTTAATCTACATTATCTCATTGAAGGGCATGTGACCAAAGTAAATGGAGAAGATGTCTAGAAATTTTGTGAGGGTTCTCTGGGGTTATCCACTTCCTGTATTTGCTAAAAATCTAATAATCAGTTCCAGTAGAGACCATGTATCCTGGGGTTTTGTTTTGTGTAACAGCTATTTGTTTATTTTTTTAAACTGTCATTGTATTTTGGCTTCACGATGGTTAAATAAGACTTGGTATTAAGTAAACTTCTCTGACCCTGCCTATTTCCTGTCTTGTCAAACCTCCCCTTGTAAGAATAACAGTGTTCTTTTATTTGGTAGTGTGCAGCATGATATTTTTGGCATGCTCCACATTTTTGACTTGCAAAAATTTGTGACCTTAAGTGTGAGAGAAGTGAATGCTTGCTTTAGTACCTCATGGGGTCCTAATCTTACAAACAGTCCTGCTGCATACATGTGAGAGTTGCAAAAGGATTATCAGCATATTTATTCCCCAAATATAAGAAATAATAATGAAGAATAGATTTTTTTTTTGCTAAATTACTAAAACTGTCAAACAAGTGAATACTTGGTGAACATTTTCCTACTATTAAACTTACATAATTCCTCCAATTAACCTAGCTATACAAAGACATTGTGCTTTTATTTACTGTATGCAATTACTGTGTTTAATTCATACTTTTAAAAACATATTTTCAAACCAACATACAGGAGATGTCAGAGGAGGTAGCAATATTCCCAGTAAAGGAAGAGCGTGAATATCCTAGCTGCCTAACCTTTGCATATCCAGATCTAAATGTCTGTCAAATGGATTCTATCACATAAGAACCACCAAAATCAAAAGTCTCAACCACCCCACCCTTTTTTTAATGGGTGGCTATTTGATAGCATTTTCTCTTGTTTTTCTTTTGATAATGCATATATTACGAGAATCAAAACCATGGTGAACATATCTACTTTTAAAGATTAACAACTGCTAAATATTTGTCTTGAAATATTGAGAAGTAATTGGAACATGAAGATGGTAGATTGAGTTGATTTGAAAATGTCATAGAATAAATTTTTATAATCATATGGCAGTAATTCTGGTTATTTTCTGAAAGTCTCAGCTAAAAAAATTTTCCTAAATATCTGAAGTTGATGGAATTTGATAAAAAAAATACTGTCATTGAGCAATTTTGGTTTTCATCTTTAGAAATATTGTTCTAATAAAGAGCCTGAGATAGGCAGTAACAAAGGAAAAATTGAGGACTGAAAAGACACATGTATCAAACTGATCTGGAATTTTTTTTTCTCTAAAAGTCTGAAACACAGAGCTATAAACTCAGTTTAAGATTGTCTTAAACTTGTCCTCAAACTTCCCTCTGTTGCTCATTGTTATTAATCGTTTCTTTTTTTTCCAGAGCTGAATCTAAAGAGATTTATATAGTATTATCAAAATGTATTGCATTTATACCACACACATATGCTTTCCTATACTGTAATCCAAACACTATTTTATTGTCTTCCTTTAATAGAAATAAAAAAGTACAGTACTAGAAGTTGATTTATCATCTTTTCTACTTTTTAATATAAAGTTTTAATATGACATAGTAAAATGAAAAGTGTTTAAAACAATTAAAAGACAGCCTGTTTTAAAGAAACATTCTTCAAGTGAAAAAGATGAAAATCCAGAATAAAACCTGAAAGTTTTGGGCAGTCTTAGCTGTACTGTAAAGTAGGTAGTGTAGGTATGGGCTTTGAATTCAGACTGCCTGGGTTCAAACCTTCGCTCCATCACTTACTAGTTGTGGATTTGGGCAAGTTAATCTGTACTAAAGTATCCTCTTCCGGTAAAATGGGGGAAGTCATATTTTCTATGTCACTTTTTTTGGGGAGAGTAAATAATTTACAGAACATATTTGCAAAATACATAGATGAAGCCTAGTCCCTGGTAAGTGTTCAATAGGATTTACTTTACAGTACAGTTACTACTTTACAGTACAGCTAAGACTGCCCAAAACTTTCAGGTTTTATTCTGGATTTTCATCTTTTTCACTTGAAGAATGTTTCTTTAAAACAGGCTGTCTTTTAATTGTTTTAAACACTTTTCATTTTACTATGTCATATTAAAACTTTATATTAAAAAGTAGAAAAGATGATAAATCAACTTCTAGTACTGTACTTTTTTATTTCTATTAAAGGAAGACAATAAAATAGTGTTTGGATTACAGTATAGGAAAGCATATGTGTGTGGTATAAATGCAATACATTTTGATAATCATAAGAATTATTATGAAGCCAGACAATTATGTCTTTACAAACTGTGGCCATTTTTATATCATTGGTCATATTTGTCTGATGAGAACTTTGCAAAAAATTGAGTGTTCAGGGTCAAATTTGTTATGTCATTAAAGTACCTGAAAATACATCTTGAATTTGTTTTCTGATTAGTTCTGTCACCTTAAATACAAGCACAAAAATCAATGAACTTGCTTTCTGTAAATTCTTCGTATCTCTAATAGATTAAAAATATATATTTAAAAATTGTTTTAGAACATATTTTAATTTAAAGGCTATTTTGCAAATCAATTGTTAAATATTTGCTCATTTAAGAGAAAATGCAATGAGATATTCAGTTCAGTTCAGTCGCTCAGTCGTGTCTGACTATTTGTGACCCCATGGACTGCAGCACACCAGGCCTTCCGGTCCATCAGCAACTCCCGGAGTTTACTAAAACTCATGTCCATTGAGTCAGTGATGCTATCCAATCATCTCATCCTTTGTTGTTCCCTTCTCCTCCCACCTTCAATCTTTCCCAGCATCAGGGTCTTTTCAAATGAGTCAGTTCTGTGGATCAGGTGGCCAAAGTATTGGAGTTTCAGCTTCAACATCAGTCCTTCCAATGAATATTCAGGACTGATTTCCTTTAGGATGGGCTGATTAGATCTCCTTGCAGTCCAAGGGACTTTCAAGAGTCTTCTCCAACACCACAGTTCAAAAGCATCAGTTCTTCGGCACTCAACTTTCTTTATAGTCCTAATGAGCTATTAGGGAAAATTAAATACTTATTTCTCATTTATTGTCTTTTTAAAAATCAGTCTAAAATATCCCCAATATTTTGTAAACATTAACTACATTTAATGTAAACATTAACTACAGTTAATATTACCTAATAGTTAAATACAATCTATACTCACAGACCAGTCTTGTTGTTCACTACCATGTTGAGATTGTTTAGCAATCTTAATTCTAATAGGTTAAAAGATCACATGATTAATATAAATAATCTTAATAATAGTGGAGAAAATTAAGTACTATGGTTCTGCTGTGGGAGCAGTCCAACCTAAACAACGAGTTCTGATCAAATATTCAGTTATAGAATTTACAACAAACATACTGACCAAAGTAATACAAACAGTAAAAATGATGAAATTCAGATATCTTAAAATGGTCACTCAATCTCTTGAAGACATATGCACACCAGAATTGTGTCTTCTCATGTTTGTTAAAATTATGGAATCTTTCTGTGTTTTTCTTCCATTGTGTGACATTTTCCATCACCCCATGGATTTGAGATTGCCAAGACAGCATTATATGTGTGATTTTATTCCCTCCTGGGACTAGGTTGCTTCACAAGTGGTAAAAGGAGTCAATGGTAGTGTAATTTTCCACTCGGCTATATAATTTCCTATTTTAAGTGCCTTATACTTACATCTAAGTCTAACACTTATCAGACTTTCTCTGGCTCGAGCCATGACTCCAGCCTATTATACAGCTGCCATCCTTGGACCCACCATCTGCCTGGGAATTCCCTTCATCTCTTGTTCGCTGTGGGTTTTCCTATTACCTGGATCCCATGCTTTCCAGCTTTTGGCTATGTACTCATTTGGGTGAGTCACAGTTTCCAGTAGTTTCTTTAAAAAAAATTTTTTTTTTAGTTGAAGTACATCCAACATATAGTAAAGTGTATTAAACTTAAATGTCCAGCCCTATGTATTTTCAGATATGTATACATTCATATAACCACCATCCAGGTCAAGATATTGAATATCTCCATTGCTTTCAGGGTTCTCTCATGCCTCTTCCTGATCTCTCCACCATCACTCCATCCCCATCGACGTAATCTCTATTCTGACTTCTATCACCATCAATTAGTTTTACCTGTTTCTGAACTTCATGTGAAAGGATCAAGTATATACTCTTTTATATCTGGCTTTCTTTTACTCTTCATTATACTTGGGAGAGTTACCCATGTGGTTGCATGTATCAGTAGTTTATTTTGGTTTTTTGTTGTGGAATGTAGTATGTATGCACTCATTTCTTTTTCTTTTTTTTTCATTATATTATCTAGGAGTGGAATTGCTGGGTCATAGGGCAGCCATTACCTTCTTGAGAAATGGTGCATTTAGAAATAGAGAAAGATCTTAAATTATGAACTGAGGCTGCTTTTTCAACCTTTTACAATTGTTTACATCCTCCTCAAACTGCCTCATGCTTATTCCTCACACACACTTATAACAAATAATATCTGTTTTAATCCTCATGACTAATACATAAGGTGGATACTGTTGTCCCTTTTTTAATATAAATAATTCAACCTATGAATCTCAGGAAAATCCAATCATATATCTTTTTACCTTTTGGACAAACCCTTTTGATGGTACCGAAACTACTTTTAAGTTACAGCTTGATATGCTATGGTTTTCCCCCATGCTGGAGTCAATTTAGGGACCTGCTTAGGTCTTGCCTATTATCCTGAGATCACTTGATTTAGTCAGAAATCTACAACCTTTCCTTTACCATATTATTATGTGCGCTATTCTAGTCTTTATTCTTTCAGGAGAGACATGCTTTTCCCCACATACGACATATAGAAAAGTCTCCATTTGTCCTTCCAAATATCCTATTCTTACTGACTTTCTCAACATTTCAACAGGAATTAAAGAAATAAGTATTTTGAGGTAAAATATATGGACTATGTGACAATGTTAAGATAGTCCATTTGCAACTGCCAACACATTCTGAGCTTCAGTCAGTTCAGTCGCTCAATCGTGTCCAACTCTTTGAGACCCCGTGGACTGCAGCATGCCAGGCTTCCCTGTCCATCACCAGCTCCTGGAATTTACTCAAACTCATGTGCATCAAGTCAGTGATGCCATCCAGCCATCTCAACCTCTTTCGTCCCCTTCTCCTCCTGCCGTCAATCTTTCCCAGCATCAGGGTCTTTTCAAATGAGTCAGCTCTATGCATCAGGTGGCCAAAGTATTGGAGTCTCAGCTTCAACATCAGTCCTTCCAATGAATATTCAGGACTGAGTTCCTTTAGGATTGACTGGTTGGATCTGCTTGCAGTCCAAGGGACTCTCAAGAGTTTTCTCCAATACCACAGTTCAAAAGCATCCATTCTTCGGCACCCAGCTTTCTGTATAGTCCAACTCTCACATCCATACATGACTACTGGAAAAACTATAGCTTTGACAAGACAGAACTTTGTTGGTAAAGTAATGTCTCTGCTTTATAATATGCTGTCTAGGTTGGTCATAGTTTTTCTTCCAAGGAGCAAGCATCTTTTAATTTCATGGCTGCAGTCACCATCTGCAGTGATTTTGGAGCTGAAAAAATAAAGTCTATCACTGTATCCTGTGTTTCCCCATCTATTTGCCTTGAAGTGATGAACCAGATGCCATGATCTTAGTTTTCTGAATGGAGTTTTAAGCCAACTTTTCACTCTCCTCTTTCACTGTCTTCAAGAGTCTCTTTAGTTCTTCACTTTCTGCCATAAGAGTAGTGTCATCTGCATATTTGAGGTAATTGATATTTCTCCTGGCAATCTTGATTCCAGCATCTGCTTCATCCAGCCTGGCATTTCTCATGGTGTACTCTGCATACATGTTAAATATGCAGGGTGACAGTATGCAGGCTTGACATACTCCCTTCCCAATTTGGAACCAGTCTGTTGTTCCATGTCCAGTTCTACTGTTGCTTCTTGACCTGCATACAGATTTCTCAGGAGGCAGGTCAGGTGGTCTGGTATTCCCATGTCTTGAATTTTCCACCGTTTGTTATGATCCACCCAGTCGCTCAGATGGTAAAGCGTCTGTCTGCAATGCAAGAGACCCAGGTTCGATCCCTGGGTTGCAAAGATCCCCTGGAGGAGGAAATGGCAACCCACTCCAGTAATATTGCCTGGAAAATCCCACGGATAGAGGAGCATGGCAGGTACAAAGAGTGTCGCAAAGAGTCGGACACGACTGAGCAACTTCACTTTCACTTTCTTTCACTTTCACCCAGTCAAAGACTTTGGCGTAGTCAATAAAGCAGAAATAGATGTTTTTTCTGGAACTTTCTTGCTTTTTCGATGATCCAGCAGATGTTGGCAATTTGATCTCTGGTTCTTCTGCCTTTTCTAATCCAGCTTGAACTTCTGGAAGTTCACAGTTCACGTACTGTTGAAGCCTGGCTTGGAGAATTTTGAGCATTACTTTGCTAGCGTATGAGATGAGTGCAATTGTGTGGTAGTCTGAGAATTCTTTGGCATTGCCTTTCTTTGGGATTGGAATGAAAACTGACCTTTTCCAGTCCCGTGGCCGTTGCTGATTTTTCCAAATTTGCTGGCATATTGAGTGCAGCACTTTCACAGCATCATCTTTCAGGATTTGAAATAGCTCAACTGGAATTCCATCACCTCTACTAGCTTTGTTCATAGTGATTTTTTCTAAGGCCCACTTGACCTCGCATTCCAGGATGTCTGGCTCTAGATGAGTGATCACAGCATCATGGTTATCTGGGTCACGAAGATCTTTTTTTATATTTTTTCTATGTATTCTTGCCACGTCTTAATATCTTCTGCTTCTGTTAGGTCCATATCATTTCTGTCCTCTATTGAACCCATCTTTGCATGAAATGTTCCCTTGGTATCTCTAATTTTCTTGAAGAGATCTCTAGTCTTTCCCATTCTATTACTTTCCTCTGTTTGTTTGCACTGATCCCTGAGGAAGGCTTTCTTATCTCTCCTTGTTATTCTTTGGAACTCTGCATTCAAACAGGTATATCTTTTCTTTTCTCCTCTGCCTTTCTCTTCTCTTCTTTTCATAGCTATTTGTAAGGCCTCCTCAGAGAAACATTTTGCTTTTTTGCATTTCTTTTTCTTGGGAATGGTCTTGATCACTGCCTCCTGTACAATGTCATTCTGAGCTTCCTTCTTTTTTAAAAATTAATTATTGGTTTATTTTGGCTGTACTAGGTCTTCCTCGCTGCACATGGGTTTTCTCCAGTTGCGACTAGCGGGGGCTACGCTTCGTTGCAGTGCATGGGCTTCTCATTGTGGTGGCTTCTCTTGTTGAGAGCAGGGGCCCTAGAGCATGTAGATTCCAGTAATTGTGTTGCACAGGCTTAGTTGCTCCATGGTACAAGGAATCTTCCCAGACTAGGGATCAAACCCATGTCCTCTGCATTGGCAAGAGGATTCTTATCTACTGAGCCACCAGGGAAGTCCTGAACTTCCTTCTTTTAAAGTGCCTGTGGGGATATATTTTTTAAATTGTTGTCGTGTTTATTTTTATTTTTTATCATTTGGCCATGCCACATGGCATGTGGGATCACAGTTCCCCAACCAGGGATCCAACCTGCATCATCTGCATTGGCAGTATGGAGTATTAACAACTGGACCACCAGGGAGGTCTCCCTTTGGGGACATTTATGGTTATTTCTCCATCTGTCTCAACTCCTCCTCTCCCAATAGCTTTTTCCTTTCCATTTAAGCATTAGTGTGGTTCGAGGGAGGCTGAACTCACTTAAAATACTCCTTTGCTTTTCATCTCCTGACCAACAACTAGTTCAACAGTTGGCATGTGACATAAGCCTGTCCATTGCAAGCAAACTTGAGAATTTTTCTGGGAATTATCTGTCAAAGATGCCCACACTTCCCAATGTACTTGAACAAGGAAACATTAGCCCCAGAAGAGAGCAACAGCAATCTTAAAGCAAGAGAGGTGCCAGCGTTAGGACAGAGCTGACACCGTGGTGTGTGAAGCAGAAAGCAACTGCAGGAAGCTGGATATTTCGTGACATCCTTTATGCAGCTTTATGTCTGGGCATTTTCAGATAAGTAAGTTCCCCCCTTTTAAAAATTGTTTAAGCCACTTTGAGTTTTTTTTTCCTTACTTGTTACTCTTAGCATCTTAGCCAACACTGTACAATTATTTTTGCCCACATTGGTGAATCTAAAGTTCTACATAAGTTACAAGACTAGGTCCTTCTAGGTACAAATTACCTTGTTTCAATGGGACCACACTCCTTTAACACAGAACCTAACTTTTTAAGAGCACATTTAAATTGCACAACCAGGTTTAAAACAGTGACCACAAATGGTTACATCTAAAAATTTTAGTACAATATTATCATGCTGCTAGCTATGATAGAATTGATAACTGATAGAACTTTTTCTCCCTCATGATCCTGTTTTCTTTGAAGTAAACATCTGAGGTTGACAGGGTTTGATGTCCCAGCTTTTTGGATCCCTGAAAGGATTACAGCATGATTTTACAATGTCTCCTCCACCAATGAAAATTACTTGGTACTGTAAATGTGTCTTCAAAAAAAATTAATTGGACCAAAATATACTTTGAAATGAGTTACTTTCTTTTATTTTAGATTTCTTAGAGTTTTGTGAGATGTCTTTTAATTGCTTCAGCATGGTGCTGACATACTTTATGTATGTAGCTTTAAAAGTCATTGATATAACAAGGTGTGCAATGAAAAATAGCAGTCCTCTGTCTACCCTTCTCCATCTTGAGTTGAAACATTTTCAACTGTTATTTTCTTTGCTTTCATGTTGCTCAATAATATGCATTGGCAGCTATTTCCTTATTTTTTTAATTTAGGCACTCTCTTCTGGTTTTCCTCTGCAGCTGATGAAAATTCAGCTTTTATACCATACCCCTGCCCTGCACACTTCTCCCACCCTGCTATCCTTCTTTCCACCCTCCCAATGTAATTGTACAACAATCTTTTGGTTAAATTTATAGCTCAGCCATAGTTAATGTGGTGACATGTTTATATAACTTTTTTATATTAATAATAGCCTTTTTGTGTGTTGTTGCTTAGTTTTCATGTGTTTATCATTAATTCCTCCCCAAATTCTTTGAAAGAATAGTAGCATTCCCTTGAATAGAGTTGAACTCTAAGATAATCTAGTTTCCTTTTCTTTCTCCTTTTTTCTAGATGTTTCTCTTTGATCCCGCTGCCTCTGGCTCCAGCCATGACTCTCCAGCCTGCTGTATAGCTGCCATCCTTGGCCCCACCATCAGCTTAAGAATTCCCTTCATCTCTGTCCTCTGGGGGATTTCCTACTGCCTGCATCCCATACTTTCCTACTTTGGGCTTATGTCCTCATTTGGGTGAGTCACAGTCTCCAGTAGTTTCTTTTAAAACATTCTTTTTAGTCGAAGTACAACAAACATACAGTAAAGTATTGCTGTTATTCCTGTTCAGTTGCTCAGTCATGTCTGACTCTTTGCAACCCCATGGACTGCAGCACTCCAGGCTTCCTTGTCCTGCAGTTTGGTCAAACCCATCATCCCCCGGAGTTTGGTCAAACTCATGTCTGTTGAGTCAATGATGCCATCCAACCATCTCATCCTCTATCACCCCCTTCTCCTTCTGCCCTCAGCCTTTCCCAGCATCAGGATCTTTTCCAATGAGTCAACTCTTTGCATCAGGTGGCCAAAGTATTGGATCTTCAGCATCAGTTCTTCCAATAAGTATTTAGGGTTGATTTTCTTTAGGATTGACTGGTTTGATCTCCTTGCTGTCCAAGGGACTCTCAAGAGTCTTTTCCAGTACCACAGTTTGAAAGCATCAATTCTTTGGTGCTGGGTCTTCTTTATGGCCCAACTCACACATCCCTACTAAACATAAATGTTCTACCCAATAATTTTTTGTGTGTGTAATATACATATATATATATATATACACACAGACACATACACATATGTGTATATTCGTGTAACCACCACCCAGATCAAGATATTGAATATCTCTAGTGCTTTCAGGGCTCCCTCAGGCCTCTTCCCAATGCCTCCACCATCACTCCATCCTCAACAAGGTTACTGCTATTCTGACTTCTATCACTGTCAGTTAGTTTTACCTGCTCTTGAACTTCATGTAAAAGAATCATCAAGTATATATTCTTTTATATCTGCCTTTCTTTGAGTGTTCATTATACTTCAAGGGTCATCTATGTTGTTGCCTGTACCCAGTGGTTTATTCTTTTGTTTTTTTTGCTGTGGTATATTGTATGTGTGCACTCATTTCTTTTTGGAATATTGCCTAGGAGTGGAATTGCTGGGTTACAGCATAGCCATTAGCTTCTTGAGAAATGGTGCATTTAGAAATATTTTCTGTTGGTTGTGTATTAGGTTAGGCTAGACCATGCCATAGTAACAAATAAGACTCAAATCTTAATGGTTTAATGTATTATGTCTTTTCTGGCTCACAAATGTCTGCTGAAGGTCTAGTAACTCTCCAGGGCAGCTGTTTTCACGTGGTGATTCAATGACCCAAAACACTTCAAACATGTGGCTCCACCACCTCAACATGAGGCTCTTCAGAAAACATGGAGCCCATACTCTCTCTTCAGTACTTTGTCCAGGAAGAGGCACATGTCACTTCTGCTCACTGCCACTTGATCAGGGCACATGACCCAGCCTAACTTGGAGAGATCTGGGAAGTACAGTCTTCTGTGTACCAGGAAAGAAAGGAGAAACAAATATTGGTGACTGTAAATGTACATCACACTTCACATATCTGACAATACCTGTAGTTTAATGTTATACTGGAGTGAAAGTTTGGCCAAGTGCTTAATTCTAGGTAGAAAGTAATTATTTTCCTTGTAATCTTAAGTCATTTTTCCATTATCTTTTAGCTTCTGGTATTGCTTTTATGAAATCCAATGCCTTTGTGATTATGTGGGAACTGTTTTTCTCTTTGGAAGTCTTTAGGGTTTTCTCTTTATCCCTAGTATTCAGACATTTCACAATGATATGCCTTGGTGTGGGTATTTCACTTTCTTATATTTCATCATTATGTTTTTCTATTACTTTCTAGAATATTTTTTCAACTTTACCTTCCAACTCTTTTATTGATTTTAAAAAATAGTTCTACTTTTACATTTTCAAGAGGTTTTTCCTATTCACTTATTGTTTCCTTTTTATTGCATCCTGTTGTTTCATAGACCCAATAAACTATTAATTAATCAAAGTTTTTTCTCTTGCATTGTCTCTCCTTCATGGTTTATTTTTCCCATTTATTTATACTTTCCTTTGATTTTTAAATCTATATTTCATATTAGAGAATTTCCTTGTATATCTTGAGGTCTTTGGCTGCCTGCCTACATTTTGGGGTCAAGGAATAAAAAGCTAATTGAAGCCCTTTGTACTCAGGTATGACTTACTGACTGGTGAGCTTCCCTATAGAGTCATGAGGTGAAATCCAGGCATTTTGTTAGGTAACTCTCCTGTCAGTACTGGTAGTGTTTTGGAGGGGAAGACTCGTCACTTTCTCCAAAGAAACGTGACTCCCCAGTCATCTCAACAGGGAGTATAAGCTTGGATGTCAACATTCATGGAGCTAAGGGAAAGTTTCCAAGTCTCTTCCTTCAAAATGCAGACTTCCACTTCAACCTATTTCTGTCTAGTTCCCTGGTATCACTGAGACCAGAACCCTGCTGGTTCAGCATCTTCAGAGAGCAAATGCCTTGCTTTCTACCATGGCAGGGGAGAGATACTCACTAGACTTTGGGGCATAGAGAAGGGTCTATAATTTATGCAGATTCTCAATTCATAAATTGTTTGGTTTTGCTCCACCCATATCCTTCATCTTCACAAGCAACAGGGACCATCAATTCCTGACCTTTCCAAAATTCCTTAGAGCAGCTCATCTTGCTTCTTCTTGGCTTCCTGTTCTTAGTTTTTATTAGGCTTTTAGCTTTTATTAGCTTTCTCTCCTCTGCTCAGTCAGCTACTCCTCTTCTTTTGGCTTACCATCATCCAAAATGTTGTTGACAGTTCTTGTCTGTCTCCTCTACAGCTCTTTGGAATTTATACCTTTATTAATGTCTGCTTTATTAATTTATACCTTTATTAATTACTGTCAGCTTGAGAGTTTATATAAATGCTTATTTTTAATTTTTCATGTTTAATTTGAATTATGGTTATTTTCTGAAGCCAAAATATAATCATAGCACTCCCCTTTCTAAAATCTGTTTATAGAATTGCAATAGCCACAGCATTAATTCTAATGTTATCACACTAAATTTTTCATGATTTGACTCTTGGTAACTTTTCTAATCTTAACCCACCAGTCTAGCATAAAAAGTTATTTGCTATTTTTCAAACAGGCTTGCTCTTTCTTGTTTTCAAAGTCATGAATAGACTGCTTCTGTTAGTTGAGGACTGTTTTTCTTCTTCCCATGAAACATCTACTTATTACTTGCCTCTCCTATGAAGAATGACTCCTCCAGACCAAAGTATAATGTATATTAGTTCTCTTCCTAAGTGCTCACATAACACTTAATATACTTGTATAAAATCATTTCTATTTTCCCAATCCTACAATGGAGAATTTAGATATAATATTTTCCAGCCCCACAATAGAGGGCTGCTATATATATCAGGCCTCAAGGACTAAGATTTTGTCTTCTTTGAATTTGTTAGCTCTTGGCAAAGTTACTTTCATCTCTCTCTCTACATATATATGTATATATACATATATATGTATATATATATATATGTATATGTATACGTGCTCAGTCCTATCCAACTCTTTGCAACCCCATGGACTGTAGCCTGCCAGGCTCCTCTGTCCATGGGATTTCCCAGGCAAGAATACTGCAGTGTATTGCCATTTCTTCCTCCAGGGGATCATCCCGACCCAGGGATTGAACCCACATCTCCTGCATATCCTGCATTACAGGTGGATTCTTTACAGCTGAGCCAGCAGGGAAGCTCAAATATTATACATCTCTCTCTATATCTCTCTCTCTATATATATCAATATATATGTGACCAATGAATAAATAAAGAAGATATAATGCAAGACCCTTTGGGTGCTGTTAAACAAGTGCACCAAAGTGCAAACCCTACACACGTGAGTCAGGATTTCTAGTTTCTGCTTTTTGACTGATTTAGCTTGCAGTATATAATCTAGCATAATCCACTCCTGTCTTTCTGCTCTTAAATATGCTTCCTTATAGAACAGGAAGATCTCACAGAATGTCATATTTTGGAGAGGCTTTGAGTTCAAAGCCTCTTGAGACAGTTATAATAAAGTCAGGGCACCTCTGTTTCACATGTTGTAGCTGAGTTGTTTTTTTAATTGTTCTAGATAAGGTTTTTCCTTCTAATGCCTGAAGTAAGGATGCCCTCATTGGTGAATGCCCTACATCTAGATAAGATAAATTGTCCTTCCTCGAGGCTGTGCTGTTCCCATTGGCAGTTTCCTCCTTCCACAAATATCACCAAGGCTTTTCACAAGATGCACCCTTTTTGCCTAATCTTGTTTGCTCAATGCTGACCTCAGATGAGGCTACATGCAAGTCCCACCCTACAGCTGTCTCTCCCAGTAATCATGGCTCAGGCCAGGATTTGTTTTGTAAAAGATCCAGCTGTATGGAAATTCCCAACAATTGCAAACATTTGCTAGAACAGACACCTCAATGCTTTGCTGCTGAGACTTTCAGGTGGGAAAACCTGCTGAAGTTTAGTCCCTCTCTCAGCACTTCATCTCAGCACAAGCCTTTTCTGACAGCCGCCTGATTAGAGACTCTGAGACAAACATGTTTTTCCTTCAGAATGTTCCTTTAGAGCATCAGCTCTGGAGCCAGCCAGACATGGAATTTTTCTCTTTTCTGCTTTCTAACTTTGGCAGGTTAACTTAACTATTTTGAATTGTTTGTGCTTTGTAAAATAGGGCTGGTTGTGAAAATCCAACAAGATAATGTACTAAGCCGCTAGCACATAGCAGGTATCCCGTTTTGGCATTTGTCCTTTCAGAAAGAATGTCAGAGGTCTCTCTAGTTTTTTTTTTTTTTTTTTTTTTCCTTTTACTGTTTGCTCTTTTTAAAAGTTTCAGTCTTTTCCTGTTCTACTCAGAGTGTTGTCTTCTTTCTTACTATTTACCATGGAGGACATTTTTTAGCTTCAATGTAACTTTAAAAGTTTAAATTGAGGAAAATTTAGTTAAATTTTGGCTACGTCTCATATCTAGCTTTGATTATTTCCTTTTTTTTTCCCCCTTATACTTCCTTTCTTCTTTGTTGGCACTTTTGTATTTCTCTTGGTTTAATGGCTTTAAGGGAAATCCCAGATAGAGTTTGAGGGATTTTTTTCAGGCATTCGTTGTTATGATTGGAAGGGATAAAGAGTCAGACAAGCCCACTTGTGAAAGTGGTGGTGGTTTGGAAGGGGGAGTAGTTGGGAGTGATGGTCGGGAATGTGAAGGTTAGGAAACTTAGAAGAGTCACAGGGATGTGGAAACAAGTGAAGCACCACAAGAACTCATGGGACCTGGAATGTCGCAGGGAAACAAAATTGCTCTTTTTAGGTGCATTCTCTCCTCCTCTCTCCTTTCCCCTTCCCTTTTCTGCCTGTGTTCTGTTCTTTTCTCATTTAGCCTGTCCCATGATGACTATTGTAGCCCCCAGGTCTATATGACCTTCTTACAGCTAAGTCAATATCTCAGTTTCCCAAATCCAAACATTTCAAGAAAGGAATCCAACTGGGTCAGTTCCCCTTTTCTCACCAGACTGTAGGTCACTGGCCTTCCAATGGTTGAGCTGTCATCTCTCAGAGTGCACTCTGGTCAAACTGGACGTTGTCAGAGAGTATAGCAGCACTTGAAACTTCCGTGACTTTCTGGGCCTGCCCCCTCCCGCTGAAACAAGTCTCTTAGGACACAGTGGGGCCGGGGTTTACAACTCCAAGCATAGCAGTACACTGAATTTGATAAAAAAATATAAACATTCAGATGCTGATTTTAAATGAGAAAAATTTTTAAATCCAATTAACATATCATGAAAAGACAACATGCTATGATATAAAGTGTTTGGGGGTATTTCGGATACCTGAGTGATCCTCCTCTTTCCTTTGGAAATTTTCCTTTATGTGAAGCTGTTGGCAAACCATTCTGAAGTGCCATCATCCCAAACTTTAAAATCTTACCTCTGGAAGCTCCTAAGACATGGCGTCACTTATCACACATCGAATGGTTGTTTCCCTAGCTCATTTAAGAGGCAGTGCCAAGGGGCGTGTGCAACAACTGAGTTAGCTTATCTATCTATAGCTTGATGGGAAACAAGCCCTCAGGAATGTCACCGACAATTGTCCCCCTCATAGGTGCTCTCATGGTTGATGAGAGAGCTCCTGAGGGAAGCAGAACAAAAAGAACCCTGCCTGCTATGTGAGGGACCTGACACTTACTCCAGGTCCAAGCCAAACTGTTGACACAAATGTTAAACATGTCATCCAAAATTCTCTTTCCTCAGATTGCCCCTCTCCTGTTTCAAATCATGCCTAAAGTTCTTCATGTATCAGAGGGGTATGGTAAAATCTCATAAGCTTTTGTGAGTTCTTCTCGTCATCTCTCCATCCTCTCAGCAACCCTCTCTCTCCATCTGTCCACCCTCCCTTCCTCCTCTTCCCAGAGCTCCCACTTCCACTGGTCATGGTCAATCCATGTTCTCTAGCTCCTCAACATGGCTCCAGAAGGAACCTTGAAGGATATCTGACTAGTGAAGCCAAATGCCCACAAATCATCTGAATCCTGGGAGCACAGCTTGCATGGTTCAAGTTGACTGTGTTGCTGCCACTGGGATGTGACATCCAACTTCCTGTTTTTCTTCTCTTCCTAAGTATGTAACTCAAGTTCCTCAGGTTGAACAATGAAGATGCTCCTCTCTGCTTCTTTTCCTTTCTTTCCTATTTTCTTGAAGTCAGCTTTTCTAAGGGGTGGGTGCCTAGGCACAGGGAGTTTGGTTTTTATCACAATGAATGAAAACTGGGACTTAAATCTTCCTTACTGTTCCCCACCCATTTTCATTTATTAAATCTGAAATGTTACACAGACTTACTCAAAAGGACAGTATTTAAATAAGCTTCGTAATAAATGTCAGACGGAGAAGGCAGTTATTTTTTTTAGCAACTTTTTTTAAGAGGTGGATTGAAAAATATCTTAAAGATGGTGTTAGTGTTTTAGTCTGTTTTCTACATAAAGAGTGTTTCATGCAAGACACGCCCAAACAGCACAAGACCCGAGCTTGGGAACCTCAATCTGTTCCAGAAACCAGAGTTCCCACATAACTACATAATGGGCTGCTATCAGGTTGCCAGTTTGCCACAATTGCCTAATGTAACAGTGCTTTGGGGGCACTGTCTTGGGGATGTGTAATTACCAGGGGGGTATCTTGGGCTGAGTGGTTGCAGTGCACAGGAATTAATATGCACAACTCATGGGCAGGTCAGTGCTCCACCTTGATATTCAACCCCAGGCTAAGGATATCCAGGATTAAACTTTCCAAGGTCTTTTCTTTCTCTCCATAGTAATACTGTATATCAGCTGTTGTTTCTATGATACAAGGGGTCAGGGAAAGGATAGCATCTCATTGCACTGCTAGTCTTGTTTTCATGCCTCTGAAATGTCTTTATTTCAGAGTCCCCAAAATGATTTCTGACAAGATCCCTGATTTTTCCTTAGCGGTTAAAAAAAAAGTGCTTGTTGACTTTCTATAACACGTTCAGGATCCTGATGGCTTGTGATTAAATTTAGTCATTTCTATATCAAGTTTCATTCAACCTGTATTCATTCTGGCTCCTAATTCTTTGCATGAATGCTAAATCACTTTAGTTATGTCTGACTCTTTGTGACGCTGTGGACTGTAGCCTGCCAGGCTCCTCTTTCCATGGGATTCTCCCGGCAAGAATATTGAAGTGGGTTGCTATGCCCTCCTCCCTGGATCTTCCCGACCCAGGGATTGAACCCGCATCTCTTATATGTCCTGCATTGGCAGGCAGATTCTTGACCACTAGCACCACCTGGGAAACCCCAGACCCAAATCCTAACCCAAAATGAGCCAGACCTGCTAGTAGAATTTATGGAGTTCAGCAAGTCCAGTTAGATGACAGGGCTGAATAATGATTTCACACATTTATGAAAGTATCAGGTAAAAATAGAAGACAAGATCCAATTCTATTTAATGTGGTTGGTGGTGTTTCTGGTCGAACTTAATGTATGGAGGTTGTTAGGAATGAAGCTCAACCTGGATCATTAGAAGTTACTAGAACTCTGGAGAATTATGGTGTAGGTTTGGGAAAAACCTGGAATGTGATCCCCTACATCCATCTTTCAGTTCCTATTCATACCACACACATTCTCTGATGAGGTCCTGCTCAACTCAGAGTTTTCATCATCACAGCCTTGGTGGGCCACCTCCTCTGACCCTGGACAACCACGTTCCTGTGACTTCTAAATCCTGTGTCTTAATCCTGATCTTTACTCCAGATCCTAGGTCCTCCTGTGTCAGTATAGGTCATGATTTTACCTCTTTTAATGGCAAATTCCTTGGCTGAAAATTATACAGATGTCCTGGAGAAACTAAATGGGCAAGAGGTTAAATATTCATGATTATTTTCAAAGAAGCTTTCCTAAGTAGAAGTATAATTTCTCTCCTTAAACTGAACCTTATACAGATGCCCAGTATCTGAAGCAGAGGAAAGTGGCACTGCAGAGGGGTTCCACCATGCTATTATGCTAACCCTGAGGAAACTTTACCAATTCCAAAGCTTCTCAGGACATGGATTGGAAACCACTCACTTACAGGCTTCTGCAAGGGAAGGGGAAGCCAAGACGTCTGTGGCTCATTTCAACAGCTGTTTCACTTAGTAATTATAGCTTTATTCCCATGACCTGCCTCTGAACCCAAGCTTCCTGGATCCTCTTCAGAGCAAGGGATGGGGTGACCTATAGTGAAGCTAGCTGCCCATCCCCTCACTTAATTTATTCTTCGTTTTTCACCAACTTCCTGCTCATGTAAATTCTGTGGGCTTCTAGTCAAAGGATCTAGATTCCAATTCAGTTCTGCTTCTCTCCAGCTGTGTATGAGGACTCCCTGAGACTTGATTTCTTTCTGGGTTGATAGAGATACTTATACATATTTTAACTGTTGTAAAGATGAAAATAAAAATAAGGTAATTTTATAAAAGAATTGAGTAAACAATACACTATATACTTTCAAAGTTATCATTAATATATACACTGGAGTGCTGGAAACAAGAAGAAATTATCATTCTTAAAACCTTGATGGCCTTGAAGGCACATTAAAACATAAAAAAAAAATCAGGAGGAAAATGACCTGCCTTTTTTCAGCATCCTTGCAGTGCTATGGATACCGAGTTGACCTATAACCTATGGTCATGAATCTCAGTATGTTCCAGAAGGAACTTTAAGGAAGTAGACATCTCCATCAGTAATATGCCACAGAGCCAGAGGCTGGTCGCCAAACTCGGGTCTTGGGCAGCACTGGGAAAATAGTGAATTTCTGAACAACCAATACAGTGTGTTTAACTGAGCACCTATATGAGGCCACAGAAAGACCAAGGTAAGTTTCAGCATCTCTGTGGGTCTGCAGTGTGAAAGTTGTCGTGGAGCCCATGACTGCTTCAGTGAATTAAAGCAGAAGCTCTTAGGATCCTGGAAAGAAGGGTGATGAGAACAGGCAGTGACAAAAAGGGACACCTGTTAGGACAATGATCTAAGACAGAGCACTGCTGAAATCAGTCATACAGTATTAGATCATTCGAAGAAAAAAAGAAAGAAAGAATTCAGAGATTATTGGGTGCCTAAGTAGAAAACCCATAGCACTCATCCTGTCTCTTACCTTTTTCAAGATCATGGCACACACCACTAGTCAAGATTCTCTAAATTATTCCTATCTATAAAATGGACAGTAATGGACTTCAATGAGATAATTCGTGTAAATCAATCACTTAGAACAGTGACTTTCACAGAATACTCAGAAAACTGCTATTATTACTGCTGAGCCTTATTAGCCCTTTCACACTTAGCCATGATACAGTCTCAGAATCCCTTTCACCACAGCATCATAGGAAAATACTTCCAAGATGCTAGAGGAAACTTATGAGTCGTTTTCTGATTTAGTTCTACCCTGACTCCTATCCTTACCCCGCCATCAGTCAGTGTTTAATGACACTAAACTGAGAGCGAGGGAGACACTGCCTGTCTGCTGAACTGTGGCGCCTAGGAAGGCTTGTCGCAGCTGGAAACAGCGATCACAACATCTACTTTCCTGAGCGTTACTGTACAGCATCTCACCTCCCTCACAGTCCTTTAAAGGCAGAGATACCTTCTTCTAAGATTCTGGTAAATTCCTACAGCATGCTAACATCACTGACCACTTAGTCAAATTACTATGAGATGAGGTGAAGGGAGACTCCAGTCCCACCATGAGCAATGTTAAGGGAAGGAAACCATGGGGCGTTAAAAGGGAACGGCCTAAGGGACCATGAGTTGTCAACCACAAGATGAACTCCACAGGGCTCAAAAGTGACTGTTACAATAGCTGGCTCTCCCCTTAATGTTTTTTGATAACTTCTCAATGTGCTAAGCTTCTTAATGATTACAAATAATTGTATACCCCAGGGGTTGGGCAGCCCGTCTCCTACACGAAAGCCATGAGTCACTGTTCTGAGTCCACCCTGTGTGGCTCTCTGGACCTGAGCCATCCTTCCTCCTTTCCTCAACCTCTCTCCTCCCAGCCTCTCCCCAGATGGACTGTTAAGTCCCTTGGCTTGGTCCACTTCCACCCAGCCTGTCTGCACTCCTGTGATTGTTTCTGCTTCCCTGGGCTGCCATTATCTCTTTGGGCATCCCCTTCCCTCCCCACCCATCACTTCCCTTCAGGGCCTCCCCACTCACTCCCACCTTCCTTTTCCATAGTAATCCTTTTCTTCCCATTCTCCTTATTCTTCCTTTCCTGAGTTCCACCCCTCCATGTTCTTCATAGTTCTCATTTCATTTATTTCTCTAACCACTTTCTCTTTTTTAAATATCATAATGCTGAGATTTAAACAAAAACAAAGTTGTCTTTTTTTTTTCCCCTATATTGTCCCTCAGAACAAATTTTCTCAAGGGGTTGGCATGTCTTGTCATATTCCACATTCTAACACTCAATCTCTCCTGTCCATTGTCAGACTTTCTTCAATGTCATGTAATATATGGATCTAGAAAGTGCTTCACTGGCCAATCTCTGTCATCCTTATGAGATCTACAGGTCTGGAGCTGCAATTTTATTCATCCTTTGAATTCGTGTTTCTCCACATTATTTCTAACAGTGTATTTACTCCTTTATGCATAGAAAACCTGGTTTGGAGTAGGGAGAGAGTGGTTTCCCTGACAAAAATCTTGGGCAAATTGCTGTTTATTACATAGAGGAAGTAAAGGGACGGACTGAAAAGGAAAAGAAAAAGAAATAGCATTCTCTCTCTCTTTTTCTCTCTCCTTCCCACCCTCCCTTTTCTGCCAGTCTGCAGAATGAGGAGTTGGAAGCTGAAATGTGAAGGTTGGGCCAACTTAATCTGGTTTCCAAAGACTGAATTGGATTGGGTTTCTTAGTGGCATACAACTTGTTACTGGGGGAGGGCCCTTTAAACACTTAAAGAGGCAGTTTCTTTTCCCTGCCTTACCAGCTTGACTCTACAGATTTATAGCTGTCCCCAAGAAGCCGGTACAGAGTCAAGCTAACAGTTGTGGTTTGTATTTCCAGGGTCTGAGTGCCACCCCCGCCCCCACTTCCCGTGCAGGAAGCAAGACCTCAGCCTTCCCTAGGTTTTTCCAGGCATCTCCAGGGGGCCCTCACCTGTGCTCACACCTAGTTCTGATGGTTGGCTGTCCATTCCAGCCTCCTCACCCACTGAGAGTGGTACCTTGCCACGGCCCTGGCCCCTGTGCGAAGCCCTCTGGAGGGTGTCTGTTCCCTTCCCTCTGCGATATTTCCTGGTGCTCCCAAAGCAGGAAGCCTGAGGGCACTCATGTGACAATAAGGTCCTCAGGATCCTGCTGCACTGGAGCCTTTTCTGTTCCCTGGAGGTACGTGGAAGGTCTGGTTATGTCTGTCATCTAGGCCCAGAAGCCTCTCTGGGCAGCACAGAGAGGAAACTGAAGCCCCTCAAGATCTCAATTCCCTTGCCAGCCCCTAGGCACCCTCACTCCAAGGGTGGGGGTGCTCTTTTGAGCACTCCCTTCCTCTCTCACCCATACCCTCCTTCTGAAAATCAGCGCCTTTATGGTCCTGATGGTGGTCACGGTTTCATGGGTGTATATTTATCCCCAAACACATCCGGTTATCTACATTAAATATGGATAGCTTTTTACATGTCAATCATATGTCAATAAAGTGATTTTTAAAATATGAGCCCAATCAACTCACAGATAGGCCAAACCCTCTGCTTTTCTTTCTGAATACTGATGTGATTCTTTCTGAAGAGTGATGTAAATGTGTTATTGAAGTCACAGGGTAGCCAGGGGAAGAACCAAGAGTAGTAATATAGCTATTAAAGATTTAAGAAAATATTCCTTCTGAGTTACCTCCCTTCCTCCTCCCCTCATTTCTTCCCCTTCTGCTCCCACACTCCCAGTGCTACGGCTCCTCTGACCCTCACTCGGCTGCCTTTCTCTTGCTCTCCCTCGCCTCTCCCATGTCAGTGAGAATCCTCAATTCCCAAATGCTTACAGGTCCTGCCTATCAAAATTACCTATGCATTCCAAGTCAAGGAGCAGATTCCGTCAAGAAGGACGGTCTTCATCACTAGGCAGGTGGAAACTAGCTTGTTACATGGGGCAGTTACCTATGATCTCTGAGCCATCTGTTTCCAGGTATGGTCGGGGCAGAGTCAGAAGCACAAGGAGATTTTTACCAATTTGCGTTTTTTTTCTTTCCTTTTTTTTTTTTTTTTTTTGGCTGTGCTGCATGGCATATCAGATCCCAGTACCCTGACTAGGGATTCAAACCCAGGCCCCCTGCAGTGGAAGTGCAGTATTCTAACTACCGCTCACCAGGAAATTCCCTGCATGTTGTCATTTTTGATGAAACTTTGGCAAAATATGTTTATGGAAGTGTACTCAGCCTATGAAAATTGTTTTGAGGCTGAGTATGAGGCTAAGAGGGCTTCCCAGGTGGTGCCTGTGGTAAACGATCTGCCTGACAATGGCGGAAATGCAGGTTCGATCCCTGGGTCGTGAAGATCCCTTGGAGAAGGAAATGGCAACCCACTCCAGTATTCTTGTGTGGAGAATTCCAAGGACAGAGGAGCTGGGCAGGCTACAGTCCATGGGGTTGCAAAGACTCTGACACAACTTAGCAACTAAACAACAACAACATGAGGCTGAGGATTCTGAATCTTGAATTTAGACAAACTATTCAGTAAGTGTGAGGTCAAAATAAAGGTTAATTCCAGAGATGCACAGAAAGTGAAATCAACTAGACTTGTTATCAGGGTAGCAGATGGGAAGACAGGGAAATGGGGGTTTTATCATAAATCTTTCCTGAGGAGTACTTTTTTATATGACAAGTTGTAATAACCATAAGCATTATATACTTACTTTTTTTTGTACAGGTTGCCCTTACACATGTATCCCTAAACAATACATGGTTTAAATTTGCCAGCTTCTGAATTTTAAGTGGAATATTCTTGTCTGGCTCTCTCTCTTCTCTCAGGATTTTATGTCTGATATTCATCTGGGTGCTTGTGTTGAACTCTTATGATGATATGATCATATGTTGAATGAGTATACCAATATTAATTGACCGTTTTTATTCACTTATGTTAGTTTTAGGAAAAATAACATAAGTATTTCCTCATGTTATTAAAAATACAAATGAACATTAAAAAATAAAGTAAAAAAAAAAGTAAAAAAAAAAAAAAAAAATAAAAAAAATAAAAAAAAAAAAAAAAAAATAAAGTAAAAATATTTCCAGACAAGCAAGAGCATCCTCGCTTGAAGTTACTCAAGGATGCATGTTAGAAAAAAATGAGAAAGAAAACTAAGAAAGCTAAAACATGGGGTTCAGAAAATTGGTGCTCCAACTGAGTGCAGGAAAAGGGAGAACTCGGACATCAGTCACGAATCCACAGAGTGCAGTTCTCGCTTGGAGAGGCCACCTTGCATGCATGACCGTGGGATGAAAAAACTTGAGCAAGGTGTAAAGGCTCATTATTCTTTTTCTTTTATCAATTAAAGAAAACAGGCAAATGCCATTAGAAATTCCAGGGAAGACAAAAACCTAGACAAGGAAGTCTTGTCCAGACACGACAAAAATAATAAAGAGGTATGATTTTAAGCAACAGATAATGTGTAAGAAAGAATCCTTTTGGACTAGATACCAAAACTATTTTCCTCTACCCAGCCCAGGAGATCTGTTGGAAATAAAACACAATCTTAGTATGCTACTTGGTTCGGCAGTGAGCAGTATTTACTCATTCACAAAATAAATGCTGTGTATTCACTTTTATGTTTCTCTTTTCCACTTTTATCTTTTAAAATTAATCAATGGACAGAGCACACATGCCTGGCACTGGGACATAAAGAAACATTAACAGTTTTGGTAACACAAATATTATGTCTATAGTTGTAGTTTATTCTATGAAAAAAAAGGGGGACTGAAACGTTGACTAAGGCTGATGGAGGATGAAATAGTGATATAAATGTGTTATTTAAAGGCACAAGGGTAGCCAATGGAAAAACTGAAAGTAGTAATGTAATTATTAAAGATCAGGAGGATAAGGGGGAGAAAAAGGTAAAGGATAATATAACACAGCTAAATCACCACTTAAAGGGTAAGTTGGTATCATTTGGAGTTGACAGATCAAGAAATAGATTTCTATGATTATTACCCAGGATTATGGATGTCAGAGTGCTTGGGCAGGGTAGGGAGGGTAAGATGGGAAGGTGCAGGGCAAAGCTACTGCTTTAAAGCTCTTCTCTCTTTTTTTAAAAAATCAAATTTATTCTTATTTAATTAAGTATAAAATTAAAAGTAAGTCAGGCCCCACTTTATGTATTTGTGCCTATTTAAGACAGAAAATACTGAGCAACCAACAAGGATTAATTTTTTTGCTTATGTTGACCACACACTATATGTTCATTTTCCTATTCCTTCCCCCTGTTTCCCTCAAGATAAAATGACTGAGGTGGTGATTTCTGGCACTAGAATGTCATTTCTTAGAAAACAAACATGACCATTTCCAAGCTGGGATTTTATGACCAACTAGAAGAGCAATTTATTTACCAGGTCTAACACAGCTGGAATTGGACGAGAAGGCCAGGAAGCATCGTCCCAAATGCCCACATGCCTTTGTTTTCTTTTCATGGGTGATGACCCTGAGAATATTCTGTTTTTACAGATGGTCTCCTTGCTGAAATGTGGGAGGAAAACTGTAAACAGCAGTTTGCATCCTCTTTACCCATGTTTTTCTGTGCCATAGCTCCCTGGCAGCTCTGTCTGTCTGGAGGGGAATACAGGAAGCTGCACTGATGGGTTCCCTCTTCCTCCTTCCAGGGACCATCTTGGAAAGGCATGAGTTAAGATGTTCACTTTGACCAGAAATCATTAAGGCCATTAAGAATCATATTGCTGGTGTACAACGTCTTTCTCCATGGAGCACCGAAAGTTGAAGATCCCAGTGTGGCAACAGCCCAATGGCAGCATCAGTGGAATGAAGAAAGGACAGCATTGTGCCTTCTCTGTGAACGGACTGAGTCCACCGGTGAGTTGCACCGTGGTAACTACCTACCACCCAGTGTCCTGGATTCTTTGAATGTCAGGGTTCAGGTATAAAAGAGCACATGAGACAAAGTGGAGTTACACAGTGAATCCAGAATGGATGAAATATGGTCTTGAATTAGAAAAGTAAAGGTAAAAACCTATCTAAAATGATTCTTATAGCATCTCATACGAAGTAGGTTCTTATAACAACAAGAGAGTATTATCATTTCTACTATTAGTACCGCTACTACTGCTACTTTCCTCCTCCTATTGTGATTCTATAAAACATTATAATGATGTTTTAATAAAATACCGATACATGTTAATGACAGTATCAATCAGGATGCTTTTGACAGCAAGTAACAAAACACTTACCCAACTCAAAATGGCTTAACTAATAATGATGTATTATCTCACATAAGAGGTCCACTGGGTAAGGCAGTTCTTGAACTGGTTAATTCAGCACCTCGGCTATGTAATAAAGAACCTAGTTCTTTCCACCTTTTCTGACCTGCTTGGCTAACAGTATTAAGTTTTTAAACTCATGATAATCCTCTAATGATGAGAGGTGCCTGAGGCAGCTCTAAGCACCATACTCTCACACATTCATATTTAAGGCTGGAAGAGAGAAACCTATTTCCCTGTGTCCCTTTTTAAGAAAAAAAAAATTAAATTCTCAAAAACTTCTCTGCAGACTTCACCTTCATCTGAGTGGTCAAAATTTTATTACATGACCATTCCAACCAATAACTTGCAGAAGAAAATATAATTCCTATAACTGTGCTGCAGGAAAGGGGCCTTCTAGATCCTTCTAGATCCTGTGTGCTCCTGATATTTGAACAAAGTCAAAGTTTGGTTAATGTGGAGGAAAGAATTGGGGGGATGGTCTTTGTGTGCACAACCAGCAGTGTCAACCATAGTGATATTGCGGGAGCTGTTTCTCATTGTAGGCAATCTGATTTCAGTCTACATTTTTCACAACTCAATGCTTTAGACATCTTGAGAATAGTAAGAGTCTTATTTATCATTAGATTCCCCCCAAAATACTCAGAATGATTTTGTAGTTAAATAAGGTGAATCAATATATATATATTTTTTCCATAGTTATATCTTGTGTTCATTACTGAGCTCTTATCAAGTTAACAAAACAAGATTCCAGGAGACTTCCTTGGTGATACAGTGGAAAGAATCTGCCTACCAATGCAGGGAACATGGGTTCTATCCCTGGTCCGGGAAGATTCTACACGCTGTGGAGCAATTAAGTCCATGCACCACAACTAATGAGCCTGCACACTGCAGCTACTGAAGCCTGTGTGCCTAGATAGAGCCTGTGCTCTGCAACAAGAGAAGCCTCCACGATGAGAAGCCTGTGCACCACAACGAAGAGCAGCCCCCACTTGCTGCAGCTGGAGGAAGTCCATGTGCAGCAATGAAGACTCAGTCCAACCAAACATAATTTATAAAAAAAAAAAGACTCCAGTGATTACTGGTCCCATATGGACTTTTGATTTTTTTAAATCTCTACGCTGAGTTAAGAAAGCCTGAAACAGTCTTATTAGGGCTGAACATTGTTGAGAATAGAGTGTAGACAGCTAAAATTAAGTCATCATAAATATCCTTTTTCCAGTCCTCAAATATTTTTTATCAGAGTTTCAAATACAAGGGAGGTGGTAGGAAGAGTGAACACTTTTGATGGAATCGAAATACAAAAATAAATTTTTTAACAGTAGTCTATTGGACCAAAGTGATTAAAACTAATTTTCATGAAAAAAACACATACAAGTCCCAGAATCAGATTGCTAATATATTAATATATTTATATTAAAATATACATTAAATATATAACTTAGAAAAAGGTGGTATAGGGAGATGTGCAGGGTGGGAAATCTAAATCTACTTGTGAAAAAAAAATTGTACATTGAGTCAGGTAAAGTTTAGTTTATACTGCAATAACAAATAACCCCCAAATCTTGCACATAATGCAACAAGAGCTTACTTTTCACTCAAGCAAAGTGTACTGCATGTCCAGGCAGTGTGTCAGTGCACCTGTCCTCCATGTGTTGGCTCAACATTCCGGCTTGATTCAATCCATGACACTTCCTAATCAACACTGACATTACACGCATTGACAATTGCTGTGATGGGAAAAAGTGGGCTGCAAAGTTGAGAGTGAGTATTTAAATACCTCAGCACTGAATTGATAGATGAGACCTTTGCTCATTTCTCATTGGCCAAAGCTGGTCACATGACCACAGGGGGCGGGGACATGTGTTCCTCCTATGTACCTGGAGGGGAGGACAGAATTGGTGGTTAACAATCAGAAGTACTATTCATTTGCCAATCACATACAGTGGAACTGAGAAATAGACTTAAGGGACTAGATCTGATAGAGTGCCTGATGAACTATGGATGGAGGTTCATGACATTGTACAGGAGACATGGATCAAGACCATAACTAAGATAAAGAAATCCAAAAAAGCAAAATGGCTGTCTGAGGAGGCCTTACAAATAGCTGTGAAAAGAAGAGAAGCAAAAAGCAAAGACAAAAAGGAAAGATATACCCATTTGAAAGCAGAGTCCTAAAGAATAGCAAGGAGAGATAAGAAAGCCTTCCTCAGGGATCAGTGCAAAGAAATAGAGGAAAACAATAAGATGGGGAAGACTAGAGATCTCATCAAGAAAATTAGAGATACCAAGGGAACATTTCATGCAAAGATTGGCTCAATAAAGGACAGAAACAGTATGGACCTAACAGAAGCAGAAGGTATTAAGAAGAGGTGGCAATGAACACACAAGAACTGTACAAAAAAGATCTTCATGACCCAGATAATGACAATAGTGTGACCACTCACCTAGAGTCAAATATCCTGGAATATGAAGTCAAGTGGGCCTTAGGAAGCATCACTCTGAACAAAACTAGTGGAGGTGATGGAATTCCAATTGAACTGTTTCAAATCCTAAAAGATGATGCTGTGAAAATGCTACACTCAACATACCAGCAAATTTGGAAAACTCATCAGTGGCCACAGGATTGGAAAGGGTAAGTTTTCATTCCAGTCCCAAAGAAAAGCAACGCCAAAGAATGCTCAAACTACTGCACAATTGCCCTCATCTCACACACTAGTAAAGTAATGCTCAAAATTCTCCAAGCCAGGCTTTAACAGTACATGAACTGCGAACTTCCAGATATCAGGCTGGTTTTAGAAAAAGCAGAGGAACCAGAGATCAAATTGCCAACATCTGTTGGATCATCGAAAAAGCAAGAGAGTTCCAGAAAAACATCTATTTCTGCTTTATTGACTATGCCAAAGCCTTTGACTGTGTGGATCACAATAAACTGTGGAAAATTCTGAAAGAAATGGGAATACCAGACTACCTGACCTGCCTCTTGAGAAGTCTGTATGCAGGTAAGGAAGCAACACTTAGAACTGGACATGGAGCAACAAACTGGTTCCAAATAGGAAAAGGAGTACATCAAGGCTGTATATTGTCACCCTACTTATTTAACTTACATGCAGAGTACATGGCTGGATGAAGCATAGCTGGAATCAAGATTGCTGGGAGAAATATCAATAACTTCAGATATGCAGATGACACCACCCTAATGGCAGAAAGTGAAGAAGAACTAAAAAGCCTCTTGATGAAAGTAAAAGAGGAAAGTGAAAAAGTTGGCTTAAAACTCAACATTCAGAAAACTAAGATCATGGCATCTGGTCCCATCACTCATGGCAAACAGATGGGGCAACAGTGGAAACAGTGGCAGACATCATTTTTTTTTGGCTCATTTTTTGGGCTCACTGCAGTTGGTGACTGCAGCCATGAAATTAAAAGGTGCTTACTCCTTGGAAGGAAAGTTATGATCAACCTAGGCAGCATATTAAAAAGCAGAGACATTAAAAAAAAAAAAAAAAAAAAGCAGAGACATTACTTTGCCAACAAAGGTCCGTCTTGTTGAGGCTATGGTTTTTCCAATAGTCATGTACGGACGTGAGAGTTGGGCTATAAAGAAAGCTGAGCGCCAAAGAATTGATGGTTTTGAACTGTGGTGTTGGAGAAGTTTCTTGAGAGTCCCTTGGACTGCAAGGAGACCCAACCAGTCAATCCTAAAGGAAATCAGTCCTGAATATTCATTGGAAGGACTGATGTTGAAGCTGAAACTCCAATACTTTGGCCACCTGATGTGAAGGTGTGACTCATTTGAAAAGACCCTGATGCTGGGAAAGATTGAAGGCAGGAGGAGAAGGGGTCAGATGGCATCACCGACTCAATGGACATGAGTTTGAGTAGATTCCGGGAGTTGGTGATGGACAGGGGGACCTGGCATACTGCTGTCCATGGGATCACAAAGAGCCAGACATGACTGAGCGATTGAACTGAAGTGAAAATTCATGTTGAGTTCAAAATGCCATAAGGCTGTTAGAAACATTTAAATATGAGGCTACATAAATAGAAGTAAATGATAAAGCTAATAATGGTGTTACTTCCCTTTCCTGGACAGACTATTCTTTGAGTACTGTGCTCATTTGAGGAACTGTACTTTAGAAGGTCCTCTGGAGGTATTTCGAAGAGCTAAATGCAGGATGATCAAGAACTCTTTCTGGTTAGACTGGAGAAGTCCTCTGAGGAAAAAAAATATCCATTCATACCCAAATGTGTGACTATTTGACTTCCTTTAAGGGGCTGTGAGTGGTAATTTACAGGGATAAAGATTTCTATTAAATTTAAGTCGTCTGCAGTCAAAACTGTATGGATCGTCTCAAGGTGAGTAGGTCCTTCTCAAGGCTAGGGTCTGAGCATGGCACAAAGTTTGTGGGAAAAGGAGGATTCAAGTGTCATATGATTCACTGAACTAGATGACCCTTAAAGATGCTTCAAGCCTCAATTTGATAATTGGATGGTTCCTCAATTGCCCACAACTCCCATCTGGGTGATTGCTCCAGACCTCCAAAACCACTAGCACTTGCTTGAACTCTCTCCCAGGGTCCTGGAGCAATACATTACTGGCATCTGGCTACACAAATAAGAAACGGATGACATACCCCAAAGGTGAAGAGGATGGGGTGTGGTTCTGAACCCTGGGATGCTGTACTTCGCCCACAATTGTATTTACAAGGCAGCTCCAAGTCATTCCAGAGCTAGTTGTGGAAACATACGAAAAGCCACACACCCTATTGTCTTCCTGTAGTAAAGTTGGGCTGAACTAATGCAAGCCAAATTTGATTTAAACCAAGAAATTCTTGTTAGGCAGAACGTTTTTATGTCGTTTTATCCTTGAGTGAATTTTTACAGCTGAGTTGGAAAGTCTATCAAATAGGAATTAGAACTTCTCTGCCAACTCCTGATGTCTATCTCAGCCACTGCATGGCTGCCCTCTTCACCACCAGGGGTTAACTAGGTTCTTCACTCAGTAACCATTTTCTGACATCCTCCCGATGACACACTCTCACACACGCTTTTTTTTTTTTTTTTCTTTTTTCTATTCATGAGTTGCACTTTCTTTGTTACTATGGCTGCAAATTGTTTATACTGGATTCATAGTCAGGTTTTTATTCCTTTTTGTCATTTTTTCCCATGAACTAATAAACCACAGTGGAGTTAACAGAGCGAGTTGATGTGAACTTTACACAAAGCATTTTTATATTCTATGGCCATTCTCTCCTTATGCTTAATCACTTAGAATTGTTAACATAAGAAAATGAAAATGTTCAGCCTCCTTCCTTCCCCCCCAGCCTTTTCCCTCTCATTTCCCAAGCTTCAGAGGGGAAGGACTATCAGCCATTTCCCATCAGTACTGTTTGCAGAGTAACACATGTCCTCAATTACTGGGACCAGAAACTGCAGGCACCTTATGGGTTGGTGATGGATGGCTGGCTGGCCCTGCTCTCTGTTGAATATGAACCATGGTTGCCACAGTGAGAATGGTTTCGTAGAGTAACATTTTCTTTCCTGTGATCCAGGCAGCTTTTTGTCCTGGGCAATGGACCCTGTTCTCAGTGGGCGTGAGCCCAGTCTCAGCTTGTGTGTGAACCAGTTCACAGGAGAATCTGAGTTCAGAGCTCATCTCATAGGGAAAAGATCTCAGACTAAAACAAAAGGAGAAAGGCATGCAGAGTAACCTTTTATGTGGCAAACGAGCAGGTTGCAGAGTAGAAGCATCTGGGTTTGAAACTTACATCTACCACTTACCAACTGCCATGATTTTTTGCCAAAGCATGTGATTTTTCTGTCTCCCTTTTTTATCAACTTGGAAGATTAAAAATAATACTCCCTATTTGTCATGGTGATCATTACACAATGTATTCGATTGTCAGAAAACTATGTTGTTCACTCAAAGTCACACTAGTGCTCACATAATACTGTCTGTCACATATTCTTCAATAAAATAATAATTAACAATAGTCCCTAAGGTCTCATGGAGTTGTCATGAGGGTTATCCTCGGAAAGGCACTGCATGTCATTGAGAACATAATCAATAAAAGTTAGCAATTGTACTAGTCAAGAACCTTTTGGTAGCAAAGGACCAAAAAAACAGCCCAGAACTTAAGTATAGAAAGGCATTTATTGATTCATACAAAGCATGGATGTTCTAGGGGCTCAAGCAGTATCAGTAAAACTCAGTCCCCCCTACCTCTGTTGATTCTGTTACTGTGGTAGCCAGTGACTCAGGAGGTCCTCAGTGAGCCCTGCCTTCTGGTGCTACCCTTGAGTGTCCCCTCCTCCATTGTGCCAGAGTTGGTCTGTGTGACCAAAAGATCAATAGTTGGTCTGTGTGACCAATATGGCAGAAGAGATAATAGGTTGCTTCCAAATTTATAAAAAGACACTGTGGCTTCCCTCTTAGTGTGTTTGTCTGTCTGTCTGTCTCTCTTCCCCTTTCTCCAATTATTCACTGTGGGGGAAGCCAGCTGCCATGTTGTGGACAGCTCTATGGAGAGCCCACTTGTAATGAACTGAAGTCCCCTGACAACAGCCACATGAGGGTACCCCTTGGAAGTGGATCCTCTAGCCTCAGTCAAGCCTCTGGTGACAATTTGACTGCAATCACATGAGACATCCTGAGGCAGAGTTATCCAGCTAAGCGACTCCTGGATACCTGACCATCAAAAATTATGTGGGATAATATACATTGTGTTAAGCTACTAAGTTTTGAGCTAATTTTTATGCAGCAAAAAATACCTAATGCAACTGATGTGAGATACCAAATACACTGATACCTTCACTTGTAGGTAGTTCTCTCTGATGCAGCTCTTAGCAATCTTATGCCATCCTCCCAGCCAGTAATTCTAGTAGAGATCATTCTTTCCCCCCAAATTACAACAAACTCACTGGGGTGAGTCTTCTTGGATGGACTTAGCTAAGTATCCTTCCCTTCACTAACATTTTTCACAAAAGGAAAAAAAAGTTATTACCAGAATAAGGAGGATTTGCGGTGAGGGAGGACAGCAAAAACAACAAATGTTTGTGTTTGCTGTTATCACCAATCACAATACAACTATTTATCTTCTGTTTGCAAATATGTTTGATAGTAATAATACTAGCTAACCTTTATTGAGTGTTTGCTATATGTCAGGAACTTTGCGCTCAATTGCTTTAGTTGTGTCCGACTCTTTGCAACCCTATAGACTGTAGCCCACCAGGCTCCTCTATGGGATTTTTCCAGGCAAGAATACTGGAGTGGGTTGCTGTGCCCTCCTCCAGAGGATCTTCCTGACCCAGGGATCGAACCCGAGTCTCTTACATCTCCTGCATTGGCAAACGGGTTCTTTACCACTAGTGCCACTTGGGAAGCCCCAATTTTATGTTTCACTTAATTTTTGCTACATGCCTATGAAATGGGTACTATTATCTTTATTTTATGAATAAGAGAGGCACAAACAGTTTAAGTAATTATTCCAAAGTCAAACAGCTAGTTGGTAATCAGGCTTGGTTTTGAACCAAGACGGTTTAGTTTTAGGATTCATACTCATAAACCACTCTGCTAAAACACCAATACCATGCACAAAGTGTTAAGTTTTGATTTCAGGTATTCGTCCTCTGAGGTCTTGGGTTTTATTGTATAGAATGTGTTTCCACTGACACAGAGATGAAGATGACTCAGTCTTAACCATGAAGTAATAGACACATTTCAATACCTGATCATATGGTGGTGGAGAGGGATGTATAAACACTTTTAGGCTATGTGCATTCATTGTTCTGCCTCAAGTACCTCCTACTGATAATACACCATTGACAGAGTAAGTTTTTTTTTTAAGGCTCTTTGAGTGAATATTTAGGAATAGAGGTGACTGTGAAAAATGTCACTAGCATGACTCATTTAACTCATTTAGGTGCATATCTGGCCTGTATTAGGAACATTTTTATTTGTTCTAATTAACTGTTGGACAACCTGCCCATATCAGCAGGAAATTTGGTGTTTCCTCTTCAATCTTTTGCCCACAACTTGAATTGTACAGAAATTTTTGAGGGTCTTATTTAGTCTAAATGGTTGGTCTAGATTTTAAGCTCTGGGATGTTTGTGTTGCTAATGCCCTGATGTGGATGGTAGAATCCATTATGTTATTGTCCATTGGTGTGAGACCTGTTCATTCTTGTGAGTCCTGCACTGGCTCTGAACACACCTCAACATCGGGCTCCAAGATTTAGACTATGTTTGGTTATTTGCCAAGGACCAGCTATTGCTTCTCAAACACAGCAGTCTCACCAGTGCAGCCAGTCTGAGATGAGCAAGTAAGATTGTGGCATCTACTGTGCTCCTGGAACTCTCTCTTCCCACAAAACAGTAGCCCTGTCCACTGATCCAGGCTTTTCCTTTCTGCATAGGGAGGTCCTCTTTGGGGCTCTTCATGTCCCAGTAAACCTTTGTCTGGGCCATCTTGTTCGTTGGAAGGGCTTTTTAATTCTACTGAACTCCACAAGCATTCCAGTGCTACTGAGACTGGAGTGTGTAACACACCTTTCTCCCTGGAGATTATCCAAGTCTACTTAACTGAGACTACTCAAGTGTTACAGGCAAACATCAAAGATAATCTGTCCCAGGGTGGTTTTCTGCATCAACCTCGGCACAAAAGCTGCATGCTAACAAATGCATTAAAATGTATCCAACTTACATCAGATTTTAAATACACAAAAATATTTTCAAGTTATGTTTCACTAGACATCCTGCTAGAGAAATATGACAACATTTCAGGGTATCATATCCTTGGGCAGACTCTTCGGTGGAGACAGCTTTTCAGCCCCAACAAGATCTACTTGGTTAGAGAGGCGGTTTCCCAGAGAGAGGGCATTGCTATTCCCAGAAAAAGAGAGGACAGATGAAAGGTGACCAATACATTTAAAAGTGTGTCTGTGGCTGGTTAACTCTGGGCTCAAGAGAGGAGAAAACAATCATCTATTCAACTACAGCTGGTCCTTTTCTCACTGTAGAAAACTAGGTATCATACCCCGTTTATGTCATTTTTACAGGAAAAGTTAATATTGAGCTCTCAATGATTCAGAGTTAGGAGGAACATAAGGACCTACTACACAGATTGGTGTCATTGCCTAAGGACCTAGAAACTCTCAAGTATTTAGTCTCATAGGTAAATTTCATTTGGAATAGAAGGCATCAATTTCACCATTTAAGAAGAGATGGCGTTTTTTCCAATACATAGTAGGTGGTATCATCTCAGAAGTAAGAGGGTGCCAAATAGAGCATCAGGAAATGGCAATATTAATTTGGATGACCAGAGCTGAAAGGAGAGAACTCATGATCCCTTTTCTCCTCTTTGCCTTCTCCACCTCCCTTTGAGTAAACATGTCACTAAGTATTAGGAATATTTGGCAAAAGCATTTCCCTTTAGAGCAAGGGGGAAATTAATATTTTTTCTGGGGGTGGGATTGGGGAGGTATAAGCATGAAGCCTGGTGTTGATGACTTCTCTGCAAATATGATAATTTCTAATTAAAAGTTGGCAGCCACACCAAATAGCTTGCACCCTGTGGGAAAGCAGGGACTGAAAGGTTGGGTGGGATGAAGAGGCCTGATGTAATCGCATTCCACTAACTGAAAACTCTTTCCTGTGGGTAAATATTGTCCTGGCGATATCATGCTCTGTTCCTAATAAATTTCAGCAGGCAAAGACACAGACATATCACCTAAAAAGGTCTTAAGAAAAAAACAAAATAAAAAGGTCTTCAAATGACAATAGTTCCTGGAAATCAGGAAATAGAGTTGATTTCCCACTAAAGTAGGTCTGTCTGTTCAGTAGAGTTGCCAGGTTGCTGTCATGGAGAGGTTATTTGCTGACTCATCTTGATATTGGGGAATTTTCAAGTTTCCATTGTACAGAGTTCTGTCTCTTTCCAGAGGTAATCTCTTTAAAATAATAATTTTATGTAACATATGTGAACTGTGTTTTACTATTTTATATTCTAATAAGAAATGTCAGTTGTCCCTAATTCCAACAAAGGGGGAAAACACAGTCTTTGGAAATCTTCTCAATTCATAGTATAAAAAGTAAAATACGAGCCAAGGACAGTTAGTGGCCTAGTTTTTTGAGACAAAAGATTTAAAAAATTCATCTTTTAAGTGTTGCCAAATTTTAGTAATACCTTTTTTTTGTACCTAAGACATTAAGATTCTACTTTTTGTTATTCCTTTGAAGCTTATTTACTTGTGAAGTTAGGTTTAAAACATTACTTTTTTTTCAGTAATGGCTTTCAGTAACTCATCAGTTACTTTTAAACAAAGTCTTTCTGGTCAGATACCAAGCTCCACTCTTCATACCTCGAGTCCTGGCTCTGACTAGGTGACTGATCCCAGGATTTGGGAAAGGACCTTAGAGACTTCTATTTCCAATCACAAACAGTGAAAGGATTCTGTCCACACCTTTGCTCCTCCCAGTTGGTCATGTGGCCTCTGCTGGACACCCAGTGGTGTCTGTATTTTGTGAGGCTATTATCTGTAGGAAACGGATTCATTTTCAAAGATGGGCAGCACAGATAGTCTGGATACAAAGTAATTTGGTCATTCGTGTATTCACTCATTCTTTTGACCGATGTTTACTGAACGTCTCTGAGTCAGGCAGGTTCTGAGTTGGCTCTAAGGACAGAGGTCAAGAGAGGAGATGTGGTCTCTGCCCTCATGGAGTTCCCAGTTGGGGAGAGAGACATTAAAGACTAAGTAAACAGGTAACTAATTACACTATTTATAATGGTGGAAAATGGCATGAAGGACAAGTGGAAAATGTGGTAAGGGCTAACCATAGGGAGACAGACCCAGACTGGGGGTCAGTTGAAGTTTCAATTAAGACACTTTTCTTTTTTCTCCCATCACATAAATGAAGCCTAGGTATAAAAGTCTGGGTTAGAATTTCTTAAAATAACTACTCATTAAAAGAGGTAAGATGTGTCATAAATGAGAGTACTAATACAATGTAGATACTCTCCATAAATAATGGTTAGGTATTTATAATATATACTATTTGGCAATATCATATAGCCTTAAAAGTAACTTGGAAAAGTTTTTATGCATTTCATAAAAACTTTATGCTCTATTGTTATTAAGTACAAAAAGTTGTAAGTGCAGAAACATTAAATGTTATATGTATATTTGTGTATGCATATGCCTAGAAAATATGTGAAAATTGTACCAAAATGTTTTTCTTTTTATTGTTAACTGAATTATAAATATGCATATAAAATATATTTTAGTGAATATATATCAAGTAAACATCTGTGTGACCACAGCCAGATCAAAGCTTGGAACTCTGACAGCACCCAAAGGACCTCCTCTCCCTCATTCAGCATTCACCATAAATAATCCTCTTTCTTAGAGGATTTATTTCTAGAAATAAACACTACCCTGACTTTTATGATCATCACATATATCCTGTTTGTATTTCTAAGTCATATAAATTACTTTTGTCAGTTTTGAACTTTATATACATGGAATTATACTTTTCTTGTTTCTTTGGCTCCACATCATGGGTGTGGAGTTCAACACTTCATTCTTGCAGTGTTCCTTTGTGTGAATAAACACAGCACAGTTCACTTGTCCCTTCTAGCATGGATGGGCATTCGCGTCATCTCCAGTTTGGGTCTACTACACATAGTGGTACAACCACCATTCTTGTACATGCACATTGCACACAGTATATCGACCTTTTTTTTACAGTTTAAAGCCTCTAAATGTGCTTGCTGGTCCTGGGAGGTATTGGTTATTTTGTTTCAACCCTCCCATCCTGATCCACTCATCCCTGCTCTTTGCCTTTTTATGTACCTTATCACCAGACTGCCTGGCCTCCAGCTTTTAGTTACCTTTGGCCAAAGGGAGGCAACAGCATGAGCTTGAAGGGTGGGAGGTACAACTCTTGGAGTCTGAATGCCCCTGGCTTCCTCTCTGCCTCCCCACAGTTCTGGGAGCAGCTGCACTGCATTTCTTCTTCAGTTCTAGCTCTCACAAGGCTCTGGAAACTCTTCCTTCCTCCTGACTTGAGGCCCAGCAGTGGTAAAGACCTCCCGTTAAGTCTCCAGTGGACTGCCATCCTTGTGGCTCCTTTAACCCTGCTCACACCTTCGTAAACCATCCTTTATTAAACTCTCTTCACTCAAACCGTTCTGAAGATGCCATGTCCTTCCTCCTATTTAAGGCACACGATTCAATGGCTTATAATATATTCACTTCACTATGTATCCATTCAGTTCAGTTCAGTTCAGTCACTCAGTCATGTCCCGACTCTTTGCGACCCCATGAACCACAGCATGCCAGGCCTCCCAGTCCATCAACAACTCCCGAAGTCCACCCAAACCCATGTCCATTGAGTTGGTGATGCCATTCAACCATCTCATCCTCTGTCATCCCCTTTTCCTCCTGCCCTCAATCCTTCCCAGCATCAGGGTCTTTTCCAATGAGTCAGCTCTTCGCATCAGGTGGCCAAAGTATTGGAGTTTCAGCTTTAACATCAGTCCTTCCAATGAACACCCAGGACTGATCTCCTTTAGGATGTACTGGTTGGATCTCCTTGCAGTCCAAGGGACTCTCAAGAGTCTTCTCCAACACCACAGTTCAAAAGCATCAGTTCTTTGGCATTCAGCTTTCTTCACAGTCCAACTCTCACATCCATACATGACCACTGGAAAAACCATAGCCTTGACTAGACGGACCTTTGTTGGCAAAGTAATGTCTCTGCTTTTTAATATGCTGTCCAGGTTGGTCATAACTTTCCTTCTAAGGAGTAAGCGTCTTTTAATTTCATGGCTACAATCACCATCTGCAGTAATTTTGGAGCCCAGAAAAATAAAGTCAGCCACTCTCCCACTGTTTCCCCATCTATTTGCCATGAAGTGATGGGACCAGATGCCATGATCTTAGTTTTCTGAATGTTGAGCTTTAAACCAACTTTTTCACTCTCCTCTTTCACTTTCATCAAGAGGCTCTTTAGTTCTTCTTCACTTTCTGCCATAAGGGTGGTGTCATCTGCATATCTGAGGTCATTGATATTGCCACAATCAATTTTAGAACAATTTCCTAAAAGAAATGATGTAGCACTTAGCTGTCACTTCCAATTCCCCCATACTCCTCCCGCCTAAGTCAACTACTGTTAATATATAATCTACTTTCTATCTCTATAGACTTTTCTATTCTAGATATTTCATAAAAATTTCATGTATATGTGTATATATATGTATATAAATTTCTTACATGTATTTATTTTCTCTTTCTATATGTAGCTTAGATTTAGATCTTTAGGCCACCCAGAAATTTTTTGATAATGGTGATGATGGTGAAAGAGATTTTTCAAAAGAAAAGATTACATTTCTCTTGCCAAATGGACATCAAATTATCCTATCATCACTTATGGAAACATACCATTTTCTCTGTTAATCTACATTGTGTCCTTTTACTGTAAGATTAATTCCCATGGAGATGAGTCTCAGAGAAATGACAACTGTCTTCTTTATACCATTTTTCAAATGTCCCACAGTGAGGCTATATCATTTATACAACTGGAAAAAAAGTTTTAGAGAGTAAAATTAAATTTTTTCAATTAAAAAAATTAGAAGTTGAAGGTCAATAGCAAAGGATGCATAGAAATTTTCAGACCCCAGAGGAAGTCTTCTCTTTTGCTGCTTTTCCTAATTCCCAACGTTCTCATTTTCTGTAGCAAATAGCCAAGAAGCTTCTTGTATCTGCAGCACAGAACAGTGAGAGAGCCGCCTGCACAGCCTCCAGGAAACCTGAGTTCTCAGCTTAGTTCTCATGCCCAGTTTCTCCAGGTTCAGGCTGACGGTACCTCCCCTGTTCACTAGAGCATGGGTCCCCAACCCCCCAACCCCCAGGTGATTACAGGTCCATGGCCCATTAGGAACCCAGCCCCTCACAGCAGGCGGCCGGCAAGCCACTCCCCATCCCTCTCATTACCACCTGAACCATCCCCCAGCCGTTGTGGAAAAACTGTCCTCCACAAAACCAGTCTCTGGCTCCAAAAAGGCTGGGGACCACTACACTAGAGCTTTTCTTTTCTGAACTTTGCTCTGATCCAGGTCCAGAGTCTATGACTCTAAGAGAAAATCGACCTCTTCATGAAATAGATTATCCTCTTTCAGCTGTTGTTGATATTTAATCGCTAAGTCGTTTTCGACTCTTTCACCACCCCACGGACTGTAACCCTCCAGGGTTCTCTGTTCATGGGGGTTTCCCAGCAAGAATACTGAAGTGGGTAGTCATTCCCTTCTCCAGGGGATCTTCCTGACCCGGGGTTGAACCCACGTCTCCTGCATTGGCAGGCGGATTCTTGACCACTGAGCTACCAGGGAAGCCCTCTCTCTCAGAACCCATATCCTATTGACCATTTAATAATCTCTCAGGCTCTCTCATCTCTTCCCCACTTCCTCCACCTTCTGCTTCTGACACAGACAGTCTAGGCATTAATGTAACTCTTCTTCACTCTCTCTAGTGATGCTTGGGCTCCAAATAGGGGATCTAGACAGGCCATAGTGGCAAATGAAGATCTGGCATCAAACTGTGTGTGCTAAGTCACTTCAGTCATATCTGACTCTTTGCTATCCCTGGGACTGTAACCCTTCAGGCTCCTCTGTCCATGGGATTCTCCAGGCAAGAATACTGGAGTGGGTTGCCATTTCTTCCTCCAGCCAATCTTCCTAATCTAGGGATCAAAGGGCAGGCCGGTTCTCTACCACTAGTGCCACCTGGAAAGCCCAGGTGTCAAGCTGCCTGGGCTTAAATTCCACTCCAGTTATTCATTTATCTGTCTACCCTTGGAGAAGTTACTTTATCACTCAGTCTCTTAATTGACTGTTTCCTAGCCTCTAAAATGGTGATGGCTGTTAGAATAAAATGAATTGTTCCTTAGAAATTTCTTAATATTGCCTGGTGCATGGTCCATTCTCAATAAATGTAAGTTGCACTTATAGTTATTATCTGATGCTTATACTGAGAAAACCATTCACCCACTGTCATGAAAGAGATATCATATTTGGCACATGTAAGTAATAAAATGTTCACTCCTTGAAAAAGTCCAAAACAAGCCAGAAACACTGGCATCTATAACAATTGCTTTATATCACCATGATGAATCCACTCCTTCATTTCCCTTCAAAGTCTACTTTGGAAGTGGGGGAGGGGGCAGAGGCATATGGAAGTTGGAGGGAGGTCAGTGTGTTTGACATCTGGTTCAGTACGGTGCACATCAGACACAACACTCTGGGAAGTAGAAGCTTAAGTGGCAAAGGAGACAGTGATAAGTCAGTCCTCAGGAATTCATAGGAAGAGTGGGAGAGTGCTGAATTTCCACATTCAAAGGAATCCAATTCATAGGATTCATTCCAGTTCACCGGCATTTGAGGGAGAGGGTTGAATTTCCACATTCTAGGTAGGGGTGGGGATAAAATGCAAGTCTCTTATGCCCAGATCTAAGGGACAGAAACACTTGGAGTTACTCACGAGGTAGAGCCCAGAATGCCTCGCTGCGCCACTTACCCCCAGGTGTTGGCTGCTGAGCAAGGTGATGATGAATGTTCAACCCCTCTTCTCTCTGCTGCGCTCCTTCTTGGCAACATTCATCATGAATAGGCCTTCTGGGCAGCTTTGGACCCTGCATTTGCTCTCACGTGGTGGTTTGCCACTTACTTCCTTTTAACATTCCTTGGAATGTTTCCTTTACCTTGGAATACAGGTCTCTCCCAGAGCCACCTGTTCTTTCTCTTCTCAGTATCCATAGCCTTGCTCTCTGATTTCTCCATCAGCGATTTGGCTCTTGTCTGGGATTCAAATACAACTTCTGTTCAAATATTTTCCATGTGAACTTTTTGTTTGGAGCACATTGTGTTTCTTTGGTGTGGGTAGAATAGGGTGATAGGGGCTGATACTTGAAAAGTCAAGTTTATATATCCAAATAAAGAGACCAAATAAAGCCTTTCTTCCCATGGGTTTCTGTCCAAAAAGCCTCAGGCTCAATGCAGAGACACTCATGACCAAGGAGGCTAGTGCTGAGTTGAGGCCAAAAACCAGCCTAGGAATGGACTGAGGCTCATAGTTGGCACACATGCCTTTAGATTCTCTCATATTTACCCTCCTGGGTCTTCTTAACCTAGGTCATTGGCCTAAGAAAAGTGCCAGGCCAGGCCACAATTCAACATCAACATGTGTACTTAACCACACCACACCCCACATGCAGCATGACAAGCCCTGGCTACTCGCAAACCACTGGAGTGTCCATCTCCTCCAGTGGAGTCCAGATAAGGGCTTTCAGCTTGGCTGCCTCTGCATGACTTTTGCCAGGTCCAGCATTCCAAAGAGAGACACATTTACCTACTTAAGGAGCCTCTTCTCTTGACTCTGACCTGGATGAATGTCCCAACCAAGGACACGTTAGCAAGATGGAAGAGTGCTGTGCTGTGAATCAAGTGTGAGTTAAATCCCAGTTTTATAATAGCTGTGTAGCCTTGAACTAATTCCTTCATATCACTCTACCTACTTCCTCATTTGTGAAATGGAGCTAATAAAGCAAACGGGGTGTGAGAATCCACAGAAAGATAACCCACAAATAATAAGGTGGGCGATTCCCTGACAAATATGTTAGTCCTACTGAGACAGGAAATAGGGTTGATGTTACATAGGGAGAGGTGGTCCCTTCTTCGATATTTAAGGGATGAGAGATCCACAGCCTAATAGGAAGTATGATTGGAAGCTGAGTTGGGAAAAATAACTTTGTGAACTCAGAGTGTGGTATGTAAAAAATTGGAGCTGTGCTCTGGCACTTGATGTTTAGTGTCTAAAGGTTCCTGAGTTGAAACAATGATGTAGACAAAGGGCAGTGGAACATAGCAGGTACATGTTCTAACATGCACTGTGCTTTTGGACTTGTTACTATTGCTCAAAATGTCTTTTTGAAGGGGTCTGGCCACTGAAATTGGAGAAGGCAATGGCAACCCACTCCAGTACTCTTGCCTGGAAAATCCCATGGACGGAGGAGCCTGGTAGGCTGCAGTCCATGGGGTCGCACAGAGTCGGACACGACTGAAGCGATTTAGCAGCAGCAGCAGCAGGCCACTGAAATGAGCAGTGGCCACCTCAGATGCCAGGTCATTGATTTGAGGGGATTTTGTGGCATCTCACTAGTGACTGCTAGCAGTGGCAACCACAGCCAAAAAGAATGAGGTTACTTGGCAGACTTGGGTTCGGGATTGATGCCTTAAGGCAACACTAATCCGGACTGACCCGTTGGACAGAAGTGTCTTCCCAGGGCCTTGGAGCTCTTGCACAGATATAACACAGATGCAGAGCCATTCAATGTTCGCGTTTGAGAGAATGTGGTCTCATTTCATGTCCCAAGCTGGCAAACCGGTCCCATGGGTAAAGTGGTTAGCATGCTGCCTGGCACATTTTAAGGGCCCCATAAATGATGCTCATTATGATTAAACACACGTGCCACAGCAGCCAGAGGGCAAGGCAGTGCTCCTTGGCAGCTGGAGCTCTCTAAGGGGAGGGCGGCAGCTTAGGAGCTGAGAGAAGAGAGTGGAATCATTTAGTGGATGACACATACCCAGTCACTACAAGGAATCTCCCATCCCGGCACAGAAGTCTGACCCAATTTGCCTGGCCTCCGGAGACTCTCTGGTTCCAGCCACAGATCTGAGCCGGGAGCATCCATCCTGTTAGCTGGCTGTGGTTGGGAGACAGAGGGGGTGAACCAGAACTCACCCGGATTTGGGAGCCTTGAGCAATAGCTCATCTCCTCCAGCACTCTCTGGGGGTTGAAAGGCTGTGGGAAAGGGAGGAGAGAGGGTGTGGGGCACCTCACGCGGTCAGGAAGGCCTCCCCTCCCTTGGAACACAGGGAAGCCAGATCATGGGTTCATAGGATTGTTTATCATCCTCAGTCTTGGAGAGACCATGCCCACATGACAGGACTTTATAAGTTGGAAAGTACTTTCCAAATGTACAAAACCTTCACCTGGGATCCAGCTGTAGGGCTTTCCAACCCTTGGAGCATAGGATCCTGTGTCAGTGTTCTCAAAAGGGGATTCACATCACTTAAGTCTCATTGGGGTGGAGGTACCACATTAGCCACTGCAGTTTGCAAGCCCTGGGACCCATGTTCTTGCCAGGACCCTTTTTGTATCTCTTAAGAAACAAGATGACTAGATAGTGACTTGGGTTGGGCCATCCCAGGCATGGATTCTCATAGCACCTATGAGCTGGAAGCATAGAGCTCTGAGGAGGGAGAGAGGGAGGTAGGTGGACATGGGAGGTCATCAAGGACAGCATTCAGGAAGAGCCATATCATGTCCTTTTATAGATGTACCAGCTGGAGCATAGGAAGACTCACCTACTCACCCAGATCCACCTCTTGCTGCACTAGGTCGTGGACCTCTTTTGGCCCTGGTGGCCTTATATAAGCTTTAAGCAGTTTTACTTCTTATATGTAACCGTTTTTTCCAGCCACCAAAGCAAAGCCATTTAAATTGCTAACCTCAAATACACATGATGAACTTGGATATTTGTTTTCAGGTCTCCCACTGACCACAGGGTCCTCATTCCACAGCTACTAGGGCACCTGAGATGTCACTCATTCCCAAAACTTTTGAGACCCTGTTCCCACTCGCTTCACTTTTCTTTTTTTTTCACTTCACTTTTCTTATGTGAAGCTTTTATGTAAGCCCTTTTACTTCTAGTCATCCATAACCTCTTCTATAATCCTGCATGCATGCTACGTCGCTTCACTCGTGTCCGACTCTTTGCAACCCTACGGGCTGTAGCCTGCCAGGCTCCTCTGTCCGTGGGATTCTCCAGGCAAGACTACTGGAGTGGCATTATTAGAGAAATGCAAATCAAAACCACAATGAGGTACCATTACACGCCAGTCAGGATGGCTGCTATCCAAAAGTCTACAAGCAATAAATGCTGGAGAGGGTGTGGAGAAAAGGGAACCCTCTTACACTGTTGGTGGGAATGCAAACTAGTACAGCCGCTATGGAGAACAGTGTGGAGGTTTCTTAAAAAACTGGAAATAGACCTGCCATATGACCTAGCAATCCCACTTCTGGGCATACACACTGAGGAAACCAGATCTGAAAGAGACACGTGCACCCCAATGTTCATCACAGCACTGTTTATAATAGCCAGGACATGGAAGCAACCTAGATGCCCATCAGCAGATGAATGGATAAGGAAGCTCTGGTACATATACACCATGGAATATTACTCAGCCGTTAAAAAGAATTCATTTGAACCAGTCCTAATGAGATGGATGAAACTGGAGCCCATTATACAGAGTGAAGTAAGCCAGAAAGATAAAGAACATTACAGCATACTAACACATATATATGGAATCTAGAAAGATGGTAATGATAACCCTATATGCAAAACAGAAAAAGAGACACAGAAATACAGAACAGACTTTTGAACTCTGTGGGAGAATGTGAGGGTGGGATATTTCAAAAGAACAGCATGTATACTATCTATGGTGAAACAGATCACCAGCCCAGGTGGGATGCATGAGACAAGTGCTCGGGCCTGGTGCACTGGGAAGACCCAGAGGAATCGGGTGGAGAGGGAGGTGGGAGGGGGGATCGGGATGGGGAATACGTGTAAATCTATGGCTGATTCATATCAATGTATGACAAAACCCACTGAAATGTTGTGAAGTAATTAGCCTCCAACTAATAAAAAAATAAAAAAAAAAAAAGAAAAGATAAAAAAAAAGAAATACTACATTTTTTAAATTGGCTCTGGTCAATTTTATAATGATGTCTTGAAGAATATATTAAAAAAAAAAAAAAAAAGACTACTGGAGTGGGTTGACATGCCCTCTTCCAGGGGATGTTCCCGACCCAGGGATCAAACCTGCATCTCTTATGTCTCCTGCACTGGCAGGTGAGTTCTTTACCACTCGTGCCTCCTGGGAAGCCCCTTCTATTATCCTGTCTCCTCTGTATTCACATGTAGGGGACCAGGTAAAGATGAAAAATCAGAGACCAGGATGGACTCTTCCTAGGTCATTCAACAGAACAGCTGAGAGAGACTTCCCTAGCAGTGCAGTGGATAAGACTCATGCTCCCATCACAGGAGTACCAGCTTCGATCCCTGGGTTGCAGATCTAAGATCTCACATGCTCTAACTAAGCCTGAGGGCTGCAATTACTGAGCCCACATGCTCTAGAGCCCCTGCGCCACAACTAGAGAAGTCAGCACACAGTCAGCACACAACACTGAAGACCTAGTGCAGCCAAAAGAAATAAAAATTTTTTTGAAAAAAAATTTAAAAATTCCACCTCAACTTAATTGTCAATACTACCCCAAATTCCCATTCAAAACAAACAAACAAAAACCAGAACAGCAGAGCAAGGGGAAGGAGCTGTCACCTCACCACTGCTCTTAAATCCATCCCCTCCCTTCCATTCCCCCAACCATTACCTTGCCAAGGCCTCCTGCCTGGACCCCCATAGAATTTCACTCTTTCAACAAATGATTGAGACAAAGGCCCTTGACTCATGCAAGTGACCAATGAGGTGGGGGGCACGGGGAGGGGGGCTGCAGTGGCATCTCATCATTTACAAATGATTGCAAATGAGCAAAGAAAAAAGGAAAGTCAGAGGCTTCCTGATTTGTTCCACTGCTTCAGTCTTTCAGCTTCTCAGAGAGTCCTATACACTCCTGCTGGAGTGTCATATTCCTAATACTCCCCCAAACAGTACACTGTATTCCAGATTACTCTAGATGGGCATCCTAGCCCCTCCATGACCACAACCTCAAGGCCCTACTTCCTTACACACTGCCCCTGCCATCGGGCACTACTGCCCACTGCCCTTGCCCACTTCAGTGCCCGTATGCAGGGTGTTCTTTCTATGCAAAAGCCCAGCTTGGCTGCCACATCCCCAAGAAGCTTTCACCAACACCTCTGACGAAAAAGATTTTTCTCCACCTCTGCTATATACTCCCTAATCAAATTTTAGGACTAATCTTATGGAAAAGATACATGTTACAAGATTCCAAGACTTTACAATTTCTTTTAGGTAATGAAAAGCCCAATGGTGGACAATGAAAATGGATTATCCACTTGTGGGCACATTTTTGAAAGCCAACTCTTGTCCAAGGAACATCCACAATTTACCTTTTCTGAACCACAGACAAGTGCTAGGCACTGAAGAGCAAAATACAACATGTAAACAATAACAACAGTAAAACCATGGTCCCTGGCCTGAGTTTACATTTTGAGCAGTCCCTGGGAAGGCCGCAGTCTGCATCAGTTGAAAAGCACTTACTAAGCCCTGTTTTTTCAGAGAGTTTCCCTCCCCTGGTGGCTGAGCTTTTGATTACATATCACTGATGTGATGCACACATCATAAATACATTTCATAACATGACTGTGAGCATCATTATCTTTCCTACTTTACATGTTGACTCTGGTTCTTCTCAGCCCACAATGTCTTCCTCATACCCTCTTTTCAGCACCCTACTTAGGTTCCTTTCTTTCTGCTCCAACCCTATGATCTCCCACTGCTTTGAACTTCCTTTAGGGACTTGTAAATTTAGCACCACACACATTAGTTCTTCCTCACATGGTTCAGAAGCATGACGCTCAGTGGCTTTGGAGTTTGTAGTAGGGAGAGCTAGCTGACCAGCAAAGCTACGTGCTCTTCTTCCATTCGGTCGAGTTGTTGTGGGACGCAACTGCTCAGTCACTCCATTTCCCGACCCTTTTGCCTCTTCTTGGGGCTATGAAACTAACTGTGGTCAATGAACTAAAAGGGGTTTGTATTGGTTTGGGCTGGGGGTTGTTACAGTATCTTCCATGCCATCATCACTCGCTCTTCTTCTCCATTGACAAGTTTGGACGCCAGAAGTTGGAAACAGCAGGGCTTTGGGATGGAAAGGACTAGATTCCTGAGTCATCACCTGAAGAATAACCTTCCAGGAAAGCACAACTGACCAGGAATATCTTCAGACTTTGGACAAAAAATAAGCTTTTATTAAGTTAAGCCACTGAGACGAAAACAAAGTTAGATAAATCTAAAACTGAAAAAAAAAAAAAAAATCTAAAACTGAATCCTATCTCTGCCACTTGATAGCTGTGTGATGCTGGGAAGATTATTTACCCTTCCAGACCTCAGATTCTCCATCAAAAAGAGGGGATCAATGGGACCTAACTTTGCAGAATGGTTATGAGGCATAAATAAGGTATTTAGGAAGTACTTGAGACATGGAAGAAACCAAATATTTTCTGTATCTTTGTGTGTGTGCACTGGGCTCTCATGCAATTGGTTCATGTGTGTTAAATCTTGCTCGTAGATTGTAAACCCCTGAAGAAGTAGTTCAATGATGTAGATTACTTCTGTGTTTGCCATTAAGATCTAGCACAGTGCAAAACCCATAGAAGATCTCAATAAATAGTTGTTATTGTTGTTAGTCACAAAGTTGTGTCCAACTCTTTTGGGACCCCATGGACTGTAGCCCAGGAGGCTCCTCTATCCATGAGATTTCCCACCCATGGGGTGGGTTGCCATTTCTTTCTCCAATAAATATTTACTAAGAGGCAAAACCCAACTTGGTTTAAAGCTTAGGCAAAACTATCTTCCTGTGCTACCCTTTTGGTCATCTCCCCTCCTTGGCCACCCACAACCCACTCCATCACATAGCTCCCTTTATTCTATTCCACCTACGACCCTCGCCCACTACCAGTTCCTTTGGCTTCCCACCAAGCCACAACCTTTAATGTGTATTTTCCTGTAAACTTGTTTGCTCAGTTTGTGAGTTAATGGGTGTATCTATTTGGATAAAGTGTTTTTGTGGTTTGTTTACAATGCAGCAGAAGCAAGACAGGGAAGGGAGGGGCCAATTACTGAGCTTTTTGGAAACAGTGAGGAAATCATGTTGGAGGTGACCTTGTTTCATATTTTTGTAAATGAGCTGTAGACACGAGTTTTATGATGAAATCTCTTATAATGAAGTTGGAAGATGTTGCTAAACACTTCTGCCCAGTATAAAATATCAAGTTGATGAAGAACAACCATCTCATCAGATTGGTATGTTGAGACTTTGGGAATTGTGTCAACGTGTTTTTAAAAAAGAGGACACATATTTAAAGAGTAAGAGCAATGAAAAAGTGGTGGGTTATCTGAAGTCATTTTAAGCCACCAGAGTTTAGGTTGTCTTTAAAAAATTCAGTCTCTGCCCCCTCCCTATTGAAGAGGCAGTTGAAGCTTCTTTTAAGTCTTACTTACCATGTTTGACACGCTTTTTACATGTCAACATATTTCCTAACCTCTTCTAAGAAAGCGTTGTAAGAAAAGCAGGGTAACACCAGAGTATCCTGATAATAGTAGATAGAAGACAAATGCCCAATCAGTGGAGGCAAACTTTTTTCATGAGGCTTATTTATGAAAAATTTGTAAATGTTTGGACTTTACTTTAAAAAGAGAGCACATACACACACAGCTGCACATACACCATCAGGAAATGTAATATCTACAACTATAGGAAAGCATTTTAAAAATTATTTCCCTGAAATAGGAATTTCATCTGATGAAAGGTAAAAAGAAACTATATATATATAATATAAAATTATATATTATATAAATATTATATATTATTAATTATAAATACATATATATTATTGAATATATGTAATAATACTATATATACAATTTCATATATTATAGAAAATTTGGGCTTTTGATCATATTTTATGTGAGATGAGCACTGGTGGTGCTGAGTGGAGGCAGGCTGGGTGGTATGACTGAGGGATTTGAAAGTAAAGTGCATGGGAATCAGTCTCAGACAAGGAACAATAAACAAAGAGGGAGTTCACAGGGACGTCACTCCCTTAAGTGTGGACTGCAGGCTGCATTGAGCACAGGACCAGGGCAAGGGAAGCGAGGCACTCTACTTGAGTGCACCCAAAACACTCAGTAACCAAAATAAGTAATATTTTAAAAGTTCAAATTCAAACTGTCACCAGCAAAGCCCATTAACAATTCCTGGAAAATAAAAATAGAATCTGGGTAATAAAATGGTGTGCTATGCTCAGTAACTCAGTCCTGTCTGACTTTTTGCAACCCGTTGGACTGTAGTCTGCCAGGCTCCTCTGTTCATGGGATTTCCCAAACAAGAATACTGGAGTGGGTTGCCATTTCCTATGCCAGGGAATCTTCCTGACCCAGGGATAGGTCTCTTGCATTGGCTGGTGGATTCTTCCCCACTGAGCCACCTTGGAAGCCCAGGTAATAAAACGATGGTGTTATAATTTAGAGATTCATTGATGGATCAGCTCTCTCCATCTGCCAGCCGGTATTGGGCCAGGGTGTATTAAATAGGAAGATTAGATGTTTTCGTATTGGGGCTGATACCCAAAAAACTTCCAGTTCTGCAGGATGCAACCTAATGGGCTACCCCTAAACAAGAGCATTGCAGAAAGTGAGAATACCTCACAGTTCCCAAAGGGGGATGAAAAGATCTTGGCCACTACTCTCCAAGGCACATGGTCCGAACAGATGAATTATGGGGCCTAAAGGCAGATGGGGAAAAGACCTGCTCTTCCACCCGTGGTTATGACAGTGACCCAAACCAGCAAGAGATAGCTATAGAAGATGGACCTTCACCGCTAATTGCCCCTCAAGAAGGAAGAGTAAGACAAAGGGCCAAGGAAGGATTAAAACTCATTAATAGGTCCTGGGAAATAGAATCTGATAATAAAATAAAATCTAATCTTTTTTTCCTTTGTGCTTAGTTTCACTTGCTCTAAGGGTACTGCGTGCAGTGGCCTTCTACCCAGCAATTCAGATGAGAGTTTCTAGTGTGAAGGGGCTGCACCTGATACTTGAGCTTGGCGGAGATCTTGCAGAAGCTCTGCGCATGACACCAGGGATCAGCAGACCGGGTGCAGAGAGGATGCGCGCCCAGCACCGTGATCTGGAGGCTTGAGCAGGGACACAGACGCTCACGCTCACGCACACGCACACGCACTCAGACGCACAAGAGCTCCACCCCTCTCCGCTGACAGAAACAAAACCTCCTTGCATTTGGCTATTACCTGTGTTCTTTCCTGAGGAGCCTGGGCTCTCGCACCTCGCCCTTCTTTGATGAAGAACGAAACTTTCCTTCGCTTCTGAACCGAACTCGGCCTGGTTCTATGGGCGTAAGTGACTTGGGCAGAAGGACTTTTGTTGTGGTCTGATGCAGGAGGCTTGGTAACAAAAGTGTGAACTGTGGGCTCGCTGCCTGTTTTTGTAAATAAGGTTTTATTGGAGCATTATTGGCGTCCTGTGGGTGTTTGATAGAAGTACAGAATCTCAGATCTCACCCCGGAACTTTGAATTCATAATCTGCGTTTTAATAAGATTTGTGACTAATATGTGTATTCATTAAAGTCTGAACTGCTCTAGAGAAGGACTGTGTTAGAGATTCCAAGAAAGGCTAAACTGGCACTTGGCTGCCCCAGGCAGGCTAATAATTTGGTGGCTTCAACTAGATATCGTTTAAGTATTATTTAAAATTTACTTAGTAGAGGCAGGCAGGAAGCATTTGATTTTTTTTCAAGTAAAATGGATCTCTTCATATCCAACTGTGGGGATTTATTACATGCATTGAATGTAACATAACATTTAAACTTATTTGGAATGATTCATTTTAAATCATTCTGTCATCGATAATTGGATTGTCCTTCACAGTGAAGAACATGGGAATGTAATTGAGCATTCTTATTAAAACATATTTTAAAACTTCTTTTTCTGCCTTTCATACTGGCAACCATATCCCACTTTTCTGTAGTTCTTTTATCTTTAGTTTTTCCTTTGTGGTTTTCTGAAGCAGAAAACATCTTGAGAGGCATATTAGAGGCTTTTATTTTAGGTAACAGAATGGACCACCTATTCCTGATAACAGGAACAATGTTGTCATTTCAGCATTTCAGGGTTGAGTGGTGTGAGGCTGGAGGCAGGTCAGCTGGCTTGATGGTAGCTGGTCCCATATCTCACCACGTAGTTTGCATACTCTTAGTAGAAACTGTTTCTCGAAATGAGTTTTCATTTTCACTCCAGATAACTGTCTGCTTCAAAAGAATGAAATTATCTTTTCCAGTTTTGTAAAGATGATATGAGGAAACTTGAGCTAACTGTATTATGTTTCTGATTTAGATATTTTTAGGGGGTTTCCTTAACATTTTGTTGTGAACACACTTCACATTGAAGATGTTGACTCCTTGAGAACTACCCAGGCGACAACTGCAATCTTCCCCCCCACTTAGAGTGACAATCGTAGGACAGGTTAATGAGTCCAGGCAACCACTGGGCTACATCCACACCTCACTGCCACTTGATTGTTCCTTTCTGATGCTGCACCCCAAACTCTAGGGAGAAGATGCAGCTTGCAGAGTCAGGTACTGTTAAGGTTAACATTGTTATGTGATAACACAACATCTTGTAGACCAGCATTGTTAACAGTGGATTGAATGCATATCAGAATCACCTGGTGAATTTTCTTAAGAAAACAATTATCTTTTGAATTTTCCTGAGCTGCCAGACTTTCCCAATGAGCCTAATGATTTAGAGCACTGGTTTTCAGACTTGGCAGCAAATTGGAATCATGTGGAGTCTTAAAACTAATAATGGCTGGGTCTCAGCTGGAGGAACTCTGAATTGATGGACTGGATTCAGAATTGTGGCCAGGACACCAAGTTTTTGAAAAAAATTACTAGTGTCATTTTAACGTGTGGGTGATGTTGAAAACTACTGACGTGGATTCTTTGTGATTAAAAAAAAGTGGAGATATATATTAATATGGGCTTCCAGGTGGTGCTAGTGGTAAGGAATGCACCTGCCAATGCAGGAGACATAAGAGACACAGATTCGATCCCTAGGTCAGTAAGATTTCCTGGAGGGAAGGTACGGCAACCCACTCCAGTATTCTTGCCTGGGGAATTCCATGGACAGAGGAGCGGGCTATAGTCCATGGGGCTACAAAAAGTCAGACATGACTGAAGTGACTTTGCATACATTAATATATTATTAATATAAAATAAATTACCGTGATTAATACATATATATTAATTACCCTGATTAATGCAATTACATGTATATATGTACATATGAGTCTAGACAACCGAGACAAAGATACATATGTACAAATATACATATTTTTAGAAATAAACATAACAAATAATCCCCAAATATCAGTAGTTCAGTGCAATAAAATTTCTTTTGAGTGTCGGGGACTGTGCATATGTTTTTTTTGGCTTGACCTGGAACTGGCATATAGCAGTTCTCCTGACATCTCAGTGGTTAGAAACCATCATCTGACCTCAACCTAATTGCAGACGAAGTTAGGAGAGGCGGTGTTTCTGTGGGCCCAGGAGGGAAAATCAGGGTTGATAAACCTCTAGTCAGTTTCTGCCGTATGTCAATACTATGAAAATGTTTACAGTGCCCTTATTAAACAACCATGGGCTCACAGTTTGTGTCAACATTTTAAATTAATTTTTATGAATTATATTTGTCTTACATTTGTAGATCAATAAGACTCTAAAGGCTCTTTCAGTTATAATTTTCAATAAGAATTACCTTGGAGGCAGTGAGTAGAGAGACCCCAGGCTTTCTAGCTCTGCTTTAACCCAAGCAGCTCTGCCTATATTTTATATGTTAGATTTCAGGGTAATATTTATTTAAACTTAAGATTCTAAATGTGAAATCTCCACTGAAAACCACTACTTGTCAGTATTAGGTGGGGGAGATAATGTTAGAATGGCATTTCTAATTTCTAACAGTGTTTCTTTATGATCCAATCCAGATCATAAAGATCTTGAAATGGCGCCTCATGGATGTCAAAGATGAATTTACTATAGACTCATATTTTGTCCTCCATTCCTAGGACTGTGAGAAGTGGGGACCCCTGCACCCTGTTTCTTCCTTCAGGAGTATACAAATTCCAACCACATCCTGATTGAAGATACAACTGGGAAGGAGCTGCTCTGTCTAGAAACCTGTCTTCATTCATCTTTGTTGGTACTGCTTCATGAAGGTGGCATAAGGTAAGTGCTCACAAAACATTTGCTGATAAACACAAAAGGAAGGAGAAGAGGAGAGACAGAAGAAGTGGGTTAATCTTCTGTATGGGTTCTTCCTGTTCTCATTTGTATTTTTATTTCTTCCACTCTGTCATTGATCCATTGAATACATATTAAGTGCCTACTGAGTGCCAGGTCATGCCACTGAAGATGGTTGCTCTCTTGCTCTCTGAACATTCCCTGCTCCACCTACATCCTACTCATATGGACATGCTTGGTCCCTGCCTCAGCTAGTGATTCTTCAAGTTCTTAGCCTGGAATGGCTCCACCTGCTCGTTTATTAAAGGGAAACATCTGCCCTCATGATGGTTGTTAACCCGAGGGGCTATGAGCAATATGCCCCAGTCCTGATTTCCCTGGTAACTGATAAGCCAGCCTGACATCAATTCACCCATAAATGGTAGCCTCCTTTCCCCTGAGCAGCTAAGATTGCCGCCATGGCCCTGCCTAACAGCTAGCCAGCTGTCGAGACATCAGCCATACATGGTGGGTGGTCACTCTGGGATATTTTGCTGTGGACCTGTAAGATCCCCTATCCAATAAATTGTTGATGTTGTTACTGAACACAAGTTCCTATGCCCAGTGGACAGTGAGGCCAAGCAATACCAAAACAGTGGAGTTTGGAGCAGAGAAAGGTTAATTGCAGGTCCATGCAAGGGAACAGGTGACTCATGGCCCCACAAATCCTGAATTCCCTGAAGGGTTTCAGCAAAGCATTTTTAAAGGGCAGGTGAGGAAGTGGGGTGTGGCGGGGTATATGATCAGCTTGTGGACAATTCTGATTGGTTGATGTTGAAGTAATAGGGTGGTTAACTTTATTAATCCTTAGGCCTGTAGGTCTGGGGGTGCTACATGCTCATGATCATTAAGTGGTTCATTTGTTCCATTTGCTGGTGGGTTTTAGCATCTGAGGGGGTTATAAGGGCTTTCCAGGTGGTGCAGTGGTAAAGAATCCATCTGCCAATGCAGGAGACACAAGAGACACGGGTTTGATCCCTGGGTATGGAAGATCCCCTGATATTGAAAATGACAACCCACTCTGGTATTCTTGCCTAGAAAATCTCATGGACAGAGGAACCTGGTGAGCTACAGTCCATAGGGTCGCAGAAGAGACATGACTGAGCACACATGCATACACTTTAGCATCTGAAAAACTCAGGAAATATGGGGTACTATTATCTGGGTACTTCAGAGAGGAGATAAAGCAGAGGATAGAGGGCAGGGTCTTCCTGGACAGTCCCCAGAGGGTCCTGCTCAGTTTATAATGTCTCTGGGCTCTTTCTTTAGTCTTGAGACTGGGCAACTACAAGACTTGCAGGCCTGTGGGTGCAGTCCAAAAATTGACAAGCCAGCTAGGAGGCTGAGGAAACTCCCATAAGTGTTGATGATGAGAAATGGAAAGCTGAGGGGGTAATCCTGAGGTGGCTGTCCACTAGCATGCAGGGCGCCATGGCAGCTGACTGCTGTGAGAAGTGTCTTTCTCATTCATTATATTGATGCTATTCTGCTAACCTCAGAATCTGTTTCCAGTGTAAAAGTAGCAGTCTCATGCTCCTTTGACAGTACAGGGATGGCTGGTGAATACAGACACAATGAAAGGACCCAGATTTGTACAAAATACGAGCATACCCCAACCCAGCACTCCTAAACAATCACAGAAACAGACTTTAGGGCTATTTGCTCAGGTACAGGGTTGTGAATTGGACATGGCCAGTTCCCTGGAAGGTTTTGGTTGGGGCTTGTGGCAGGGGACAAAATAATAGAAGTACCCTAGGGCTTCTGGCCTCAGCTATGGAAGAGGGCAGACTAATGATACACTGTGATGGATCCACATCAGTATACAGTCTCTAATGTGTTTTAATGGGCTTCCCTGGTGGTTCAGATGGTAAGGAATCCGCCTGCAATGCAGGAGACCTGGGTTTAATCCCTGGGTTGAGAAGATCCCCTGGTTCTGATTCCCTGGCATTAGAAGGCTACCCACTCCAGTATTCTTGCCTGGAGAATTCCATGGACAGAGGAGCCTGGTAGGTTACAGTCCATGAAGTTGCAAAGAGTCAGACATGACTGAGTAACTTGCACTTTCAATGTGTTACAGCAGGTGGAAGATATTACAAAAGGTCTACCCAAGTCATTGAGCAATGCAAAACACCACTATTCAGGGTCTAAAAAAATTGTATGTGACTTATAGGACCCCCATGGATGTCAGTAGTGACCAAGGAATCCACTTTATTGGCCATGAAGTTCAGGAATGAGCTGATAAAAATGACATATGCTAGCACTTCCACCTGCCCTATAACCCCACTGCTTTTGAGCTAATGGAAAGGTTGAATGGACTACTTAAATAGCAATTGAGTCAGAAGCCCACTCTCTCCTCTGTGGACCAGAGGCTGACTCAAGCCCTCTGCACTATAACCAGACACCCCAGGAACAGTCATCCCAATTCCTACACCATGTTCACCCGTGGTCAACATTATCTGATTTCAGCTACTGACCATGGAAGAACCATTGCCAACTCTTGGTCAGGACAATAATCCACTTTTGCCCTTGCCACAGGATCTACAACCAGGGAAACACTTTGTAAAATGACTCTAGGGCTGGCAGGTGAATCCTTGGGGATTTGGGTTTGTGGCCCCATGGGGAATAGGGTCAGAAAGGAGCTTCTCAGGTGGCACAAGTAGTAAAGAATCTGCCTGCCGATGCAAGAGATTCCTGGGTTCAATCCCTGGGTTGGGAAGATCCCCTGTACTAGGAAATGGCAACCCACCCCAGTATTCTTGCCTGGGAAATCCCACGGACAGAGGAGCCTGGTGGGGTACAGTCCCTGGGGTCACAAAAGACTCAGACATGACTGAGCATGCACATGCAAAAGATTTTACCTGTCTTCCACCCAGCCTCACTTAAGACCCTAAGGTCATTAATCCAGGCTCCCCACTGGAGAAAGGCACCATTGTCCTGTGGCCTGTTGTTTCACTGCCTCTCCAGATTTCAGCATGGCCATGTGGACTGAGGGTGGACTGGCAGGATGCAAGCCCCAGTGCCAAAACCATCGGCAAGGGTGGTGTTAATTCAGAGTGCTGTTACTGCTTGTATCTTGCTTAGTGGTCATGATCTCCACTGTATTGTGCCTATTAAACATCTTATGCTTTGTCCAGAGTCTTAGTGGTGGGAATTTGTTCTTAGACTGGGCAATAATGGTGGTCTCACTGAAAAATGGGCCTGATGCCTGGGACTACAGTGAAATGCCATTGTCATCCTCCATGGGGCTTCCCTGAAAAATTGACCCAGTAAGTGCCTGGCTTACTTTTTGTACTCTTGAGCTGCCATTGGGTTTCCCACATGACACTAGTGTAAAGAACCCACCTGCCAATGCAGAAGACATAAGAGATGCGGGTTTGATCCCTGGGTCAGAAAGATCCTCTGGAGAAGGTCATGGCAACTGACTCCAGTATTCTCGCCTGGAGAATCCCATGCACAGAGGAGTCTGGTGGGCTATGGTCCATTCGGTCACAGAGTCGGACACTACTGAAGTGATTTAGCATGCACACACGCCTGAGTTGCTATTATCTGTATTGCATTTATGGTGTCTGGTTGCAGTGTACCTTTATATACCTGAACGCAGGGATATCTTGGAAGAGGGGTGGACCAGGATTGTAAGAATCGTGCAGGGAATGTAGTGGTGGAGTGTATGGTCAGGCCACTCAAGATATTGTTCTCTTGCTCGCTCTACATGTCCTGCTCTGCCAGTCCCTGCTCCACCTATACCCTACTCACATGAACGTGCTTGCCCTCTGCCCCAGCTTGTGATTGCTCCAATCCTTTGGGCTGAATGGCTCCATCTGCTAGTTTATTAGAGGGAATCATCAGCCTTTGTGATGGTCATTAATCTGAGGGGCTTTGAGGGTTGTGTCCCAGTCCTGGTTTCCCTGGTAATTGATAAGCCAACCTGACATCAATTCCCCCTGTAATGGTAGCCTCTTTCTTCCCCCAGTAGCAAAGATTGCTATGTCCCACTTGACATCATCCCTACACGGTGGGCTGCTTATCTAGGATCTTTGTTTCAGACTTGTATGGGAATGTGACAATAAACCATTATTGTCTCTGTTGCTGTTTCCGGGCTCTTTGGTTTTGAGCTGGGCAACCACAAGGCTTGCTGGCCTGTGTGGTGCAGCCCAACAGCCAAGTACTGAACTGGGGAATGGACCTCCAAAGACAAGGCAGACTCTTTGCCATCAGAGGTCTTATGCGACACAGGGGAGGCAGCAGTGGGCTACAAGTTCATGATGAACATTTACTGAGGGTGGAGGGAGGTGGAGATGGGGAAGGGAAAGGAGAAGCAGGAGGGCTGAGCAAGGAGTGGCTCGTTCTCTCACTCTTGAGTTAATTGCTTGAGTTAATTGCTAGGAGAGCAGAGAGGCTAGATCTTGACTCATAAACATAATTTGTAGCTTTACACAGTCCTGTTTTGCGTTCATATATTCCATTCATTCTTCTTTTGGCACATACAATGAGTTGAGTACATGCTGTGTTGCCAGAACATCTGGAATTTTGCTAGATCTGCCTCTCCAAGATGAGAGACATTTGGCAAGACACCTCAAAGTGGAAAGTGAAAGTGAAAGTGACTCAGTTGTGTCTGACTCTTTGCAACCCCATGGACCCCAGGGAGTAGATCTGGTAGACAGAGTGCATGAAGAACTGTGGACGGAGTTTCGGGACATTGTACAGGAGGCAGTGATCAAGACCATCCCCAAGAAAAAGAAATAAAAAAGGGCAAAATGGTTGTCTGAGGAGGCCTTACAAATAGCTATGAAAAGAAGGGAAGTAAAAGGCAAAGGAGAAAAGGAAAGATATACCCATTTGAATGCCAAGTTCCAAAGAATAGCAAGGAGAGATAAGAAAGACTCCTTCAGTGATCAATGCAAAGATAGAGGAAAACAGTAGAATGGGAAAGACTAGAGATCTCTTCAAGAAAATTAGAGATACCAAGGGAAATTTTTATGCAAAGATGGGCACAATCAAGGACAGAAATGGGATGGACCTAACAGAAGCAGAAGATATTAAGAAGAGGTGGCAAGAATACACAGAAGAACTATACAAGAAAGATCTTCATGACCCAGATAATCACGATGGTGTGATCAATCACCTAGAGCCAGACGTCCGGGGATGCAAAGTCAGGTGGGCCTTAGGAAGCATCACTGCGACCAAAGCTACTGGAGGTGATGGAATTCCAGTTGATCTATTTCAAATCCTAAAAGATGATGCTGTGAAAGTGTTGCACTCAGTATGCTAGCAAATTTGGAAGTCAGCAGTGGCCACAGGACTGGAAAATGTCAGTTTTCATTCCAATCCCAGAGAAAGGCAATGCCAAAGAATGTTCAAACTACTGCACAATTGCACTCATCTCACATGCTAGTAAAGTAATGCTCAAAATTCTCCAAGCCAGGCTTTGACAGTAGGTGAACTGTGAACTTCCAGATGTTCAAGCTAGATTTAGAAAAGGCAGAGGAACCAGAGATAAAATTGCCAACATCCGTTGGATCATCAAAAAAGCAAGAGAGTTCCAGAAAAACATCTGTTTTATTGACTATGCCAAAGCCTTTGACTGTGTGGATCACAACAAACTGTGGAAAATTCTGAAAGAGATGGGAATACCAGACCACCTGACCTGCCTCCTGAGAAATCCGTATTCAGGTCAGGAAGCAACAGTTAGAACTGGACATGGAACAACAGACTGGTTCCAAATTGGGAAAGGAGCACGTCAAGGCTGTATATTGTCACCCTGCTTATTTAACTTATATGCAGAGTACATCATGAGAAATGCTGGGCTGGATGAAGCACAAGCTGGAATCAAGATTGCTGGGAGAAATATCAACAACCTCAGGTATGCAGATGACACCACACTTATGGCAGAAAGCGAAGGAGAACTAAAGAGCCTCTTGATGAAAGTAAAAGAGGAAAGTGAAAAAGTTGGCTTAAAACTCAACATTCAAAAAACTAAGATCATGGCATCTGGTCCCATCACTTCATGGCAAATAGATGGGGAAACAATGGAAACAGTGACAGACTTTATTTTTGGGGGCTCCAAAATCACTGCAGATGGTGACTGCAGCCATGAAATTAAAAGAAGGAAAGTTATGACCAACCTACACAGCATATTAAAAAGCAGAGACATTACTTTGCCAACAATGTCCGTCTAGTCAAGTCTATGATTTTTCCTATAGTCATGTATGAATGTGAAAGTTGGACTACACAGAAAGCTGAGTGCCAAAGAATTGATGCTTTTGGACTGTGGTGTTGGAGAAGACTCTTGAGAGTCCCTTGGACTGCAAGGAGATCCAGCTAGTGCATCCTAAAGGAAATCAGTCCTGACTATTCATCAGAAAGATTTGATGCTGAAGCTAAAACTCCAATACTTTGGCCACCTGATGTGAAGAACTGACTCGTTTGAAAAGACCCTGATGCTGGGAAAGATTGAAGGCAGGAGGAGAAGGGGACGACAGAGGATGAGTTGGTTGGATGGCATCACCGACTCAATGGACATGAGTTTGAATAAACTCCAGGAGTTGGTGATGGACAGAGAGGCCTGGTGTGCTGCAGTCCATGGGGTCACAAAGAGTTGGACACGACTGAGCGACTGTATTCAACCGGACTATACAGTCCATGAAATTCTCCAGGCCAGAATACTGGAATGGGTAGCCTTTCCCTTCTCCAGGGGCTCTTCCTAACTCAGGGATCGAACCCAAGTCTCCTGCTTTGCAGGCAGATTCTTTACCAGCTAAGCCACCAGGGAAGCCCAAACACTGGAGTTGGTAGCCTATCCCTTCTCCAGTGGATCTTCCTGACCCAGGAATTAAACCAGGGTCTCCTGCTTTGCAGGTGGATTCCTGTGCACAATGAGGATAATTACTGAGGATCAGGTGAGGTTGAAGTGCACTGTTCAAAAATGCTTCTTAAACTAGGAATGTTAGATTTAAAATATACATATATATTGGGCAATACTGATACTGTGAGGGTATGGAGAAGGTATTGTTTCTAACCCCAAATACTGATGAGAAGAAACACCAAGGAGTTGCACTGGCCAAATAACTTAGAAAGGGAACTAAGACTTGAATACAGTGTTTTTTATTATTTTTTATTGAGACATAGTTGATATGAATATTATGTTACAGGTATACAACATACTGATTGACAATTTAAGAGCTACACATTTATGACTATTATAAGATATTGGCTACATCCCCTGTTTTGTACAATATATCCTTGTTGCTTATCTTATATATAATTGTACCTCTTAATTCTCTACCCTTTTATTGCCTCTTCCCCCTTCCCTCTTCCCGCTAGTAATCACTATTTGTTCTCTCTATCTGTGGCTCAGTTTCTGTTTCATTATTCCCATTTTATTTTTTACATTCCACATATAAGTGATAACAGACTATATGTCTTTCCCTAATTTCATTTCCCTCAGCATAATATACTCCAGGTCCGTCCATGTTGTTGCAAATGGCAAAATTTCTCTTCTTTTCTGTGTCTTAGTAATATTCTGTTATATACATCATCTTTATCCATACATCTGTGGATGGACAATTAGGTTGCTTCCATATCTTGGCAACTGCACACAGTGCTACTGTGAACATTGACGTTCATGTGTCTCTTCAAATTAGTGGAGGTTTTTTTTTTTTTTTTTGGTATATATACGCAGGAGTGGAATTGCTAGGTCATATGGTGGTTCTGTTTTTAGTTTATTTTCCACAGGGGATACACCAATTTACATTCCCACCAAAAGTGTACCAGGGTTCCCTTTTCTCAACATCCTCATAAACATTTATTATTTATATTCCTTTTGATGTTAGCCATTCTGATAGCTGTGAGGTGCTATCTCATTGTGATTTTAATTTCCTTTTCTCTGATTGGCAGTGTTGAGCAACTTTTCTTGTACCTGTTAGCCATATGTATGTCTTCTTTGGGGGAAAAAAAAAGTCTTCAGGTCTTCTGCCCATTTAAAAAATCAGGCTGTTGTATTTTTTTATATTGGTCTGTATGAACGGTTTATATATGTTGCATATTAACCCCTTACTGGTTAGCAAATGTTCTCCCATTCAGTAGGCTTTCTTTTCATCTTTCATTCGGTGGTTTCCTTTGCTATGCAAAAACTTTTAAGTTGAATTAGGTCTCATTTATTTTTGTTTTTATTTCCTTTGATTTAGGAGACAAACCTAAAAATATATTACTACATTTATGTCAACGAATTTCTGCCCACATTTTCATCTAAAAGTTTTATGGTTTGTAGTCTTATATTTAGATCTTTAATCCATTTTGGGTTTATTTTTGCATATAGATAGTGTTCTAATTTCATTCTTTCACTTGTAGCTGTCCAGTTTCCCCAACACCTCTTACTGAAAAGACTGTCTTTTCCCCATTGTATACTCTTGCCTCCTATGTCAGAGATTAATTGAACATAAATGTGTGGGCTTATTTCTGGGCTCTCTGTTCCATTGATCTGTGTGTCTGGTTTTGTGCCAGTACCATATTCTTTAATGACTATAGCTTTATTGTGTAGTCTGAAGTAGGGAGTATGATTCCTACAGCTCTGTTAAGATTGTTTTGGCTGTTTAGGGTTTTTTGTGTCTCCATACAGACTTTAAAACTGTTCTCTGAAAAATGCCATTGGTATTTTGATAAGAGATTTCATTGAATCTGTCGATTGCCTTACATCGTAGTATGGTCATTTTAACAATATTAAATCTAGCAATCCAAGAACACAGTATATTTTTCCATCTGTGTTGTCTTCAGTTTCTTTCATCAGTGTCTTAGTTTTCCAAATATGATATCTTTTACCTCCTTAGGCAGAATCATTCCTAGGCATCTTACTCGTTTTGATGCAATGGTGAGTGTGATTATTTCTTTAACTTCTCTTTATGAGAGTTGTTGTTAGTGTTTAGAAATGCAACTGATTTCCACGTATTAGTTTTGTATCCTGAAATGAAATGAAGTGAAAGGTGCTCAGTTGTGTCCGACTCTTTGTGATCCCATGGACTATACAGTCCATGGAATTCTCCAGTCCACAATGCTGGAGTGGGTAGCCTTTCCCTTCTCCAAGGGATCTTTCCAAGCCAGGAATCGAACCGGGGTCTCCTGCATTGCAGGCAGATTCTTTACCAACCGAGCTATCAGGGAAGCTTTGCCAAATTCATTAAGCTCTAGTAGTTTTCTGGTGAATTGGTCTCTTTATATTTTCTAATGCTTCCTTTTTCAGTTTTGAGAGAGAGTGCATTTCTAAGAGGACTTCCCTGGTGGCTCAGTGGTAAAGAATCCAACTACCAATGCAAGAGACTCAGGTTCAATCCCTGGGTCAGAAAGATCCACTGCAGAAGGATATGGCAACTCACTCCAGTATTTTTGCCTGGGAAATCCTATGGACAGAGGAGCCTGGTGGGCTACAGTCCATAGGGTCACAAAGGGTCAGACACGACTGAGCATGCACACATGCCATCCTGCTCCCTTAGGATTTTTCTTCTGAAAACATACTTAGTTTACTTTGACCTATCCTGTCTTCTTGGTCAATATTTCTTCTGACGTGGTACCTGAAAGTTCCCATCCTCTGAGGCCTGGGTTTTCACTTCTGCTTTTATTCATTTGGGCCCTCTTTAGGACTTCCCTCATAGCTCAGTTGGTAAAGAATCCACCTGCGATGCAGGAGACCCAGGTTTGATTCCTGGGTCAGGAAGATCACTGGAGAAGGGATAGGCTACCCACTCCAGTATTCTTGGGCTTCCCTTGTGGCTCAGCTGGTAAAGAATCTGCCTGCAAAATGGGAGACCTGAGTTCAATCCCTGGGTTGGGAAGAACCCCTGGAGATGGGAAAGGCTACCTACTCTAGTATTCTGGCCTGGAGAATTCCATTGACTTGTTCATGGGGTGGCAGAGTTGAGTGACTTTCACTTTCACTTTTTCTTAATGAGCCTGGCTAAATGTGTATCAATTTTATCTTTTCAAAGAACAAACGCTTAGAGACCAAAAAAAAAAAAAAAGAGCAAAGATCAAGGAAACATTTCATTTGCTGTGATCTTTATGGTTTCTTTCCTTTAGGTGTTCCATTACTAGTACCTTTTAGGTGTAAAGTTGGATTGTTTGAGATTTTTCTTGTTTCCTGAGATAAGCACGTAGCAGTAGCTGTAAACTTTCCTCTTAGAACTGCTTTTGCTGAGTCACCAAGATTTTGGGTCATGGTGTTTTCATTTTCATTTCTCTCCAGGTATTTTTTAATTTCCTCTTTGATTTTTTCACTGATCCATTGATTGATTTAGTAGCATACTGTTTAGTCTTCATATGTCTGTATTTTTTGAAGTTTTTTCTTTATAGTTGATTTCTAGTCTTAAACCACTTGGTCAGAAAAAGATGCTGGGTATGATTTCATTTTTCTTAAATTTACTGAGGCTTGGTTTTTGACCTAGAATGTGATCTGTCCTGGAGAATATTCTACGTACACTTGGAAACAATGTGTATTCTGTTACTTTCAGATGGAAAGTTATATATATATATATATATATATACATACATACACACACACACATATACATATATATATATATTTGATTAATTGATCAAATGTGAGTCCATTGGTCTAATGTGACATTTAAGGCCATATTTCCTTATTGATTATGTCTGGATGATCTGTCCATTGATGTAAATAGGGTTTTAAAATCCCTTACTATCATGTTACTGTCAATTTTTCCTTTTGTGTGCACTAATACTTGCTTTATGTATTTAGCTGCTCCTGCACTGGATGCATATGTGTTTTAAGTTATTATAGTTTCTTGGATTGATCCATTGATCAGTATATAATATCCTCCTTTGTTGTTTAAAGTCTATTTTGTTTTAAGTATTGCTACCTTGAATTTCTCATTTGCATGGAATAATTTTTACATCCCCTCACTTTCAGTCTCTGTGTTTTTAGATCTGAAGTGGTTCTCTAGTAGGCACTATATATATAGGTCTTGTTTTTTAATCCATTCAGACATTCTGTCTTTTGATTGGTGCATTTAGGCCATTTATATGAATATCTATGGTAGTTACTGATATTTATTCTTATTGTCATTTTGTTAATTGTTTTGGGTTTGTTTTTTCATGGGTATCTTTTGTTCCTTTCTTTCGTTCTCTTGTGATTTCATTGTCTCTGGACTCCTTTTTCTTTTCTTTTTCAAAAATTGTATTTAATTGTAGGATAATTACAATATTGTGAAGGTTTTGCAGTACATCAACATGAAACAGCCATAGGTATACATGTGTCCCCCCCATCCCAAACACCATTCCCACTACCCTCCCCACCCTATCCCTCTAGGTTGTTCTAGAGCACCATCTTTGGGTGCCCTGCTTCATGCGTGGAACTCACACTGGTTATCTATTTTACATATGGTGATGTATGTGTTTTAATGCTGTTCTCTCAAATCATCCCACTCTTGCCTTCTCCCACTGAGTCCAAAAGTCAGTTCCTTATGTCTGTGTTTCCTTTGCGTCCCTGCATGTAGGATCATCAGTACCATCTTTCTAAATTCCATATAAATGCTTTAATAAACAGTATTTGTCTTTCTCTTTCTGACTTACTTCACTCTGTATAATAGGCTCTAGGTTCATCTGTCTCATTAGAACTGAATCAAATGGTTTTCTTTCTATGACTGAGTAATATTCCATTGTGTATATGTACCACAACTTCTTTATCCATTCATCTGCTGATGGACACTTAGGTTGCTTCCATGTCCTAGCTATTGTAAATAGTGCTGCAGTGAACATTGGGGTACATGTGTCTCTTTCAGTTATGGTTTCCTCAGGGTGTATGCCCAGTAGTGGGATTGTTGGGTCACATGGAAGTTTTAGGGCTTCCCTGATAGCTCAGCTGGTAGAGTCTGCCTGCAATGAAGGAGACCTGGGTTCAATCCCTGGGTTGGGGAGATCCCCTGGAGGAGGGCATGGCAACCCACTCCAGTATTCTTGCCTGGAGAATCTCCACGGACAGAGGAGCCTGGTGGGCTACAGTTCCTGGGGTCACAAAGAGTTGGACACAACTGAGTGACTAGGCGCATGGTAGTTTTATTCTTAATTTTTAAAGGAATCTCCATATTGTTCTCCACAGTGGCTGTATCATTTTACATTCCCACAAACAGTGCAAGAGTGTTCTGTTTTCTCCATACCCTTTCCAGCATTTATTGTTTGTAGATTTTTTGATGGTGGCCATTCTGACCCGTATAAGGTAAATACCTCATTGTAGTTTTGATTTCCATTTCTCTAATAATGAGTGATATAGATTGATCTTCTTTTTCTAGTTCCCTTAAGTGTTGGGTTAGATTGTTTATTTGAGATTGTTCTTGTTTTCTGAAGTAGGCTATATTGTTATAAACTTCCCTCTTAGAATGGCTTTTGCTTCATCCCATGGGTTTTGGAATGTTGTGTTTTCATTTTCATTCATCTCAAGGTATTTTTTGTTATAGCCTTTATTTGTTGACTCATTGGTTTGTTTAGTAGCATGTTGTTTAGACCCCACTCCATGTGTTTTTTCCAGTTTTCTTATATTTGATTTCTAGTTTTTTCTATACAATTGTGGTAGCAAAAGTCACTTGATATAATTTTAGTCTTAAATTTATTGAGACTTGTTTTGTGGATTATCATGTGATATATGCTGGAGAATGTTCTATGTGCACTTGAGGAAAATGTGTAATCTGCTTCTTTTGGACAGGATATTCTTTATTTCTTACGTCAATCCTACCTAAAGTGTCATTTAAAACCAATGCTTTGTTACTGATTTTCTATCTGGATGATATATCAATTTTTGTAACTGAAGTGTTAAAGTCCCCTACTATTATTGTATTACTGTTAATGTCTCCTTTTATATATATTAATATTTGCTTTACATATTTGGATGCTTCTGTGTTGGGTGGACAGATATTTATATGTATTATATCCTCTTGTCAGATTATTGTTATGTAATGTCCTTCTTAGTCTGTTGTTAGAGTTTTGTTATAAAGTCACCTTTGTCTGATACAAGTATTGCTACCCCAGCTTTCTTTTCAGATCTATTTGCATGAAATATCTTTTTTCTATCCCTGCACTGTCTATGTGTATCTTTAGATCTGAAGTGAATCCCTTGTAGGCACTACTTCAAAAAACAAGAAAAATCTCAAATACACAATCTAACCTTACACCTAAAGGAACTAGAAAAAGAATGACAATATTTATGAGTCTTTTTTTTTAATTCATTCGGCTACTTTGTGTTTTTATTGGAGCATTTAGTCTATTTACATTTAAATTGATTATTGATAGGTATGTCCTTATTGCCATTTTGTTAATGGTTTTCTGGTTGTTTTGTAGTTCTTATCTGTTCCTTTCTTCTTTTGTTCTCTGCTCTTGTGATTTGATGACTTCGTTTAGTGTTATGTTTGTATTCCTTAGTTTTGTGTTGCAGGTTTTTATTTTGTGGTTAGCATGAAGTTCATTTATAACAACTTATGAGCACAGAAGTTTAACTTGATGGTCACGTAAGACTGAGCACATTCTAAAAGTATTACATTTTTAGGACCCACCCCCCACCCCAATGTTATATTTTGATGTCATACTCTACATCTTTTATTTTGTGTATCACTCAACTAATTATTTTAGATATTGTTGATTTTATTACTTTTTTTTAACCTTTGTATTAGCTTTATCAGTGGTTGATCCACTAACTTTACTATTTGTTTGCCTTTACCAGTGATATTATTTCCCCCATAATTTTCTTGTTTTTGCTGTGTGTTGTGCTCTGCGCAATTGCTCAGTCACGTCCAACTCTTTGTGACCCCATGGACTGTAGGCTGCCAAGCTCCTCTGTCCATGGAATTTCCCAGGCAAGAATACTGGAGTGGGTTGCCATTTCGTACTCCAGGGGATATTCCCAACCCAGGAATCAAACCCACATCTCTTGCGCCTCCTGCATTGGCAGATGGCTTCTTTACTACTGTGCCATGTAAGAAGCCATTCTTGTTTCTACTTATGGCCTTTTCTATTTAATGAGGTCCCTTTAAGATTTCTTGTATGACCAGTTTAGTGGTGATGAACTCAGTTAGCTTTTGCTTGTCTGGAAAACTCTCTATCCTTCTATTATGAGTGATAACCTTGTTGATACAGCACTCTTGGATGTAATTTTTTTTTCCTTTAATTTCTTTGAATAAAAAAACTTTAGAGTCCCTGTTGGCCTATAAATTTTTTGCAAAAATATCATCTTACAGTCTTATGGAAGTTGCTTTTTGCTAAAAAATCAGCTTAAAGTCTTATAGGCGTTGCTTTGTACGTACCAGTTGTTTTTATTTTGCTGCTTTAAGATGATCTCTTTAATTTTTGACAATATAATTATAATGTGTCTTGGTGTAGATACCTTTGGGTTCATTTTATTTGGGACTTTCTGTACTTCCTGGACTTGAATGTCTGTTTCCTTCACTAAGGGAAGTTTTCAGCCATTATTTTTCAAGTAGGTTTTCTGTTCTTTTCTCTGTCTTGTCTCCTTTGGTAACCCTGTAATGTAAATGTTAATATGATTGATGTTCCCCCACAGGTTCCTTAAACTATCATTTTTAAATATTTTATCTTTTTCTTTGCTGTTTTGATTGGATGATTTCCATTACCTTGTCCTTCCAATTGCTGATCTGTTCTACTGCATCCCTTAATCCATTGTTGATTCCTTCTAGTGTATTTTTCACTTCAGTTATTTTATTGTTAAGTTCTGATTGATTGTTTTTTATATTTTCTGTCTCTCTCTCAAAGTTCTCAGTGAGTTCATCCTTTCTCCTCCTGAGTGTAGTGAGCTGCTTTTTGTTACTTGGAACTCTTATCTGGTAAGCTGCTTATTTCCATCTCATTTAATTTTTTTTTTCCTGAGATTTTGTCTTGTTCTTTAGTTTAGACAGTATTCTTTGTCTCCTTATTATGCCTGTCTCTCTGTGTTTGTCTGTATGTGTTAGGAATATCAGCTACATCTCCCAGTCTTGAAAGCATTGCCTTATTCAGAATGTGTCCTGTGTGGCCTGGTGGGACAGTTCCCTAGATCCCCAGAACTAGGTGCTCCAGGGGTATCCCCTGTGTGGGCTGGATGTGTCCTCCTGTTGCAGTCAGGCCACAGTTGCTATGGGTACATTAGTAGGTGTGGTTGGCCACCAGGCCAGCTAGCTGGGAGTCCTGGCAACAACTGCTGCAATTGTCTGCGGTTGGCCCCCAGCCTGACTGGCTGAGATGTTTGGCTATAACTGCTATGCATGTCATGATGGGCAGGGCTGGCCCCCTGCAGGGGGAGTCGCTATGGAGGAGTTCTGATGCCAGGTAGGGCTGCCCATCAGGTGGGGCAGGGTGGAAACTGCTTTGGAGGAGGTCAGTTCTGGCCCTGGTGTGTAAGTTGGGTGAGGCTGGTCCTCAGGGGGAGCCCTGGGGCAGGAAGCATGGTGTGAGCTACTCTGATTCATAGTGACAGAAAATGGCACCCTCCAGCCTTGGGCCAGCAAGATGGCAGGAGAGTAAAAGGGAAATGGTGCCTGCTAGTGCTTTCATCCCCAAAGAAAGTCTCACCAGACCCCTGCCCTTCTGGCACACACCCTAAAATTAATCGATGAATCTCTCTCTTGTATGACCTAGGTACTTTTCAAGCTCCTGCCTCTGCCCTGAGACTTGATGCAAGTTAGTTCTTTCTGTGAATGAGCCCTTCAAGAGAAGTCTTGATTTCCCACAGCCCTTCAGCTAGCTCTCCTGGAATTAAGCCCTGTTGGTTTTCAAAGCCATGTCTTTTCAAAGCCAGTGGATGCGAACATGTGAGCCATTTCTTGGCTGGTAATTGCTGTTTGGGATGATTTCTGTGAAATTTTTCAGTTTTGATGCCCTCTGAGATTCCAAAACTCCCCACTGATCCTGCCTGTGAGAAGGTTTCCTATTGTGTGGAAATTTCTCCTTCACGACTCCCTCCCCAGGATGAGTCTCAGTCCCCAAATCCTTTCTCTTCCTTTTCATTTTTATTTTCTGTCCTACTTCATTCCAAAGAGATTGGTTTGCCTTTCTGGATATCTGGGGTCATCCACCAGCATTCAGAAGATGTTCTGTGGAAGTTGCTCCACATGCAGATTGATCTTTTGATGTATTTGTAGGGGAGAAAGTGATCTCCCCATCCTATTCCTCTGCCATGTTGGGACTGCCCCTCCTTTTTCTCTTTTGCATGTATCTATTATAGATTTTTAAAATTTAATTTTTATTTGATATTATAGTTGACTTGGGCTTCCCTGGTGACTCAGTGGTAAAGAATTTGCCTGTCAAACAGGAGACTTGAATTCAATCCCTGGGTCAGGAAAATCCCCTGGAGAAGAAAATGGCAACCCACTCCAGTATTCTTGCCTAGAAAATTCCATGGAAAGAGGAGTCTGACAGGCTGTAGCCCATGGGGTCACAAAGAGTTAGACATGACTTAGCAACTGAGCATGTACAAGCATAGTTGACTTACTATGTTGTTAATTTCAGGTGTACAATAAAGTGATTCAGTTATACATATATCCATTATTTTTCAGGTTTTTCCATATAGTTATGACAGAATATTGCATAGAGTTCCCTGTGATATACAGTAGATCCTTGTTGATTATTTTATATATAGCAGTGTATATACATTAATCCCGGATTCCTAATTTATGCCTCCTCCACCTTTCCCCTTTAATGACCATAGATATATTTTTGAAGTCTGTGAGTCTGTTTCTGTTTTGTAAATAAGATCACTTGCATCATTTGTTTTTTAGAATCCACATAAGTGATATCATATGATATTTGTAATTTTTGTCTGGCTTACTTCACTTAGTATGATAATCTCTAGGTCCATCCATGTTTCTGCAGATGGCATTATTTCTACCTTTTTTATGGCTGAGTAATATTCCATTGTGTGTGTTTGTGTGGGTATGTATCACAGATTCTTGATCTATTCATTTGTTTTCACACATTTAAATTTCTTCAATGTTTTGCCTATTGTAAATATTGATGCATTGAACATTGGGGTACATGTGTCTTTTTGAATATGGTTTTCTCCAAACATGGTCAAGAGTGGGATTGCTGGGTTTTATGGTAGTTCTATTACTGGTTTTTTTTGAAGGACATCCATACTGTTCTCCACAATGATTGTACAACTTTTTATTTCTACCAACAGTGTAGAAATAAGCTTCCCTTTTCTCCACACACTCTCCAGCATTTCTTATTTTTAGATGTTTTAATGATGGCCATTCTGACTGACATGAGGTGACATCTTATTGTAGATTTGATTTGCATTTCTCTAATAATTAGTGATCTTGACCATCTTTTCTTGTGCCTGTTGGCTATTTGTATGTCTTCTTTGGAGGAATATCTATTTAGTTCTGCTTACTTTTGTATTGGGTGGGTTGTTTGTTTTGACATTGAGCTGTATGAACTGTATACATTTTGGAGATTAATCCCTTGCATCATTTTCAAGTATCAATATTTTTTCCCATTCTCTAGGTTGTCTTTTTGTTTGTTTCCTTGCTATGTAAAAGATTTTGAGTTTAATGAGTCCTATTTGTTTTGTTTTTGTTTTAATTTCCATTATTCTAGGAAACAAATCCAAAAAGATACTGCTGCCATTTATGTCAAAGTGTTTTGGGTTTATTTTCCCCCAGAAGTTTTATAGAATCCAGTCTTATATTTAGGGCTTTAATCCATTTTGAGTTTAGTTTTGTGTATGGTGTTAGAGAATGTTCTAGTTTCTCTTTATCTATTTTTAACATGTACCTGTCTAGTTTTCCAAGCACCGTGTATTGAAGAGATTATCTTTTCTCCATTCTACAGTCTTGCCTCCTTTGTCATCAATTGACCATGGGTGCATGGGTTTATTTCTGGGATTTCTATCCTGTTACACTGACCTTTTTTGTGTCGGTGTCACACTTTTTTGATGACTGTAGCTTTGTATGATAGTCTGAATTCACAGAGCCTGATTCGTCCACCTCCATTTTTCTTTCTCAAGAATACCTTAGCTTTTTGGGGTTTTTTGTATTTCCACACAAATTTAAAACATTTTTGTTCTAGTTATGTGAAAAATGCCATTGGTAAGTTGATAGGGATTGCATTGCATCTGTAGATTGCTTTGAGTAGTATAGTTATTTTGACAATATTGATTCTTTCAGTTCAAGAACATGATATATTTTTCTATCTGTGTCATCTTTGATTTCTTTCATCAGCATCTTACAGTTTTCAGAGTACAAGTCTTTGGTCTCCTTAGGTAGGTTTATTTCTAGGTATCTTATTCTTCTTGATGCAGTAGTAAATGCAATGTTTCCTTAATTTCTCCTTCTGATGTTTCATAATTAGTGTATAAAAGTACAACAGATTTCTGTGTCTTAATTTTCTATCCAGCAACATTAATGAATTTATTGATATGCTCTAGTAGTTTTCTGGTAGCATTTATAGAATTTTTTTATGTATAGTATCATATCATCTGGAAACAGTGACCATTTACTACTTCTTTGACGATTTGGATGCCTTTGATTGTTTTTTCTTCCCTGATTGTTGCGGTGGGGACTTCTACAACTATGTTGAATAGTAGTGGCAAGAGTGGATATTCTTCCTAATCTTAGATGAAATGGTTTCAGCTTTTCACCATCGAGTATGATGTTATCTATAGGATTGTCATAGGGGCTTCCCAGATGACACCAGTGGTAAAGAACTAGTATGAGAATGCATGAGACTTAAGAGATGTGAGTTTGATCCCTGGTCAGGAAAATCCCCTGGAGTTGGAAATGACAGTTCATTCCAGTATTCTTGCCTGGAGAATCCCATGGACAGAGGAGCTTGGTGGGCTACAGCCCATAGGGTCACAAAGAGTCAGAAACAACTGAAGCATACATGCTGAGGCATGAGTTTGCCTCTCTGCCCACTTTCTGGAAAGCTTTTTAATATAAATGTGTGTTGAATTTTGTCTAAAGCTTTTCATGCATTTATTGAGAGAATCATATGGTTTTTATTCAATATGTTAATGTGATGTGTCACACTGATTTGCAGATATTAAAAACTCATTATATCCCTGGGATAAATCCCACTTGATCATGGAGTATGATCTTTTAATGGATTCGGTTTGCTAGTACTTTGTTGAGGATTTTTGCATCTAAGTTCATTAGTGATCAGTTCAGTCACTCTGTTGTGTCCAACTCTTTGCTGCCCCATGGACTGCAGGACGCCAGGCTTCCCTGTCCATCACCAACTCCTGGAGCTTACTCAAACTCATGTCCACTGAGTCGGCAATGCCATCCAACCATCTCATCCTCTGTCGTCGCCTTTTCCTCCTGCCCTCAATCTTTCCCAGCATCAGAGTCTTTTCCAATGAGTCAGTTCTTCACATCAGGTGGCCAAATTATTGGAGTTTCAGCTTCAGCATCAGTCCTTCTGATGAATATTCAGGACTGATTTCCTTTAGGATTGACTGGTCGGATCTCCTTGCAGTCCAAGGGACTCTCAAGAGTCTTCTCCAACACCACAGTTCAAAAGTGTCACTTCTTCAGTGCTTAGCTTTCTTTATGGTCCAACTCTCACATTCATACATGACTACTGGAAAAACCATAGCTTTGACTGGATGGATCTTTGTTGGCAAAGTAATGTCTCTGCTTTTTAATATGCTGTCTAGGTTGGTCATAGCTTTCCTTCCAAGGAGCAAGCTTCTTTTAATTTCATGGCTGCAGTCACCACCTGCAGTGATTTTGGAGCTCCCCAAAGATAAAGTCTGTCTCTATTGCCATTTTATTCCCCTCTATTTACCATGAAGTGATGGGACCAGATGCCATGATCTTAGTTTTTTGAATGTTGAGTTTTAAGCCAACTTTTTCACTCTCCTCTTTCACTTTCAAGAGGCTCTTCAGTTTCTCTTCACTTTCGGCCATAAGAGTGGTGTCATCTGTGTATCTGAGGTTATTGATATTTTTCCTGGAAATCTTTCCTGGAAATCTTGATTCCAGCTTGTGCTTCATCCAGCCTGGCATTTCGCATGATGTACTCTGCATATAAGTTAAATAAGCAGGGTGACAGTATACAGCCTTGACATACTCCTTTCCCAATTTGTAACCAGTCTGTTGTTCCATGTCTAGTTCTAACTGTTACTTCTTGACCTGCAAACAGATTTCTTAGGAGGCAGGTAAGGTTCTGGTGTCTACCCCCGGTGGGTGAAGTTGGTCCAGTGACTTGTGCAGGCCCCCTGTTTGGAGGGTCTGGGTCCCTGCCTCCTGGCAGGTCAACCTACGTCTTCTCCCTGTGGAGGACAAGGTCATCTCAAAGGGTGTATTTAATAGGTGGCTCTAGTCTCAGGTAGCTTGTCTGCTTATGAATGGGGCTGTGTTCCAACTTTGTTGGTTGTTTGGCCTGAGGCATCCCAGCATTGAAGCCTGTAGACTTTTGGTTGGCGACACATCTCAGTGCAAATATGATGACTCCAAGAGAGCTCATGCCAATGGGTATTTCCTGGGGCACCTGTCACCAGTGTCTTTGCCCCCACAGTGAGCCAAATTCAACCCACCACCCCCCAGGAGATTCTCTAAGCACTGCAGTTAGGTCTGCTCCAGCCGCCTATGGAGTCACTGCTTTACCCTAGATCCTAGTGCACAAGAAACCTTGTGTGTGCTCTCCAAGAGGAGTCTCTTTTTCTCCCAGTCCCATGGAGTTCCTGTGCTGAAGCCCTGCTGACCTTCAAAGTCAGATGCTCTGGGGGCTCCTCCTCCTGATGCCAGACTCCTGGCTTTGGAGCCTGATGTGGGGCTCAGAACTCTAATTCCTGTGGGAGAACCTCTGCAACAAATTATTTTTGAGTTTGAATTGAGGGTCACCCACTCAATGTGAGTTGATATAACAGAAGCACCTCTCCTACCATCTCATTGTGATGTCTTCATTTTGGGTGCAGATTCTTTTTTGGTAGGTTTGAGTTTTGTTTGCTAATGGTTATCCAGAAGTTAGTTGTGATTTTGGTTTTTGTGAAAGAAGGTGGGCTCTGATCCTTCTGCTCCACCATCTTGTCTCTCACTCCTGGTATCCACATTTGACATGTCTATTATAAATTTTTGGTTTGTGGTTACCATGAGATATATATGCATCTTTGTTGTTATTCAGCTGCTAAGTCATGTGTAACTCTTTGCAACCCTGTGGACTGCAGCACACTAGGCTTCCCTGTCCTTTATCATCTCCCAGAGTTTGCTCAAAGTCACATCCACTGGAGCTTCCCTTGTGGCTCAGATGGTAAAGAACTTGCCTGAATTGCAGGAGACCTGGGTTTGATACTTGGGTTCTCCCAGGTGGGTATGTCCATTGAGTCAGTGGGTATGTCCCATCATGGGTATGTCCATTGAGTGGTATGTCCATTGAGTCAGTGGGTATGTCCATGGAGTCAGTGATGTCACTCAACCTCCTTATTCTCTGTCATCCCCTTCTCTTCCTGTCTTCAGTCTTTCCCAGCATTAGGGTCTTTTCCAATGAGTCAGCTCTTTGCATCAGATGGCTAATGTATTGGACCTTAGCTTCAGCATCAGTCTTTCCAATAAATATTAAGGGTTGGTTTCCTTTAGGATTGACTGGTTTGATCTATTTGCATTCCAATGAACTCTCAAGAGTCTTCTCCAGCAGCATAGTTTGAAAAATGAATTCTTTGGTGCTCAACTGTTTTTATAGTTCAACTTTCACATCTGTACATAACTATGTAAAAAACATAGCTTTGACTATATGGACCCTTGCTGGCAAAGTAATATCTCTGCCTTTTAAGATGTTATCTAGGCTTGTCATAGCTTTTCTTCCAAAAGGCAACTGTCTTTTAATTTTACGGCTGCAGTCATCATCCACAGTGATTGTGGAGCCAAAGAAAATAAAGCCTGTCACTATTTCCATTTTATTCCCCTCTATTTGCCATGAAGTGATGGAATCAGATGCCATGATCTTCATTTTTTGAATGTTGAGTTTTAAGCCATCTTTTTCATTCTTCTCATTCACCTTCATCAAGCAGCTCTTTAGTTCCTCTTGGTTTCTGCCATTAGGGTGGTATCATCTGCATATCTGAGGTTGTTGATATTTCTTCTGGCAATACAGCTTGTGTTTCATCCAGCCTAGCATTTCAAATGATGTACTCTGCATAGAAATTAAATAAGCAGGATGACAACAAACAACCTTATTGTAATCCTTTCACAATTTTGAACCAGTCTTTTGTTCCAGGTACAGTTCTAACTGTTGCTTCTTGACCTGCAAATAGGATTCTCAGGAGACAGATCAGGTGGTCTGGTATTTCCGTCTCTTTAAAAATTTTCCATAGATTGTTGTGATCTGCACAGCCACAGGATTTAACATAGCTAATGAAGCTGAAATAGATGTTTTTCTGGAATTATTTTGTTTTTTCTGTGATCCAGCAAATGTTGGCAGTTTGATCTCTGCTTCCTTGCCTTTTCTAAATCCAGCTTGTACATCTGAAAGTGTTCAGTTCATGTACTAGTGAAGACTTGCTTGATGGATTTTAAGCATTACCTTGCTAGCATGTGAAATGAGTGCAATTGTACAGTAGTTGAACATTTTTTGGCATTTCCCTTCTTTGGGATTGGAATGAAAACTGACCTTTTCCAGTCCTGTGGTCACTGCTGAGTTTTCCAAATTTGTTGGCATATTGAGTGCAACACTTTAACAACATCATCTTTTAGGATTTGAAATAGCTCAAATGGAATTCTATCACCTTCACTAGCTTTGCTGCTTTGTTTGTAATAATGCTTCCTAAGTCCCTCTTGACTTCACAGTCTAGAATGTCTGGCTCTAGGTTAGTGACCACACAGTGGTGGTTATCCAGGTCATTAAGACACTTTTTGTACAGTTCTTCTGTGCATTCTTACCACCTCTTATTAACCTCTTCTGCTTCTCTTGGGTCCTTATGGTTTTTGTCTTTCATTGTGCTCATCTTTGCATGAAATGTTCCCTTGGTATCTCTAATTTTCTTGAAGATATCTTTAGTCTTTCCCATTCTATTGTTTTCCTCTGTTTCTTTGTATTGTTCATTTAAGAAGGCTGTCTTATGTCTCCTTGCTGTTCTTTGGAACTCTGCATTCAGTTGGGTATATCTTTTCATTTCTCCTTTGCCTTTTGCTGCTCTTCTTTTCTCTGCTATTTGTAAAGCCTCCTCAGACAACCATTTTGTCTTATGCATTTTTTCTTTTTCAGGATGGTTTGGGCACCACCTCCCATACAATGTTATGAGTCTCCATCCATAGTTCTTCAGGCACTCTGTCTGTCAGATCATAAGGGATTTGATTTAGGTCGTACCTGAATGGCCTGGTGGCTATCCCTACTTTCTTCAATTTAAGTTTGAATTTTGCAGTAAGGAGCTCATGATCTACGTCACAGTCAGCTCCAGGTCTTGTTTTTGCTGACTATTTAGAGCTTGTCCACCTTTGGCTGCAGAGAATATAATCAATCTTATTTCATTATTGACTATCTGATGGCGTCCATGTGTAGAGTCAACTCTTGTTTTGTTGGAAGAGGGTGTTTGCTATGACCAGTGTGCTTAATTTAATTTTATAATCTTACTCTCAAATGCAATTTAATACCTTTTGTGCTCTCTTCCTCTCAGGATAACTGTTTTTGATGATATATTTTTATAGGTAATTGTTTTGTGCATCCCTTAACTTCTTATGTGGATATAGATTATTTTACTAGTTCTTGTTTCTAACCTTCCTACTAGCTATGTGTGGGCTTCCCAGATGGTGCTAGTGGTAAAGAACATGCCTGCCAATGCAGGAGACATAAGAGTTGTCAGTTTAATCCCTAGGTCAGGAAGATCCCCTGGAGGAGGCCATGGCAACCCACTCCAGTATTCTTGTTTAGAGAAAACCCATGGACATAGGAGCCTGGCGGGCAATATTCCGTGGGATCACAAAGAGTCAAGCATGACTGAAGAGACTGAGCACGCATGCACTGGCTCTGTGTGTGGATGATTTTTTCCATTTATTGTATGTTTTTCTTACTGATGAGCTTTTTCATTTTGTAATTTTCATGCAAAGCTGGTTTGATGGTGCTTAGTTTTTGCTTGTCTGTGAAGTTTTTGATCTCTTCATCAAGCATAAGTTATTATCGAGTCGAAGCTCGCTCTGCTCGCCTTACAACAAGCCAATGAATCAGAGAGATGTTGTGGCAAAGAATACGACTTTATGTGGAAAGCCAGCAGACTGAGAATATGGCAGACTAATGTCTCAAAATAACCATCTTATTGAGGTTTCCATACCAGATTCTTTTATAGAATAAGCAGGGAAGTTGAGGAGGTAAAGTAAAAAAGGCTGTGACTCTTACAAACCTCTCCTGGAATGACTGTCCTTGGCAGGGGGATGTATTAATTTCCTTCTTCCTGTAGCCATCCACAGATGAACAGAGTCCTGATCAAAGGCATTTTGGTGTAACATTCAGGCAGAGGGGTAAGTTTTCCTGAGGCAGGCCATATGTATGGACAGTATCCTTTAAGTGAATAAAAGCAATAGGGAGCAAACATTAAAGTAAAAGAGATCCAATATGGAGTCAGTTCTTCTCTATAACAATTCCCCACGTCAATACCCATTCCATAATCTTCTGGAAAATCGGGCAACGACCATTTTAATTGCTTCCTGTTGTGTCTTGTCAGATTAATCTCTATGGGAATGTCCAGTACACTGGTGGTAGTGTTCCAAATGCTGCTGCTTTTGTTCCTATATGGAAATTGCCTACTTTATACCTGTAGACTTAAAAAAATATATAACCCAAAAGTTAAGAGTTATGTTTTATTAGGTGGGAATTTTTAGGACTTCAAGCCTAGCAGGCAGCACCTCAAGTTAAGGAATTCAGTGCTTTTTTATGTGTGGGAAGATGCAAAAATCTGGGCTCACTGAAATTATTTCCTTGATATGCACCTCAGCTATCTGTGGGCCTGTATCCTGAGTTTCCTCAGCACTCACCATAGGGACTGACTGTAGTCTAATGGCTGCTAGATGGCAGGTATTCTTATCCTTTCTGACTCTTTTTCAGGGATTACTGGCTCACATTGGAGGGCTGCTTCAGATCCTTTCCTCTTGGACAGGTATTTGACCAGTGTTTGGGAGACATTTCATGATCAAATTTTGTCCCATATTGTTGTGAGTCTCATCTCAAATCAGGTGAAAATTCTTGATATGCCAACTTAGGTGTTAAATTTTGGATTAGACCCATTGATAATTAAAGACTGTCTGGATCTTGTCTGATTGTGATCCAGGAGTTATTTTCCCTTGTTGCATCTTCTCATACCTAGACTCACACTACTACAATTATTTTATGTTATCAACATGATTTATTTCCTCAAAATGTTTATTTAGTCATAGAAGTTTTGTTGGAGGTCTGGTTACACACTGGGCACTGTAAGAGATAACAATCTTATAAATAAGACAGCATAAAAGTAATACAGCTATTAACTTTGACAAAGGCAGAGTGCAGCAGGGAGACAAATCACAAACAATTTGAAAACAAAAAACAGATTCAAACAATGATTAATCCAGTTGTAATTCAGTTGCAATAATCAAGTGACCAAAGGAGCCATAGCTGATATAATGAGCCATCCACAGTTTCACTGTATTGGCCATGCATACCTGGACATACACGGCTTACTCTTGGAGACAAGTGTATGTTACTGGCCGGATCAACCAGGTTGAGAGAAGAAGATAAATGTTAAAACTCACCTTATAAAAGTATAATGTACCAAATTACAGTAAGTTACAATTAGTTTAAGGGGAAGATTTTCTTTATACCTGGAAAACACAAAATTATAACCAAGTTTACCAGTTCACTTGGCTTCCGAGAGTTGCTCCTTAAAGGAGGATGAACGTTGAAGAATAGATGCTTTCAAATTGTGGTGCTGGAGAATACTCTTGAGAGTCTCTTGGACTGCAAGGAGATGAAACCAGTCAATTTTGAAGGAAATTAACCCTGAATATTCATTAGAAAGACTGATGCTGAAGTAGAAGCTCCAGTACTTTGGCCACCTGATGCAAAGAGCCGAATCATTGAACAAGACCCTGATGTTGGGAAAGATTGAAGGTGGGAAGAGAAGGGGATGACAGAAGATGAGATGGTTGGATAGCATCATTGACTCAATGGACATGATTTTGAGCAAACTCTGGGAGTTAATAAATGACAGAGAAGCCTGGTGTATAGCAGTCCATTGGGTCACAAAGAGTAGGACATGACTTAGCCACCTAACAAGAACAAAAATGACCTAAGAAGATTTATTACTCATTAGAAAGCCCTTTCCATGTAATTTAGCGTACCAAGTCAACCTAATTAGTTTAATACCTCCCTTTGGGGTGTTTAAGGGGCCATTTGAAACATCCCAAAGTTATGTAGGTAGAACATTTCATGCAAAGATGGGCACAATAAAGAACAGAAATGCTATGGACCTAACAAAAGCAGAAGATATTAAGAGGTGGCAAGAATACAGAGAAGAACTGTACAAAAAAGATCTTAATGACCCATAAACCTTGTTAGTGTGATCACTCACCTAGAGCCAGACATCCTGGAGTGTGAAGTCAAGTGGGCCTTAAGAAGCTTCACTACAAGAAAAGCTATTAGAGGTGATGTATTCCAGTTGAGCTATTTCAAATCCTAAAAGATGATGTTGGGAAGGTGCTGCACTCAATATGCCAGCAAATTTGTAAAGCTCAGCAGTGGCCACAGGACTGGAAAAGGTCAGTTTCCAATCCCAAAGAAAGGCAATGCCAAAGAATGTTCAAACTACCGCACAATTGCACTCGTGTCACATGCTAGCAAAGTAATCTCTACCCTAGGCTTCAACAGTACATGAACTGTGAACTTTCAGATGTTCAAGCTGAATTTAGAAAAGGCAGAGGAACCAGAGATCAAATGGCCAACATCCATTGGATCATAGAAAAAGAAAGAGAATTCCAGAAAAACATCTGCTTCATTGACCACTACGCTAAAGCCTTTGACTGTGTGGATCACAACAAACTGTGGAAAATTCTTCAAGATATGGGAATACCAGACCACCTTACATGCCTCCTATTCTGGTCAAGAAGCAACAGTTAGAACAGTTAGAACCACCCTTACAGCAGAAAGCAAAGAGAAACTGAAGAGCCTCTTGATGAAAGTGAAAGAGGAGAGTGAAAAAGCTGGCTTGAAACTCAACATTCAAAAAACAAAGATCATGGCTTATGGTCCCGTCACGTCATGGCAAATAGATGGGGAAACAGTGAGAGACTTGACTTTCTTGGGCTCCAAAATCACTGCAGGTGGTAGCTTCAGCCATGAAATTAAAAGATGCTTGCTCTTTTGAAGAAAAACTATGACACACCCAAAGAGCATATTAAAAAGCAAAGACATTACCAACAAATGTCCATATTTTCCATTAGTTTTTCCATTAGTCATGTATGGATGTGAGAGTTGGACCATAAAGAAGGCTGAGCACTAAAGATATAATGCTTTTGAACTGTGGCATTGGAGAAGACTCTTGAGAGTCCCTTGGACTGCAAGGAGATCAAACCAGTCAATCCTAAAGGAAATCATTTGTGAATATTCATTGGAAGGACTACTGCTGAAGCCCCAATACTTTGGCCACTGGATGCAAAGAGCTGACTCATTAGAAAGGAACCTGATGCTAGGAAAGATTAAAGGCAGAAGAGGTTGACAGAGGATGAGATGGGTGGATGGCATCACTGACTCAGTGGACATGAGTTTGAGCAAACTCAGGGAGATGATGAAGTACAGGGAGCCTGGTGTGCTGATGTCCAGGGGGTCACAAAGGGTTGGGCATGACTGAGTGACTGAACAGCAACAACAAAAGTTACGTAGAGGTGAAAGGAGCTTCACTGTAATGTGATTTGGGATGTTTTGTCAAAAGAATATCAGGAAAAGTTTTAAAACACAACAGGATCATAGGTCACTGTGAAACAGTAGTTATTCACTTAGCCAAACTAACAATAAAACATTTTAAAGGCAAATACAGAACAGATCACTTAAGAGGTAAAGAAACTTAATATATATAATCAAAGGCAATGCCAATATCTTCAGAAAATTTGTCATTTTAATAGTAAAGCCAAATTCAGTTTTGGATCAGCATATTTTTAAAGTTTATTTACTCAGTTAAACTTATTTTAAACTTAATCCTGGCTGATTATGTACAAAAGCCTTTTTTTGAGGCCCACTTTCCACAAACTTTCCATCACTTATTTTAGCACAATTCTGACTTTCAATTATGGAATATCTGAAGAGATCCTAAAATATAATTATTTCTAAAAGTTCACCCAAAGCTGTTATCTCATTTTCTTTCTGGATGATGAATTTATAATAGATGAAACAAGATTTTGCTTAGCCTATATTAAAACTGGCCTTCCCTGGTAGCACTACTGGTAAAGAACCTGCCTGTCAATGCAGGAAAAGACATAAGAGACATGGGTTCAATCCCTGGGTTGAGGAAGGTCCACTGGAGGAAGACATGGCAACCCACTCCAGTATTCTTGCCTAGAGAATCCCATGGATAGAGGAGCCAAACGTGCTACAGTCCATAGGGCCTCAGGGAGTCGGACACGATTGAAGTGACTTAGCAGGCACACACAAACCTAGGCATGATAAAATATTATACTTAATGTTGATGATTCCTAAGACATGTCTATATTAATTAGATCAATGAATAGACATTAATACCAGTATTAATTTAATATTCCTGGTTCACATGAACCCGAACCTCATTTAGCTTAATTTCTCTTGTATTGAGAATTGTTTGTAAGTGCTTATTTTTCTTTAAGCCAATTAAATAGACCTCTTTTACAGATCAACCATGGCAATGTTACCCAAAGACAAAGATACACACAAACACACAGAGACCCCATTTCTCATTTCAAGATGTCAGCCCTGAGTCCGGTTAAGACAATGTAATATCCATCAGATCACAGAAGAGGTTGGATTAAAATTGGGTTTTGGCAGATGGAATAAGTCAAACTCACTTGGCTAGATGGCTAAATATTTGCAGAAAAGACATTTAGAATTTGTATTTATTCTGGAAAAGCCAAATTCTAAATTACTTTTTCCTCTTTAAAATTAGTACTTTAAAAGGATGGCAGAGATAGGGTTCCTGAGAAGACCAGGTAGGACATTTGCATCTCAAAGTTACAGGCAACTTCATCCTAGGATGACTTTGTTTCCCCTTCGTTTAATACTTCCATGCCTCTTAAGCTGAATAGGGAAGTTTGGGGGAGTGGTAAAAAAAAAAATTGGTGGTTTTTAAATTATTTCTGGACCACACTTGTGTTTATGTAAAGACTACATTTCTAAAACAAGGACAGTTTTGTTTTTCTTTCTTTGAAGTACTGGGTGGCTACATCAATGATATTGAAGGACTGACATACCCATTTATTTTGTTGAAAGTTTTACATTTTCTTAATTAGCTGAGCGGAGAAGGTCTCTTCCAAAATTTTTTATCAGGCTCTGAGTATAAGCTATGGTTAGCTTAGTCAGACCCATGGTTGCCCATTTTGGTACTCTATTTGCAAATACTTTTGAGGAATTCCCTAGGTTTCAATCAGTGACATTCTAGAAGTTGTGAGAATGAATGAAACTCTAGTGGCAGGGATAGATTGAGATGTCTTCTGTGCCTTTGTGTTTCCACTGGATGTGTGGCATCCATGTTAGAAAGTCAGTCAATTTGTTCCCCACTGCCAAAGCTACCCATGGCTCCTGTGGGGAAATTAGAGTCAGATTCCTCAAGTCTAGTGGAGCCCCTCCTGGCTTCTTACAGGACATTGGCACAAGGGAAGGATTCCTGCCATGGAAATGGCTCCTGGTCCAAAGTGGGTGCCCTCTGACTTCTTTTCCTCCTGATGTAATAGCATAAATGCTTCTAAATATGTAATCTTATCTCTTTCCCAGCTCTTTTGCAAAACACTTTAACCATAAGTTATTTAACACATTTAACCACCATAATTCAGTGAGGCATTCAGGGCCATCGCTTTTCTTATCTTAACATACCTAATACACTCCCCAAAGCGTTTTCTTTGGTATACATGAAATATTTCCCATTTTTATAAGTTTGATAATACCAAGTACAAAAAGCACAAACAAATTCCAACATTGATGAACACAAAACCAAAACAAAACCATGACAAAAATCATCAAACTGGTTCCCAACTTGGGTAGACTTACCACACAAAAACAGGGAATTAAAAAAAAAATGAATTAGTCCTGAACAAGCTGGTTCCAACTCATGTACACTCCAATAACAACTCCCCTCTCTAGCAAAGTGCCCCAACCAAATTGACTTGTCCCAAAAAGGAAAAGCTGAAATTTTGGGGAGAGTATGTTCCTAGCTCCACACAAGAGCAACTTAACCTACAAAATCAAGTCTGTAGACTTGCAACACAAAAGGACATACAAAACCAAGACATTAACACCAAAAACTGGTTACCAAATCAGATGGACTTACCTACAAACAGATACCTGTCAACTCCTAGAAGTTTGTCGGTTCCTTGCTTCGACTGGGGCAGTTGGTGCTGCGTCAGGGAATTTTGAAGGAAGGATCATCAGGACAGATGGTCCTGGCAGCTGCTAGGGCCTTGCCCCAACATTCTCTGACTCGGGCTGGCTAGCCATGAGCAGCAAGGCTCCTGGCTGGCTAAGCCAAATTTGTTACTGAGTCCGACCTTGCTCTGCTCACCACGTAGAGGTCAATGAGTCAGAGATGAGATGTTGAGGCAAGGAATACAATTTTATCAAAGACAGGAGACAAGACAATGGCAGAGAGATGAGATGTTGAGGCAAGGAATACAATTTTATCAAAGACAGGAGACAAGACAATGGCAGATGAATGTCTCAAAATAATCATCTAATCAGGGGCTGGATGGTAGGTTCTTTTTTAGAACAGAGAGAGGGGGAGGTGAGGAGGAAAAATAAAAAAGGCAGTTACTCCTATAAATCTCTCCTGGAATAGCTAGCCTCAGGAAAGACATGGGTTAATTTCTTCCTTCCTGTTGCCATCCACAGGTGGACAAGGTCCTGAACAAAGGCATCATTTTGGTTTAACTTTCAGGCAGAGGGGCAAGGTTCCCGGAAGGCCATTATGTATAGACAGTATCCTTTTAGCGAACAAAAGCAATGAGAAGCAATGGTTAAACAAATCCAACATGGAGTCCGTTCTTCCCTGTAAGAAAATGAGAGTCATGCTGAGTATTCTCTGTTGTATGCATTTCCCTTTCATTATATATCATGCTACTCCCTTCTGGCCTGCAGTTCTGCTAATAAGTCATCAGATAGCCTTTGTATATGACTTATTTGTTTTCCCTGGTGCTTTTAATATTCTCTCTATATTTAATCTTTGACATTTTAATGGTCCTGTGTCTTGGCAAGTTCCTCCTTGTGTTAAGAGACTCTCTGAGCTTCCGGGACTTATATATCTGTTCTATTTCTAGGTTAGTGAAGTGTTTAGCTACTGTGTCTTCACACATGTTCTCAGCCCCTTTCATTCTCTCTCCTTCTTCGGGACTTATATAACACAAATGTTAGTATTCTTATGTTCTCCAGAAGTCTCTTAAATGGTCCTCATTTCTTTTCATTCTTTTTCTTGTTCATCATCAATGATTCCCATTACTCTTTCATCTTGCTGATCCATTCTTTTGTATCATTTAGTGTATTTTTCATTTCAGTTATCATTTTCTTCATCAAATTTATTTTTATATTTTCTAGTTCTGTTAAAAATGTCTAACTTCTTGTTCTATGTTTCCGTTCTCCTCTCAGGTTCTTTGAACTCTTCCTCAGGTAGACTGCCTATCTCCACTTCACTTAGTTCTTCTGGGGTTTTTGCTTGTTTGTTCATCTGGAATATGTTCCTCTGTTGCCTCATTCTTGTTTAAGTTGCTGTTTTTATTTTTATGTGTCTGATAGGTTGTTTAGGTTTCCTGACCTTAGAGAAATGGTCATTTGTAGGAGATAACATGTGTCTCAGCAGCAAACATATATGACTTGTTTCTGGTCTGTATCCTTCAGAGGCTTTTGCATGAGGGCTGTGTGGTCCTTTTATCATGGTAGGCTATGTGGGATATCTGGTTTGGCTTGATTGGACCTCAGTCTGGTTGGTTGCCAGATCCTGCCTTCTGTAGAGGATACTCTCTAATTGGTGTGTCTGGCTCATTAGGTGGCTGATTGCGGAATGCCAGGGGGCCCTGGGGCTTATACTAGCTCACAACTGGGTAGAGTCATGGTTCAGAAGACTCTGGGGCCATTACCTGCCCACTAGTGGGTGAAGCCAGGGCCTGGGATTAGTGCCATCCTCCTGGTAGGTATAGCTGGTTCTTGGAATCTGATTGTAGGTCTCAGGGATAGCACTTCAATTCAGTCGCTGAGTTTTGCCTGACTCTTTGCAACCCCTTGGACAGCATCACTCCAGGCTTCTCTGTCCTTCACCATCTCCTGGAATTTGCTCAAACTCATGTCCATTGCATTGGTGATGTCATCCAGCCATCTCATTCTCTGTCGTCCCCTTCTCCTCCTGCCTTCAGTTTTTCTTGGCAGCAGGTTCTTTTCTGATGAGTCAGCTCTTCACATCAGGTAGCCAAATTATTGGAACTTCAGCATCAGTCCTTCTAATGAATATTCTGACGTGGTTCCCTTTAAGATTGACTGATTTGATCTCCTTGCAGTCCAAGGGACTTTCAAGAGTTTTCTCCAGAACCACAATTTAAAAGCACCAATTATTTAGCACTTAGCCTTCTTTATGGTCCAATTCTTACATCTCTTACATGACTACTTGAAATACCATAGCTTTGACTATATGGACATTTGTTGGCAAAGCAATGTTTATTCTTTTTAATACACTGTCTAGGTTTGTCATAGTTTTCTTTGAAGGAGCAAACGTCTTTTAATTTCATGGTGGCAGTCTCAATCTGCAGTCATTTTGGAGGCCAAGAAAGTGAAGTTTGTCCTGTTTCCATTTTTGCCCCATCTATTTGCCATAAAGTGGTGGGATCAGATGCCATGATCTTAGCTTTCTGAATGCTGAGTTTTAAGCCAGCTTTTTCACTCTCCTCTTGTAACTTCATCAAGAGGCTCTTTAGTTTCTCTTCTCTTTCTGCCATTAGAGTAATATTGTCTGCTTATCTGTGGTTGTTGATATTTTTCCTGGCAATATTGATCCCAGCATTTGATTCACCCCGCCCAGGATTTCCTATAATATACTCTGCATTTAAGTTAAATAAACAGGGTGATAATGTACACCCTTATTGTTCTCCTTTTCCAATTTTGAACAAGTCCATTGTTCCATGTCCAGTTCTAACTGTTGCATCTTGACCTCCAAATAGGTTTCTCAGGAGATAGGTAAGGTGGTCTGGTATTTTCATGTCTTTAAGAATTTTCTGTAGTTTGTTATGATCCACACAGTCAAAGGCTTTAGCATAGTCAATGAAGCTGAAACTGATGCTCTTCTCCAATTCTCTTGTTTCTCCTATGATCCTGGGGATGTTGGCAATTTGATTTCTGGTTCCTCCCTTTTTCTAAATTCAGCTTGTACATCTGGAAGTTCTCAGTTTATGTACTATTGAAGCCTTGCTTGAAGGATTTTGAAAATTACCTTGCTAGTATGTGAAATGAGCTCAATTGTATGATAGTTTGAACATTCTTGGGCTTCCTTGGTGGCTCAGCTGGTAAAGAATCTGCCTGCAATGCAGGAGACCTGGGTTCAGTCCTTAGGTTGGGAAGGTCCCGTGGAGGATGGAATGGCTACCCACCCCAGTATTCTGGCCTGGAGAATTCCATGGACTTTATAGTCCATGTGGTCACAAAGAGTCAGACACGACTGAGCGACTTTTACTTTGAACATTCTTTGGCATTGCCTTTCTTTGGAATTGGAATGAAAACTGACCTTTTCTAATCCTATGGCCACTGCTGAGTTTTCCACATTTGTTGACATATTGAATGCAGCACTTTAACAGCATCATCTTTTAGGATTTAAAATAGCTCAGCTGCAATTCCAATACCTCCACTAGATTTGTTGCTTTGTTTGTAGTAATGCTTCCTAAATTCCTCTTGACTTCACACTCTAGTATGTCTGGCTCTAGTTTAGTGACCACACCATCGTGGTTATCTGGATCATTAAGGCCTTTTTTGTACAGTTCTTCTGTATATTCTTGCCACTTCTTAATCTCTTCTGCTTCTCTTGGGTCTTTACTGTTTCTATCCTTTATTGTGCCTATCTTTGCATGAAATGTTCCCTTGGTATCTGATTGTCATGAAGAGGTCTTTCACTTTTCCCATTCTATTGTTTTCTTCTATTTCTTTGCATTGTTCGTTTAAGAAGACTGTCTTATCTCTCCCAGCTATTCTTTGAAACTCTGCATTCAGTTAGGTATATCCTTCCCTTTCCACTTTGAATTTCACTTCTCTTCTTTCTCAGCCTCTTGTAAGGCCTCCTGATAACTATTTTGCCTTCTCGCATTTCTTTTTTCTTGGGGATGGTTTTGGTCACCACCTGCTATACAATGTTATGAACCTCCAACCATAGTTCTTCAGGCAGTTTGTCTATGAGATCTAATCTCTTGAATCTATTTGTCACTTCCACTGTATAATCATAAGGGATTTGATTTAGGTCATACCTGAATGGCCTAGTGGTTTTCCCTACTTTCTTCAATTTAAGTCTGAATTTTGCATTAAGCAGCTCATGATCAGAGACACAGTCAGCTTCAGGTCATTTTTTTTGCTGACTGTATAGAGCCTATCCATCTTCAGCTGCAAAGAATACAGTCAATCTGATTTTGTTATGGACCAACTGGTGGTGTCAGTGTGTAGAGTCAACTCTTGTTTTGTTGGAAGAGGGTGTTTGCTATGACCAGTGTGTTTAATTTTCTGATCTTACTTGCAAATGCAATTTAACAGTCTTTTGAACTCTCTTCCCCTCATGATAATTGTTTTTGATGACATATTTTACAGCTAACGGTTTTGTGCATCTTTAACTTCTTAACATGGATATAGATGATGTTACTATTTCTTGTCTTTCAACCTTCCTACTAGCTATGTGTGTGGATGATTTTCTCCATTTACTGTATGTTTGTCTTAGTGTTGAACTTTTTCATTTTGTAATTTTCATGTTTCTAGTTTTTGACTTTTCTTTTTTACCTAGAGAAGTTCCTCTAATATTTCTTGCAAAACTGATTTCATGGTGCTGAACTCTTAGTTTTTGCTTGTCTGTAAGACTTTTGATCTGTTTATCAAACTTAAGTTATTATTCAGTCAAGCTCCCTCTGATCCCATCACAACAGGCCAGTGAATCAGACTGGATGTTAAGGCAAGGAATATGACTTTATTTGGAAAGCCAGCAGACTGAGAATATGGCAGCTATTGTATCAAAATAACCATCTTATTGGGGTCTGGATGCCAGGTTCTTTTATAGAATAAGGAAGGGAGGTGAGCAGGTAAAGTGAAAAAGGGCATGCCTCTTGCAAATCTCTCCTGTAATGACTGGCCTTAGTAGGGGCATGCATTTCTTTCTTTCTTCCTGTAGCCATCCACAGGTGGTTAGGCTCCTGATCAAAGGCATTTTGGTTTAACATTCGGGCAGAGGGTTAAGGTTCCCCAAGGCAGGCCATTATGTATGGACAGTATGCATTTAGTGAACAAAAGCAATAGGAAGCAAATGTTAAAGAGACAGATCAAATATGGAGTCAGTTCTTCCCCCTTACAGTTCCCCACTATAAATGTCCATTCGATAATCTTGTGGGAAAAGGGGTAGTGACCATTTAATTGCTTCATGTTGTGTCTTGTCAGATCAATCTCTCTGGGAATGTGCACTATTGGTGGTAGTGTTCAAATACTACTTCTTTTGTTCCTGTATGGAAAGTGTCTACTTTACACATGTAGACTTAAAAATATTTACAAACTATAAATTAAGAATTATGTTTTATTAGATGGGAATTTTGAGGACTTCAAGCCTGGGAGGCAACATGTCAAGTTAAGGAATTTAGTGCTTCTTTATGTATGGGAAGATGCAAAAATCTGGGCTCGCTGAAATTATTTCCTTGATATGCACCTCATATATCTGGGGGCATGTATCTCATATGCTGGGTTTCCTCAGGGCTCACCATAGGGAGTGGCTGTAGTCTGATGGCTGCTAGATGGCAGGTATTTGTCTCCTTCCTGAGTTGTTTTTTTTTTTTTTTCATTTATTTTTATTAGTTAGAGGCTAATTACTTTACAATATTGTAGTGGTTTTTTCCCTACATTGACATGAATCAGCCATGGATTTACATGTGTTCCCCATCCTGATCCCCTCTCCCACCTCCCTCCCCATCCCATCCCACTGTGTCTTCCCAGTGCACCAGACCTGAGCACTTGTCTCATGCATCCAACCTGGGCTGGTGATCTGTTTCACACTTGGTAATATACATGTTTCAATGCTATTCTCTCAGATCATCCTCGCCTTCTCCCACAGAGTCCAAAAGTTTGTTCTATACATCTGTGTCTCTTTTTCTGTCCTGCATATAGGATTATCATTACCATCTTTTTAAATTCCATATATATGTGTTAGTATACTGTATTGGTGTTTATCTTTCTGGCTTACTTCACTCTGTATAAGGGGCTCCAGTTTCATCCACCTCATTAGAACTGATTAAAATGTATTCTTTTTAATGGCTGAGTAATATTCCATTGTGTATAGGTACCATAGCTTTCTTATCCATTTGTCTGCTGATGGGCATCTAGGTTGCTTCCATGTCCTGGCTTTTATAAACAGTGCTGCAATGAACATTGGGGTACACGTGTTTCTTTCAGATCTGGTTTCCTCAATGTATATGCCCAGGAGTGGGATTGCTGGGTCATATGGCAGTTCTATTTCCAGTTTTTTAAGGAATCTCTACACTGTTCTCCATAGTGGCTGTACTAGTTTGCATTCCCACCAACAGTGTAAGAGGGTTCCCTTTTCTCCACACCCTCTCCAGCATTTTTTGCTTGTAGACATTTGGTTAGGAGCCATCCTGACTAGTGTGTAATGGTACCTCATTGTGGTTTTGATTTGCATTTCTCTGATAATGAGTGATGTTGAGCATCTTTTCATGTGTTTGTTAGCCATCTGTATTTCTTCTTTGGAGAAATGTCTGTTTAGTCCTTTGGCCCATTTTTTGATTGGGTCATTTATTTTTCTGGAATTGAGCTGCAGGAGTTGCTTGTATATTTTTGAGATTAATCCTTTGTCTGTTGCTTCGTTTGCTATTATTTTCTCCCATTCTGAAGGCTGTCTTTTCACTTTGCTTCTAGTTTCCTTTGTTGTGCAAAAGCTTTTAAGTTTCATTAGGTCCCATTTGTTTAGTTTTGCTTTTTTTTCCAATATTCTGGGAGGTGGGTCATAGAGGATCTTGCTGTGATTTATGTCGGAGAGTGTTTTGCCTATGTTCTCCTCTAGGAGTTTTATAGTTTCTGGTCTTACATTTAGATCTTTAATCCATTTTGAGTTTATTTTTGTGTATGGTGTTAGAAAGTGTTCTAGTTTCATTCTTTTACAAGTGGTTGACCAGTTTTCCCAGCACCACTTGTTAAAGAGGTTGTCTTTTTTCCATTGTATATCCTTGCCTCCTTTGTCGAAGATAAGGTGTCCGTAGGTATGTGGATTTATCTCTGGGCTTTCTATTCTGTTCCATTGATCTATATTTCTGTCTTTGTGCCAGTACCATACTGTCTTGATGACTGTGGTTTTGTAGTAGAGTCTGAAGTCAGGCAGGTTGATTCCTCTAGTTCCATTCTTCTTTCTCAAGATTGCTTTGGCTATTCAAGGTTTTTTTGTATTTCCATACAAATTGTGAAATAATTTGTTCTAGTTCTGTGAAAAATACTGTTGGTAGCTTGATAGGGATTGCATTGAATCTATAGATTGCTTTGGGTAGTATAGTCATTTTCACAATATTGATTCTTCCAATCCATGAACACAGTGTATTTCTACATCTGTTTGTGTCCTCTTTGATTTCTTTCATCAGTGTTTTATGGTTTTCTATATATAGGTCTTTTGTTTCTTTAGGTAGATATACTCCTAAGTATTTTTTCCTTTTTGTTGCAATGGTGAATGGGATTGTTTCCTTAATTTCTCTTTCCGTTTTCTCATTGTTAGTGTATAGGAATGTAAGGGGTTTCTGTGTGTTAATTTTATATCCTGCAACTTTACTATATTCATTGATTAGCTCTAGTAATTTTCTGGTGGAGTCTTTAGGGTTTTCTATGTAGAGGATCATGTCTGCAAACAGTGAGAGTTTTACTTCTTCTTTTCTTATCTGGATTCCTTTTATTTCTTTTTCTGCTCTGACTGCTGTGGCCAATACTTCCAAAACTATGTTGAATAGTAGTGGTGAGAGTGGGCACCCTTGTCTTGTTCCTGACTTTAGGGGAAATGCTTTCAATTTTTCACCATTGAGGATAATGTTTGCTCTGGGTTTGTCATATATAGCTTTTATTATGTTGAGGTATGTTCCTTCTATTCCTGCTTTCTGGAGTATTTTTATCATAAATGGATGTTGAATTTTGTCAAAGGCTTTCTCTGCATCCACTGAGAAAATCATATGGTTTTTATCTTTCAATTTGTTAATGTGGTGTATTACATTGATTGATTTGCAAATACTAAAGAATCCTTGCATTGCTGGGATAAAGCCCACTTGGTCATGATGTATGCTCTTTTTAATATGTTGTTGGATTCTGTTTGCTAGAATTTTGTTAAGGATTTTTGCGTCTATGTTCATCAGTGATATTGGCCTGTAGTTTTCTTTTTTGTGACATCTTTGTCTGGTTTTGGAATTAGGGTGATGGTGGCCTCATAAAATGAGTTTGGAAGTTTACTGCAATTTTCTGGAAGAGTTTGAGTAAGATAGGTGTTAGCTCTTCTCTAAATTTTTGGTAGAATTCAGCTGTGAAGCCATCTGGTCCTGGGCTTTTGTTTGCTGGAAGATTTCTGATTACAGTTTCAATTTCCATGCTTGTGATGGGTCTTGTAGGATCTTCTATTTCTTCCTGTTCAGTTTTGGAAAGTTGTACTTTTCTAAGAATTTGTCCATTTCTTCCAAGTTGTCCATTTTATTGGCATATAGCTGCTGGTAGTAGTCTCTTATGATCCTTTGTATTTCAGTGTTGTCTGTTGTGATCTCTCCATTTTCATTTCTAATTTTGTTGATTTGGTTCTTCTCCCTTTGTTTCTTGATGAGTCTGGCTAACGGTTTGTCAATTTTGTTTACCTTTTCAAAAAAACAGCTTTTAGCTTTGTTAATTTTTGCTATGGTCTCTTTTGTTTCTTTTGCATTTATTTCTGCCCTAATTTTAAAGATTTCTTTCCTTCTACTAACCCTGGGGTTCTTCATTTCTTCCTTCTCTAGTTGCTTTAGGTGTAGAGTTAGGTTGTTTATTTGACATTTTTCTTGTTTCTTGAGGTAAGCCTGTAATGCTATGAACCTTCCCCTTAGCACTGCTTTTACAGTGTCCCATAGGTTTTGGGTTGTTGTGTTTTCATTTTCATTCATTTCTGTGCATATTTTGATTTCTTTTTTGATTTCTTCTATGATTTGTTAGTTATTCAGAAGCATGTTATTTAGCCTCCATATGTTTGAATTTTTAACAATTTTTTTCCCTGTAATTGAGATCTAATCTTACTGCATTGTGGTCAGAAAAGATGGCTGGAATAATTTCTTTTTTTTTTTAATTTACCAAGACTAGATTTATGGCCCAGGATGTGATCTATTCTGGAGAAGGCTTCCTGAGTTTCTTAAGGGATCACTGGCTCACATTGGAGGGCTGCCTCAGATGCTTTCCTCTTGGATAGAAATTTGACCATTATTTGGGAGACATTTCATGATCAAATCTGGTCCCATGTTGCTGAGAGGCTCATCTCAGATCAGGTGAAAATCCTTGATATGCCACTTCAGGTATAAAATTTTGGATTAGACCACATTGATAATTAAAGATTGTCTGTATCTTGTCTGATTGTGATCCAGGAGCTATTTTCCCTTGTTGCATCTTCCCATACCTAGAATCACACTATTACATTTATTTTATGTTGTAAATGTGATTTATTTCCTCAGGATGTTTAGTCATAGAAGTTTTTTTGGAGGTCTGGTTATATGCTGGGTACTGTAAGAGACAATAATCTTATAAATAAGACAGCATATAAGTAATGCAGCTGGTAACATTGACAAAGGCACAGTGCCACAGGGAAACACAAAGCATGAACAATTTGAAAACAAATAACAAGTTAAAACAATGATTAATCCAGTTGTAATTCAGTTGCTGTAATCCATCCACTAAAGGAGCCATAATGGATTTAAGTAGCTATCCACAGTTTCACTGTACTGGCTATGGGTGCCTGGACATGCACGACTTACTCTTGGAGACAGGCACATGTTACTGGCAGGATTAACCAGGTTGAGAGAAGATAAATGTTACAATTCTGCTTATAAATGTATAATGTACCAAATTACAGTAAGTCACAATTAGTTTAAGGAGAAGATTTTCTTTATACCTGGAAAATACAGATTTAAACTGGTAATTGTTTTAGACTGAAACCATAAAAATTATAACTAAATGTACCAGTTCACTTTGCCTCTGAGAGTTTGTCCATAAAGAGGGCTGAATGCTGATGAATAGATGCTTTCAAATTGTGGTGCTGGAGAAGACTCTTGAGAGTCCTTTAGACCGCAAGGAAATCAAACCAGTCAATTTTAAAGGCGATGAGCCCTGAATATTCATTAGAAGGACTGATGCTGAAGTGGAAGCTCTAATACTTTGGCCAACTGATGCGAGCAGCCGACTCACTGGAAAAGACTCATGCTGAGAACGATTGAGGAGAGGAAGAGATGGGGGTGACAGGGTGAGATGTTGGATAGCAGCATTGACTCAATGGACATGTTTTTGAGCAAAATCTGGGAGATAGTAAAGGACAGATGCATTCCATGGGATTACAAAGTATCAGACATGATTTAGCGACTTAACAAGAACAAAAATAACCTAAGAACATTTATTATTCACTTGACAGCTTGTTCAATTAGACTACCCAGTGAATCTAATTAGTTTAATATCTCCCTTTGGGGTATTCTAGGGGCCCTTTGAAGCATCTCAATGTTAAGTAGAAGTCAAAAAAACTTCATTATAATTTGATTTGAGAAGTTTTGTGAAAAGAATATCAAAGTTTTGAAACACAACAGAATCTTAGGTCAGTGTGAAACAGTAGATATTCAATTTGCCAAAGTAACAATAAAATATTTTTAAGACAAATACAGAACAGATCACTTAAGAGGTAAAGAAACTTAAAATCTGTAATCAAAGGCCATGCAATGTTTTAAGAAAATTTGTCTTTTTAATAGTGAGTAAGCCAAATTCAAGTTTTGCACCAGCATATTTTTGATGTTTATTTACTCAAACTTATTTAAACTTAATCCTCACTGATTATGTACAAAAGTCTTTTTTGGGGGCCTACTTTCCACAAACTTTCCATCACTTATATTAGCACAATTCTAACTTTCAAATATGGAATATCTGAAGAGATCCTAAAATATAATTATTTCTAAAAGTTCACCCAAAGCTCTTATCTATTTCATTTTCTTTCCTTGCTGATGCATTTATAACAGAACAAGATTTTATTTACTTATATTAAACCAAGGCACAATGAAAGTGTTATACTTAATGGTGATGATTCCTAACATATGTCTGTATTAATTAGATCATTGGAAAAACATTAATACCAGTGTCGATTAAAAATGATGCACAACTTCCGGGTTGTGAGTTGAACTTTATTTGGGGCAAAATGAGAACTGCAGCCCAAGAAGCAGCACTTCAGATAGCTCTGAGAGACTGCTATAAAGAGGTAGTGGGGTTGCTGGTCATATACATGGAGGAAACCAGAATTGAAAGAGACGCATGTATCCCAATGTTCATTGCAGCACTGTTTACAATATCTAGGACATGAAAGCAACCTAGATGTCCATTGGCAGATGAGTGGATAAGGAAGCTGTGGTACATATACACAATGGAATATTACTCAACTATAAAAAAGAATGCATTTGAGTCAGTTCTAATGAGGTGGACAAAACTGGAGCCTATTATACAGAGTGAAGTAAGTCAAAGTGAAACACCAATTCAGTATAATAATGCATATATATGGAACTTAGAAAGACGGTAAATACGATCCTATATTCAAGGCAGCAAAAGAGACACAGATGTAAAGCACAGACTTTTGCACTGTGGGAGAAGGGGAGGGTGGGATGACTTGAGAGAACAGCATTGAAAGATGTATATTACCACATGTAAAATAGATAACAAGTGCAAGTTTGATGCATGAAGAAGGGCACACAAAGCCAGTGCTCTGGGCCAACTCAGAAGGATGAGGTAGGGAAGGAGTTGGGAAAGGGGTTCAGGATAGGAAGATGCATGTGCACCCATGGGTGATTTATGTCGCTGTATGGCAAAAACCACCACAATATTGTAAAGAAATTATCCTCCAATTAAGTTAATTAATTTAAAAAAATATGGTAGTGGGGGAAGGTCAATATATAAGATTTTGGTAAAGGTGGAGTTCAGTGCAATCAAGTGCTTACGTTACACGATGTTTTCTCCTAGTCACAAGGCTCTGAATGAATGAATTTAGTGCTTTTCTAGATATGAAGAGATGCAGGGATTGGAATCGTAAAACTTGTTCCTAAAAATATCCAACTATCTAAAGACTGGTCCCAACAGATTCCCTGGAGCACAGAGAGCCTCAGTTCAGTTCAGTCACTCAGCCATGTCTGACTCTTTGAGACCCCATGGACTGCAGCAGTTGTCCATCACCAGCTTCCAGAGCTTGCTCAAACTCATGTTCATTGAGCTGGTGATATCATCTAACCATCTCATCCCATCGTCCCCTTCTCCTCCTGCTTCAGTCTTTCCAAGCATCAGGGTCTTTTCAAATGAGTCACTTCTTCACTTTGCTGGCCAAAGTATTGGAGCTTCAGCTTTAGCATCAGTCCTTCCAATGAATATTCAGTACTGATTTCTTTTAGGATTGACTGGTTTGATCTCCTTGCAGTCCAAGGAACTCTCAAGAGTTTTGTCTAACACCACAATTCAAAAGCATCAATTCTTCAGTGCTCAGCTTTCTTTATGGTCCAACTCTCACATCCACACATGACTACTGGAAAAACCATAGCTTTGACTAGATGGAACTTTGTTGGCAAGGTAGTGTCTCTGCTTTTTATATGCTGTCTAGGTTGGTCATAGCTTTTCTTCCAAGGAGCAAGTGTCTTTTAATTTCATGGCTGCAGTCACCATCTGCAGTGATTTTGGAGCCCAAGAAAGTAAAGTCTGTCACTGTTTCCATTGTTTCCCCATCTATTTGCTATGAAGTGATGGGACCGGATGCCATGATCTTTGTTTTTTTGAATGTTGAGATTTAAGCCAGCTTTTTCACTCTCCTCTTTCACTTTCATCAAGTGGTTCTTTAGTTCCTCTTCACTGTCTGCATCACTCAACCCTGAATTCCTTCAGGGAGCCTTGAAGGTCAACAGCTGTAGCAGCACAGGGTTCAATTTCCTCAGAGGCAGATGGCAAACACCATTGTTATTATTGTTGTTTAGTCATTGGCAAATGCTCTTGGCAAGTGCTGATTTGTAGTTGACAGCCACATGCCAATTTGTAGTTGACCCCAGTATTAATTTAATATTAATTCCTGGTTCACATGAACCTGAAACTCACTTATGTTGTAGTCTGGGCATGGGGTGGAACAGAATTTCCAGACATGAGACAGAATGAGAGGGAAATAAAGTTTGTTAGAGTGGGAGATGCTGTTAGAACAGTGGGCCAGCTCAAGGGAGAACCAGCATTGAACATGGGTCCTTAGTCCACTTTTATACCCAGGGTACAAGGAGTGGGATAGGGGTCTTGCAGGTCATTTGCCGATTGGATGAAGCACATATACTGGCGGGGGGTTGAGGGGAGAGTAGGGAAAATTATCTTCTCCCTCTGGGGTAGGAGGGGAGACAGGTTATACTTCTCAGGAGGAAATGAAATCCATTAACAGTTACAACATGGGAGAGGGAAGAACGATAAGGGTCTGTTTTTTTGTTCCTGCATTCCAAGACCCTCCTAGGTTTTATCTATTCTTTCGTCCTTGGGTCACCACATTCCTCCCTCTCTTTATTTTTAGGGCCAATTCTTTGGCCCCTTTTGATACCCTGCTCATGTCTGTCTACCTATATCCCTTCTCAGGCATTCGGGAACCCAGTCTCAGGGGAAAAGGGGCAATGACCACACTGGCTTGTTCAGGCTGTACAGGGTGTCATGGGGCTCTGGGTTCCCTTTGTCTGCTCTCTGTCAGGATGCATTTACAGAGGGAGATGAGAGTTCATGGAATGATAAGGTTACTTGTTTCAGCATCATCTGGGTTTTGGTCAGGGAATATTCTTGTGGTAACACCACTTGGAGATTTGTTGTATTCAAGAAGAAACAAATTTAACAAGAAAGTTAAAGGTACATGGCCCAAAGATTAATAGAAGTAGAAAAGCTGCTGAGGAGCTAGCCAGGAGAATCAGGACTGGACATTGGTTTGTGACATTAGTGTTTCTCTAGGTATGAGAAGATGCAAGAATTTGGATTCATAAAATATTTACCTGAAGACATCTGACTATCTGAAGGCCAGATAGTCTTTTGGGTTTTTCACAGAGCACAGAGTGCCTTATTTCTGATCTCTACCTGAACTCCTTTCAGGAGATGTTGAAGGTCAGCAGCTTGCAGTGGTCATGATGTAATCCTTGTAGAAGCAGCTGGCAAGCGCCAACTTCCAGTCAGCAGGATCCTTTCATAGCCACATATTTGACCATGCTTTGGGGGCATTTCATGGGCATTGTCTCCTACGGTGCTGGGACGGCTCATTCCCAGGTCTAACAAAGATTCCATTGACAGACCACTGGACCAGGCCTTGCGTGTAGCAAACGTCTGTGGACCATACCTGTCTTACTAGCCTCTTGGTCCAGGAAAATACTCCTTCTTGTTGCTTGCTCCCATACCTACAGTTACATTATAACAGTCATTGATCTCATATGGAACTGCATATCAGCATTTTATCACATGCTCAGTTATACATTTAGTAACGTAAGAAACAATCTTCTGAAACAAGCGACATAGAAAATAATATAGCTAGCAGTTATTAGTAAGTAAGGTCACAAGCAAGAATTTAAGTCAAGAACTTTCATTAGGTATAGCCCAGTATACTGCAGGTCATCTGACTTCATTTGTTAAATGACTATCAGTTCAGTTCAGTTCAGTCGCTCAGTCGTGTCCGACTCTGCGACCCCATGAATCGCAGCACGCCAGGCCTCCCTGTCCATCACAAACTCTCGGAGTTTACTCAGACTCATGCCCATCCAGTCGGTGATGCCATCCAGCCATCTCATCCTCTGTCGTCCCCTTCTCCTCCTGCCCCCAATCCCTCCAAGCATCAGGGTCTTTTCCAGTGAGTCAACTCTTCGCATGAGGTGACCAAAGTCCTTGGTATTTATCTCTTAGTTGTATATCATGGAGCATCTGATCTTTATCTAAGATTATTGACTGAGATAAACTTTAGAAACAAACTTAGAGTGTCCTTTTTAACAACTTAACTTAAATCTTTTAGCAATATAACATAACAACAAGGAACTATCTCAGAAGTGAGTCTTAGTAAACACTAGACCTTATTTAACAAAACTAGAAATTTAGTTTGATAATTAACAAAACTTAATATTCAGTGAAACATAATTTTTTCATTATGGGGGCATTAACCCTGTAGCTAGGGAAGGCTTTAACCCATCAAAAAAAAAAAAGAAATGAGGTTTGTCAGGGAGCTGGGAAATCCAAGCAGCCATCTTGGATTTCCCACAGCCCTGACTCTGATTTACAGCTATTGTTCACCTATTTTTAATTCCCCGATTTAGGAGTAGACTGTTGCCATGTTTTAAGGACATCAGGATAGCAAAAATGTAACCCTGAGGGCTTATTTTTTGTAGAAGCAGAATGAGCTTTGTCTATATGTACCATAATCTTAAATAATGCTTTTTTACTTTACCAAAGTAACAAAAGATTTTAAAAACAAATATAAGTCACTTAAACGCAAAGAAATTAATAATCTGTTATCGAAAGCTGCGTTCTAAGAAAACTTTGTTCTCTTAACGTAGAGAATAGACTAAATTCCAGTCTGTTACCAGTTTACCAAATAACAAACAAAATTTGTTTATTGCTTAATCTTAGAAAAGTCTTTTCCATAAATCTTGAAGTAGCAGTATTCTTTCAAAGGCATCAGAGTGAAACAATAGAAGGCATATTTAAAATCTGATTAAATTGCAGTTGACAAGTAGCCTGGTCATTGCTGTGATATGTAACACTTTAATATGATAACTCGAATTATAATTGACTACATTTTATCAGAGCATATCAGGTCTATATGAATTACACACAATTTTAGGATATCTGTCTTAGTAACATCAACTATACAGTATAACCTGAGAAGATTTATCACTCCTCCAGCAATACTTCCCATGTAATTTAACATGTCAAATGAACTCAGGTAGTTTAATATCTCTCTTTGGGATGTTTCAGGGGCCCTCTGAAGCCTCCCAAAGTTAGCTAGAAGTCAAATTATTTAGGAAACTTTGTCAATAAAATATCAAAAGAGTTTATAACCCTCAGTCAGATACAATCATATAGATCACTGTGAGGCAATATAATCACTTAGCCAAAGTAACAAGATTTCAAAGGTAAACGTAGAACAGATCACTTCAGAGGTAAAGAAACTTAAAATCCATTATCAAAGGCAGTTCAACATCTCAAGAAAACTTGTATTTATACACAAACTCTTCCCTTGGGGTCCACTTTCCATAAAACCTTCTTATCACTTTCTGTACCCATTATTTTGTTCTCCCATCCTGAAACAGCCAACTGTAAGTCAGGCCTACTTCCTTTCCCCTTCATAAATTGTAATTTCATTCCTCATACCTTCTTTACTGAAAACACACATCCTACTTTCCTTAAGCAACCAAGAACTGACCTTTATATTAGCATTCTGTAGATTGGTGAACATAAATACCAGTGATAATTTCTAAAAAAATTCTAGAGAACATCTCAGGATGGCATCAAACATTATTCATTAATAGTCCAGAATCTCTAGTTTCTCTGTAAGAGGAAGTTAGTGTTCAGTAATGGATGTCTCAGAATCTTATTTTATTTGGAAATGACCTAACTATTCAACAAACTTCTGTCATTTAGTTTAGTACAACCCTAAAAATTCAAGTTACCCCAATCTGGAGAGACTATTTTAGACAGACATTTCTAAAGTATAATCATTCTTAATAGTTTATCTAAAAGCTCTTGTCTCAATTATATTTTTCTTTTTTTAAATGTTTCTTCACTCGAGTTACTTTTCTTGCTGACAAACTTGTAACAGATATAACAATATAACAATATTTAACTTATAATAATCCTAGGCACAATGAAAATAGTACGCTTAATGTTAATGACTCTTAGAGATGTCTATATTAGATTAGCAAATAAACATTAATACTAGATATTTAATATTGAATATTTCCCAGTCACGTGAATCTGAAATTCATTTAGGTTACTTTCTCTTGTATTTAGAATTGCCTCATTTGTAAGCGCTTGCTTTTCTTTGGGCCAATTAAATTAGAACTCATTTACAACTTCAGCAATATTATCAAAAAGACCAAAGGAGACACTGAGGCATACATAAATCCAGACATAGATCTCATAGTTTTCTGCTTGAGATTTAAAATGTCTCTTTGACACTTTTTTTTTTTTTTGCTTGAAGTTCTAACTTGCCCAAGGCTGAGGTCTCAGATAAAGTGGGTTGTGTATTTGAAGGTCATGGAAAGGATTAACTTCAAGCTTTTCCCTAGGCAGGCCTGTAAACAAGTCAGTTGTTTTTAATTGCATATGCAAAAAGAACCAGTTTTGCAGTTTCCAAGAAAAAAAAATTTCACTTTAACCAGTTTTCTCCAGAGTCTAAAGAATATCATGGCCATCCTGTGTCAAAAAGTCATCTTTCCTTTCTGTAGTCATGGTTTTATGGCTAAAGTGTAGACCAAATAGTGCTCAAATTGACTCTGACATCAGGGACAGATCTGTTGATAAAAATCTTGGCTTGTCCCTCTGGTGGGAAGTGAGGTCTTTGTCCCATCAGAAGAATCTGACAGGTTAAGGGAATTTTCAGGAGTGAGGTAAACTTGGTCCTTCCCTACCCTGAGAAACAGGAGTAGTTAGAAGGGAATTCTTTAGGATGTTCAGGAGTGGGGGAAACTTGGTTCCCTCTCCACCTGAGAGAGAAGTGTAGTTAGAAGGGGATTCTTTAGAATGTTAGTTTTTGATCCTTCAGGCTTTTGAATATAGGAGAAAGACCTGGGCCAAGGAGAACCTCAGAATCCTTTCCTAGAGGTCATGTGGATATGAAGGTCAAGTAGGGGTCATTTAGGAAATCTGAGAGAGACAGAGGGGAACAGGAGATAGGGAAGCAACAGAAAGACACCTGCGGCCTGAGTGCCTCAGTCTGAATCCTGACTGAGGCCGTGAAGGCCTGAACGTAAGGAAATTCTGATTCCTTTCCCTGCTTTTGGCAAAAGCCACCGTGCCATTCAGAGGCCTTTTTTTTGGGGGGGGGTCCCCCAGTTTGTATTGGGGCCAGGCCTTCCGCAGGGTCAAAATTGTTTCCAGTTTCTGAGAATGTAGCCAAGGGGTGAGTCTGAGAGAGGCTCCCGAGACGTACCAGAACCCGTCCTTAGCCTCTGTGCATAGAATGGGGGTACTGGGAGTCACCGACTGGCAAAAAGGTGTCCTTTTTTGTCTCAGTGATGTCTCCGTGCAACTAATGGCACAAAAATGGCCGACCGTCCCAACAGTCACATCCAACAGTGAGAGGTGACCTCTGAGAACCATGCAGCTAAGGCATCATGTGACCCGGGCAGAGATTGCTGGGATCAACCGGGTGACTCGCTATTTGGGAATTCCCTGAAATGTGGAAGGCACTCTTGGGATAGCTCAGAGGCAATACCTAGGCTCTTGTAAATCAATCCAGATAGAAAGGGAAAGAAGTGAAAGTGACAGGGAAGAAGGCTGAGGAATCCGCCTTACAATCCTATCGGGGAGGTGGTGGCCAGGGGACAATGGTCTCTGCTTTGCTTCAACCACTCTGTGCCTGACAGAGTGCTCGGAAGTTGTCTTGCTGGGGGCGGATGCCCTTGTGGCTTGATCCGTTCTGTGTCCCCTTTACACTCACAAGGGAGTCTTCATGTGGCAGGCGCCCTAATGGCTTTTAAGTGCCTGACCTGTGCCCACACAATATTGGGTGGCCTAGTCCTCAGTTGGAAAGAAGACAAAGGAGAGACCCTCACCCGTTCTGGTGGCAGCTACTGGGGCGCAGTGAGCAGTGGGGCCTTTGGAACACACCCGAGGGTAACCCTGGCCAGAGTTCCTCAGTTGCTACCATAGCACTTGCCTGTTTGCAGAGGGTCCATATGAGAAAGGAGAAGCAAGGAGATGGGGGAAGAAACCCCAAGGTCCCCGTACAGGCCCCCCAAAATGTAGTGGTCCAGGCGTAGGTTGGAAAAGAATTTCCAGATGTGAAACAGAATGAGAGGGAAATAAAGTTTATTAGAGTGGAAGATGCTGTTAGAACAGTGGGCCAGCTCAAGGCAGAACTGATGTTGAACAGGGGTCCTTTAGTCCACTTTTATACCCAGGGTACAAGGAGTGGGATTAGGGGTTTTGCGGGTCATTTGCTGATTGGATGAGGCACATATACTGGTTGGGGGCGGGGGAAGAGTAAGGCGAATACCTCCTCCCTCTGGGCTAGGTGGGGAGACAGTTTATACTGCTCAGGAGGATCTGAAATCCATTAATAGTTACAACATGGGGGAGGGAAGGATGATAAGGGTCTGGTTTTTCTGTTCCTGAATTCCAAGACCCTCCTTGGTTTTACCTGCTCTTTCATCCTTGGGTCACCACAATTTAGTTTAATTTCTCTTGTTTTTAGAATTATTTGGTTTGTAATTGCTTACTTTTCTTTAAGTCATTTAAATAGAGCTCCTTTACAGATCAACCACAAGTATGTTATTCAAAGACAAACATACATACAAACACACAAACAGAGACCTTATTTCTCATTTCAAGAATCAGCCCTGAGTCAGATAAGACAATATAAAACCCACCAGTTTATAAAAAAGGATGGATTAAAATTGGGTATCTGACAGATGGAAAAAGTCAAATTCACTTGGCTAGATGGCTAAATATTTGCAGAAAAGACGTTAGGATTTGTATTTACCTAGGACAAGCCAACTTCTAAATTACTTTCAGTTCAGTTCAGCCACTCAGTTGTGTCTGACTCTTTTTAACTCCATGTAATGCAGCATGCCAGACTTCCCTGTTCATCACCAACTCCCAGAGCTTGCTCAAATTCATGAGCATTGAGTCAGTGAAGCCATCCAACCATCTCATCCATCCTGTGTCGTCCCCTTCTCCTCCTGCCTTCAATCTTTCCCAGCATAAGGGTCTTTTCTAAAGAGTCAGCTCTTCACATTAGGTGGCCAGTATATTGGAACTTCAGCTTCAGCATCAGTCCTTCCATTGAATATTCAGGGTTGATTTCCTTTAGAGTTGACTGATTTGATCTCCTTGCAGTCCAAAGGGACTCTCAAGAGCCTTCTCCAACATCACAGTTCAAAAGCATCAATTACTTTACTTTCTTTAAAATTAGTTTATCTTCTTTAAAATTTGCACTTTAAAAAGATGGCAGAGATAGGGTTCCTGTGAAGACCAGGTAGGACATTTGCATCTCAAAGATACAGGCAACTTTGTCCAGGTTGACTTTGTTTTCCCCTCAGTTTAATACTTCCATGCCTCTTAAGCTAAATGAGAAGGTTTCAGTTCAGTTCAGTCACTCAGATGTGTCCAGCTCTTTGAGACCCCATGGACTGCAGCATGCCAGGCCTCCCTGTCCATCACCAACTCCCAGAGCTTGCTCAAGCTCATGTCCATCAAGTCAGTGATGCCATCCAACCATCTCATCCTCTGTCATTCCCTTCTCTTCCTGCCCTCAATCTTTCCCAGCATCAGGGTCTTTTCCAGTGAGTCAGTTCTTTGCATCAGGTGGCCAAAGTTTTGGAGTTTTAGCTTCAGCATCAGTCCTTTCAATGAATATTCAGGACTGATTTCCTTTAGGATGGACTAGTTTGATCTTCTTGCAGTTCAAGTGACTCTCAAGAGTCTTCTCCAGCACAACAGTTCAGAAGCATCAATTCTTGAGCACTCAGCTTTCTTTATGGTCCACGTCTCACATCCATACATGACTATTGGAAAAACCATAGCTTTGACTAGATGGACCTTTGGTTGGCAAAGTAATGTCTCTGCTTTTTAATATGCTGTCTAGGTTGGTCATAGCTTTTCTTCCAAGGAGCAAGCGTCTTTTAATTTCATGACTGCAGTCACCATCTGCAGTGATTTTGGAGTCCAAGAAAGTAAAGTCTGTCACTGTTCCCGTTGTTTCCCCATCTATTTGCCATGAAGTGATGGACCATACTTGTGTTTATGCAAAGACTACATTTCTAAAACAAGGACAGTTTTTGTTGTTCTTTCTTTTGCTTTTTTTGATGTATTCGGTGGCTACCTCAATGATATTGAAGGATAGACACTTACAGTTGTTGGAAAGTTTTTCATTTTTGTAATCAGCTTAGGGGGAAAGGCCTCTTCCGAAGTTTTTATCAGACTCTGAGTATAAGCTATGGTTAGCTTAGTCAGACCCATGGCCTCCCATTTTGGTACTCTGTTTACAAAAACTTATGAGGATCTTCCCTAGGTTTCAGTCAGCAGCATTTTAGAGGTTGTAAGGTTAAAAAGCTTTGTGCTTCTCCAGAAACACCGATAACAGGGATAGATTGAGATATTTTCTATACCTCCTTGGTGTTTACCCCAGTATATTTGGCACCCATATTAGAAAGTCAGTCAACTTGTTTCCCACCGTGAAATTTACCCGAGCCTCCTGTGGGGAAATTAGTATTAGATGCCTTAACTCTAAAGGAGCCTCCTGGCTTTTTATAGGACATTGGGACAAGAGAAATATTCCTGCCATGGAAGTGGCTCTGGCTCCAAATTGGGTGCCCTTCTGACATTTTTCCTCCTCATGTAATTGCATAAATGCTTCTAAATATGTAATCTTACCTCGTTTTCTAGCTCTTTTGGAAAACACTTTTAAAATGTGAGATAATATAGTAATTGAGTGAACCATTCAGGGCCATCACTCTTCTGATCCTAATATATCTAATATACACCCCCAAAGAGCTTTCTTTTGGGATAGATGAAATATTTTCCATTTTCATAAGTTTGATTATACCAAAACACAAAAAGCATAAATTCCAACATTAATGGATACAAAACCATGACAAAACCCAGCAGACTGGTTCCCAACTTGGTAGACTTACCACACAAAAACAATGAATTAGCTCCCAACAAGCTGGTTCTAAATCAGGTAGAGTCCAATAGTTCCATTCTCTAGAAAGATGCTGCAACCAATTTGACTTGTCCTATAAAGGAAACACCTAAATTAAGGGGAGAATATGTACCTAGCATGCACACCAGAGCAACTTACCCTACAAAATCAAGTCTGTAGACTTACATCACAAAAGGACATACAAAACCACGACATAACACCAACAAAGGGGTTATCTAATCAGATGGACTTACCTGTGAAATAGTATCCATCAACTCATAGAAATTTGCCAGGTCCATGCTTCAGCTGCAGAGCGCTGGGGCAATGGGTGCTGCATCAGGGAATTTTGAAGGGAAAATCCTCAGGACAGATGGTCCTGGCAGCTGCTAGGGCCTTACCACAGTATTCCCTGACTAGGGCTGGCTAGCCCCGAGCAGCAAGGCTCCTGGTTGGCTAAGCCAACCCTGTTACTGAGTCCAACCTTGCTTTGCTCACCACATAGAGGGCAATGAATTGGAGTTGAGAATGCTGAGGCAAGGAATACATTTTTATTCAGAAAGTCAGCAGACTGAAAGGATGGCAGATGAATGTCTCAAAATAACCATCTAATCAGGGTCTGGATGCTAGGTTCTTTTTTAGAATGGAGAGAGGCGTGGGTGAGGAGGTAAAATAAAGAAGATTATTACTCTTAAAATCCCTCATGGAATGGCTAGCCTAAGGAAGGACATGTGTTAATTTCTCCCTGTTGCCATGCACAGGTGGACAAGGGCCTGAACAAGGCCTTCTTTTGGTTTAACATTTAGGCAGAGGGGCAAGGTTCTCCCGAGGCAGGCAATTATGCATTGCCAGTATCCTTTTTAAACAGAAGCAATGAGAAACAAAGGTTAACGTAAATTAAACAGATCTAATATGGAGTCATTCTTCCCTGAAACAAAATGAGAACCTTGCTGAGTATTCTCAGCAGTAGGTATTTCCTTTTCATCATTGTAAATATCATATCACTCCCTTCTGTTCTACAGAGTTTCTGCTGAAAAATCATCAGATGGCTTTTGTATATAGCTTTTTTTCTTTTCCCTGGCTGCTTTAAATAGTTTCTGTATATTTAATCTCTGCCATTTTAATGGTCATGTCTTGGTGTGTTCCTTCTTGTGTTTAGCAACTCTCTGTGCTTCCTGGACTTTGATACCTGTTTCCTTTTCAGGTTAGGGAACTGTTCAGCTACCATTTTTTCAAACATGTTCACAGCCCCTTTCTCTCTCCTCCTTCTAGGACTACTATAATGCAAGTATTAGTATGCTTATGTTGTCCTAAGAACTCTCTTAAATGGTCCTCATGTTTTTTCATTCTTTTTCCTGTTCATTGTCAGTGATTCCCACTACTCTTTCAGCTTGCTGATCCATTCCTTTGTATCATTTAGTATATTTTTCATTTCAGTTATTATCTTCTTCATCAAGTTTGTATTGTCTAGCTCTATTAAAAACTTCTAACTTCTTGTTCTATGCATCCATTCTTCTCTCAAGGCCTTTGAACTTTCTCAGGTAGATTGCCTATCTCCACTTCACTTAGTTCTTCTGGGGTTTTTGCTTGTTTGTTCATCTGGAATATGTTCCTCAGTTGCATCATTTTTATATAAGTTGCTGTTTTTATGTTTATGTGACTGGTAGGTTGCTTAGGTTTCCTGACCTTAGAGAAATGTTCTTCTGTAGGAGATACATGTGTCTCAGTACCAAACATATGTGTTTCTAGTCTATATACTTTACAGGCTCTCCCATGAAGGCTCTGTGGGTCCTTGTATTGTGGTAAGCTATGTGGGATATCTGGTAGGCTTGGTTGAACCCCAGTCTGGTTGGTTGCTAGGTCCTGACTTCTGTAGAAGTTGCTGAACTGGTGCTTCTAGCTCATTACGTGGCTGAGTGCAGAACTCCAGGCTTATACTAGCTCTCTGTTGGGTAGAGTAATGGTCCAGAAAACTCTGGGGCTATTGTCTACTCCTTGGTGGTTGAAACCAGGTCCTGGGATTGATGCCAGTTTCCTGGTGATAAAGTTGGTACCTTGAGTTTGATTGTAGGACATGGGGGTCACAGTTCAGTTCAGTCTGAAGTTTTGTCTGACACTTTGTGACCCATGGACTGCACAAGCCAGGCTTCCCTGTCCTTCACTATCTCCGAGTTTGCTGAAACTCCTGTCCATTGAGTTGGTGGTGCCATCCAACCATCTTATCCTCTGTTGTCCCCTTCTCCTTTTGCCTTCAATCTTTCCCAGCTTCAGAGTCTTTTCCAGTGAGTTATCTCTTCACAACAGGTGGTCAAGGTATTGGAATTTCAGCAGCTGTCCTTCCAATGAATATTTAGATTGATTTCCTTTAGGAATAACTGGTTTGGTCTCCTTGCAGTCCAAGGGACTCTCAAGAGTCTTCTCCAGTATCACAGTTCAAAAGCATCAATTCTTTGGTGCTTAGCCTTCTTTATGGTCTAACTATAACATCCATATGTGACTACTGGAAAAATCATATATTTGATTTTATGGATCTTTTTTGACAAAGTGCTGTCTCTGCTTTTTAATACACTGTCTAGGTTGGTCATAACTTTTCTTCGAAGGAGTGAGCAAATTTAATTTCATTGCTGTAGTCATCATCTGAAGTGATTTTGGAGTCCAAGAAAATAAAATCTGGCACTGTTTCCACTTTTCCCCATCTATTTGCCATGAAGTTTTGGGTCCTCATGCCATGATCTCTGTTTTCTGAATACTGAGTTTTAAGCCAGCTTTTTCACTCTCCTCTTTCATCCTCATCAAGAGGTTGCTTAGTTGTTGACTGATTTCTGCCATTAGAAGAGTATCATCTGCATATCTGAGGTTGTTGATGTTTCTCCCAGCAGTTTTGATTCTAGCTTGTGATTCATCCAGTCCATCGTTTTGAATGATGTACTCTGCATATAAATTTTAAGCAGGGTGACAATATACACCCTTATTGTACTCCTCCTCCAATTTTGAACCAGTCCATTGTCCCATGTCTGGTTCTAACTGTTGCATGTTACCCTCCATATAGGTTTCTCAGGAGGCAGGTAATATGGTGCGGTATTTTCATTTCTTTAAGAATTTTCAACAATTTTCCTTGTAGTGATCCACACAGTCAAAGGCTTTAGTGTAGTTAATGGAGCTGAAAGAGGTGTTCTGCTCAAATTCTCTTGTTTCTTCTATGATCCAATGGATGTTGGCAGTTTGTTTTCTGGTTCCTCCTCTTTTCTAAATCCAGCTTGTACATCTAGAAGTTCTCAGTTTATGTTCTGGAAGTTCTCAGTTTTACTTTTGAAGCCTTGCTTGGAGGATTTGGAGCGTTCCCTTGCAAGCATGTGAAATGAGTGCAATTGTACAGCAGTTTTAACTTTGTTGGCATTGCCCTTCTTTGAAATTGGAATGAAAACTCACATTTTCTAGTCCTGTGGCCACTGCTGAGTTTTCCAAATTAGTTGGCATATTGAATGAAGCACTTTAACAGCATCATCTTTTAGGACTTGAAATAGGTGACCTGGAATTCCAACACCTCCACTAGCTTTGTTACTTTGTGTATAGTAATGCTTCCTAAGTCCCTTTGACCTCACACTCCAGGATTTCTGAGGCTAGGTTAGTGATCATATCATTGTGGTTATCTGGGTCATTAAGAACTTTTTTGTACAATTCTTCTGTGTATTCTTGCACCTCTTCTAAATGTCTTCTGCTTCTCTTGACTGCTTACTATTTCTGTACTTTATTATTCCTATTTTTGCATGAAATGTTCCCTTGGTATCTCTGATTGTCTTGAAGAGGTCTGTCGTTTTTGCCATTCTACTGTTTTTCTCTATTTCTTTGCAATGTTCACTTAAGAAGACTGTCTTATCTCTCCCAGCTATTCTTTGAAACTCTGCATTCAGTTAGGTATATCCTTTCCGTTCTCCTTTGAATTTCACTTTTCTTTCTCAGCCTCTTGTAACGCCTCCTGAGAACTATTTGCCTTCTTGTATTTCTTTTTTTGGGGATGGTTTTGGTCACTGCCTCCTGCATAGTGTTATGAACCTGCGTCCATAGTTCTTCAGGCACTTGTCTATGAGATCTAATCCCTTGAATCTATTTGTCACTTCCATTGTATAATCATAAGGGAGTTGATTTAGGTCATACCTGAATGGCTTAGTGATTTTCCCTACTTTCTTCATTTTAAGTCTGAATTTTGCATTAAGGAGCTCATCATCTGAGCCACAGCCAGCTCCAGGTCTTGTTTTTGCTGGTTACTTCTCCATCTTCAGCTGCAAAGAATATTCAATCTGATTTCGCTATGGACTAACTGGCGATGTCACGTGTAGAGTCGACTCTTGTTTTGTTGGAAGAGGGTGTTTGCTATGACCAGTGTGTTTAATTTTCTGATCTTACTCTCAAATGAAATTTAACAATCTTTTGTACTTTCTTCCCCTCAGGATAACTGTTTTTGATGACATATTTTATAGCTGATTGTTTTGTGTATCCCTTAACTTCTTACGTGGATATAGATGGTGTTACTATTTCTTGTCTTTTAACCTTCCTACTAGCTGTGTGTGTGGATGTTTTCTCCATTTACTAAATGTTTGTTTTACTGTTGACTTTTTTCATTTTGTAGTTTTCATGTTTCTAGTTTTCAACATTTCTTTTTTCACCTTGAGATGTTCTTGCAATATTTCTTGCAAAGCTGGTTTCATGGTGCTGACCTGTTTTAGTTTTTGCTTGTCTGTAAAGCTTTTGATCTCTTTATCAAACTTAAATTATTGTCAAGATGAAGCTCACATTACTCGTCTCACAACTGGCCAATGAATCGGAGATTGGATGCTGAGGCAAGGAATATGACTTCATTTGGAAAGCTGGCAGACCCAGAATATGGCAGACTAATGTCTCCTAATAACCAACTTATTGGGGCCTGGATGCCAGGTTCTTTTTAGAATAAGGAAGGGAGGTGAGCAGGTAAAGTAAAAAGGGCGTGCCTCTTACAAATCTCTCCTGGAATGACTGATTTTGGTGGGGAGGAATGTGTTAATTTCTTTCTTCCTGTAGCCATCCACAGGTGGACTAGTCCTGTTCAAAGGCATTTTGGTTTAACATTCAGGCTGAGGAGTAAGTTTCCCCGAGCCAGGCCATTATGTATGGACAGTATCCTTTTAGTGAATTAAAGCAATAGGAAGCATAGGTTAAAAGAAACAGATTCAACGTGGAGTCAGTTCTTCCCTGTAACAGTTCCCCACTATAAATGTCCATTCCATAATCTTATGGAAAATGGGGTAATGACCATTTAATTGCTTTATGTTGTGTCTTGTCAGATGAATCTCTCTAGGAATGTCCACTGTTGGTGCCAGTGTTCCAAATGTTCCTTCTTTTGTTCCTGTGTTGAAAGTGTCTACTTTATACCTGTAGACTTAAAAAATATTACACACTAAGTTAAGAGTTATGTTTTAAGAGGTGGGAATTTTGAGGACTTCAAGCCTGGGAGGCAACATGTCAAGTTAAGGAATTTAGTGCTTTTTTATGTATGGGAAGATGCAAAACTCTGGGCTCAATGAAATTATTTCTTTGATACGCACCTCAGCTGTCTGGGGGCCTGTATCCCATGTTCTGAGTTTCCTCAGGGCTCACCATAGCGGGTGACTATAGTCTAATGGCTGCTGCTGTTACTGCTAAATCACTTCAGTCATGTCCGACTCTTAGTGACCCCATGAACCACAGCCTACCAGGCTCCTCCGTCCATGGGATTTTCCAGGCAAGAAAACTGGAATGAGGGGCCATTGCCTTCTCCACTAATGGCTGCTAGATGGCAGGTATCTTTCTCCTTCCTGAGTTTCTTCAGAGATCACTGGCTCACAATGGAGGGCTACCTCAGATCCTTTCCTACTGGACAGTAATTTGACCATATTTCATGATCAAATTTGGTCCCATGTTTCTGGGAGGTTCATCCCAGATCAGGTGAAAATTCTTGATATGCCACTTCAGGTGTTAAATTTTGTATTCAGCAACATTGATAATGGGCCTCCCTGGTGGCTCAGACGATAAGGAATCTACCTGCAATGCTGGAGACTCTGGGTTCGTACCCTGGGGTGGGTAAGTCCCCTGGAGAAGAGAGCGGCTACCCACTCCAGTATTCTGGCCTGGAGAATTCCATGGACAGAAGAGGCTGGTAGGCTACAGTCCATGGGGTCACAAAGAGTTGGACAGGACTGAGTGACTTTCACTTTCCATTGATAATTAAAGATTGTCTGGATCTTGTCTGATTGTGATCCAGGAGCTGCTTTCCCTTGTTGCATCCTCCCATACCTAGAATCACACTATTAGAATTATTTTATGTTATACATGTGACTTATTTCCTCAAGATGTTTAGTCATAGAAGTTTTGTTGGAGGTCTGGTTATACACTGGGTACTGTAAGAGATAACAATCTTATTAATAAGATAGCATATAAGTAATGCAGCTAGTAACATCGACAAAGTCATAGGGAAGCAGGGAGACAGAAATCACAAACATTTGAAAACAAAGAGCAAGTTAAAACAATGATTAATCCAGTTGTAATTCAGTTGCTATCATCCAGCAATCAAATGAGCCGTAACAGATTCAGTTAGCTATCTGCAGCTTCACTGTACCAGCCATGGGTTCCTAGACATGCACAGCTTACTCTTGGAGACAAGCGTATGTTACTGGCAGGATCAGTCAGGTCGAGAGAAGAAGATAAATGTTTCAATTCTGCTTACAAAGGTGTAATGTCCCAAATTGCAGTAAGTCATAGTTAAAGGGGAAGATTTTCTTTATACCTGGCACACATGGATTTAAACCAGTGATTTTTTTAGATAGAAACCATAAAAATTATAACCAAATTACCAGTTCACTTGGCCTCTGAGAGTTTGTCCATAGAGAAGGATGAACGCTGATGAATAGATGCCTTCAAATTGTGATGCTGCAGAAGACTCTGGAGAGTCCTTCGGACCGCAAGGAAATCAAATCAGTCAATTTTAAAGGGAATGAGCCCTGAATGAATATTAGAAGGACTGATGCTGAAGTAGAAGCTCCAATACTTTGACCAACTGATGCAATCAGCTCACTCATTGGAAAAGATTCTGATGCTGAGACATATTGAGGAGAGGAAGAGATAGGAGTGTCAGGGTGAGATGGTTGGATAGCATCACTGACTCAATGGCATGAGTTTGAGCAAACTCTGGGAGATAGTAAAGGACAGAGAAGCCTTTCGGGCTACAGTCCATGGGATTACAAAGAATCAGACATGATTTAGCAACTCAACAAGAACAAAAATAACCTAAGAACATTTGTTACTCATTTGACAGCTTTTCCATTAGCATACCAAGTGAACCTAATTAGTTTAATATCTCCCTTTGGTGTAGTTTAGGGGCCCTTTGAAGCGTTTCAAAGTTAGGTAGAGGTCAAAGGAACTTCATTATATTTTGATTTGGGAAGTTTTATGAAAAGAATATCAAAGTTTTGAAACACAACAGGATTTTAGGTCAGTGTGAGTCAGTAGATATTCACTTAGCCAAAGTAACAATAAAATATTTTTAAGACAAATATAGAACAGATCACTTAAGAGGTAAAGAAACTTAAAATCTGTAATCAAAGGCAATGCAATCTTAAGAAAATTTGTCTTTTTAATAGTGAGAAAAGTCAAATGCAAGTTTTGCACCAGCGTATTTTTAAAGTTTATTTATTCAAACTTATTTAAATGTAATCCTCACTGATTTGGGGGCCCACTTTCCACAAACTTTCTATCACTTAACTTATTTTAGCACAATTCTAACTTTCAATTATGGAATATCTGAAGAGATCCTAAAATATAATTATTCCTAAAAGTTCACCCAAAGCTCTTATCTCATTTTCATTTTCTTGCCTTGCTGATGAATTTATAACAGAACAAGATTTTATTTCACTTATATTAAACCAAGGCACAATAAAAGTATTATACTTAGTGGTGATGATTCCTAACATATGTCTGTATTATATTAATTAGATCAATTAACAAACATTAATACCAGTATTAATTTAATATTAACTCCCAGTTCACATGAACTTGACACTTATTTAGTTTAATTTATGTTGTATTTAGAATTGTTTGGTTTGTAATTTCTTACTTTTCTTTAGTCAATTAAATAGAGCTCTTTTACAGATCAACCACAGAAATGTTATCCAAAGACAAAGATATATACAAACAGACAGAGACCTCATTTCTCATTTCAAGATTTCAGCCCTAAATCAGGTACAGAAATGTAAAACCCATCAGATTACAAAGGAGGTTGGATTAAAAGTGGGTTTTGGCAGATGGAATAAGTCAAACTCACTTGGTTAGATGGCTGAATATTTGCAGAAAAGATACTTAGGATTTGTATTTACCTAGAACAAGCCAACTTCTAAATTACTTTCTCTTCTTTAAAATTTGCACTTTAAAAGGATGGCAGAGATAGGGTTCCTGAGAAGACCAGGTAGGACATTTGCATCTCAAAGATACAGGCAACTTTGTCCTAGGATGACTTTGATTTCCCCTTAGTTTAATACTGCCACGCCTCTTAAGCTAAAAAGGAAAGGTTTGGGGAGTGGGAGCAGAGGCTGCGCGGTGCAGGAGCGGCTGAGAGAAGATACCCCACGTCCAAGGTCAGGAGAGGAGATACCCCACGTCCAGGGTAAGGAGCAGTGGCTGACTTTGCTGGAGCAGCAGTGAAGAAATACCCCACATCCAAGGTAAGGGAAACCCAAGTAAGATGGTAGGTGCTGAGAGAGGACATCAGAGGTCAGACAGACTGAAACTACAATCACAGAAAACTAGCCAATCTAATCACATGGACCACAGCCTTGTCTAACTCAATGAAACTAAGCTATGAAGTGTGGGGCCACCCAAGACGGCTGGGTCATGGTGGAGAGGTCTGACAGAATGTGGTCCACTGGAGAAGGGAATGGCAAACCACTTCAGTGTTCTTGCCTTGAGAACCCCATGAACAGTATGAAAAGGAAAAAAGATAGGACACTGAAAGATGAACTCCCCAGGTCAGTAGGTGCCCAATATGCTACTGGAGATCAGTGGAGAAATAACTCTAGAAACAATGAAGGGATGGAGCCAAAGCAAAAAAAACACCCAGTTGTGGATGGGACTGGTGATAGAAGCAAGGTCTGATGCTGTAAACAGCAATATTGCATAGGAACCTGGAATGTTAGGTCCATGAATCAAGGCAAATTGCAAGTGGTCAAACAGGAGATGGCAAGAATGAATGTCAACATTTTAGGAATCAGCAAACTAAAATGGACTGGAATGGGTGAATTTAACTCAGATGACCATTACGTCTACTACTGTAGGCTAGAATCCCTTAGAAGAAATGGAGTAGCCATCACAGTCAACAAGAGAGTCCAAAATGCAGTACTTGGATGCAGTCTCAAAATGACAGAATGATCTCTGTTCATTTCCAAGGCAAACCATTCAATATCATGGTAATCCAAGTCTATGTTCTGACCAGTAATGCTGAAGAAGCTGAAGTTGAATGGTTCTATGAAGACCTACAATTCCTTCTAGAATTAACACCCAAAAAAGATGTCCTTTTCATTATAGGGGACTGGAATGCAAAAGTAGGAAGTCAAGAAACACCTGGAGTAACAGACAAATTTAGCCTTGGAGTACAGAATGAAGCAGGGAAAAGGCTAATAGAGTTTTGCCAAGAGAATGCACTGATCATAGCAAACACCATCTTCCAACAACATAAGAGAAGACTCTACACATGGACATCACCAGATGGTCAATACCAAAATCAGATTGATTATATTCTTTGCAGCCAAAGATGGAGAAGCTCTATACAGTCAGCAAAAACAAGACCAGGAGCTGACTGTGGCTCAGATCATGAACTCCTTATTGCCAAATTCAGACTTAAATTGAAGAAAGTAGGGAAAACCACTAGACCGTTCAGGTATGACCTAAATCAAATCCCTTATGATTATACAGTAGAAGTGAGAGATAGATTTAAGGAACTAGATCTGATGGACAGAGTGCCTGATGAACTATGGGCGGAGGTTTGTGACATTGTACAGGAGCCAGGGATCAAGACCATCCCCTAGATAAAGAAATGCAAAAAAGCAAAATGGCTGTCTGAGGATGCCTTACAAATAGCTGTGAAAAGAAAAGAAGCGAAAAGCAAAGGAGAAAAGGAAAGATATACCCATTTGAATGCAGAGTTCCAAAGAATAGCAAGGAGAGATAAGAAAGCCTTGCTCAAGGATCAGTGCAAAGAAATTGAGAAAAACAATAGAATGGGAAATACTAGAGATCTCCTTAAGAAAATTAGAGATACAAAGGGAACATTTCATGCAAAGATGGGCTCAATAAAGGACAGAAATGGTATGGACCTAACAGAAGTGGAAGATATTAAGTGGTGGCAAGAATATACAGAAGAACTATACAAAAAAGATCTTCATGACCCAGATAATCACGATGGCGTGATCACTCACCTAGAGCCAGACATCCTGGAATGTGAAGTCAAGTGAGCCTTAGGAAGCATCACTACGAACAAAGCTAGTGGAGGTGATGGAATTTCAGTTGAGCTATTTCAAATCCTAAAAGATGATGTTGTGAAAGTGCTGCACTCAATATGCCAGCAAATTTGGAAAAGTCAGCAGTGGCCACAGGACTGGAAAAGGTCAGTTTTCATTCCAATCCCAAAGAAAGGCAATGCCAAAGAATGCTCAAACTACTGCACAATTGCACTCATCTCACACGCTAGTAAAGTAATGCCCAAAATTCTCCAAGCCAGGCTTCAACAATACATGAACTACCAGATGTTCAAGCTGGTTTTAGAAAAGGCAGAGGAACCAGAGATCAAATTGCCAACATCTGCTGGATCATTGAAAAAGCAAGAGAGTTCCAGAAAAACATCTATTTCTGCTTTATTGACTATGCCAAAGCCTTTGACTGTGTGGATCATGGCATGGCTCATAGTTTCATTGAGTTAGACAAGGCTGTGGTCCATATGATCAGATTGGTTAGTTTTCTGTGATTGTGGTTTTCAGTCTGTCTGCCCTCTGATGGAGAATGATAAGAGGCTTATGGAATATTCCTGATGGGAGAGACTGACTGAGGGGAAAACTGGGTCTTGTTCTGATGGGCAGGGCCATGCTCAGTAAATCTTGAATTCAATTTTCTGTTGATGGGTGGAGCTGTGTTCCCTCTCTGCTATTTTCCTGAGGACAAACTATAGTGGAGGTAATGAAGGTAATGGTGACCTCCTTCAAAAGATCCCATGCATGTACTGCTACACTCAGTGCCCCCAACTCTGCAGCAGCTCACCAGGGACCTGCCTCCACTGGAAACTCCCTCCTGGGAGGGGCTGTTGGTGGGAAAAACAGAATCTTGCCCTTGCTCAGTAAATCTTTAATCCAATTGTCTGCTCAAGGATGGGGTTGCACTTCCCCCCTGGTAATTTTTTGGGCTGAGGCGACCCAGCCCTCCAAGAGGGTTTACACCAAGGGGGACCTTCTCGATTGCTGCTGCCAGTGCCTCTCTGCTTGTGGTGAGCCCCTGCTGATCCACACCTCCATGGGAGACCCTCCAACACTAGCAGATAGTTTTGGTTCAGTCTCCTGTGGAGTCACTGCTCCTTTCCTCTGAGTCTTGGTATGTACAAGGTTTTGTTTGTGCCCTCCAAGACTGGAGTCTCTGTTTCCCCCTAGTCGTGTGGAAGTTGTAATCAAATCCCGCTGGCTTTCAAAGTCAGATTCCCTGGGAATTCTCAGTCCCTTTATTGAACCCCCAGGCTGGGAAGCCTGACGTGGGGTTCAGAACCTTCACAACAGTGGGAGAATGTCTTTGGTATTATTAGTCTCCAGTTTGTGGGTCATCCACCTAGAGGGTAGCACAAATCACTCAGTTGTGTCCAACTCTTTGCCACCTCATGGACTGTAGTCCACCAGGCTCCTCTGTCCATGGAATTCTCCAGGCCAGAATACTGGAGTGAGTAGCGATTCTCTTCTCCAGGGGATCTTCCCAACCCAGGGATCAAACCCAGGTCTCCCGCATCGCAGGTGGATTCTTTACCATCTGAGCACCAGAGGGAAGCTCACCTGGTGGATATGGGATTTGATTTTATCGTGATTGTGCCCCTCCTACCGTCTCACTGTGGATTCTCCTTTGTCTTTGGATGTAGGATACTTTTTTTGGTAGGTTCTGGCATCCTCCTTTGAGGATTGTTCAGTGGCTAGTTGTGATTTTGGTCAGATTTTATCTTTCTTGAGTCTGGTGTCTGCCTCCTGGTGGGTGAGGCTAGTCCCAAGGCTGGAGCAGGCTCTGTGGAGGGCAGGGTTAGGGCCCAGGGAGTCCGGGACTTGTGCCTGCCCACTGGTGAGTAGAGTTGGCTTCTGGGCCCTCTAGTGGGCAGAGCCACATTCTGCTATACGATAAGGGGGTTTCAGGGCAGCCTGTCTGTTGATGATTGGGGCTGTGTCCCCACACAGTTAGTTGCTTGGCTAGAGGCATCTCAGCACTGGCTCCTACAGGCTTTGGGTGACCCCAGGTCTTAGCACTAATGAGCTAGAGGGAAGATTCCACAATGGCACTTGAAGTAGTAATGTCCACATTGTAGAAGCTCCCCAAAATGGCTGCTACCAGTGTCTGTGTTCCTAGGGTGAACTGCGATTACCTCCTGCCTCTCCTGGGCAATTTCCAAAATCAGCAGGTATGCCTGACCTGGGCTTCTCTCAAATCACAGCTTCTGCCCTGAATCTTGGAGCATGTGAGATTTTGTGTACATCATTTAATGGTGAAATCTCTATTTCTTTTAGCCCTCTGTGACTCCCAAAAGTAAGCCCCACCAGCCTTCTAAGCCATGTGCTCTGGGGCGTGCTTTCCTGGTGCAGATACAACTATACAGGCCAGTGACCTCTTTATGTAAATGATTGGTGGGATTGATGAGATGTGTATTTATCACTGAGATTTTTTTCAGATGTCTTCATTTCCAACAAAAGCTAAATCATACAGGTTTGATTTAATTATCCACCAGAGAGAATTTTACCTTCAAAGGGAACAGACCTTTTCTGATTTCTGCAACTCTGAGTATAACTGCAAAGAACACATCAAGGGGGGTTTGAAAGTTACCCAGAAACTGCTGAATGGAGCAGCTGCTTTCTGCTAAATGTCTCTACCTCAGTGTTGCTTAATTTTGAACTCAAGTTAAGGATTCTAGAAATATACTTGATGCCTTCTAGCTGACACTATAACCAACCCTTGAGGGGCAAAATGAACATAGGGTAATGCTGCTTTGATTCATGAAACGGGAATAGTTGTAAAGACCAAAAATGACAGTGAATATTTGTGTAGAACAAAAATGATAGAGTTGAGTTTGTGGGAAATCACAGCCACTTACCTGCTGTGACTTCATTCAATTAAAAGGGATGCACCTTCTGCTGTCCAATAGTAAAAATGAAACTGACTTCCATTTGTAGAAGTCATAATTCAGGCGTCCATCAAGGATGCAAAACAGCCTGTGTCCTGAAAAGAGGTTTATGACTTTGCCAAAAAACCATTTTGGATTCATTAGCAGTTAGTTGAAATAACAGATTCCGTGACATTGCCAGTTCCTGCCAAATGTATGTCAGGTGTCAAATGTACAAGACCCTTATGTTTATACAGACACTTGTGAGAATGTTAGAGCCTTTCATTGAGACCCAATCTTGTATGTGAACCTAGTCTTAGATACATATGGGAATCTGCAAAATAAAATTCATAGTTGCCTTCTCTTTAATCCTAATCTCTTTAATCCTAAACTTGTAATACTGAGAATCCTTTCCTAACAGTACATAATGTGAGGCTCGAATTGGGTTTTGAAATGTTTAAAAAAGTAAATTGGTTTGCTTTTTTTTTTTTTAAACAAAGTGTTTAAAATTGGCAAGGGGCAAATAACTTTGTCTTCAGCTATGTATGTGAAAAGTAATCTTTCTCCCAGTAATCTTTTAGCACTTAAAAACAATGTCTTTAAACCATTTTATATTTAGCTTTGTAACCTATCTTTAGCAACTAAAGTCAGAGTATATTACATTCTGTGGACAAAGCTGACTGCTTAAAAAAAATTAACAGTTTAGAGATATATAACTTTAAAGTATGCTTATATCAACCTAATTGTCCTTTATTTTGGCTCATCTAATTTACAAACATGATTTCTGAAGTCAAACAGTATTTGTAATGGCAATGTCCAAAGCAATTTTGGCTGAGTGAAGTGCTATTTGTTGAACAAAAATGTAGTTGTTTGTGCAAGTTTAAACATTTCATAAGGCCAGCTGAGTTCCTTTCAACCTACTTACAAAATAATTATTGGCAAATGAAATGGGCTGAGGGGTAGAGACAAGACATTTCAAGCTTCTGAGATTTATAAAACCAAATTCTTCAGCCATCGAAAGTAAAATCAAAAGGTCACAGACAATTAAAAGGTACAGGTTTAAATCTCAGGATTAAAAAAAGTTCCGACAAGAAGAATATTTACAATGGAACAATGAGGAAAATGTTTCGTTACAGTCAGAAACACGGAAAATATGCTGTTGAAAATTGTTGGCTCTGAAATAAATAAAATCCAGACTGAGACTATTAAAAATATCAAAGTGATCTATGTGCCAACTCTATCTTGTTCTGTTGTTATAAAGATAATCCATTATTGAATATAATGCTGTTCTGGTTAACTTATCAAAGACATTTTCCACTTGCAAGCTGTTGTTTACCATATACTATATATTCTTCTCTTAACAATTTTAGGACACTTCCATCAGAGAACCATAGGCACAGAGAGAGAAGGAAATTGAAACATATTTTAACTTCCTAACCAGGGTACAGATCCCTTCCAACCTAGTCGTTCGACTCACTCATAATTGATGCTCAGTAGAACTGAGATTTTTTTTTTTTGGATGGCAAAATAATAGATTAAAAAATACTTTGGGATGTTTGTAGCCTGTTAGGTGAAAGAAAGCATTCTTGTGCACTGGCTGCCTAGACTGAAACCCACTAGTGATGGAGCTCACCACCTTGCAAGGAAACCCATTCTCTCAATGGGTAGCTTGACAGTTAGGAAGGTATGTGCTAAATTGAGCTTTGTACCAACAGACCCTGGATTTGTCTTTTAGAATGTTCCTCCATTCTTCATTAGCTTAGTTTTCTGAAGCTTACTTTTCTGTGTCCTGTATGGTTTCTTCTCCATGTGGCAATCTCATTTCACCTCTATTTCTACTATCCTTTAATGCCGTAAGGGGTTTTAAAAATTCATATCTATTGAATGAGCTTAACTATTAAATATTCAATTTTGCCCTTAAAATAAAACAGCATTTTCAAACGATGATATTCAGAAAACAAGAGTTATAGCATTCAATTGGATTCAATTTGCGATTACCCCTTTGTAATTAGACTAGCATTGACTAACAACAGATATTTAGGGGAGAAAATAGGATAGAACATCTAATCTTGCCAACACTGTGTATATTTGAGGGGAGGGGGCATGATAAATTTTTATAATGAAATGCATGTGCTCTAAGACAATGAACTTGGTGTTTCAAAGTACTGAGGTCTAGTAGTTTAAAAGCCATGGGATTAATTTTAGGTCATGTTTTAGAAATAATGCTACAATCTAAGCATCTTGTTGGTAAGAAATAACTGCTGTCCTGAATGAATAAAACAAGGGACTGACTCAAATATGTTAAATTTTTTTCTAGTGGTTATATACTTGGCACCTTTTGGAGCTCTAACTAACACATCCAGGATAATTTCATTTCAGGAGACTTTGTGAAGTCTCCAGAATGGCGCCTCCACTCCCACATCCATGCAAGAACACAAAGCCAAGGGGTACACTAAAAAAAGAGACTGTTTTATTGTGACATTTATGACATGGACCCCTTATTGACAGGAATGACCGAGGGTAGTCTTGGCATATTGCACAGGTGTGATGAAGGATGCACTGGTGATCCTCTGGCTGCTGAGGCTGCTTCCTGGTCCTTCCAGACCTCCATGCACGCGTGGGCCAGTCACAGAAATTTCCTTACCACTTGGTGTATACATTTAAGAAGTCTTTGGTCTTAATAAGCACCATTACAAACCCTCACATTAAGGGCATTATTATTCTAGTTTATAAATGTTTCAATGATAAAAAATAGCACGATTACAGTATACACACACTTAATTTACATGTAAGGTATTATACTCATAACTGAGATAAGCTACTGCACTAACTTTGGTTGATTGAAAAAAATTAATGAAGTATTTGAACTGAATACTTGTAATTTGGTTTCTAAGTTGTGTAAATATTACAGTGCATTTATAAATCTAGTTTGAGAATTTACTAGCACCAAATAGATATTATAAATGGCCAACCTAATACTTGCATTTGGAGAAGCAAAGTTTTACAATTTGAAAAAACAGAACAGTCCATCGTTTGAAAGCACATTCCTGTACGTCTGCTAGAAGGATGGCATGTCAGCATGAATGGCCAACCCCCAGTGGAAATACATGTCCCCGTTTTCAAGAATCAACACATATGACAAGGTAGCTTAGCTACATACATGAGAAGCCTGAGAAAGTGGTTGTTTTGAACTAGGGTAGTCACCTGTACCTTGCTTTTGTAATACAAGAATAGTGCTTATTTATAGAAATTTACGTGGTGAAAGACTGTACCTATAATATGAAGATTCTGATTGGGGGAAAAATTCAGTTCTACCTATCTATCTTGGTTTTTTTAATTATTTGGTCTCTGGATGGTGAATTAATGAAGCAAAATCTGAATTTTCATCTTCAGATTATCACCCAGTTCACCACTGAGGTAGTCTTTGTCATATTTATCTTCTAGCTGATTAAGTTCTTTCTTTTTATAAAGTGGAGTACTACTGATTTGTAATGAATAGGTTCCAGCCACTGGCTTCTTCTTTGTGAAGTGGAGGTAGCTGATCCCTTCCTTTTGGTTGATTTTAAAGAAGCCGTTTTCATTTCCAGATTCAATCAAGTATCTGTTGTGATTCGTCAGAGTCGTGAGGGCCGGAAGGAGTTCTAGGATTCGGACCTTGTTACTGATGTGGGAAATATTGAAAGCGAACATGGCTGTCTTCTCAACATCCCAACTTGCAAGACTCACATTGGCTTCTATCTCAGGTTGATCCTGGAAAGACATATGGCAATGTGTGAATATAAAAGGTAAATATGCCACTTACTAAAGAAAAACTGACTCAAGTCTCACTCAGATACAACTTTCTTCTCATGTTGCATATACTCTATTGAAAATGAATATTCATAAAATACTGTTTAAGCCACAACTGTTACATTAGCACATATTTATCATACTAAACATGTCAAGAAGGAAGTGGAAATCACTTGTATTTGGTCTTCTATTGCAGTGGGTCTCAAAGTGTCCCCCAGTCAACAGCATCAGCATCATCTGGGCATCTGTTAGAGATGGAAGTTCTTGGTGCCACCCGAGACCTACTGAATCCAAAACCCTGGGGATGTTTCCCAGAAATCCATTTCAACAGGTCTTCCAGATGATTCAGATGCATACTCAAGTTTGAGAATGACTGTTTTCATATATTATTTTCTTTCCAAAGACTTATCTCATTTCCCAAACCACAACAGATGGGTTGCAGCACTGATGCTAAGAAAGAACCAGTTTATTTCCATTTTGTTCACCGACGCAAAACCATCTCACCAAAGGACACACCTATGAACCTACTTCCTGGCTCTGATGATCTGCTAATATTCAATGCTTTTCACCTGGCTTCTTGCTTGCCTCTCTGGGACCACATGTGCTGGTTCTCCAGGCCCGCAGCCAGAGGTCTGAGTATCTGCATTTCTGAGTTGACTGAAAGGCTGCAGCAGCCGTGGGCAAAGAAAACCAGGCTGCTTGAGCTCCATGTTGTTTTTGTCTAGAATCCAAGTTCCCTCACACTCCACATGGCTCTTTCGGTAGAGAAGCCTCTAGCTTTCAGAACTTGGCATCCTTGTGTACGGAGCACTATGTCACTTCACTACTCTGCCTACTTGCTCTCCTGGATCTCAGACTTTGTCCTTTCATCAGACATTGGGCGGGTGTTTAACTTTCTTTTTGGCGAGACAGAGGAAATGAGCAAGTATGTGAATACCTTTGAATGGCCACTCCCTAAAAGCAGCAAGAAACTCCAGAGAGCCCCACAGACTTGTAAAATGCAGCCTAGAGCTCAGGGAATGTCTGGATTTTCTCCCTAGGGAGCGTTTTCATACTGTGGAGCATCCTTGGAGGAAAGCACAGGAATCTGGAGGGCCTTCCTGCAGTAGGAGGCACCAGGAGAAGCCACCTTCTCACCCACCTCAATGTTGGAGGCGTCTGTTTCATTTGTGCTCCTCCGCTTCCTGCCGCGTTTGGGGTAGCCGTTGATCTTACACTCATAACAAGCCTCTGGGGAGAGTGAGTTGTCATCCATTTCACTGCTGGCAGGTGGCTCTGGGTTTCCCCGGCCCATGCCCATTCCAGAAACACAGTGCCTGTGGTGGAAGGGGCGCAGAGATATTTTTCATTAGAATTGGGAGATGGAGGAGGAGCAAGAGTTCTGGTGAAGCCCGGATCCTGCCTGGTGACATTCAGCCCTTGATTACGTGTCCACTGGATGATGGGCTGGTGCTGAGAACCACACTGAAGCCCTCTGTGTTTGGTCTTAAATTCTCAGTTCCCTGAGTTGATTGATTTCTTTTTACTGTCTCTGAAGGCCCTATTTTGCATATTTACTTGCCCCTTTATTTCCCAAACGTAATGTGGCAGGTGTTTTGCCGAACTGGTGGAGAGGAGACAAGGAGTGGAAACAAGAGAACAGCGGAAGAGGAGGGGGAGATCATGTGACTTGGGGAGCTGAATAAAAATTGCCTTCTTCTTATAAAATAGGCTCCACAGGAGTGAAAAAGGTATGTGACGTCAGTGTTCCGTTCCCTGCCCTCTTCCTGTTTCACTGATACCATTACAGCCACCTCCAGTCCCGCCAGCACCGCCTTTCACCACCCCAGCTTCTGAGCAATCTCTCCTATTATCAGACCTCTCACTTTGGCTCCTGAAGATAGAAAGAAAGCTCTAGGTAATAACTTAGGTTGATTTGGAAATATATTGTGAAGATATGCAGTGTATTAAATACATGTATCAGAGCTTGCCCAACTGTGGGAAATTGTTTCAAGTCATTCAAAACCACTAGGTCCACTGGCTCTGACTCATGTGAGGCTGGATAAACAAACCCATGCCCAAGAGAGAACTAGTTCAGCTGTTTTTCTTTGCCTTTCAGTTTTTAAAGCCAAGTTATGGAAGGAGGCTTGCATGTCTCACAAGTACCTTGTTTTGTTATTCTGCTTACTATTTCATAGGTCACTTGGAATGTATTTATCAGGCTCCTCTTTCAAAATGTTTTGAAATATCTGAGTGATCTTAAAAGAATCTTTATATTAGGATAGGGTTGTCCACTCTAGTGATTCACAGAGGAGCCCAAACTGTTATAAATGGGTGAATTTCTATTAATGGGTCTATTAATAGGTCATAATGTAGACTAAATACTATTCATTTCTCTCATATTAGTTGATCTGTTTTGTATAACTCATTTTCCTTTATGCCCTTAAGATTCAAAATACAATGCCATTAACATATATATATATATATATATATTTTTTTTTTTTTTTTTGTATTTTGCAACAATTTACAGGTTTCTAGTATTTTCTGAAGGCTTCCCTGGTGGCTCAGAGGGTAAGGGAATCCTGCTGAGCACAACACATTTCCTTCCCTCATCCTTTAATTTTGTACCATGAAATGTGTAGAAATAATATGGATGAAATGATAAGTGCTCATTCTTTGTGTGTGTGCATTCACATAATTATGAAATTGTTGGAAGAAAACCCCAAATTCACAGGCTTTGGTTCCTTTCTCAGAACTCCCAGTATTTTTATATGCCTGGAACACCACTTACAAGAAGTGTGACTATAAAGTCCCACTGGCCACAAGCCAGTTTGGAGTGTCACAATTTTTGCTGGGAAAATGATTCTGGCATTAAATTTATAAAGAATGAGTCTACTGAGAGCCAGACACAAACATCTGGGAATTTGAGTCCTATTGCTGGCATTCTGTGTGCTTCCCATGAAACATTCCTTTACCTTCTACACACCCCAAAATGAATCACTTGACGTTTCTATGTCAAGAAACCAAAGACCACAAAATTAACAATTTGATATATACATGTATGTGTGTGTTGTGGACTATGTGACTTTGTGTTGGGAGGAGTATATATAAGTGTGTGCATTGGTATATGTGTGTGTGTGTATTTAATGTCTCTGTGTTCCTAATTAAAAAGTTAAAATGTGAGCTCCTTCACAGGATAGCCAAAACTAAGACAGTCAAATCCAGACTAATTCAGCTGGGAAGAAGACCTAAACTTTGAAAATGTAACAGTAAATTTATATTACTAAATAGAATAAAAATATATCTCCCCTGCCCCAACTCTCGCAATACAATGTGGTATGCTACCTGGAAAATATAATAATTATTTTAACTCTTATATTTAAAGTTCTTTTGCAACTTTTAATGTAAATTTAAGTCTAAAATGTAAAATATACTTTGAAACTCTAAAGGACTCCCCAAAAGATATCTTTATGATTTATCCTAACAGGAGCTACATGAAGGCATTTTAAGTCAAGACAGAATCCTGCTTGTCCCAGGAGAAGGTTGCATCAGCAATATGCAGTCTGAGTCCAGCTCTGTCATGGATCACAGTCCCTGTATTTCCTGAGAAACGACTTGCCAACAAGAAGAGAGGATCAAGAGAAGGAGATAGATAAGCCATATCTTGAGGTATTTACAATATCATTTCATTATTTTGTATGATGGTCTATGAATTTCCAGAAATCTAGATGTCCCCCTTCAAATAAAATAACCTAAAACCTTTGCAGAGCTAACTGGAATTAACTCAAGGATTATTAAGAGCATGGTTCAATGCTACTAGGACAGGTCATTTTGAGTTCAATATACTTAATTATACTATGAATGAGAAAGCCTCCAACCACGACCAGCATTGCTTACCCTTGGCCTATTCGGAAGTAGCCAGGTGGACAGGCACACAGGTAGCCGCCCTCAGTATTGGAACAGCCATAACTGCAGGGGGCCTGAGCAGAGCCACATTCGTTGATGTCTTGGCAACCTCCACTGAACTGTTCGTATTGGAAGCCGGCAGGACACATGCACTTGTAGCTCCCCAGGGTGTTGTGACAGGAGGCTCCTCCACAGATGTGAGCACTGAGGCACTCATTTTCATCTGCAATGAAAACCAGAAGACACCACTTATGTGATATTGGGCAGAGGTTTCTATGGAGGAGGCTTGGTCAGGCCACTCTGACCCTGTGCTGGCCAGCGGGCCCTCACCTTGGCTCTTGGGAAGGGAAGGCAGGTGGAAGTGACTGAGGTGGGAAAGGGAACAAGAGAGAAAGATGTGGAGACAGATGTGGCCTCTCACCATATGGTGAGCAGACGTGGTCTCCGAGGTCAAGTGCACCAGGCAGTGTGTTGGAGGATGGCATTCTGAGGACCAGCAGACTCCAGTCCTCATCTGAAGCCAATGGTAGTGTGTTCTGCTCTACAGGAGCATCAGGTGAAGAATGCAGGGTGGTTCACAGCCAAGGTTCAGGGGTCAGGGTGGGAGGGCAGGGAGCTGTTCTCTGTACCTTTGCTTCAGAAATACCCAGCAACGGGATGACTATCTCTACAGCGAAGATGAGCCATATTCCTGGAGGCTGCTTTCCTACTCCTCCTTTTTCAGCATGAATAGGGCTGGCAAGGGCTGACATCCTGCAGGAAGTGGCCTGCCCACCTGGACTTCCTTTTCAAAAGTCTATAAAAGCCCCCAGGTGCTTGCTGAGGGGATGAATGGTGCCTTCTGGTATGTCTGCTCCCATCTCTGAATGGACCTCCTTATCTAAACCATCCTCCTGCCCAGAGCATCTGGGCTGTGTCTAAAGCTAAGTACAGTTGGAAGAGATTCAGTGCAGACTTCATGGACACTAACTGGGGAAAACCCACACAAGACACAGATGCTGTGGAACGGGCTACCCACAGGGACCAGCCAAGTCTGATGGTAATACATAGGAAAAAGAACTCTAACTTTCACAAATTAATTCAAAGGGAAAAACCCCTCAAATTTCTTATTATCTCTGATTTATACTTTTTTTAAACTTCCAGTATATTTTTATAGATCTGCCTTTGTAGGGCAGCACAGAAGTTTGCTGGTAAGACATTTCTTAACTGCTATAGCCCATTTTCAGGCTTATGTCCACTTGAATGCATGTAGATTGACCTTCTCCTCACTTAGCAAATATCTGCTTCCAATGGAAAAGAGGAGGAAGGCAATTTAGTAACACTTAACACTTAATGGATGCCTACTGTGTGACAGGATACTAGGTTGTTGTCCAGTCACTAAGCCGTGTCCAACTCTTTGTGACCCCATGAAGTGCAGCATGCCAGGGTTCCCTATCCTTCACTATCTCCTGTAGTTTGCTCACTCTTATGTCCATTGAGTCAGTGATGCCATTCAACCATCTCATTATCTGTCACCCTCTTCTCCTCCTGCCTTCAATCTTTCCCAGAGTCAGAGTCTTTTCCAGTAAGTTGGCTCTTTGCATCAGGTAGCCAAAATATTGGAGCTTCAGCTTCAACCTCAGACCTTCCAATGAATATTTAGGGTTGATTTCCTTTAGGATGGACTGGCTTGATCTCCGTGCAGTCTAAGGGACTCCCAAGAGTCCAGCACCATGGTTCGAAAGCATCAATTCTTCAGAGCTCAGCCTTCTTTATGGTCCAACTCTCACATCGTGTACATGACTACTGGGAAAACCATAGCTTTGACTATGTGGACCTTTGTTGGCAAAGTGATGTCTCTGTTTCTTAATATGCTATCTAGGTTTGTCATAGCTTTTCTTCCAAGGAGAAATTGTCTTTTAACTAGGTACTTCATTTGCTTAATGTGCTTCACAATCATGGAGGTAAGTATTAAAATCCTTATTCCCCAGATGAAGAAAGTGAGACTCAGAAAGCCCCTCCAAGATCTCCCAGCAGCAGGGCAGATATGCACATCCAGGTCTGTCTGACTAGAAGTCTCATGCTTTCCTTTATATCAAAGTATCTCTCAAGAGATTTGCCCTCATTTACATTGTTCCTTTCTCTTTTAGTTTTTCCTTATTTGCTAAGATAGTTTCATTTTTCAAGAAAAAATTGTTTCTTAAAGAAAAAAAAACACTTTTTTTTAAAATTAGGAAAACAAGTGGGTAAAATGGTAAGAGTGAGGTACTTGCATATATATATATCCACACTTCATATTGCCTTCCACTCTTTCTTTTTCTCTTCCTTCTCTTCATCTCCCTTCCTTCCTCAAACTCCCCCTGCTTATCTGTATGTGGTTACAGAGAGAAGGAGTAGATATACAGTAAGAAAGCCATTGGTTGAGATGCCTGTTATGGCACAGTGCCTAACTATGCATCTGTTTGATACCCTTTCTATCAAAGGACTCAAGTACCCAACCAAGGTCACTTAGGTTCCAGGGTTCCTAAAACAAAATGATTTAATATGCCATCATCTGTGTTCTCCTCCCCTTGTTTTAAATTAGAGAATGAGCTATGTGATAGAAACCAATGGAGACCATGGGCATCAAAAGATGAACGAAGAACCAAGGTGAAAGAAGTATCTCTGGGCTGGATGTCTTCTCTGTGCCCTGCATACCCACCTTCAGACCTCTCAGCTGTGCTCAGCTCTACAAGGCCGATCAGAATGGAACATCAACAGGCTCTTCTTCCGTATCCTATGCTTTTTGATTGGGCTTAGCCATCTGTTACTTGCTGGGACTCTGACTGATAAATCCTCTAAGGTACAGGTATGTGTGAGAAAGACCTGTTAATATAGAGCTTAAGATTTACTCTCTTTTGTTCCAAGGGACAGAAACAGGACCAATGGTTAGGAGTCAGAGGAAGAAAAGGTTCATTCTTTATGAAAAGGAAGATGAGTACCTTTCCTGGTTGGAGAGGGATTGACATGTTAGGAAACAGATCAGATGAGATCACTGTCAAGGTTCTTTCTAACTTGGAGTATCTATTTTTTAATTTGGAGTATCTATTTTGGTCAAGAACTCTCCCTATCCCCTTTTCAAATTCTTTTCTACTTTACTTTTTTTTTCCTCTTTGAAAATCTAATAAGCTTAAATTAAACTTGCTTTTCTGGGTTGGAGAGGTGGGGTGGAGTGGACCATGGATTAAGATAAGAAATTGGCAAATGTTCAATGTTTGAAGTTTGAAAACAATCTGTTTGTGCACTCACCCTTTCTATCAATATACAAATACCATGATTTGTTTAACTTGTTTTGCACTTTTCCTGACCTTTTTCATCCTGTGTGTACCCAGGAGCAAATGGCTCCACAAGGAATTTTTCTACACTACAAAATCTTTGTTTTATTCTTTCAGTTGTTACTTAAATTGGTAAGAGTTTTGCTCTTTTTATAAAAAGAGATGATTCTAATTTGAATGAAATAGCATTATAATCTCTGAAAGACACTCCTTAAAAATCAGATGGAAACCTCCCCCCACTGTCCTCTAAACTCAGAGGTTCCAGCATCAGGCTTGCCCAGTGTGTCTTAGCTGTGGTGTTAAGAGAGAATTCCAAAATGTAGAATGGGCTTTCCTTTACTAATTTTCTCTAGGTCAAAATGGGTCAGCTCCAAGTTTGATATTTTCTAGAAAGCAGTGATATCAGTGGCGCCATACCCTAAACCTATCCATCTTCTAAAAGTGAGCTTCTGGCTGCTTAGAAGCAAGGATCCAGAGAGGGCTGGTCCAAGAGATTTGCTCTGCAAGGCTCTGAGGAGGTCATTCTGGTTCAAGGCAATGCTCATTCTGGTTAACTATAATTCCCAAGAATTATGAGAACAGTTTGAATTGGTATCTTCTGGGCATCAAAACCCCCAAACCTCTTCCTACGTTTTTTTAAACTAAAATTTAGTTGATTTATAATATTGTGTTAGTTTCAAGTGTACAGCAAAGAGACTCACCTACATAGGTCCATCCTTCTTGCTGCAAATGGCAGTATTTCATTTGTTTTTATGGCTAATATTCCATTAGATGCACACATCTTTTTAAACCAGTTATCTGTTGGCACTTGAGTTGTTTGTAAAAATCCTGCTATGAACATTGAGGTGAATATATCTTTTCAAATTAGAGTTTTCATCCTTTCAGGATATACACCCAGCAGTGGGATTGCTGGATCATATGGTAGCTTTATTTTTTAGTTTTTTTAAAAATAGCCTCCATACTGCTCTCCATAATGACTAAACCAATTTACACTCCCACCAACAGTGTAGGAGGGTTCCCTTTTCTCCACCCTCTTCATATGTAAATCTTTTGATGATAACAGACTTATTTGAAGGTAGTAGACTTTTTGATGGTGGTCATTCTGACCATGTGAGGTGATATCTCATTGTGGTTTTGATTTGTATTTATTTAATAATTAGCAATAGTGAGCATCTTTTCATGTGCTGGTTGGCCATGTCAGAGAAAAGACTTATCTAGGTCTTCTGCCCACGTTTTCATTAGATGGTTTATTTCTTTGGTACTGAATTGTAGGAGCTGTTTATATATTTTGTAATATTAACCCTTTGTCAGTTGCATCATTTGCAAATATTTTCTCCCATTCCATAGGCTGTCTTTTGTATTGTTGATGGTTTTCTTTGCTATAAAAAAGCTTTTAAGTTTGATTTGGTCTCATTTGTTTATTTTTGCTTTTATTTCTTTTGCCTTGGGAGACTGATCTAAGAAAATATTGCTACAATTTATGTGCAAGAATGTCCTGCCTATGTTCTCTTCTATGAGTTTTATGGTATCACCTCTTATATTTAGGTCTTTAAAACAACTACAGTTTACTTTTGTATATAGTGTGAGGGAGTATTCTAACTTCACTGATTTACATGCAGCTGTCCAGGTTTCCCAATACTACTTGCTAAAGAGATTGTCTTTTCTCTATTGTATATTCTTGCCTCCTTTAGTGTAGATTAATTGACTGTAGATGCATGGGTTTATTTCTGGGCTCTCTACCTGTTCCATTGATGTATATATCTGTTTTTGTGCCAATACCACACTGTTTTGATTACTGCAACTTTATATCATAGTCTGAATTCTGAAAGGGTTATGCTTATAGCTTTGTTCTTTTTCCTTGGGATTGCTTTGAAAATTCTGGGTCTTCTGTGGTTCCATATAAATTTTGGAATTATTATTTTTCTAGTTCTGTAAAAAAATGTTATGGGTATTTTGATAGGGATTGAATTAAATCTGTAGATTGCTTTGGGAAGTATGGTCATTTTAGCAATATTTATTCTTCCAGTCCAAAAGCATGGGCTATCTTTCCATTTCCTTGAATCATCTTCAGTTTCCTTTATCAATGTTTTATAGTTTTCAGCATATAGGTCTTTCACTTTCTTGGTAAACTTTATTCTTAGATATTTTATTTCATCTTTTCATGTGATTTTAAACAGGTTTTTTTTTTTTAAATCTTCTCTTTCTGATATTTCATTGTTAGTGTAAAAAAATGGAACAGATTTCTATATGTTAATCTTGTACCTTGTACCTTCTGAATTCATTTAATAGTTCCAGTAGTTTTTGCATGCAGTCTTTAGGGTTCTCTATAGAGATTATCATGTCATCTGTACATAGTGACAATTTTACCTCTTCCCTTCCAGTACAATGTTGAATAGAAACAGTGAGAGTGGGCATCCTGTCTTGTTCCAGATTTTAGTGGGAAGGCTTTCAGCTTTTCACCATTTAATATTATATTGGCTGTTGGTTTGTTGTAAATGGCTTTTATTATGTTGAGAAATGTTCCCTCTAAAACCACTTTAGTGAGAGTTTTAATCATGAATGGATGTTGAATTTTATCAAATAGCTTTTCTGCTTCTATTGAGATGATCATGTGTTTTTTGTCTTTCCTTTTGTTGATGTGGTATTGACTTTTCATGTGAACCATCTTTGAGACCTGGAAATGAATCCAACTTGGTCAAGGTGTATGATCCTTTTTATGTATTGTTGAATTTGGTTTGCTAATATCTTGTTGAGGATTTTGAAACTATATTCATCAGTGATACTGGCCTGTAATTCTTTTTGTGTAATGTCTTGTCTGGTTTTGGCATCAGGGTGATGGTAGCTTCATAAAATGACTCTGGGAGCATTACCTCCTCTTTAATTTTTTGGAATAGTTTGGGAAGGATGGGTATAAGTTCTTCTTTGAATGTCTGGTAGAATTCCCCAGTGAAGCCATCTAGTTCTGGACTTCAGTTGCAGGGAATTTTTCACTTCTGGTGATAGGCCTGTTCAAATGATCTGTTTCTTCTTGATTCATTTTTGACAGCCTTTATGTTTCTAAAACTTGTCTACTTTGTCTAGGTTGCCTAAGCTCACTTTTAGGTGAGCTCCACAATTTTTTGGCATATAACTCTTATAATTATATGATTCTCTTAGGATTTTTAAAATTTCTATAGTATCAGTTGTTATTTCTCATCTTTCAATTTATTATTTTATTAATTTGGGTTTTCTCTTTCCTTCTTGGTGTGTCTGTCGAGCACTTTCTCAATTTTGTTTATCTTTTCAAAAAACTGGCTCTTGGTTTTATCAGTCTTTTCTATTTTTTTAATCTCTATTCATTCCTGCTCTGACCTTTATTTCCTTCTGTTGACTCTGGGCTTTCTTTGTTGTTTTTCTAATTCTTTTAGGTGGCAGATTAAATTATTTTGAGTTTTTCTTTTTTTTTTTTTTTTCAGGAAGGCCTATATTATTGTGAACTTCCCTCTTAAAACTGCTTTTGTTGCATCTTATAGCTTCTGTAACGTTGTGTTTTCATTGTTGTTTGTCTCAAGGTATTTTCTGATTTCTTCTTTGATTTCACTGTTGACCCGCTGGTTTCTTAATAATATGTTTAGTCTCCACATGTCCATTTTTTCTTTCTGTGGTTGACTTCTCATTTCATGGAGATCTTTCTCGAAGATTTGGCTGAATAAGAGGTCTGCCAGTTTCCAGTTGGTTTTCTGTGAGAATTGCTCCACACGTAGATGTATTTTTGATGTATTTGTAGGGGTAGGTGAACTCCACACCCTCCTGTTCTGCCATCTTGATCCTCCCCCTCTTCCCACTTCTTAATAGACTCTTTGTTCTTCAGGTCCCAGGCAGAACACAATCTTCATAGAACAAAAGAAGAATCTTCAGGCAACAAGGGCATGACCTGGCCATCTCTATCATCTCTGAACTGAGCAGAGGAGGAGGATAAGGCCCAGCAGTGGTAGATCTCACCTCTTTTATACTCTTCCCCATAGCTTCAGTTTCATCCAAGGGAGATATGTAATAAGGGCAGATAGATTCATATACTGGGTATTGAATCAACAAAGCTTATGCTGGAAATTTTGTGAACAATGTTAGAAACTGGTGATTAAAATCCAAGACCTCCCCGAGCTGGTAATAAACAAAGGCTTTTTTTTTTTTTTATTAAAACCAGACCACTAATCAGCAAACTGTGCAGTGTAAGCTCTAGCACTGTGGTTATTTTAGCCAGTCCTACTCACCTCTGCAAAACTGTGTTTTGTAAAGAATCAAACCAGATGAGAGAGACGCATGTTTGATAAATGAACACATACCAAATGTGTCTTCATTTGGAGTAAAATCAAGCATTGCAACATGGAGCAGCCACCCAGTTTTTGAGAAGGAGGGCCCTGTTCCCAAGAGAGTGGCAGCCAGAACAGGTCACCAGAGCACCAAGCTTGCAGTGCTACTAGGTGAGTTAAAAAAAAGAAGAAACAAGTAGAGGTGACACTAGAAAAGCAGCCCTGAAACATGAAGTGAAGGAAGAGCTTTGGATTCTAGCTTTGGTCCTGCCACAAAAGAATGGGTAAGGACAGTCTGCCTTTCCTTCCTGGCTTCTAAGCCTTCATCAGTAAAATAACTGCATGGGCTATATGGATTGGGGTCCTTCTAAACTTGCAATGTTGGGATTCTCTGATGTCCATTAGAAGTTATTTTCCTATGACACTGTGGGACCAAAAGTGACAATCTCAGTTTAATGACAGAGTCGTTAATTTTCAAAAGAGTTTAACAATCCTGAAAAAACTTGTACCCTGCCCCAAAGGTGTACAGCATTCAGTGAACCACTTCTGTGTCTTCTGGCCAAAAGCTGTTCTAAGTAGCCTTTGGCTGATGGATAGTTTTCAGTCAGAAGGAGGATTTTGTTGGCCTGAAGAGAACTCCAGTGTGGGCTGATGACTAGCAGTGAAGCAGAAGAGCAAGGGGATATTAGGAATTAAGGAATTCTGGCAGCATTTCATTTCAGATACCTTCAAAGTACCCTTTATCATTATTTTTTTTTTCTTAGTTTGCTACTTTGCAAAGGCTATGACTTCCCTCTGGTTTCAACCAGGTATAGACAATTTGAAATGAGTATTTGTTGCTTCAATGATAAGTTTAAAGTTTTCAGAAAGAAAGCAGTATTCTGACTCAGGAGCTGACAGCAGTTCATCTTGTGAACAAGGGAAAACTACTTGCCAACACACTGGTTCCATTGGTAGTGCTGGAGATAGCCCTGGGGGCAGCTGCACCTGTAGCCGCCGATGATGTTCTGGCAGCCGTGCTGGCAGCGATGGTTTCCCTCACACTCATCCACATCTGAAAAAGAAGGCAGAGTTGCCTTTAAGTCACATCAGTGCATGCCTCAGAGGTATTCTCTGAAGCAACATTTATCAGCGTATGAACGTGAAAGGCAATTTCAGTAAGACATCTGACACATAAAAAAATTGTTCAGTTGCTAAGTTATGTCTGATTCTCTGCAGTCCCATGGATTGCAGCATGCCAGGCTTCCCTGTCCTTCATGGTCTCCCAGAGTTTGCTCATATTCATGTTGGTTGAGTCAGTGATGCTATCAAACCATCTCATCCACTGCCACCTCCTTCTTTTGCCTTCAATCTTTCCCAGCATCACCGATATTCTACCACCAAAAATTTCAAGAATATCTACTCTGGAGCTTTTGATAAGTCCAAGGGAAAAAAATCCCTGGTAAAATCCACAAATAAAAATAATGAAGACACTAATGGAAGGCACAAGAATACACTGTAGGATAGCTGAGTAAACTATATTTCCTTACTTGTGCCAGAATTGGAAACCAAAAGGTCAGTACAAAAACAAAATCCTAAAAAATAAGAGTAAAATGTTTAATCATGTGTTGGCAGAAGAGTTATTCCTTATATACTTAATCTACATTGAGGGAATCCTTTCAAGATTCTGGATCCAGTGACTAGAAAATTAAGTGATCAAATTCAGGAATCTAGCTGTTTTTCTTGATTGGGTCATTTCCAATTAGACTAAATTAACAACTGAGCAGAAAGTCTTGTAACATTCAGGAAAAGCGTGTGTTAAGGACATGGTCAAGCATGAAACAAAAGATGGATCTCTAAGATATGGGACTTGTACAAACCAGAGAAAACATTTCCATCTTCAGCTGGCTGTCTCCCCTATGCTCAGTTCTCATGTCTCATAGAGGATGATGATGCAGGTGTTTATAGGCCACCTTATGAGGACCAACTAGCTGGACCAAGCTGACGGCTCTACCTACCTTCACAGCTTGCACCGCTCGGATCAAGTGAGAAGCCCCGCTGGCATTCACAAGTGAAGCTTCCAGGAGTGTTCTGGCAAATGCCCTTTGACCCACACAGGTTGATGTCAGAGGTGCATTCATTGTTATCTGTAAGAAGCAGAGGGAGAAAGGAGAGGGTGGGACCTCCCCGAAGCTCTCTTTGTGTTGTTTAAAAGGAAGAAAGAAGGGTAATTTGCTCAGAAAAGACCAATAGCTTTTCACAACATGCATGCATGTACACACAGACACACATACATGTATTCACATATTTTATTGAGTTTTATCTTCTTATTCCAACAGCAGAAGCCCTTGAAAACAAACCCTTCAAGGAATAACTACATAGGACTTTCCCTCTCCCACTTACCAATGCAGGCAGTATGGTGTTGGGTAAATCCAGGAGGACATTTACATGTGAAGCTGCCAATGGTGTTAACACACAGGAATTGGCAGTTGTGCTGCTTAGTTGCACACTCATCAAGATCTGTAAGAAAATGCAAGATGGGCATTGGAATTGAGCTGAAGCCCAGGAACCTAGAAGCCACCCTAGGGAGTAGCTCTGAGTTTTCATTTCTACATCTCAAATGACCTGGTCAGAATGGGACCACAGCATATGGTTAGGAGGAACCCGGGAGATAAAGCTTTGTTTTGAAGATAAAATGTGGTTTCAATGCAGACCAAAAATGCATTTCTTTGGTGATCCAAGAAAAACCCATTCCCTTTAGTTATAGGAAAGCAGAACTTTCTCAACAAAGAAATGTCCAATACATCATAAAATTTAAATAAATTACAAAATGAAATAAAAGATTAGGATTCTCAAAAACTTCCAAAGCATGAAAAAATCTCTTCAAGTTGAAATATAAAAGTAATTATTGAGGGTAAAAATGAATTTTCTCTGCTTGGTTTCTTGTTTGCTGTTTTTTAATCTTCTCAAATGAAATGGTCAACCAGATCAAACCAAACCAAACTAACTGCTTTGTTTAGAGTTTCTCCTTTGGATAAAACAAAATTGAGCAATCAGGAAGGGAAAAAAAAAACCCTCATTCTGATAAGCCAATAGCAATTTTAAAAAAGACTATCTACAATATTTATCCAAGATTATTTTCCACTTTCTCAATAAAATCCTCTGTTTTGACCAGGCCTCTTTCCTCACTGCCTGGAACCTGTAGGATCTCTCTTCACACCACTGCTATTTAAAATCTCAAGAGATACAAAGTGTGTTCCAATTTTTAGTTGAATTTTAATTTAAAAAAAACTGCTGTGAATTTAGGAATCTACCTACCTTCCTTCCTGCCTGGCTCTGCCTGTCTGCCCCCTACCCCTTCTTGTGATCTTCTTTTACCACTGCAGACAGAGCTGTGCTTGGAACTGCAGATCTGTGCCAGTTCCTGGCTAGACTAATATCTGGAGTGGGCTTGAACTGAAAGAACTGCCCGTATTTCTCCTAGTGCTGACATCTCTTAAAAACGAGCCAATCCTGTGCTCTTTCTATTGCTGGGGAGCTGCCGTTTCTGCTTTTCCGGTTTCGGAATTATTGACAGTGGTATGTCTCCTGCTAGCAGGTGTCCTCCCTGCTCTGTGACCCCAGGGGCTTTGCTAGAGCATCATCACATGTTTGCTGCAGCTTATTACCTGCAAACAGGTGAGGGGGACAACTCAGTGATTTTTGAAGAATTTTCATTGTATATTGGGGTGTAGTTGATTAACAGTGTTGTTTCAGATGTACAGCAAAGTGATTCAGTATACATATACACAGATTTATTCTTTTTCAAATTTTTCCCCCATGTAGGTTATTGCAGAATATGGAACCAAGTTTCCTGTGCTATATGGTCAGCCCTTGTTGGTTATCTATTTTATATACAGTAGTGTCTATAAATAAGTTCTAAACTCTCAGTTTATCCCTCCCCTGCCCCCAGCTTTCCCTTCTGGTAACCATAAGTTAATTTTCTATGTCTGTAAGTTTGATTTTGTTTTGTAAATAAGTTCACTTGTGTCATTTTTTTTTTAAGATTCTGCATATAAGCAATATCATATGATATTTGTCTTAGATTTACTACACTTAGTATTATAGTCTCCACGTCCATCCATTTTGCTGCTGCTGAGGAGTCACTTCAGTCATGTCCGACTCTATGCAACCCCAGAGAGGGCAGCCCACCAGGCTCCCCCGTCCCTGGGATTCTCCAGGCAAGAACACTGGAGTGGGTTGCCATTTCCTTGTCCAGTGCATGAAAGTGAAAAGTGAAAGTGGAGTCGCTCAGTCGTGTCCGACTCTTAGCGACCCCATGGACTGCAGCCTACCAGGCTCCTCCATCCATGGGATTTTCCAGGCAAGAGTACTGGAGTGGGGTGCCATTGCCTTCTCCAATGGTATTATATCATTAATGACTGAGTAATATCCACTGTATATATGTACCACATCTACTTCATCCATTCATCTGTTGTTGGACATTTAGGTTGTTCCCATGTCTTGGCTATTGTAAACAGTGCTGCAATGAACACTGGGGTGCATGTAAACTTTTGAACCATGGTTTTCTCCAGGTACATGCTCAGGAATAGGATTGCTGGACAATATGGTAGTTCTATTTTTCATTTTTAAAGGAACTTCCAAGCTATTCTGCAGAGTGGTTGTACCAACTTACATTCCCATCAGCAGTTTAGGAGGGTTTCCTCTTCTCCACACCCTTTTCAGCATTTATTATTTGTAGACTTTTGATGGTGGTCATTCTGACTAGTGTGAGATGAAATCTTATTGTAATTTTGATTTGCATTTCTCTAACAATTAGTGATGCTGAGCATCTTTTCACGTGGCTATCTTTGGAGAAATGTCTATTTAGATTTTTCATCCATTTTTTGATTGTGTTGTTTGATTGTTTTGATATTGAGCTGCATGAGCTGTTTGTAGATTTTGGAGATTAATCCTTTGTCAGTTGTATCACTTGCAAATACTTTCTCCCATACTGTGAACATTTTTTTCATTTTGTTTATAGTTTCCTTTGCTGTGCAAAAGCTTTTGAATTTAATTAGGTCCCATTCATTTATTTTTATTTCTGTTACTCTAGAAGATAGCTTGAAAAATATATTGCTGCAACTTAAATCAGAGAGTGTTCTGCCTGTTTTCCTCCAAAAGTTTTATAGTATCACGGTGGATATTTAGGAGTTTAATCTATTTTGAGTTTATTTTTGTGTATGGTGTTGAAGACTACATTCTTTTATGTGTAGCTGTCCAGTTTTCCAGACTGTCTTTCCTCCATTGAATAGTCTTGCCTACTTTGTCATAGATAAATTGACCATAGGTGCACGGGTTTATATCTGGGCTTTCTATCTTGTTCTATTGATTCATATTTCTGTTTTTGTGCCAGTAACATTACTCTTTTGATGACTGTAGCTTTGTGGGATAGACTGGAGTGAGTGCTCCATTTTTCTTTCTCAAGATTGCTTTGACTATTTAGGGTTTTTTTAGGTCTCTATACAAATGTTAAAATTTTTTTGTCCTAGTTCTGCAAAAAATACCGTTGGTAATTTGACAGGGATAGCCCTGAATCTGTAGATTGCCTTGAGTAGCATAGTCATTTTGACAATATTGTTTCTTCTAATCCAAGAACATGGTATATTTTTTCATCTGTTTGTGTCATCTGCAATTTCTTTCATTAGCGTCTTTCAGGTAGAGGTCTTTTGCCTTTTCAGGTAGGTTTATTTCAAGGTATGTTATTCTTTCTGATGAAAGACTGTTTCTTTAATTTCTCTTTCTGATCTTTCATGGTTAGTGTATAAAAATGAAACAGATTTTTGTGTATTAAATTTGTATCCTGCAACTAAATTACCAAATTCATAGACGTGCTCTCAGTTAAGTTCAGTTGCTCAGTTATGTCCAACTCTTTGCAACCCCATGGACTGTAGCACATCAGGCTTCCCTGTCCATCACCAACTCCTGGAGCTTATTCAAACTCATGTCCATCGAGTCGATGATGCCATCCAACCATCTCATCCTCTGTCGTCCCCTTCTCCTCCCACCTTCAATCTTTCCCAGAATCAGGGTGTTTTTCAATGAGTCAGTTCTTTGCATCAGGTGGCGAAAGTATTGGAGTTTCAGTTTCAGCATCAGTCCTTCCAATGAACATTTAGGACTGATTTCATTTAGTATTGACTGGTTGGATCTCCTTGCAGTCCAAGGGACTCTCAAGAGTCTTCTCCAACACCACAGTTCAAAAGCATCAATTCTTTGGTGGTCAGCTTTCTTCATAATCCAACTCTCACAACCATACATGACTACTGGAAAAGCCGTAGCTCTGACTAGACAGACCTTTATTGGCAAAGTAATGTCTCTGCTTTTTAATATGCTGTCTAGTTTGGTCGTAGCTTTTCTCCCAAGGAGAAAGCATCTTTTAATTTCATGGCAGCAGTCACCATCTGCAGTGATTTTGGAGCCCCCAAAAATAAAGTCTCTCACTATTTCAATTGTTTCCCCATCTATTTGCCATGAAGTGATGGGACTGGATGCCATGACCTTAGTTTTCTGAATGTTGAGTTTTAAACCAACTTTTTTCATTCTCCTCTTTCACTTTCATCAAGAGGCTCTTTAGTTCTTCGCTTTCTGCCATAAGGGTGGTGTCATCTGCATTTCCGAGGTTATTGATATTTCTCCCGGCAGTCTTGATTCCAGCTTGTGCTTCTTCCAGCCTGGCATTTCGCATGATGTACTCTCCATATAAGTTAAATAAGCAGGGTGATAACATACAGCCTTGACCTACTCCTTTCCCAATTTAGAAGCAGTCTGTTGTTCCATGTCCAGTTCTAACTGTTGCTTCTTGACCTGCATATAGATTTCTCAAGAGACAGGTCAGGCTGTCTATTATTCCCATCTCTTTCTGAATTTTCCACAGTTTGTTGTGATCCACGCAAAGGCTTTCGCATAGTCAATAAAGCAGAAGTAGAGGTTTTTCTGGAACTCTCTTGCTTTTTCAATGACCCAACAGATGTTGGCAATTTGATCTCCGCTTCCTCTGCCTTTTCTAAATCCAGCTTGAACATCTGGAAGTTCATGGTTCACCTACTGTTGAAGCCTGGCTTGGAGAATTTTGAGCATTACTTTACTATCGTGTGAAATGAGTGCAATTGTGCAGTAGTTGGAGCATTCTTTGGCATTGCCTTTCTTTGGGATTGGAATGAAAACTGACCTTTTCCAGTCCTGTGGCCACTGCTGACTTTTCCAAATTTGCTGACATATTGAGTGCAACATTTTCACAGCATCATCTTTTAGGATTTGAAATAGCTCAACTGGAATACCATCGCCTCCACTAGCCTTGTTCATAGTGATGCTTCCTGAGGTCCACTTGACTTCACATTTCAGGATGTCTGGCTTTAGGTGAGTGGTCACACCATCATGGTTATCTGGGCCATGAAGATCCTTTTGTATAGTTCTTCTGTCAATTGTTGCCACCTCTTCTTAATATCTTCTTCTGTTAGGTCCATACCATTTCTGTCCTTTATTATGCCCATCTTTGAATGAAATGTTCCCTTGGTATATCTAATTTTCTTGAAGAGATCTCTAGTCATTCTCCTTCTACTGTTTTTCTCTATTTCTTTGCATTGATCAAATGCAAAGAAACTGAGGAAGGCTTTCTTACCTCTCCTTGATGTGCTCTAGTAGTTTGCTAATAGCATCTTTAGGATTTTATATGTATAGTATCATATCATCTGGGTTTTCCTGATGGCTTAGATGGTAAAGAATCTGCCTGCAAACAGTGACAGTTTTACTTCTTTTCCAATTTGGATTTCTTTTATTTCTTTTTCTATAACTATGCTGAATAGAAGTGGTGAAAGTGGACATCCTTGTCTTATTTCTGAACTTAGAGAAAATGCTTTTGCTTTTCACTGTTGAGTATGATGTTAGCTGTGGTTTGTCTTATATGGCCTTTATAATGTATGTTCCCTCTATGCCCATATTCTGGAGAATTTTTTTTATCATAAATGCCTGGTGAATTTTTTCAAAAGCTTTCTCTGCATCTATTGAGATGATCATATTTTTTTTTTCCTTCAATTTGTTGATGTGTTTTATCACACTGATTTGCAGATATTGAAAAATCCTTGCATTCCTGGTGTAAATCCCCTTCATCATGGTGTATGATCTACTTAATGTATCGTTGGATTTGGTTTGCTAGTATTTTGTTGAGGATATTTGCATCTAAGTTCATCAGTGATATTTGCTGTTGTTGTTCAGTCGCTAAGTCATATCTGACTCTTTGTGACCCCACGAACTGCAGCATGTAAGGCTGCCCTGTCCTTCACTATCTCCCTGAGTTTGCTCAAACTCATGTCCATTGTGTCACTGATGCTATCCAACCATCTCATCCTCTGTCACCCCCTTCTTCCCTTGCCCTCAGTCTTTCCCAACATCAGGCAGGGTCTTTTCCAATGAGTTGACTCTTTGCATCAGGTGGCCAAAGTATTAGAGCTTCAGCATAAGTCTTTCCAATGAGTATTCAGGGTTGATTTGCTTTAGGATTGCCTGGTTTGATCTCCTTGGTGTCAAAGGGACTCTCAAGAGTCTTCTCCAGCACCACAGTTCTAAAACATCAATTATTTGGTGCTCAGCCTTCTTTATGGTCCAACTCTCACATCTGTACATGACTACTGGAAAAACTATAGCTCTGACTGTACAGAAATTTGTTAGTACAATTATGTCTCTGCTTTTTAATATTCTGTCTAGGTTTGTCATAGCTTTTCTTCCTAGGAGCAAGTGTCTTTTAATTTCATGGCTGCAGTCACCATCCTCAGTGATTTTGGATCATAAGAAAATAAAATGTCATTGTTTCTACTTTTTCCCCATCTGTTTACCATGAAGTGATGGGACCAGACGTCATGATCTTAGTTTTTTGAATGTTGAGTTTTAAGTGAGCTTTTTCCCTCTCCTCTTTTACTTTCTTCAAGAGGCTCTTTAGTTTCTCTTTGCTTTCTGGCATTGTGTGCATGCTAAGTCACTTCAGTCATGTCCAGTTATTTGCAAAATTATGGACTATAGCCCACCAGGTTCCTCTGTCCATGGGATTCTCCAAGCAATAATAGTGTAGTGGGTTGCCATGCCCTACTCCAGGGGACCTTCGCAACTCAGGGATCAAAGCTGAATACCTTGTGTCTCCTGTACTGGCAGGCTGGTTCTTTCGCGCCAGCCTGGGAAGCCCTAAAGTGAAAGTGTTAGTTGCGCAGCCTTATCTGACTCTTTGTGACCCCATGGACTATAGTCTGCCAGGCTCCTCTGTCCATGGGATTCTCCAAGCAAGAATAGTGTAGTGGGTTGCCATGCCCTACTCCAGGGGACCTTCGCAACTCAGGGATCAAAGCTGAATACCTTGTGTCTCCTGTACTGGCAGGCTGGTTCTTTAGCGCCAGCCTGGGAAGCCCTAAAGTGAAAGTGTTAGTTGCGCAGCCTTATCTGACTCTTTGTGACCCCATGGACTGTAGTCTGCCAGGCTCCTCTGCCCATGGGATTCTCCAGGCAAATATACTGGAGTGGGTAGCCATTCCCTTCTCCAGGGGATCTTCCCGACCCAGGAATTGAACCTGGGTCTCAGGCATTGCAGGCAGATTCTTTACTGTTTAAGTCATCAGGGAAGCCACTAGTATGGTATCATCTGCATCTCTGAGGTTGTTGCCATTTCTCCCGACAATCTTGATTCCAGCTTGTGCTTCATCCAGCCCATTTTACATGACGTTTTCTGCATATGAGTTAAATAAACAGGGTTACAATATATGGCCTTGATGTACTCCTTTCCCAATTTTGAACCAGTCCATCTTTCTAAGTCCAGTTCTCACTGTTGCTTCTTGACCTGCATACAGGTTTTCCAGGAGACAGGAAAGGTACTCTGGTGTTCCCATCTCTTTAAGAATTCTCCACAGTTTGTTGTGATCCACACAGTCAAAGGCTTTAGCGTAGTCAATGAAGCAGAAGTTTTTTTGGAATTCCCTTGCTTTTTCTATGATCCAGTGGATGTTGGCAGTTTGATTTCTGGCTCCTCTGCCCTTTCTAAACCCAGCTTGTGTGTCTGAAGTTCCCTGTTCATGTATTGTTGAAGCCTAGCTTGAAGGAGTTTCTGTCTTCCTTGCTAGCATGTGAAATGAGCACAATTGTGCAGAAGTTTGAACATTCTTTGGCATTGCCCTTCTTTCGAATTAGAATGAAAACTTTTCCAGTCCTGTGGCCACTGCTGAGTTTTCCAAATTTGCTGGCATATTGAGTGCAGAACTTTAACATCATCATCTTTTAGGACTAGAAATAGCTCAGCTGGAATTCCATCACCTCCACTAGCTTTGATCGTAGTAATGCTTCCTTAAGGCCCACTTGAATTCACATTCTGGGATGTCTGGCTCTAGGTGAGTGACCAAACCATCATGGTTATTTGATTCATTAATACCTTTTTGTACAGTTCTTCTGTGTATTCTTGCTACCTCTTCTTAATCTCTTCTGCTTCTGAAAGGTTCTTGCTGTTTCTGTCCTATATTGTGCCCATCTTTGCATGTGCCCTTGATATCTCTAATTTTCTTGAAGAGATCTCTAGTCTTTCTCATTCTATTGTTTTCCTCTACTTCTTTGCATTGTTCATTTAAGAAGGCCTTCTTATCTCTCCTTGCTATTCTCTGGAACTCTGCATTCAGTTGGGTATATCTTTCTCTTTCTCCTCTGCCTTTCAATTCCCTTCTTTTTCTGCTATCTGTAAGGCCTCCTCAGACAACCACTTTGCCTTCTTGAATTTCTTTTTCTCTGGGATGTTTTTCATCACTGCCCCCTGTACATTGTTACAAACTGTCCATATTTCTTTAGGCACTCTACCAGAGCTAGTCCCCTGAATCTATTTGTCACCTTCACTGTATAAGGGATTTAAGTCATTCATGAATGGCCTAGTGGCTTTCCCCACTTTCTTTAGTTTAAACCTGAATTTTGCTATAAGGAGCTGATGATCTGAGCCACAGTCAGCTCCAGATCTTGTTTTTCCTGACTGTATAGAGCTACTCCATCTTCGGCTGCAAAGAATATAATCAATCTGATTTCGGTATTGACTATTTGGTGATGTCTATATGTAAAATCATCTCTTGTGTTGTTGGTAAAAGGTGTTTGCTATGACCAGTGTATTCTCTTGGCAAAACTCTGTTGGCCTTTGCCTGCTTCATTTTGTATTCAAGGCTAAACTTGCCTGTTAGTTCAGGTATCTCTTGCTTTCCTACTTTTGCACCCCAAACCCCCTATGATGAAAAGGACATCTTTTTTGGTGTTAGTTCTGGAAGGTCTTGTAAGACTTCATAGAACTGGTCAACTTCAGCTTCTTCGGCATCAGTGGCTGGTAAATAGACTTGGATTACTGTGATGTTGAATGGTTAGATTTGGAAATGAACTGAGACTGTTCTGTCGTTTTTGAGATTGCACCCAAGTACTACATTTGACTCTTTTTGTCGACTATGAGGGCTCGTCCATTTCTTCCATGGGATTCTTGCCCACAGTAGTAGATGTAATGGTCATCTGCACTAAATTCACCCATTCCCATCCATTTTAGTTCACTGACTCCTAAGATGTTGATGTTTACTCTTGCCATCTCCTGTTTGACCGTGTTCAATTTACTTTGATTCATGGACCTAACATTCCAGGTTCCTATGCAATATATAGCACTTTATAGCACTGGATTTTACTGTCACCACCAGACACATCCACAGCTGAGCAATGTTTCTGCTTTGGCCCAGCCACTTTATTCTTTCTGGAGCTATTAGTAATTGCCCTCCACTCTTCCCCAGTAGCATAATGGACATCTTCCAACCTGGAGGGCTCATCTTTCAATGTCATATCTTTTTGCCTTTTTATTCTGTTCATAGGGTTCTCACTGCAAGAATACTGGAGTGGTTTTGTCCTCCTCCAGTGGACCACCAGAACTCTCCACTATTACCCGTCCATCTTGGGTGGCCCTGCAGGGCATGGCTCATAGCTTCATTGAGTTACACAATCCCCTTCGCCATGATAAGGCAGTGATCCATGAAGGGATATAAGTTCTTACTGCCATTAAAAAAATTTTGGCTTTTTTTAAAAAGGTCTTTTTTCTTCCCTTCCTCTTTTGTTCTGTTTTTTTTTTTTTTTTTTTTTTTTTGTGATTTGATGACTGACTTTACTGTTGTGTATGGATTCTGGTTCTTTTTTTTTATTGTATGTGTATACCTATTACAAATTTTCAGTTTGCAGTTACCATGAGGTTTTGACATAGCAATCTACATATAAAAAGATTGTTTTGCTAGTCTCTTAATACCAAATCCTTTTCCAATATCCTGCATTTATGCTCTCCTCTCCTCACCATTTCTGGTTTTGATAGCATATTTGTGTGTGAATGATTTCCTACCTTTTCAGTATCTTTGCCTTTACTAGTGAGGTTTTTCCATTTGTAATTTTCTTATTTCTAGTTGTGGCCTTTTCTCTTCTGCCTAGAGAAGTTCCTTTCACATTTGTTGCAAAGCTGGTTTGGTGGTGCTGAATTCTCTCTGCTTTTGCTTGTCTGTAAAGCTTTTGATTTCTTTGTTGAATCTGAATAAGAGCCTTGCTGGGTAGATTGTTCTTGGTTGTAGCTTTTTCCCTTTCATCACTTTAAATACATTGTTCCACTCCCTTTTGGCCTGAAGAGTTTCTGCTGAGAAATCAGCTGCCAGTTACCTTGTATGTTAATACTTTTCCTTTGTCTTTACTTTTTGTTAGTTTGATTACTTTGTGTCTCAGTGTGTTCCTCACTGGATTTATCCTGGCTGGGGATCTCTGTGCTTCCTAGATTTGGGTGATTGTTTCCCTTCCCATATTAGGGAAGATTTCAGCTGTTATTTCTTCAAATATTTTATCAGGTCCTTTTTCTTACTTCTCTTTCTGAGACCCCTATTGTGTGAACACTGCTGCATTTAATGTTGTCCCAGAGGTCTCCTAGATGGTTTTTATTTCTTTTCATTCTTTTATTGTGTTCCTCAACAGTAATTTCCACCATGTATCTCCCAGCGCACTTATCCATTCTTCTGCCTCACGTTTTCTATTGATTCCTTCTAGTGTATTTTTTTATTTCAGTTATTGTTCATCTGTTTATTTGTTCTTTATTTTTTCTAGGTCTTTATTAAACTTTTCTTATATCTTCTAGATCTGTGCCTCTATTCTTTTCCTGAGATCTTGAAACATCTATACTATCATTACTCTGAATTCTTTTTTTGGGTAGAATGCCTATCTCTACTTCACTTAGTTGTTCATCTGGGTTTTTAATTTTGTTCCTTCATCTGGGACATACTTCTGTGCCCTCACATTTTATGTAACTTTCTGTGATTGCAGTATCCATGCTGCAGGCTGCAGCACTGTAGTTCTTGCTTCTGCTGTCAGCCTTCTAGTGGATGAGGCTTGTGCTGGCTTCCTTGTGGGAGGGATTTTTTTTCTGCCTGCCGGTGGGTGGAGTCTTTCTTGTCCCTCTGGTGGGCAGGGCTTTGTCAGGGAATGTGTTTAGCAGAAAAGACTTTATTCAGAAAGACTTTAAGCAGCCTGTCTGCCGATGGGCGGGGCTGTGTTTCTACCTTGTTGGTTGTGTGGCCTGAGAAATCGGAGCCTACATGCTGTTTGGAGCCAAGTCTTGATGAAAAAATGGCAGTCTCCACGAGGGCTCATGCCAGTGAGTACTCTCCAGAATCACTGCCTTCGGTGTCTTTGTTCCCACAGTGAGCCATAACCACCCCCCACCTCTGCAAGAGACCATCCAGTACCAGCAGGTAGGTCCAGCCCAGGTTCTTATGCGGTCACCACTTTTTTTCTCTGGCTTCTGGTGTACATGAGAACTTGTATGTGCCCTACAAGTGTAGCGTTTCTATTTCCCCCAGTCCTGTAGAATTCTTGTGATCAGACCTCACTGGCCTTCGAAGTTAGATTCTCTGGGGGCTCCTCCTGTTCCCAGACCCCTAGGCTGGGGAGCCTGACCTGGGGCTCAGAACTTTCACTCCTGTGGAAGAATTTCTGTGGTTATTTTCCACTTTGTAGGGCATCCACCAGCAGGTATGGGATTTTCATGATTGTGCCCCCTCCTGCCATTTCATTTTGGCTACCTCTTTGTCTCTAGATATAGGATCCTTTTTAGGAGGTTCCAGCATTGGTGTAAGAAAAATGTCCCCGAGGAGGCACTAACCCCAGGGTGGTACCTCTTGCCTACAGGGAGGGCTTTCAGCTTTGGATCCCTCAAAGGCACAAGGAATGAAACCATGTTCCCGTAAGACAGGTAAGTGGGTGAAGGCAGTTTCCACTTTACCTTTGCAGCTCCTTCCGTCCTCCTGCAGGATGTAGCCTTTCGGGCATGAACACTGGTAGCTCCCTTCTGTGTTCTTACAGATGAAATTGCAGGGTTTGGGGGCCTGGTTGCACTCATTCAGATCTATGATCAAAGAGACACAGTGACTGCCCATCTAAAAAGATGTTTCAATGCTCAATACCGACAGCGTCTAACAAAGAATCTTAATTTTAAAGAAAGAAAAGATAAACTGTATAGTCTTTGTTTACTGTCTTACGTTTCCTTATGAAATTACACAGGCTTTTTAGAGTTTTAGTTTGAGGGTTTTTTCCTCATAATGTACAACTTCCACCCGAGAATAAACCTGAGCATCAGAAATAGAACACTTACCTACACAGGCAGTTCCAGTTATATCTGGAGTGTAGCCAGTTTTACAAATGCAGTGATATGATCCTCTGTCATTGACACATTCCCCATTTCGGCAAACATCATGAATAACCTTGCACTCATCAATATCTATAATTTAATAAATAGCAATTAAAATGAGAAAGGCATTATAAAAGGGTCAATATGTACTGTTGGGCATTAAAGCCACTGACACTCACATCTTGACACTTCTACCTCCTTACTGCTTAGCAGGGTGCCCATAGCAAGTGAGTTCTTAGCCTTGGATTGTCAAGTAACAATTTTATACCCATAGCTCTTATTTTTACTGATCTTTTCAAGATTACTCTGAAATGCAATATAGCATACTATCATTGGTCTGAAGAAATGAGTCTACCATCTCATTTTCACATCTGCCAAAGAATCATAAATCACTTTGGTCATTTCATCTATTCTATCTTTACCATCCAATTCTGTTATTCTACCTTAGTCACATCTTTGTAACATGAACATAAATCCTGTTTAATCTCTTTAATTCTTCTCTCACTTCTGATTTCCTCCCAAGGATCTCAAAGTCTCTTTTTATGAGACTGCAAACAATTGCAGTTATTGTTGATGAAGATAGGCCTGGAAGTCTTTTTCAGAGCAGCCTCAGACACCTTGACAGCCTCCACATCCCTCTCAAGCTGACGTGGCTTGTACTTTTCCAGAGGCAGCTGTCTTAATTGCCAGTACAATCATCCCTCCATATCCAGGGCACTGGTTCCAGAACTACCTTGTTGATATTGAAATTCATGGACACTCAAGTCCCATATACAAAATGGCATAGTACAGTTAGCACTGCAGGTTCAATTAACCTTGGGTAGGAATCAATCCAAGGTTGGTTGGATCTAAAGATATGGAACCTGTGGATATGGAAGGCTGACTGTGTATCAGCATTGTTTTATACTTCTTTCATGTGATATATTTCAGCCAGTTTTATGAGATAAAATACATATTGGTGGGCTACTTCAGGAATTTAGTGATCATTTATTCCAATATGTATCTAAAAGATTATATTCTGAGTAAAAGGTTATATTCTTGTAACAAACCAGCTTAAAAAGTTGAGGACTCCTTGTAATGCAAAGACATGAGCTGAAGCACACACATTAATCAGACCAAGGACACTCTGGCAACATGGCTCTGAATATCTAAAGTACCATAATGATTTTTTTTTTTGGGGGGGGGGGGTCAACCTAAACTATGCAACTTAGCCTAGGCCCACATTATAGATTCTATATTCTCATCTGCTCCTCATAAAACAAATTCCCTGAAAGTATCTTTGGACCATAAATGAAGTACCTGCTCCGTTGGTGAAAAATCAGAAAATGAAGTACCTGCTCCATTGGTCATAAACCCTCGGCCATGGGGGCAGAGTTTTTTGAAAGCCACAGTGCCCTGGAAAGGGCAGATCTCACAGTGGGGCCCCCAGCCTCTCCCTCCATCGCAGCAGCATTCAGACTTAGTGACGGGGTTCCTGTTGCTTGACCCGATCTGACACATGTTCTGGAGCACCTCCGTGAAGCAGTACCCTTCCCGGTTGTCTGGAAGGGACATTATGAATGCAAAGAGGATGTCAGGGAACTTTAGAAGCATAACATGGTATTCCGAATTTGCTCAGATATTAAAACCCAAGAAGGATGTAACACTTTACCCTGGCTGAGAAGGAGCAAGAAGGGAAAGCTGGAAGCAGCAGTAAGAGAAAAAGGATGACATCTGGGGAAAACAAGACAAGATATTCAGTAAGTGGGCAGAAAGGCACTGGCGTCAACAAGATTATCACTCTATCTGTTCCCAGAAATGTGGAGAACCAGGCTATAGCGAGGGTCAGAGAAACACATGGAAACTGATCCTGAGCATCAAGAGCTTAAAAAGGCAGCTGAGAAAGAAATTCCAAACAAGTGACTCAATAATACAATTAGCAAAGGAAGAATTTAGCGGCAGGGTGGTGCTAAGCCCAGTGGACAATCATGGTCATAGAGTCATCTCCAAAATATGAACATTGTTAACCTTTCCTCAAATTTCAACATCTTCTATTATTTCAAATAAGTGATCTGGTTTCAAGCATCCCCATGTGGAGGCTGGGGTTACAAAAGCACCCTGTGGTCTGTACTCACCGAGGCACTCATCCTGGTTGGGGCTGGCTGTGAAGCCGTCGTTGCACTCACAGGTATAGCTCCCCCTGGTGTTGAGGCAGCGCCCGTTCTCACAGATCCCGGGCTTGGTCTGACATTCATTCTCATCTGTGTGGTGTGAAGGACCAAAAACAAGAGGCGTCATCTGTCCGCTTTGTACAAAGATAGATTCTTTTTTTCTTTTAAGAAACAAAAGTTTAGTTTGTGACTAGATAACCTATTCACATGGTTCCAAATTCAAAGGGTACAAAAGAATATACAGCCCAAAGTGCCCCTCCCTCTCCTCTTCCCCAGCCACCAAACTTCCTTCCTGGGAAGCAACCAGTGCTACTGCTAAGTTCTGGAATATCCTCCTGGAGATGAATTATACCCATACAAACAAATACAGCCATATGTGTGATATACCTCCACCCTTTAAAAACATAATTGATAGCATGTTTACATACTTAAACATAGATGATAGCACTTTAGGTACACTTACGTTTTTCACTTAAATTTAAAACTTGCCATATCTGTATGTGTAGAGGATTCTCAGAAGGGTTATTTTAAACGAAGAGAAAAAATCCTTAAGATCAATATGTTAAAGAAATATTACAATACTCACTAGAATAATGTCTGTGATGGTGAGTTTTGACCTGAGGGAGTTTGTCTACACTAATCTTCTGATGCAATGTAGATTATGCCTATAATAATACTTCAACAGTATTAAGGAATAATGAATCATAATTCAGTCTCCCCAGTTTAAAAAAAAAGTATTGAAATAGCTGGAGAGTTGAAAGATCATAAAGTAATTTGCCTAGATGCTCCCATTGAGAATAATTCCAAGCCCCTGAGGCAGAGATCTTGTTGTGAGAGCCAGAGAATTGGAACAGGTTAAAATTGGCAATGCCAAGGCCACGCTGATACCAATGAAACCAGTATCTGAGGGTGGGACCTGAGCTCTCCAAGTGATTCCAATGTGCAGCTGAGGCTGAGAATCACTATTCCCAGAAGATCCAGTGAGTGATCATAAGGCCACATGCTTTTTCTATGCTTTTAAAGTCTGCTCTTCAACTTCAGTTTAAATCTGTATCTTACAGAGTAAGGGGACAATATGGTTCTTAAGCTTCTTGACCGACAACATGAGAAACAGTATATGTAGAAATTTTCTAGTATTTTTTCTTTATTAACTAAAGCAGAAGTCAGGAAACTTCTGTAAGAACAGTAATATTATAACATTACTGTATAATATATAGTCAGTATTTTAGGCTTTGTAGGCCATTTGATCTCTGTTGCAACTATTCTGCTCTGTTACTGTGGCATGAAGGCAGCCATGGAAAATTATGAATGGTTACAGCTCTGTTCCAAAACGAGTCTATTTACAAAAACAGGTGGTAGGTTGGCGAGCTGAATTTGGCCCTAGGACTGTGGTTTGCCAATCCCTGGTCTACTATGCTTTTCAAGGCTGAATCCACATTAGAATCACCTGGGGAGCTTTTAAAACTAGCAGGGCCTGGGCCTCAATCTAGATAAGACCAGTTTCTCTGGATGTAGATCCCACTCGTTTAGTGATATTTCTGGCTTAGTGAAATTTACTGGACAACTGTACTCAATGTTAGGGTGGCAGTAGCAAAGTTAAGCCAGTAGGGAGGCATTCCAATGTGATGGGAAGACCCGAACTCAAAGCAACAAAGGAGTCTAAACAATAAAGGAAGGGACTAGAGGAAATACCTGGTCTTCTAATCCTGGCAGCAAAATGGACCTAGCAAAGCACTCAAAGGCCAGCTCAGAGGGAGAGAAATGATGCTGCTGGTGGAATTCATAGATAATCAAGAGGCAAGGAGGCCTCCATGGAAAGTCATGATAGGAGGTAAGAGAGGCAAGATGGCTCTGGCCAAGGAGAAGACAGCATCCACGAGGACGCAGAGCCCTCGTCCGTTCCATCCTTTGTTGCATCCCACTCACTCAGCCCCTCTGATGGGGCTGCCCTCACCTACGCAGCCTTCTCCGTCGGGCCTTCGCTGATACCCAGGCCCACAGATGCAGAGGTACGTGCCGATGAGATTCTTGCACTCCATCTGTTTTTCAGCACAGTCATGCTTTCCCTCTTCACACTCATCCTCATCTGGAAAGAAAGAATGTACAAATTCGTAAAAGGAGCAGCCTTAATCTCCTGCCCTTTAAATATGACAGTTATCAGGTAACCCGTTTTTACTGACACTGTTTCAACATTAAGCTACTTCCTTTTGCATTTTTGGGAGCTTGTCTCTTAAGGCATCTTCTAACCACCTTTGAACTTAAGAAATTTCTCTCTAGCTGATAAATTTTTCAAAGACAGGAAGTGTGATTTCTAATTAGTTTTGACAAATTGAACTAAAAAGGCCTTATACAAAGCTTTCATAATATGATAATTATAACAGCATTATCAAACTAATAATAAACCAATGCTTCCACTATATAATGCTTAAATAATATAGCTTATGATGTCTTAATATCATAGTATTAATATGACAGAATAATTGTGAAATATAATAATGAAAGACTGTTTTTTATACTTTGAGGAAAAGACAGGCATCTACAAATATCTTCTCTACTAGGTCTTCCCTCCATTTTCTTTTTTCTGGCACAGTGTGGCTCTTCTTCATTCTTTACTTTCTGTCCTATTGCATTTCCTTCTTTTTATCTTTCCCCTTTATGTTATCTGAATTGAGAAATTTGAACTTTAGCCTGCATGTGACATGTAGCTCTTGCTTTGGAAATCTTCCTACCTTTAAGAAAAATTCTATGTAAATCATTTGAAAAGAACAGATATCTGCTCATTTAAGAACTTGGGAGAAGCAAATCAGAGCTCTTCAGGGATCCCCAGGATTCACCGAACTTTGTATAACAGAGCTTAGTCCAGTACTTTGGCAATTGCAGGTGTTCATGAAGCACTTTTAAAGGAAATTGTTCCAAGTCAGCTCCATATGCTACCCCATTCTTAGAATATAATATCCCATAGTGATGGGGATTATTGATTATTCACATTCCTTCCTTGTGTTCTCATGTTCTTAGTTATCATACTATGATTATTTATAGCTCTCTCTCAGCCTCTTCATATTGAGCTTCTTATATGTGGGGAAGTCCTTTTTTTCCCCTTATATCTCTACATCTCGTAGAATGGCTGGCATGTCATAGGTATGCAATGTGTGGTGAACTAAAAAGGGTCTGCAGTGCCACCCTCAACCCAGCTTTAAGCTACAATTTAGGAGAAAATGTAGCAATGACAACCGTCATATTGTCCATAGACTACAGCAGTGTTCCCCAATTTCCAGTCTTTCTCTACTAGCAGATGCTTTGGAAGGACATCTCCCATCATAGACAGAGTGAGAACACCCTGGCTTAGATGACTTTGAACATGCATGTCTCACCTTTGCACATCCTTCTGTCTTCTCTCAGAACATATCCAGCAGGACACTTGCATTCATATGACCCATAAGTATTTACACATCGGAAGGCACAGAGCAGAGGATTCTGGGCACACTCATTTATATCTGCAGAAGAAGGTAGGAAGAGAATAATGGATCATAAGCCTCAACCAAAAAAGGAATATACTTTTACCAAAAGTTGCAATGTTTCATTGTCATAAACATGGATGGACCAAGCAGTCTCTGCATTTCCAGGATTATAAAATGAGTTGGTTATTTTATAATTGGCCTAAGTAGGGTGATCATACACCTACTTGGTTCTTCCAGCACAATCTAAGTTTATACTTATTGTGCTGGTATAATTATTGTTATTTAGGCAGATGAGAAATTATAGGTCATCCAACATATAGAGAACTTTTCAGAAATGCTGGCTTTGAAGTCTCAAGTTGACCAGTTACCACTCCCTAAAGTCACAATGAAATCGGGATCAGTTTTACCCCATTTAGCCAGAATAACTGCTAAGTCATCTGCTGTGAGAACAGCCAGAACCCCCAGTATCATTAACCCCTCCCCTTCTCCAGATAAAAGACGCTCCTATGAAGTAACAGTGATTCTCATGCCCAAGAAAGTATTCTGAATAATTTTACACTTACAGAGATATTGTACTTAGTTCATACTGAGGCTTAAGTTATAGCCTCAAATAGGAATAACAGTAATAGATTAATAGATAAAAGTGGTTTCTGTAGATTGCATAGTTTGGAACCATCAGAATATGGTTCAGAAAATCAGGATTAAAACAGATCTTCTTGATTACCACATTTCTCCCTAAGGCCAACGATTCTGACAAAAACATCTGTGAGATTCAATATCATGATCTAGTCACAGCCGTTAAAGATTCACCAACATCTTTGATGAGGAGTATTGATAGATAATACCTCTAATGAAAAGCTCACCTTAATACCCACTGTACCATCTCCTCACCTTCATTCTTTTCTTAAACCAGTGGTCTCAACTTAAGAGTGCATTGGAACCACCTACAGGGCTGCTGGTCCCACCCTTAGAGTGTCTGATTCAGGAGGTCTGGGACAAGGCCTGAAAATCTGTATTTCTAACAGATTTCCAGGTGACACTGATGTGGCTGATCCAGGGACCACCCTTTGAGAGCTGCTATTCTAGACACTCCCTCACTTGCTTTTCTTTCCTTGCATCCTACCAGACATACTGGCTGTTGCTTAGAGTATCGACAGCCTCTTTTGCAGTGATTGCCCCCAGAGAGAGAAAGGATATTGGTGTTAATCTTAGTGTGTAGTTGTTTCTATGAAGAGGAAAGAAAAAGAAAGGGTGTATAGGATACAGTGGGAAAAAGGGGAGACAAAGAAAATAAAAAAGAGGGTAGGAGACAGGACAGGTGTTATATTCAAATATTAGTGGTAATAGAGACCCCAAGAAGAACTCTGCATGAGATGCGGCATCACCTGGGCCATGAACCACCTACATCTTTTTCAGATACTTTCTGCAGAGAGGAGGCCAGATAGAGAAGAAATGATGACATGGCCCAGATTTTCTTTATTTTATATACCCTGCCTGGTATTTAATACTAAGGATTATAATCAACCAACTACTATCCCTATGATCAGAACATGCAACCAACTATCCTATGTTTAAGAGGCTTACCTTCACAAGTCATCATTGGCCCAGGCTCAAATCCCTCCTCACAGGTGCATTCGAAACCTCCAATCACATTCTTGCAGGTTCCATTTCCACAAGGATTGCCTACTGAACATTCATCAGTGTCTGCAAGTGATCAGAAGTGTAGTCAAAATATGATGAATTGAGAGAAAATGGACTTGGACTCAGATAGTACCTTTCAAACTCCAGCAGAGTACTTTGATCTCTAACATTTTGGTTCATTCTCATTCTGCGCTTGCAAGAGAGGAGTGCCTATCTTATGACCACAGATTTATAGCTGTGAAATTTGACTTGCTAAGTGGCAGTAACAGTACCCAGGCTTCTTATCCCTTACTGTGCTCTTTGCTGTGGGCGTCTCCAGCCTCCTATGTTATGAAATACATCTACTGGGAAGAGATGCTCAAAGGGTTAAAACAAGGCTTCTCTTACAAGTCAAAAGTTTTTGCTTACTTAATGTTAGAAATACACCTCCAGTTTGGCCTTACATTACATCATTCTCCAAGAAGCCTTAAACATGATGGATTTTTGCCAGATATAAAATAGAAGACTAAACTTATGCAAAATAAGAGACCAGAGGTTAAGCAAAATTGAGACACTGGATAAAGTCAAGAGTCAAGTAGATTTTGTTGAATTTGTGGAAACCAGATGGCTTCCATTAGGCAGAAGAAAGGCTAGAAAGAAATATGTTTAGGGTATGATCTCTCTAAACAACTGTGGAGAAAAGTCTTACCAAGGAAGTCTAAAAAATATATGTCTCCTAATCCATCCACCTAGAATATTGACTGTTCTTATTCTGACATATCTCTTGGGGAGAATACCTTCCTTTGGGAAAGGAACATTCCAGAGAAATAACATTGCTATCTCAGCTGTCTAGAGCACAGAAAAGTGATGAATTATTATTGAGGGCTGTGTCTCATGTTAGGTTCTGAAGTCAGAAAGTGAGGGCAAGAGGGCAGGGCTGAGAGTCCCTGGTGAAGAGGTGTATTTCTTACATATATCGTAGCACTAACTGAAGATATTGAACAGAAAACACTGGCAACTTTGCTTTTGTTCTGCTATGAAATTGCATTTCACTGTCAGGAATATTACAGCTCTTTCAAGTTAATAAAAATCACACTATCATTGGTTTTTAGAGTTGTAAGGTAATTAGAAATATTTTAATCCATCTGCATGATATTTATTATATTCTGAATCTTGGCTGAAAAACTTGCTTAAGTTCCCACAGCCATGTGGCTGTGGGTAAAAACCACATACCCTGATGCCCTGTATAGAAAGAACATTTTCTAATGCACACAGACAAACCCTCAGCATTTATGCCATTATTTTTTTTTTTTTTAATTTTTTTATTAGTTGGAGGCTAATTACTTCACAACATTTCAGTGGGTTTTGTCATACATTGATATGAATCAGCAATAGATTTACACTTATTCCCCATCCCGATCCCCCTATGCCATTATTAATTTAGGTTACATTGAATGGTTTTGAATTTCTTAGATAAAAGAGGTCAAAGGTCAGTCACAGGAGCCATTCTTTGAAATTTTAATAAGGGGGCTAATACAAGGGGATACCCTGGGTAGGCAGCCTCTCACAGTACTAAGTGTAACAAAATCTGGGTAAATTTTGTGTTTTCCATACTGAGAGAATAAGATTATGACAATTAACAATTTTTTTTTAATTTCATAAAGGCTTTCACTATAATGCTGTCCTTTTAACCATCTCTTCAAGTGTGTTCAGTGACCTCGTCATCAGACTGTAAGGTCCAATCAAGGAAGGACCCTGTTGGCTCGGCTCACTAGTGTAGCCAAAAAACCAAGCACAGTGCCTGGTACCTGGCAGGCACCCGGCCTGTATCGCTAGATGAATGATACATGAATGAGTAAATAAAACTTATTTCTGTCCCATCCTGGTGTTTATATATCCTTGTGTGAATGCTGAATTGCTTAATTTCCGATTTGTAAAATCTCCGTAGAAGAAGCCACTTTATTACTCACCCACACATTCATTCCCTTGCAGAATGTAGCCAAAGGGACATTCGCAGCGATACGACCCGTCGGTGTTGATGCACTGCCCGTGTTTACAGACATCGGGTTCTTTGCACTCATCCATGTCTTAAGCATAGGAGGAAAAAACAGTGAACAACAAAGTAACTTTTTAGAAACACAAAGGGATATTGTGATTGTTCAGTGTCTAATCGATAAAATGTATTATAATATTAACATACAATATAAAAATATAATTGGTATCTAAATGAAAAGACCAAAAAATAGGGCTTCATTTACCAAGATAAATGTGGAGAAATAACAGCAAGAGAAAGGACAAGGAAGAGACTGGTTGAGAATATTATAAAATGTTGAGTCCAGCGCAAGCTACTCACCAACTGCTGAATCATCGGGTCCCACGATGATGCCACTTCCATAGGGACAGATCTGGCGGAAGGCCTCTGTGGTGGAGATGAACCCTCGTTAATGGGTGGGCCAATGGCATTTAGCAAATATCGTGTGGAGTCTGCACATACTGGAATACGATGAACAATCCAAGCCCAGAAACCAGAGAAAGTTAACAAAGCTCTCAGAGCTGGGGTACCTACTACTTGGGCAGCTTCGAGTCATAACATACTTCAGAAAAAAATAACTACCTCGCTCCTAAGATAAAATAATCTTAGCGAACATTTCAATTGGACTTAACAAATTGTCTTATTTTCCGAAAGCCTGCAGCCTTACAGCCTGCACTGTGAATGGCCCAAAGAGATGCAGACAGGAGACATACCATCGGGTTCAGTGGGGCACAGCTCGCAGGGATCTCCCCAACCTTCTCCCTTCAAGGCACAGCAGCATTCCTGTTTGGAGTGATTTCTGGATTTGGGTGATGAACACTTTCCTCCTTCAAACTTCGCGTAACAGTAGCTCATTCGTAAATCTGCAGCAAAAATTCAAGACACCCCTCAGTGGCTTTCCTGCTAAGTCATCATTGTATAACATTGAGTAAGAAACAATCCACTCTGTTAAATGTGATCTCTTCTTATGACTGAAGTCATACTTTTTAAGTGATTATAAAAGTAGCTGAGCTGAGATCGTTGAGTGAAAGAGTTCGTTGCTCAGTTGTGTCTGACTCTTTGCGACCCCACATGCCCGCGAGGCTCCTCTGTCCATGGGACTCTACCAGGCAAGAATACTGGAGTGAGTTGCCATGCCATCCTTCAGGGGATTTTCCTGGCCCAGGGATCGAACCTGGGTCTCATGCATTGCAGGCAGATTCTTTACCATCTGAGCCACCAGGGAAGCCTGAGATCCTTAAAGTGATAAATAACCTTTGTAGTACGATCTGAAGAACAAATCTGTGTGACTTTTACCTTATTACTTTTCATTTTATCCAAGGTTCCGAAGCAGTCTGATGTGAGTCCAGTGCTGTCACCATCAGTGACTTCAGGATGGGGACATTCAGAGGTGGACTAACATTTAGTAAGCACTCTACCTTAAGGTAGCTCTCCCAGCTCTAGGTCTCACTGTGATATCACACACTGCACTGTGTATTCTGTGTCGCCTAAGCCCTGGAGACAAAACCCCAGATTCCAGGCGTAGAGCAAATAAGATGTGCCAGTTTTGTGGGCTGGCAAAAATACAACTCAGTGATATTTCACTGAAGCAGCTATTCAGTTTCTGTCCACAAAATATATGTGAGGTTTTCTGCAGATTTTATGCACATGTGTGTACACACTTGCACACACACAGAAGCTTATCTGGCTCAACAGAGAGAGGGAAGGTAAAGAGGACAGGAAGATAGGTGGATGTGAAGGAGAATAATCATCCTTTCAAAGGATATATTTCTTTCTTTTTTGACTTCATTACAACTTTAATGTATTACTATACCACTAATATTACAGTATAAAAAAGGAAAAAAACTAAAGAATTGGTTCTTTCTAATTACATTAATGTATTTTTAAGTGAGAAAAAATGTAAACCTATATCTTACTCTGTCACAGTAATGAATAATAACATTTGAATAATGAATAATAAATCTATGTTTGGTAAACATAGATTTTAGCTTATACATGACAGATTTTACTGACTGGGTAATCTTTGAAACTGAAATTTATGCTTCTTTTTAGGTTATTTTGTGCTTTAAAACTAAAGAATGAAGCAGAAAACATCAGTATTTTGATGTACATAAATTGTATGTTTAATATACTTTGATTTTATTAAAATTTACTTATTTGTTATTTTAAAGGATATATTTCCTTAACATCAGTTCTTTCTTGGCAACTCCAACATGGAGCATGGGATTGGTATCTAGGTCCTACAAAATTCTCCAGTGTTGCTTGACATAGCTTTGGAAACTGACTTTTCCATTTCTTATAGAGCAAATTGGGTGACTCTAAAAAGTGAGCTCATCCAAGAGCCTGGAGTGTGTTTGCCCTCAAATTTGACTTCCAAAGTTTTGCAGACTCCTCTGAGTCACACAGATGCTGAAATCTGCAGGTTTTAAGGAAATGTGTTCAGCTCCATTTTGCACAATACCCCTTTCTTTATGAATGACCAGGTCTGCTCTCTCCTGTCAATGTTTTCAAGTCCAGGTAGCAAATTATTAGAGCCATTTATGACTTCAGTTAAGACAATTTTACCGTCTTAACTAGACAAGGTGAGAATAACTGAGTTGCAAAAGATCACAGGAGGAAAATTTTCATGAATTAAAGTATCAGCCAACCATATTTACCAGGCTCCAATAAGTCAAATTCAGTTGGCCTTTGCAATGAACTTGTTGAACTCATCATGGCTACAACTCTTCAGATAAATGATCTCTCTGGGGGCTACAGCATTTTCACATTTGTTATGGGTGGGGACCTTTTTTGCAAACTACTCTTCTGAAGGTGAAGAGCAATAAAAGCTGATCCTTGTCCTGCAGCATCTCCTCGATGCAAATTTTGTCTCTGTTGAGAAGCTTCAAGATTTTACAAACTAGTTTTTTAAAGAACACCTTTTAATTTGCTTTCTTTTTATTTTTTTTCCCCCAGAAATCAAAATATTAGGTTTATTACTGCTGACACCTGGCATGGAAAACATGTCTCTGAATTGCTGGCATGTCTCATGGCTTCCTCACGTTCCTCCCAGAATTTGCTTTACTCCTCAAGTCCATTGTCACATATAGCATTTTGTGTTTACTCGTCCTATTTTTATTATTTATGCCTATAACTATCTTAAGATATAATTTAATGACTACTCAAAAAAAAAATCTCAACAAGCATATCAAAACTCAGTTCTTTCCTCTGTCTTCTAGCTTGAAATGTATCTTGAAATGCAGACTTAATGCTTAATGAGTAGAGTTTTTATTTGGGATTATTTAAAAATTTTAGAAATAGATAGTGGTGATGGTTACACAAAATTATGAATACAATTTTAGTGTCACTGAAGTATACGTTTTAAATACCTCAAATGACAAATTTTATGTAATGTACAATCTTACATAATTTTTGTCACTCCAAACATTTTAATTTATATTACAAATGTTAATATCCATCACCAATCACTATTTTAATTTCAAAATTAAGAAGCAAGACAATTAAGGCTTTTTGTCTCTACAGATAGGAATTTTCTTTGGTTTTAACCCTAGAGAGTTCATATCACTTTTTTATGTCCCCTTGGATTGTATGTACAGTTTTCCCACACAAATATTTTTTATCATGACCATACTGCCTGTATTTTTAAAAGTTTATTCCTGATCTGATTTTTTAAAATTAATAATGTCATATGCAAACACTTACTGAATTGTACACTTAAATAAATGAATTGTATGGTATGTATGTTATATCTCAATAAAATGCTTAAAATACCAAAAAAAAAAAAAACCGAAAGAAATGTATCTTTTAAACCTGGATACATGCATGTTCTAATATTGGTCTGTTCTCATTCTCTTTTCCTTTTATTACTGACCCTGTTCCATACCCCAGCCCACCTCCCCAGCACCACTGTATCACCTCACCCCAGAAAAAAATCTAGGTATGAAGTTTAGAGTGAGCCAAAGGGACAAACTGCCTTCACGGAACTTTGCTGCAGGGGTGGCTCACTTACCTCTGTGGCCTTCAGGTGCGAGTTTGTTCACCTGAGTCCTAGATCCCATTTGTTCCTTCAAAAACATTATCCATGGTTCTCTTCTATGGAATTTTCTAATTTTATGGGCAATAGAAGCTTGACTCCTAATTTGCTATCTTATAATAAAAACACAGCTCTTAATTCCCTGGCTCTAGCAAAATCTGTGTCCTGTGGGAGATTTACATTGGCTTTGTGGTCACTCTCTAGAATTGGTGTTTTAATCAAAGGTGCCAGGCACTGGGAAAGAGTTTGTATGCACCCGCATCCTTTAACGAGGGCTTGCTCGGATGCTTGTTTACCAGTCCATCTGTGAAGCACCCTTAATGACCTTTGAAATTTCATCAGAGCTACAAAAGTCACTTTGCCTGCTTGCATTCCTCAATCCTGGCTCTGCCTCTTGGAGCTGAGCTTGTGGCAGGGCTGCTCACAGCTGGGCTGAGTCTTCCTGCAGCGTTAGCTTGCTCAGTGACAGGCCAGTGCAAATTGAATTAATAGCCTTTGAATTTCCTCTGGCCTGCCACATCGGCAGATTCACACCTGGTTTCTCACTACTTTCCTTCCAAACTCCGGCCAAGCCAAAGGCACACAAAAACAAAGGAGCAAGAGCTAGAATTTATCTGGCTGGTCTGCACCAAACAGACAGAATATCTGCTTGCATCAAGCACTGCTCCACCCACAACCCAGAAATCCACATGGGGCTCTGATAGCTACCTACAAGATCAAACCAACAGAGAATTCTCAATGCTCCCCCTTCACATCCCTAAATATTACATGACAAGATGACCAGTTGAAAAGTAAAAGGTTAATCAATTCAAATAACAATAATAAGAGTCTATGTAAGACTCAGAAATGAACAAAGCTTTGTCATGTATTCAATAAGACTGTTTGGGTAGGTATTCTGATTGTTTAAAAAGAAGAAAATTGAGCCTCCAAAAGATTAAATGACTTGCCCTAGGCTATAAATGACAAGGCTGTGATCCCTAAAGCCCAGTTTTTGGAATCTTAAATAACATCCATTGCCTTTTACTTGGTAATACGAAAGTAAAACAAAACAACCAAGAAAAAATCCTGAACAATAAAACAACAAAAAACCCACTGGAATGGGGTAGGGGTTGTGGGGTAGATATGTGTGTTTGCATGTGGTTTTTTTTTTTTTTTTTGGGTCCTGAATTCATTAAACTAGTGTGTGTAAGTAGACAGACATATACAATTGCCTTCTTTAGTAAAAACTAAGCGCTCAGAGAAGGCAATGGCACCCCACTCCAGTACTCTTGCCTGAAAAATCCCACGGACGGAGGAGCCTGGTAGGCTGCAGTCCATGGCGTCGCTAAGAGTCGGACACGACTGAGCAACTTCACTTTCACTTTTCACTTTCATGCATTGGAGAAGGAAATGGCAAACTACTCCAGTGTTCTTGCCTGGAGAATCCCAGGGACGGCGGAGCCTGGTGGGCTGCCATCTATGGGGTCGTACAGAGTTGGACACGACTGAAGTGACTTAGCAGCAAGTAGTTTTCTCAGACATAATAAACTCTGTCATGCATAAGTTCAGGCTCCCCTTTTGACTTTTTTTGAAGTTCACAAATGTTATTCCTGAAAACAGACTATGGGCCAGCAAGAATCCTGGTCAGTTCACATTTATTTTTCTGTTTTCTTAGAAAACTTGTGATGTAAGAGATGGGCACTATGTCCTGGGAGCACATGAGTTAATCTGCATTTTTCTGTCTGAAAGTCTAGGTTTTGGCTCACATTTACACAGGTTACCTCTTCTGAGGCAGAGAACTTGTAAATGAACTTCCCCCAGGCTTTCCCGTGTTCAGTGGCTCATGGCTGATCCCCTGCTGACTGACCTGTCAGCATCTGTGTTCTCAGGGGGAGAGGCAGGTTTAAAGTGCCAGGACAGTTGTTGTACAAGCAACCATAACATGATGGATGAGTTTTTAACCTCAAAAGTAAAAATGAACTTTCTGACATATGGTAATCATTAGACCTCTGGGTGAATGAAAACACTCCATCTTCTCTTTTACAGAGAATCAAAGCTTTGCCATGTTTAAAAAAAATAAAACCACAACAAATAAACACAGAGTAATGAAAGTCTAAAGCCAAAAGTCAAAAGCACTTACCTTGGCACCTTCTTCCAGTGGAGGACAAGGAGAACCCGTCTGGACACAGACATTTGAAGCTGCCTTCAGTGTTACTGCACGTGCCCAAGGCACAGATTTCTGGCTCTTCAACACATTCATCAATATCTAAAAAAAAGTACATGTGTCAAACAAAGTCAAAACACAATGGAGACACTGTCAGATATTAAATGCACAATGTAAAAGCACAAAGCCTAACTGAGTTTCAAAATTCTTCCAATAATGAAGATTTTTTCCTGTATCACAATGCTGGGAGTGGACTTTAGGTTGTGATGACTTTTAAAAAACTAGTTTTGATGGTTCTTATCATAAAAATGGGCTCTGCAAGTGCCTTCTTTGGGATGCAGTGAGAAACATCTTTTACCCAGATTGAGTTTATTAGATAATTAGAAAAGTTGCAGTAATCTCATACTACCCTCAACTGGGAAGGAGCAAGAAACTCTAGAGTCTGACTTCACTAAAAAGTAAGCAGATGCTCTGAAATTCTAATTATTTTAACAATGAGTTACTCAGCGAGAGATCTAGGCCTTTGAAGCAAATTTGTTCCTCTCCACCCATCCACAGTGTTTTCCCCAGTAGCCTATGCTATCAACCTAAAACTGTGACTTTTACAAGGACACTAATACTTGTGAAAATAATGCAATACAAACTAAAGACATCACAGGAAATGAGGCTCCTATCTCTCATTTGCAGTTTGATTTTTCTGAAGACACAAAGATATCTTCCATGTAAAGACTATAGTTTTTTTTTTTTTTATGGTCTAGATAATACGAGTTTGACACATAATTGTGGCATGTTTCCTTGAGCATATTAGAATACCTTATCTACTATAAAGGGGTAATTAAGGATGGTCTGCATCCTGAATGGCTTGAGTATGCCCTAGTTTGCCTGAGAGAGTCCTAGTTTATGCCTGTTGACCTGGACTCATGAATAGTGAGTGCCGGTCAAAACTGTCTTCATTTGGTGAGCCAAGTATATGATGACCCTACTTACGGAAAAAGTATGACCACTCTTTCCAAGAGGCTTACCCATCTTTTCCCCCTGACTTTCAGCAGGGATTTGTAGTGAAAAAGAGGTAAGTCTTGATTCTCAGCCATGCTATTTTAATGGAAATATTTTTTTTCCAACAAAAGAGATTATCTCTTATATCTTGGGACTCTTTATCTTCAGGTTTGTACAAGTTCTACCCACACCAAAATGTATTTGCATTACACAACTTTATTCCCATGAGGTCCAAGTAAAGAGAAGTTAAGAAATTAACTTTGTTATCTTGACTTAGTTTTGTAAATACCACACAATAGATATTCTAGAAATGTGCAGTGCAAAGTGATTATCTTTCTGTACAGTGTAAAACCAGCCTCTTCATCATTTCATGTTATGTCACATTTATAACTGCATCATGCTTCCTGTGGTTTATTAACTAACAAATTTGAACAAATGTGAACTAACAAAGCTGATGATGACTGAATTACTCCATCCCTACACTCCCTCCACCCCCATGTCCAATCTTTTCTTAAAAGTCAACTTTTGTAAAAATGCTCAGATATTTCCTTTTTTTTCTTGTTTTTGTTGTTATGCTTCTCCTATGGTAGAAATCAAACTGTAGGTGCCAGCTTCATAAGGGTAGGGACAAAGATTTAGAATGAACACATTTATTGACTATTCTGAAAATCATTTTTTCTATATATTTTCATTCTGTTCATTTAGGGATAATTTTGCATTAATCATGGAGGGAATAATGCTGACCTCTAATAGAAGTAAAATGACACAGTAATTTGTATTTAGGTCTAATTTTGATGTTTTTACTTAGAATATTATCCTTTGAGATTTAAATTAGATATATAATAAACATTTCTCATTGATTATATTAAAAGTGGACAATTCTTACTCATTAGGGATTAGACACACACTTGTTTAAAGGTGGGAGCATGGACTAGGTGACTTCTTAAAAGTTCTTTTCATCCTCTTTATTCATGAATTTCTGACAATTAATGTCTTTCATTTAATGCAATGTTACATGTATTGAGGAATGCAGTACTATAAAACTTGCTGAGAATTTATTTGTAGTTATATATTTCTACCACTCTATAAGTCAAAACAACAATGACAAATTACATAGCCACATTCATCCAACCTTGAATGTGATCACTTAAAGATTTTAACTAGACTCAGGAAGCTATTTTTAATTGCAACCCACTGGCACTTAAAAACAGGTAGTTCAGGACTTTTTATAAGCTGCATAAAAACACACTGGAAAAGGGTCAGAGCATGCAACCACCCAAGTACACAGAGCAAAACAGCTTCATCAGAGATTAGCCCGAGAACTAGATGTTCTTGTCTCACCATCTAATTATGAGCCCATAAGTCACACCCTACCCTTGGATTTGTCTGATAAAGTATTGCAAAATGAAGACACCATTACACCATCTCAAAAATTTGACTGATAATGTCAATGAGGTAACCAATACTGCTCATTTCCAACTACTGGTAGCCCTCTTACCTTCACACTTGTCATTCTGGAGACTGTATCCAGGTGGACAAATACATCTGTAGGACCCATCCAAGTTTTGACAGGTGCCTGGGGCACATTTTCTGGGATCTAAGAGACATTCATTGATATCTGCAAAGAAAAGGGAAAAAGAAGAAAGGGTTTCCCACTGGCATGATTTCCATCAAGCAATTAAAATTCAAAGACACTGGAATCAAATCTAATATATAAATTTAAAGTCCCAAAATGCCACCATGAAAAAAATTAACACCTCAATAAAAATCAGCTTTATCAGCTTTTGGAAGTGTGCAAAGTAACAGCCCTACTTTATTTGATGTACAGAAAATTAAATATTTCCAGAAAAGTACAGCATTTAAAAAGTGAATGGCTGTGAAGATTTTTGAGGGCACCTAGCAGCTTATAGAAGAGCTTACTACAAAGCTATGTGGAAGAAAAAAAGAAAGGGAATTACAATTGTTTATAGGATAATTCAGCTGTCACACTGAATGTTGTAATATTGTAACTGTTTTCTGTAAGTACAGAAACTTAAAAGGTAAAGGGGAAGAGTACTACTGTATACCATATACACCTACAGGCAGCATTAGGGTAATTCTATTCTGATCTTTTCCCTCCAGGCTTCTGAAGGAAGAACTGTGATACAGACTGCGTGATTCCTGGCGTGGTCTCAGCAGCACTCACCCACACAGGTCCTCCCATCTGGAGCCACCTCATAGCCTTCATTGCACTGACACTGGAAGGACCCCACTGTATTGATGCATTGGCCATTTCTGCAAAGGTTCCCATTTCCAGTTGCACATTCATCAACATCTGCCAAGGAAAACATCCTTTGATATATTCCAAAGAAAAATGTCATAATCCCATTAATGACCAAAACCTTTAAGGGGAAAAATGCTTATTCTGAATTTCAGTGGCCTTTGCTGGCTCAAACTTAAGAAATTCTTTTCTGATCTAGTTTATAACAACAGACCTGGATTTATTTACCTATCAAAACTTTAAAGATGAAATAATTCTACTAATTCAATTGATAATTTGTTAGGATTTTATCTGAGTTTCACTTTGATCATCAATTTTAAAGGTTAAAACTGAATTACTAATACACAATACAGCTGAGAGTATTAATAACTATTCTTATAATCAGAAGTATATAAAAGTGGCCTCTTGCACAAAACAAAGTTTGGTTCCTCACCCTTGCTTGTGAATAGTATAGCATATTTTATAGGAAGAATTTTATAGCTTCAATAATTTACTTCTTTGAAGAGAGGCTACAGTGAAACACCTAGACAAGTAGGTCCACACTGCTCCTGAATTATGTAATTTCTTTACAAAGGATCATTTTTATATGTTTTAAAATATATTGAATTTACTTTGAAATGTATTTAATTTGTAGCATAGTAGACATAAAAAAATTATAGCTGCTAATGAGTATTTTAATAAAAGTCATAGATGTCCTAACTGTATTTGACACTGAGTTAGCACATTACTGATTATTAGTTACTTAATTAGCATATAACTCTTAACCAATTGTCACATTTTAAATGGTATATATTAAAAAGGATAGCCGGCACGCTGGAGATGATGCTAATTACAAAGACACACATGAAATCGCCTTCCTCTGGTGGCTGGCTGTTTTGCACACGTACCTATGCAGTCATTGTTGTGGGAAAGGATGAAACCGTGATTGCAGCGGCAGTTGAAGGAACCAATTGTGTTGCGGCAAGTGCCATTCCCACAGGCATCTCTTTCACACTCATTTATGTCTAGCAGGAACGAAGGAAAAGGAAAAAGGAAAGGAACAAAGGAAAATCATAATTATGAACAGAAGAAGGCGGAATATGGTCACCTGGGGTTAAAAGGCATTTTAGAGCTCACAAAGTGTTGTGCATCGGCTGAGAATTTCTAGATTTGATGTCAGTGTGAGTTCCCGCAGTGGCAGCTCCCTGGGAGAAACTAGCAAAAGGCGAGGTTCTAAGCCTTGGGAGAAAATCCTTTCCTTGGTTGGCATGTGAAAGGAGGCAAGCTAAGGACATGAGAACTGGACAAGAACTATTTTATTCTATTTACTTCTAGAATTCTCCACCCTTGCCACTTTTCTCAAATATTTTCACTTGGAAATGGAAACTTCTGTGCGCATCTGGGTCTTGATTCGCTGCCACCTCTGGCAAACTTCAGCCTTTAAGATTCTCACTCCAGTTTACCAAAAAGCAGTGAGTCACCTGGTATTACCCCAAAATCAGCAACAAAATAAATTAGCTTTCTAACTCACCTGGAAGACGTCTGTTTCTTTCCCAGTCTGCCCCTAAAAACTCACGACCACTCCCACAAAATAGTGACTTATCTCTCTTCTAAGTTATCCCAATGTGATGGCACTCAATTTGGCTCTTCTCTAGCAGCACGAGTTGTCTTTTGGTTGGTCTACAACTTTTCACCTTGACTATCCTGTAAAGCTGTTTTGGCGCCTTATGATGTCTTTGCATCTTGTGACAGCAGTTATTATCTTTCTAGTAGGAGTATATTTTACTAAAGAGGACATAAGAAATTAAGATGAAAACCACTGATATTCCTGGTTTTCGATATCGACAGGCAGAATGTGGAGGGCCAGGACAAAGGGCTGGGGAAGGAGTGGAAGGTAACACCTCAGGTTAGTAAAAGGTAGTGTTTAGAGTTAGGATTTCCTTTGCCTTCAAACTTTGGGTGAATTATCTATGACTGTAAATCAGGATGCTATAGCTAAGCAGAATGTGTGTGTCTGGAGACTGCATGTGTGAAGACTGCATCCAAATGAGTCACCCTTCCAGCAATCAAGAACTTCTGCCGTCATTCATTTTTAGCCATGCAAGTGAAGTTCTTTGGTTGGGCAGGTTCTTTTGGTGGGGATTACAGATAACTCAGATGGGAGAAGGAGAATGAAAGTTGGACAGGGCTTCATGAATACACCAAGTTATCTCTCCAGTGATTAGTGGGACTGATTATAATCTTTAACTTAAAACTTGTTATCTGCTCTGAAGATGACAAAACTTTATGAGAATGTTCCCTAATGGATGAATCTAATTACATCCAAAGGCAAGCACTTTAAACATTATTGACTGTTCTTTTTCCTGATTCATGTTCATGTAGGCCCCAAAAGACTTAATGGATGTTGCTTTAAAATAGAAAAAGAAAGGAGGAAAGGAGAGAAATCGATTGATTGCATATTTGAAGTTTAGTCTAAATCAACATTCTGATTCAGTACTGAAACTGAGGAAGAGATTTAAAATCTTGAGCTCTTTTCCCCTAGGAAAATGATCTGTAAATTTGCCTTTAAGGACCTGCTATATCCATATATATATATATATATATATAAAACAGTTCTATATATACAGACACTTCTCAAAAAATGCTCATACTCAACCACTCAAAAGCTGCACTCTGTTCCAATGAGGCAAATTCACATAAATATTATAAAGGAATAGTAGGCTATTACCATTAATAAAAGTAATTTTTGTCTTAATATCTTTCTCAATTTATCCCTTTATCAAAAGTTTTTCTGAACTGACAGTCAAATGAATATCAAGAAAGAGGTTTATGATGTTCAGATTCCCAAAGATTAAATGTCAAAGGATATTAATGCGGCACACCTGCTTCTGTATTTTATAAATAACAAAACAATTAGTGTTAGCTTTTAAATATATTCAGATACACATGAATTTTTCAATAGGATGTGAAAAAATGAAATGATAGCCACATACTCACCCAAACACATGGTTTGATCAGCGTTTGTTTTAAAACCAGTGTGGCAGAGGCAATAAAAGCTTCCAACTGTGTCAATACACTGTCCGTGGCTGCATATATTGGGGATTTCTTGACATTCATTGCGATCTATAAATAAAAAGCATCTTAAGTGGAAACTTGGAAGGCCAAATCAAATCATTTTTTCTTTTTCAAATCAAATACCTTACTTCTAGGTATTGGCCTCAGGATTAATCCTAGTTCTAAACTAAGCCAGTAAAACTGATGCTGACATTATATTCAATATTTATTTTTGACTCAAAATTGGTTCAAACTTACTCTCATTTACTAGGCATATTCAGAGCATATTAACAATACACAAGTAATGAAAAACAGGGGCAGTATCCAAAAAATCTTCTGAAAGATGAGAAAACTTAGGCATAGAACGGGGAATAGAAATGCAAGCTGGGAGATAATCCATTTGATTATCTGCCTACACAGTATCCTAGACTATGGAATTAATTGAAGTATTTTGTCTAGTCAAGATTTGGTGTCTCAAATCATGGAAGCTTCATGGCTTCCTCTGGAAATTTAAACAAATCCCATTGCTAAGCTAGGTTTTCATGATGGACAGCCTGCATGGTCCCTTGCTCCAGTTTCACCCCATTATTTTGTCTCACTCCTATAACCTTTTGTTCCATCTTAACCAAGCCTTCCTGTCTACATAGGACTCCTTTCAGCACCTGACAATCCTAATGATGTTTCTTTCTTTCTTTTTTTTAAATCCATATTCTTTCAAAAGGAAGCCCTCTCATCTTGCTTCTGCCACTCCCTGGGCCCTAAGTTACATTTACTGTCAAGTTAATACTTCTTGCCCTCCTGAAATCTAATTATCTCAGGGGCCAAACATGTTGCATGAATTCACAAATGACATAATTGCATGCCTACTTAGTTCTCTAATTTTTTAAAGCTCTCAAGATTCCATGTTTAGGGAAAATGTAACTCGAGGAGCACTGATTTTCCTGTTGTCACAAAAGAAAGCAAATGGCAGAATGCTGCCGTGGGTGCAGATACCAGAGAGCAGCTTGGAACCTGGCTCTCAGCTGAATAATTCAAGCTTGCTGTTTGCCCGCCCCGGCTACTGAGAAGACAGAAAATGGGAATGGGTACCTTTTGCTGCCCAGGACACTTGTGCCCACGCCAGGACAGAATATACTCCCTCCATTTCATGTGCTCAGGCTGCCATTTATACAACTACTTCCTTCCAAGTACACAAAACATCTAGAGTCGATGAATCACCATGTCCTTTAGAAATCTCAGGTTGGGGGTGGGTGTATCATGAAAAGGGGAAACTAGGGTAGAGCATCTTAGGAGCTACAGCTGGTCTGTGCAGAAATGCTAGTGAACAGATGATGTGTGTGCTAAGTTGCTTCAGTCATGTCCAACTCTTTGCAATCCTATGCCTGGCTCCTCTGTCCATGGAACTCTCCAGGCAAGAATACTGCAGTGGTAGCCATTTCCTTCTCCAAGGGATCTTCCTGACCCAGGGATTGAACCCAGGTCTCCTGCATTGCAGGCAGAGTCTTAACCATCTGACCTACCAGAGAAGCCCAAGAACAGATGATGATTATTCACATTTGGATAAAAATGAATTTCAAATGAGCAAACTGCTCCCTGCGATAGGCAGTGGACACTGATTTTCACTACCAAGCTCAGTGAAGAGAGTTGATTTTGAGGAATGGTGTCTCAGGGGCTTATTACAGTCAGCCTAGACCGTGGGCACCCTCAGGTAATACTGAGTCTGGGCGAATGCAAGGATCAGGTCTGTCTCATCTCTGGGGCCCACACGGAATGGACAGCATTAAGAATCTTTCTAGAAAAGGATCCTCAATTAGGAATTTTCTTTTCTACACTGCCTATTTCATGATGATTTTTTTTTTAATGGATTTTTTAAATGGATCTTTTAAATGGATTACTTTGCAGTTCTGTTGGCAAAATAGAAAGTTACAATTCTAGAGAACTTGATTATGAAGTTCACTTTGTCTTGAGGTTTCAACAAGCATCAGGATTTAAATTCCCAGAAGAGTATGTCTGAGGTTGAGGTAGGAGATTTAAACAGAGTATTGGGGGGAAACACCCAGACAGTCAGCAGAGAGAGAGGAAACCATAAGGAAATAGCTGGGAAGAAGATGTTTTTAGTTGGACAAGGCATTTCGGAAGTGGCTGCCTATGCTCTAACTGCTCAGCTCCTGAGGTCAGACCAGCATCCTTGGCTTAGACACCTACCTGTTCTCTCAGGTCTCAGAAACACGGGTATGATGGCCAGCTGGTGAAATGAGGTACTGACAAGTTCAAATAAAAACCTTACTATGATAAGGAAATTTTAGTTCTTTTCATCTTAAACACAGGAAGAAAGGAATATTTTACAATACGTCTGAAAAATGCCATGTATAGGATAGTTTTTAAGGACATTTTAAGAGATTTTATAAGTAAGATGTGGGCCCTCCCTGGAGGTCCAGTGGTTAAGACTCTTGTGCTTCCACAGCAGAGGCCATGGGTTTGATCCCTGGTTGGGAAACAGATTCCACAGGTCGCATGGTGTGGTCAAAAAGATTTAGAAAAAGATTAAAAAGTGATAATTATAAAAAATAAAAGTAGGATGTAAGTGAAGACATTTCCAGAGTGAAGTCTTCAGCCCTAGAGGCTGAACAACTGCAAAACTCAAACTCAAGTACATCGCCTTTCTTGTAAGGATTTCATTGAACGAGGGACACAAAGCTTGGGCTACAAACAGCTCTCCCTCACGGTGCTTACTGCTGATTAACACTGGATGAGCTTTATCCAGCGTGTTTATGTTAGTACTCTACAAAAAACTTGACAGGACGTAAGCCCCAGCCAGGCCCTGGTTGGCTATCTCATCTTGATGCTTACAACAGTTCTTCCCACATCTCGCCTAACGTGAAATGGTGTGAAACGACACGTTCCATATTATCAGCAATTCCTTATTTTGATCGGAATTATTTTACCCAGTTCCAAACAAGTATAAATTAAGAGCAAAATGCACGGAAGTGGTATGAATGCCAAATTTCATGAGGGTATTGTGACTCCTATCAGAGACGTCCTCACTTTTCCTGTCCTGTTTTTTTTTGTTGTTGTTGTTAATATGTGGATTACAACTGCTCTGTTGACAAAAAGCTAAACACTTGCACATGTTCCTTTAAATGCAAAAAACAAGCCTTGATTCTCAAAGTATTTTGTTCTGGTATTACACCCTCTTCCCACCAAAGTCTCATAAAACAATGCAAAATGCCCTATGGAGAGCAGTGTACTTCCTACCACTTAATCACTGGTGCACAAGGAAATCCAAGGAAAATCTGACCACGTTCCTTGGTGTTGTTTCATTCACAAATGCATAAACTATCCAGGAAACTCCTTGTGAAATGGACTACAGGCAAAACAACAGATTCTTCCTGACTCCTTTGCTAAATATATAATGGTTAATAATACTGAAAAACTCACATGAAAATCATTCTGAGGTGTTCCTTTGCTGCTGGGTTGAAACAGCAGTGTTTTCATTTTGATACCACTGGCTACAAAATACCATCAGATGTTTAATAACTTTTGCTGTTGTTGTTTAGTCGATAAGTTGTGTCCCACTCCCTTGTGACCCCGTGAATTGTAGCCCACCAGGCTCCTCTGTCCATGGGATTTCCCAGGCAAGAATGCTGGAGTGGGTTGTCATTTCCTCCTCCAGGGGATCTTCCTGACTCGGGGATCAAACCCACATCTCCTGTACTGGCAGGCGGGTTCTTTACTGCTGAGCCACGAGGGATAACTTCACTGTCAATGTATGCTGGTGACATACTCATCCTTCTCATCTCTACCATGTCCCTGACAAAGGTGAATACCCGAAAAATTTAACCTCTAATAGTTTCTCATTTTACTGTAGGTGACGTCGCAAACAAAAGGCTGTTCCAGTTTGCTGCCCTCAGTTCTATAAGATGTTAAGGAGAAAAGATAATACTGTCAGTTCTTTTGGCTTGGTTTGTGCAGGTTAACCCAGCCCAGCTCAGGAGAGCTTTGCTGTCTAGAGTTGGTATATGTGGCTAGGATGGTGAAAACCTCACCCACTCAAGGGGAGTAGGTAAAAGTATTTGGTCCTGAATACCAGGTAGGGAGCCTTCCCTGGTAGCTCAGTTGATAAAGAATCTGCCTGCAATGCAGGAGACCCTGGTTCGATTCCTGGGAAGATCCCCTGGAGGAGGGCATGGCAACCCAGTCCAGCATTCTTGCCTGGAGAATCCCCATTGACAGAGGAGTCTAGTGGACTACAGTCCGTGGGGTGGCAAACAGTTGAACATAACTGAGTGACTAACCATAGCACATAGCACCAGTTAGGGAGTGTGTGTATGTGTGTGTGTGTCTCTGTGCACTTGTGGGAGTGGGTGTTTGCAGCAGGGCAGCAGGGGGGCAAATTTGGAAAAATCACCTCTCTAAAGAGGAAAAAAGCCAAGTGTTAAAGCATTTCAACAATTTTCCTATTTCCCGGTTTACTTACTAGAACACAGAAATCTGCATCTTAACCATCCCAAAGAAATCCAGGAATCTGCAGCTGGTTGGGGCTGGCCCGTCGGGTAGGCGCCTGCAGCTGGGGACTTACCATTGCACTGCCCCGTGGAGGTGAATCGGTAGCCGGGCTTGCAATCACAGCGGTAGCTGCCCGCGGTGTTGATGCACTCTGCGTTTCGCTGGCACACTGGGCCATTCTGACACTCGTCAATGTCTATGAGCAGGAGAGAACTGAATTACAAGGAGAGCAGAATCCAGTGTCAACAGGCAAGAGACAAGAACAAAATCTGACTTTACATTGGACCTGTTTCGTGAACCTTTTTCTTTGCTCTTGTTACTATAATCAGTCTATAGCTACAAGCAGACATGGTGGTCTGCCTCACGGAATCCTGCCCCTCTGCCTGAATGTTAAACTAAAGTGCCTTTGTTCAGTTCACAGGGAAATACCCTGACCCTGCCCACCTGTGAAGGACTGCAGGAAAAAACAAATTGATACATCCTCTCCCCAGTTCTGGCCAAACCATTTTGTAAGATGTATGGCCTTTTTACTTTACTTCCTCACCTCCCTCTATTCTGTAAAAGAAACTGGCATCCAGACCCTGATGAAATGGTACTCTATAAACTCTAGTCTGCCATCTTCTCTGATGCCAGGCTTTCCAAACAAAGTTGCTATTTCTTGCCTCAACACCTCATCTCCTGATTATTGGCCTATTGTTTGGCAAGCAGGTTGAGCTTGGACTTGGTAACAAAGGCAAATGAAGGCTCTCACACAACACGGATTTATATTTTCTTATTTTGATTGGTTCTATTGAACAAACGTTGGAAGATGGAAAGCTTTTCTAATTTTCCTGCTTTACAAATATTTTTCATAAATACAAATACTGGATTTATGACCATCTACAGCGTTAATCTCTAGAAAAAGTTGTGAATCTCAGCCTCAAGGGCCAGATTTGATAAGGGTAGAGACTAATATCCTAGGAAGTCTTGTATTTGCTCAAAGTGCAGGAGGTTTGGGGAATCAGTCAGGTTGTTTTGTTGTAGAGCCTGCAGAGCAGGGCATCTCAAACTCTGATGTGCGTCCGAATCACTGGAGATTTTATTGAAAGACAGATTCCAACTCAGCGTGCCAGGGGAGTGGCTCGAGAGTCTGTGCTTCCCATAAGCTCCCAAGTGATGCTGGTGCACTGGTCCACGGACAGTGCTTTGAACTACAGGGCTGCAGAAGCTCCTGCTTAAATTTCTGCCCCATGGCAGTCAAATCAAGGAAACTTAACATAAAGATTACACATAAAACCACTGAAAATAACCAAATGCTCGCTATCAAAGAAAAGAATAAAGTGGCTGTTGTGTGCTCCAGAGCTTTGCCTATGCTTGGGGAGTTGCTTGCTTATCTTTTTGAAATGTTACCAGCTACATAATTCAGTTCAGCTTTAGGGCACCGCAGAATATACTGCACAGTCCAGGCGATATCAATGGAGCAAAATACATATTGTCTCCCCCTGCTCCTATGAGGCATTCTAATTCAGTCTAAATCCAGTATAGGGAGCAGCTAGTAACTCAGGTGAAAGTCAGCTTTTAGCACCAGTGCTGGGGTTTCATGCAGAAGTTGGCTCAGCCAAAGTTCCCACTAGGGGGCGACAAATACACCAACCTAGGCCTCCGAGGTGTGTGCTCTGTGGTGGGAAAACCTCAGGATTGTGGGCAGTCAGTGGGCCTCTCTGTCTAATATGGGGTGTGTGTCTCATACAGGAGCAGAGTATGCCCACCATGGGTTACCATGGGCCCAGGATCCAGCACCACCTTACCCACCAGGCCTGCCCTGCTCTTCATAAAGAGTGTACAGAAACACAGAGGGTAGCTTCTGTAGCTGGAGAAGCCAAAAGGTGTCTCAGACAAGCGTTTCCCTGATGCCTCAGATGCCTAACATCTGATCCTATGCATGCTGGGGGAGAGCAGACACACAGATCCTCCCTGAATCACTTCTGGAATCCATTCCAACTGCAGTCTGGCCGAGGCATGTGCTAAATCAACCTTCCTTTTCTGAGTCTGAGAGCTAGGAGCGTGCTGGGAAGCAGCTGACCCTGGATTAAACATTCACCCTGAAGATGGATATCCTATGAAACGGAAACCAAAAGCTGGAGCACTTTGTAACCTCTGTATCAGCCGAACGCTGCCCTGACAGTGAGCCGCCTTCCACGGGTACAGCTGTAGGTTTTCAATCTCAAGGGTGTAACAAGATCTAGGTTGACATGGTGGTCATGGGTGGCCATGCCTCTGGTTTCTGGTCAAGGGCTGCTGCTTCAGCAGAGATACGTATCAAAGAAGCACTTGGGTAGAGTAACCAGCTCTGAATGGAAAAGAAGGGAAGATGCCACAGAAGCGGACAGGCATCCTTAGGCATGCACCACAGGTGGGGGACAGTGGCGATGAGCAGGCAGCTACCCCTAGCACCACAGGTCATCTGCTACGGGCTCCCTTCTCTTTTTCCACATCCTGCCTCCTCCCCACACCTGATCCTTGATGGCCTCCAGAAGCCCAGGGCCTGAACCAAAGCCCCAAAATGACTCTCTCTTTAGGAAGGCTAGGAATAGCTTGTTACCCTGTTTCTAGTCCCCCACATAGCAGGCAGAGTAAGGGATGCTTGCCAGCTTGGCCACAGGAACAGAAAGCCTGGTGAGGAGAATTTAGCAAGCCTGTACTCAGGGTTATAACTTTACTCGTGGTCTCTAAGTTGTCCCCAGTTTAGGAGAAAAATATTTTTTAACATTAAAATGTCAACCTATGTGGTGTAATACATGCTCTAAGGAGCAATAAGCCTTTCTAACACGAACAAGAACTCTGTTAGAGGCTCTGAGTTTAAGTATGAAATAAGAAAATTACTCTAGCTATCCTAGGGCCCATGGTATATTTAATAACCGGCAACGTCCCTTTTACTAAAATGTAAAAGAACACTATCTTCCCCAGATGTCGGAAAAATATGAAGTGTGGTGAGGAATGCGCAGAATCACAGTACATACACATGGCGAGGGGAGGTAATTTGAAAATGAAAAAAGTACCATTTGCACGCATGCCAACATTCTTCGTATAAAATCGAATTTGCTGTTCTTGCCATTTGGAATTCTCTCATGCATTTGAAGTATTTGCATTAACCGTGTTTTCACTGGGGAGGAGCAAAGGCTCCGCTTGGAAGAGAACACTGATTTTGAGATTCAACTCAAGATGACTGCCCACCACTCGTGCTCACTTTCAAGCTGTGTAAAACAATAGCCATCCATTGGACACACCTAGGACCTCAAGGCTTTTTCATATCAGCTGGGAAATCTAATACACTCTGTGCTGAGGGAGGGGGCGGAGAGGGCTGGGGAATGGACATCCTGCTTTGCCCACTGGGAGTAGTTAGGGAATTTTTTTTTTTTTTTGGCAATGAAATGTCTGTTGATCCACAGGGTGTCCTTCACTATAGCTAGAGTTTGATGAATTTCTGAAATTCCAATGTTGTAAAATTGCCTCATTTCTGGATGTGATACAGGGCAACATCTCTTACCTTCACAAACCAACAACTTGTCGTTATAGAAGAAGCCCACTGGACATTCACACCGGAAGCTGCCGACCATGTTGATACACACACCATTTTCACAGACCCCCGGGATCTCCCGACACTCGTCGATATCTGGAAACAGAGCAGGCACATGTGAGTGATGGCCTGGCATGTGGTCCCTGGGCAGGGTAAACGGGAATTGAAAGTTGGCTGCTTCTAACTAGTCCTGTGTAAGGTCTAAGGCCAAAGAAGAGACAGCACATGTGTATATGTGTGTGTGTGTGTGTGTGTGTGTGCTGGCATGTACATGCATGTACCGGGGTGGTGATGGAAGTGGAGGAAGTCAATGAAGAGCAAACTGGGATCACTGAACCGCTTGTCAGACACTCCTGTGTCTATCTCATTGATCATCTATCTTTCTGGTTTTGTTACAAAACATTAGCTCTGTCCAGGTGGGAGATTTTGCACCCACTGGGCCCTGTGCACCAGTGGAGCAGAATGAAAGTGACTGCCGAGAGTAAGTGGTCTCTCTACCCCAAGTGTGTGGTGGTGGCTGGTGGGAATGGGAGCAGAGAGCTGATGAGGAACAGAAGACGATCCCATGGTCAGAGCCAACTCTGATCTTCCAAATTTCTGCTCAACGCCCTGCTCCTCCTTCGTGTGGCCTTGGTAAGGAAGTCAAGGAAGTAAGTCAGGTCTGAGGATGTAAGCTGGGCCCAAGCTGACCATGTAGACAGAGCCAGAACTGAGGAAGGACAGTCACAATAGACTGTGGCTTCCCTAGGCCCGGGGCCGGGGCTGGCTGCTACACCAGGGTGTTACCGGCCCCTGGTATGCTGTCTGACATTTGATTAAGAACCAATACCTGGAAGTGGGGCTGATGAGGATTAAAGCAGGACCGAAGTAGGAGAGCACAGCCAGGACCCAGGCTGCTAAAGCAACTGGCGAGGGAGCTGTGTGGGCAAGTCGGGTCTCCTCACCAGCCTGGCGGGTCCACTCTCTGCCTGACGTGCTCTGAACTCTCAGCCATTCAGAGTCCTCTAGGATAATAACAGTAACGGTGGCAGCAATGGCATACTGCCTCACTTGCTATACACATGGTGTATTTCTCAAGCGTTTAAACTGGAAATAGATACCGAATCATCACCGCCCCTCTGTGAGATGGTCTCTAGGCACTCTGACCATCCTCATGATGCAAGTGGTGAGGACAGGTCGGAGGCTGGAACTCACCCAAGACCGTACAGCCACCAGGAAGTAGATTTGATACCAGGAATCCACTAACAGGCTACCCCTCCTCCCTTATGCTTTTCCACAGTCAAACAATCTTCACAAAACCATTACTGAAGGACTTGTTATCCCAGAGGGCCCCTCTACCAGTCCCGTGCAGAGTTTCACAAAACAGTTCAGAAGCCAGGAGGGGATGCAAAGTTTTGGTCTTTCCAATCCATTAGGTTTCTGATACTGTTGTTGAGATATTTTTCTTTACATGTCAGAGTCAGGAGCCTCTGCCATGTACTTTGTTTGCCCAAGTTGTAGATGGCCACTGACTTTCGTGGAACCCACAAGAGCTGCTGCACTTTCAGAAGAATCACACCTTAAAGCCAATCTGCTTTGAAGGAGAAAGTTCACAGGCCACAGATTTATGTTAGACCTTTTTCTAAAGGGCTTGATTTTGTTTGAAGACAAATTGATCTCTTTAATGAAAAAAAAAAAAAGCTTAGAATATCAAAGGGTATATTTCCATTTTGAATATACATAATTATGCTTTAGATTTTGCACACATTTGTCATGTATGTTGTTAAAAAGTGAGGCAAAGAAATATCACAGCTATGTATCATCAGCAAGAAGCAAAAAAAAAAATTTCAGACATTCTTGAACTATGTATGGGTTAAAACATGAAGTGTTATGTTCACATTCATTTGTTTTAAATATAAGTGATGTATTATCAAGTTTAACAATAACAGGCTGGGTCAAATTTCTAGTCATTGTTAGGCACAACACAGCAAAAGCACATATTAAAAATTATATTTTCTTTTCCTGTCTGGATTCCATTTGAACTTCAACTTGGAAAAGTTTATATTTAAAGACAAGATTAATAAACTTGCTATAGTTTTAACCCCACACGAATGAGTTCTATATGCCAACAATCTTCAGACTTTTCAGAAGGAGAGTAGAAAGCTTAAATAAAACAAAGTTTCTCAGTCATCTAAATATTTTGTCATGCTGGAATTTGCTAACAATAAGTATACTGCTAACTATCACATTTCCAGTTTTCAAGAGCTAGAGGCAAAGCAAGCTGTGAGTCAGGACTGGGTTCTGATCCCAGTTCTGTTATTAATTAGCCAAGTGACCTCGGCTGAGTCCCCTTCCCTGTCTGGGCCTCTGTCCCCTCAACTGTAAGGCAAGGCGTTTGGCCTAGAGGATGCCTGAGGCCTCTCCAGCTTTATTAGTGGATGCTGTTAATGCTGTTTTGAGTCTTTGCCTGCTGCCAACATTGGAGGGTAGGCCTTGCTGGGGTACACGCCTGGTCCGTCCATGGAGAACCACTACTATTACAGACCACTTATCTTCGGATCAGAGAGTCTAGGGAGATGAAAAGATCTGTTTTGGGAAGGGGAAAAGCAAAGCAGCTGGGGCCAGGTGTTTCATGCCAATGTCATTTAGCAGGTTTTCCTTCCAAACCATGAAGTTTCTTTGGATGTTGACTAGGCTGCGGAGCCATATGGATTTGGCACAAAGAAAGCCAGGCTGATTGCTGGACCAGACCCTTGTTTTCTTAAACAAGGTCACTGGAAAGGCTGATGTGGATTTCAGTTTACTTATTAGCAATAAGGTGGAACAGACCAAGTGGTGATGTTTGCTACTAGACACAATCGCTCAGAATTCAGAGGGGCATCTGAGGATCCATATAAATCACACTGGGGAAAAACTCGGAGAATGCAATGGCTTTCCATCTTTTTTTATGTTATTTGGTTTTAAACCACAAAGGCCTTGCTTCTACTGGCTGAACGCTGTGCAGTATTTCTGAATCTCACATAAGCATCTCGAGCACTGCAGTGGTCTCTGCTCCAGTTACCAGACAGGGCCTCAGATTGGAAAGGCTTTTATATTTCACATCTAAAAATCCCAAAGCAGATGACCTGAGAAGATTCCCTGTGAGATAAAACTGATCTACCAAACGGGCTTTATGTGAACAACCCACACATAAGGATTGGTATGAACAGTCATGTTAAACTCTTGTCTTAGTCAGACGGAAGGATTGGGAATTATAGTCAGATCAAACGTCAACTGGCTTTACTCCCAGAATCTCTCTTTTTGTTGATGCCTAGGGTTGGTTTAACGAAGCTTGATTGTGATTTTGTGAAAAGCTTTCCAGTCCCCTTAATCATGACCAACAAATGCTGCTGCCAATTAGGTGGAGCTACACAGGGTGTCTGCACAGTTTGTTTCAAACTAAGAATCAGAGTTTCAATAAAGGTAAATGGCACTGTTTAATGCTTTTTCCTTCTAAGAAACAAAAAAAAAAGCAAATTTGAGAAAATAACAGTGTGTACTTCCTTTTCTTAACACAAAGGCAGAGACAAAAAGTTGCAACAATGGCACTGTAACTCACCGACAGGTAAACCAGTATAAATGTCAATGACAAAGCCTGGCCGTTGACTTCCACAGAGTGTAGCAAATTCATCTGCAGTGAGGGAACAAAGGTAGGGTGAGTGGGGTGGGAATAGGATAGGTGAAGAGCAATAATGAGCTGAACAAAATTACTTTGAAAACATTCTTAAAAGATATTTACCTGTATTTGGAAGAATTTAAAATAAATTGACCTTTGTAAAAAAAAAAAATTGAGAATTTCTACAGATGGTGTAACCTTGTCCCTAAGAAAAATTATGAAGGAAAAGTGACCTCATGTTGACGTAATAATGAGGCTGAAACAGAGGTCTCTATATCAAATGCTCTCCTTTGTATGAGCTTGCCTGGGGGAATTTGGGTTTCTATGGGGATGTTGTTCAGCTCTGAAACCTGGGACTGGTCTGAGTGGCTCTTTCTACTCTGTATTAAGGAATCTAGGATTTAACAAATGTGTACAAAAGCCATTTCCTTGGCAGACTGGGGATAACAATAGCAAATGTAGCTAAGTTCTTGATTTCAGGTCTGTTAATGACTCATTCATGTCAAACAACTACCTTAACCTCATTACTTTAATTTTTGGAGCCGGATTATTATTTTTGCTGCAATTCTTTTATTTGCTCCCTCTCCCCTCCCCCACCCTTTATCTTTCTCCCCCTGACATGAATTTTCATCAAACTTGTGAATTAAGGATGCATTCAATGTCATCTGTGGTTCCTTTAACTCTGAGATTCTGTAATTCCTGATCATGAGTATAACTGATATAGCATGGCATCAATTTAACCTCAAGATGGCCACTCCCTTATGGGTAAACCTACTGAAAACTAGTAAAAGGTTTCTGGAAGTATTTTAAACAAAACATAGCACGTTCTTTTCCTAGTGCTTTCTTTCCTTAATCTATGAGTTCACTTCCAACCAGTGTCACGCCAGCTCCACTGACCATCCAAACTTCAGGGCCTCCTAAAATGTGTGCAGACTGCATAGCTAATGAAAAGCCATGACTGGATTTGGCCAATATTCAACATGAAGATGAAATCTTGCATTTTATATTAAGAGTATGCAGATACCTAGAACTCAGACAGATATTTCTGAAAGTAAACGATAGTTGTTATCAGAGCTCTCCATAGTGGTCTGCAAGGGAACGTACAATGGTCCATCAAGGTAAAAAATAAAAATACTAGGATATCTATCTTTGTAAAATCCAATTTAAAAACTAATTTTGTGTACATTTTATAATAAAACAGTTTCTAAAAATAATAAATACATTTCTTAATATAATCAAAAACAAATATACAGAGACACATGTACAAATACTTTTACTTGTAAATACACACACATCAAGTGTGGGTAACTGCCAGGTTTTTTAATGATAGCTATGTATAAATAATCTTGGGAAAGATTGAAGGCAGGAGGAGATGGGGATAATAGAGGACGAGAGGGTTGAATGGCATCACCAGTTCAATGGACACGAGTTTGAGCAAGCTCTGGGAGATGGTGAAGGACAGGGAAGCCTGGCATGCTGTAATCCATGGGGTCTCAAAGAGTCGGACATGACTGAGTGACTGAACAACGATAACAATGTATGATAAAAGATTTGAAGGCTAACAGTCAGGATCAGGGGTCAGCAAATATTTTCTTAAAGGGCTATAAAGTAAATATTTTAGGTTTTGCAAGCTGTGCAGTCTTTGTTAAAATTACTCAAATATTTCATGAAAGCAACCATAGATAATATGTAAATAAATTAGTGGGGCCATATTCTCATAGAATTTTATTTACTAAAATTTGAAGTTCATAAAATTTTCAGATGTCAAAATTACTTTTAGCTTGCGGGCCAAAGAGAAATAGGAGGCAGGCTGGATTTGACCCACAGGCTCTTGTTTGCCAAACCCAGGTCTAACAACATCTTGCAGAGTGGAGACAACTTGTAATTCTAAGTGATGGCTATTACATTATTTCTGGAGGAAACAGTGGATGAAATGGTACATTTTACTAAAAAAGAATCTGCTGTTTTTTTTGCATTGTCAATTAGCACCAGACAATAGATTGGGTATTTTACATATCACTGTGGGGAATGGAGTAGACACTACACAATTCTCAGACCAGTACTGTGCATGGTAGTGCGTTCACCCTAAATCAGAAAGATGGTGGCCCAGTGGCTAAGACTCGGCACTCCCAATGTGGGGGGGCCTGGGTTTGATTCCTGGTCAGGGAACTAGATTCCATACGCCACAACTAAGACTTGGCACAGGCAAATTAATTAATTAATTTTTAAAAATCAGAAAGATGATCTAGATCATTAGTAAATGACACCATCATGATATATATCATCTCCCATATAAGAACACTGCACCAAAGTTTTTGCTTCATTTACTCTTAGAATATGAATTAGACTCTCTTCTTTTTCAAATAGATAACATTTTATAGATTTTTCTGTATGAGGATATAAGAAGAAATTTCTCTATATCAAGGAGTTGTGCTTTTCTTTTTTTAATCTGGCTGCGCTAGGTCTTAGGTGCAGTACACAGGATCTTCCATCTTTGTTGGGCATCCAGGATCTTTAGCTACAGCATGCACTCTTAGTTGTGGCATGTGGGATCTATTCATAGGCCCCTGGCCAGGGATGGAACCTAGGCCCCCCTGCATTAGGAGTGCAGAGTCTTAGCCACTGGACCACCAGGGAAGTCCCCGAGTCATGCTTTTCTTTAGTTCTGAGTTTGCTCTGCGGTCATTGAGACTGTTAGACTCGATCATATCTCTCTTTATACGAGCTGCTAGAAGGTTTAGAGCCCAAGCTGTTGCTCATCACTGGCAAGTGTGCAGGACTTCCCAGCTTGGATCTTGCATATTAATTATCCTTGCTTTGAGTTTCTTACCCATGTTTGCCATTTGCATTAGGCCTTCTTATTTTACGTATGCATCTTTGTGGGCCATCTTGAATTCTTTTTGGAACAAGATTAGTTATGAATAAGTAAAATTGATGGTAATAAGTAAATAAACAATATAGGAATATGGTTTACTTATCTGTCAAACTGCTTTGCCCACTGTTTCCAGACTTTAAGTTATATGGCGAACTCCCTAACAATAACAACTTCTATATTTTTGTGATATGCTGAGTCTACAGGCTGGTAAATGAACTTGTGTAATAAATTGGAAAATATATTTTATGACTCAATTTTCAACTCAAAGGACCAGATCATCTGAATTTCAACATTTGCCTTTGTGAACTAATCTTTTTTTATGAAGATGGACAAAGCACCCTTTTTCTCCCCTGGCTGAGATTCCTTTCTCCAAAAATTCACGGGGAAGGTACCATCTTTCTGGTAATGGCGAAACTAAAACCCACCTGTGCTTGGGATGGGGCACTGTTCACAAGGCTTGTTCCAGGCCCGGCCAATGTTGTAGGAACAACAGCACATCTTCTTGGTCATGTTGAACAACAGTTCTCCATCACAGGTCTGGTTGTCAGCATAATAGTTCCTGTAGCACAGACTCCTCCTCATATCTAGAGGAGAGGAGGAAGGCAGGGACTGGTGATGCTGTGGGGAAATCCTGACAGGGAGATTCTAACAGGGATGCTCAAGGAAGGAGTCTCTTTTGAACTATATTGTTAACTTGACTTCGATAAGAGCGGTAAAAGCTGGCTCTCAACCTTCCATCTACCTCTGCTGTCACAAGGAGAAGGACTTTAAGAAATATCAGGTTGGCCCAAAAGTTTGTTCGGGTTTTTCTAAAACATCTTACTAAAGAACCAAACAAACTTTTGGGCCAACCTAATATATTCCCTGGTGTTCTGTGCCACAGAACTGAGTCATTATGTAGCTGTGGCCTTAATAAACTTTACATGACTCTCCACCCAGTCTCCTAGTAACAATACTCCACTGCTCTTGGCAGTGATTTTCTCATTTCCGACTCATGATGTTTTAATACTGTAGGTCAGTGCTGTAAATATCATTGTATAAAGATACACCCAGAGTCAAACAAAAGAAGTACTATTAAACCTTTGTTTGGGATTTTCCAACATTACATTTTAAAGAAAACTCCCAACCACCCACACGAGGTGCTGAGAAAAGGCCAAAATTATGGTTTACAGGGGAGGAGGCAAAGGGTGGCAGCACTCGCTCTGATGAGTAACATAACATTGAAGATGAATTGCTGGGCTTGGAGGCTCTTTTTCTCTTTGCAGATGAGGACCGAACACGCTTTATAAAGAAAAGTTGGGACTTACCCATGCAATTATTCCCCCCATTCACTTGCATGTAGTCTGGAGGGCAGATACAGGTGTAGTTGCCAACAGTGTTGTAACATGTCCCTGGACCACAGATTCCGGGAGTTTCACATTCATTCACATCTATAATCCCAAAAGAAAGTGGTATGTGAATACAGAAATTTCACTTTTTGGAATGATCTGGAACTTGGGGGTCAATATACATGTTGATAGTGGAAGAGAACATCCACAGGGCACTTTGCAATCTGGATAAGAAATGTGGATGTTTCATTCATCAATGTCCTTAGCCTGTGCTGACGTGTGCATTTTCAGGAAAAGAGTTTTAGAAAAGGAAAATGTACCTTCTGATGTGAGTTCTTAATAAATGAGTCTAAAACATCCTCAAACACATGCAGCAATGGAAATGTGGAAAAATGACAATTCTCAAATATCTTTCAGAAAGACAACTATGTCCTTCATATGTTCACAAAATCTCAAGAAGGATTTGATATAACCTGAAGCCATCAAACACTGGCTTCATGAATCTGCAATGGTAAGGCAGCACAGAAGATAAGCCTACAGAAGTAGTATATCATGCATCCTTCCCCATTTTCAAATACAGGTGTTGATTCTAATTTATGTTAACTCTATGGGTCTTAAGCTGTGTTGTATACATTGTGATGTTTGACTACTACTCAACAAGGTTGTCACTGCTAAGGTCACCTATTAAGCCTTTTGGAGAACCAGAGGACTATTTCTCCTCCAGGACACAAGAAGCTGTCTTCCCTCATCAGCGTGTAACTCCTATATACAGATGAAAACCATTTCCCCACACCAGTCAGTGGTCCACATGCTCTGAAAGTTAACAGCAGTCAATAATCTCCATCTTTTCAGTAACACAGGATGAACAGGCGTCATCACTTACACAATACAACCAAAGGAGCTGCCTCGGAAGAGAAGCTCACTCAAATGCTGAGTACAAATGATGAGTGGTAAAGGACAAGACAAGGAGCCCAGAATCGCCCAGAATACAGAAGCCACTGAAATGAGACCTGGGCTACTCCAACAAAAATGGCTTTTCTGAAGAGAATGGAAAATTCACTGTAGGCATAAATGAGACTATGGCTCAAGATAACAAAAATGCCAATTTTCACATGAAAAGAGGGAGATTTAGGGTATGCTGAACATGATATTACATCACTAATATGAGTGCAAGCTGCCACATCTGTGGCATAGTTACCTGGCTATGCTGGCATTTAGACATTTTGCTAGAGTCTCAGTTTTCCTGGGGCCTAACTGTACGTTGGTTTTTGAGGTCCGTTCTCAATAACTGAAAGAACTTATCATTCTAAAAGGGCCATTTACCATCACACACTCGGGTATCTTCATTCAGGTAGTAGCCCGTTGGACAGCGGCACTGGAAGCTGCCAAAGGTGTTGATGCATTTCCCACCTTGGCACAACCCTGGGAGCTCCTGGCACTCATCAATATCTATCAAGATGAAAAGGACAGCATGTCTTTAGCATTGTAAATCAACTCAAGGAAGTTCCAAAGGGGCACGCTTTAAGTTAAAGGAAACAGAATTACCTTCCAATATAACGGTGATAGGGTTGGGTCGAAAACCTTCTCCTCCAGGACAAAGAATTTTGTACTCAGCTACGGAAACAAACAAACAAAATCAGATTGAGTTCTCTGAAATCTAAAATTTCTAGAAATAGTATCCTCAAGAGAAATAGACACATAGCTACCTGAAAATATTCATTTACAGGAATTTTTGGCAGTTACTCCACCCAACTGAAGCAAGTTAACATCTTTGTATACACTTGTCCTTTCTAATGGCTTTTTCTATGTGTGTCAAGCATAAGGCTACTGTCCTCAGTCTGTGAACCTTCCACCTACTCTCTGGTCTTATGTTTTTATGAACTATTTTATCCTTTATCTCCACTGTTCTTTCTTTTAAAGATTTTTCTTTCCATTTTTATTTTATAACAAACTCCTCCATTTTTATGTTTTGTTCAGTTTTACTTCCTGGGAATCACAGCTTCCCTTAAATACTGCTCACCAGCTCATCTCCAAAACCTTTTCCAAACAGAGCCTTAGGAAAAGCTGTCCTTTCTTGGTTCCCACCCTCTCCTCTCCTCAATGACTAGAGGGCTTTCTTGCCTCTCCATTTCTGCTGATGGCAACATTGATTCCCCTGGCTTCCCAAACCAGCTTTTTACAGGATCCTTTGATTTCCTCCAGTAATTTTGTCATCCAGGTATTTCACTCAAAAACATTTCTTTCAGCACCACATACCAGTGTGATCCATACAGGAACATATGGATAAGAATGACCCTCATCTGCTATAGCATTCTGATAAGCATCTATACAAATCAGTTCTTTCATAATCATCATGGTCTTTCCAAATCTGGTAATCCCCCTTGTGGTTTTCTGAAATTATATGTATATATACTTAAATGTATATATGCATAGATCTCAGTTCTAGCTTTGATCCAGTTTGAGGTAGGGTGGACTTCTAATGCTTGACTTATCATTCTTACTCAGTAGAACTGACCCCTACCACCACACACACCTAAACATCTTGGTTTGATTCTTTCAGCATCGATGAAATTATTAATAACTATCCTCCTCTTTTATTTTCCTCTCCTCCTCTTTCTGTGATCGTCCGTTCTTTTTAAGTCTCCTCTTTCATGTCACTCCCTTCCTTCAAGCCCCAGTTAAAAAATGCACCAAGTTATCACCACGCACTGCAAATCAGAACTGACTTCTGTTTCTGAAGAAAGGAGAGAAAGGGGTGCCTGCCCAGCATTCGTTTCTGTGCTGAGTGCTTTACAGGAATGGCTTCATTTAATCCTATGAGGCATCTTATGAATGAAGAAAGAGGCTTGCTTACTCCAAAGTTACATGCATGGCAAGTGACAGAGTGCTAACTGGAACCAGGAACACTCTTTCTTCCACTCATGGCACTGACTCTGCTCTTCTTTCTTCTCTTATTGAAGTCTACATTGAATAACAGCTTTCATGTTTAGGTAGTATTTTGCTAAACTGTATGCTCCCGGAAAGCAGGAACTGGCAATTAGATTAGAATTATCCATCCAATTATCCATGAATTATCACCTTTGCACACACAAAGTATATCTTCTAGGTACTCAACAAATTCCCTTAGAGAAACTGAGTAAGTGACCCTTCAACAAGGAAAGAATCAATACCTATCTCAATATACCTGATAAGCAGCAGCCACTCAGCACATTTTGCCCTGGAAGCTATATCTGACTCTGAGTCATAATGCAGCATCCACTTAGAAAAATGCTAAGCTGTTTGTTTTTCAAAGACTAATTATTTATGTCCTTAAAACACATTCTAAACCTTTCTTTTAAGTCATACCATAAGACTGGAACAATCTTCCATTTCATATTTGCTTAACTAATGGCTTCTTTTTCACCTAGGGAAACTCCACTCTGTCCTAGAGCTTCTAAAACCAGCCAACAGATGACAAGAGGAGAGATCAATGTGTCCAAATATGACATAAGTAACCTAGTCTGGAAAACCTTCTTTAAAATAATGCTATCTTCTTTACACTCAGACAGAAATGAGATGTTACCTGCCCCACCTCACCTTTGAGTGCAAGCCAACTGGGGAGGCATTCTGACTCCCACATTGGGAGTGGGATTCCTCAGCAGGGCTAAAATGAATGATCTCCACCCCTCAACCCCCACTCTCTCCACCAACTGAAGAACACAGACCAGTAGCAGCTCCCCCTCTGGGTGGCGTCTATCCTCTGGAGTTAGACAGGAGAACTGGGCTGAGCTGGACTAATAACGAATAGGAGGATGTCCACTTACATGTGTTCACAGGCGGGCACAGCTCACAAGGAGTGCCCCAGGCTTTACCCAGAGAACAGCAGCAGGAAGCCTTGGAAACACCAACTCCAATTTCATTGCTGCAGGCTGTATCTCCATTGTCTCCCCGAGGACGGATATCCAAATAGCAGTTTCCAGAGCGGGTATCTATTTACCACATGCAAACAAAAGAAGTGTCAGGCAAATTCTTTCTACGTCAGGGTTGAAAATTCAAACCGACTTCTGAAACTGTTTAAAAACCATAATTTAAACTAAAAAGTGCCGCAACACAGACACTGGGAATTGACCTAGAGAAAAGGACCTGAAAATACAAACCAGATTCAGGAAATGTTTACATTTCGTTGTATTATTTTATTACTTTTTTTCAGAATTTGAGAATGCAATGTTCCATGTTGCCTTAGAAATAACCAACAGTGTGTTTCTCTGAAAAGTGTTTAAGATCTTACCGACACAGCCAACTCGAGTTGGATTCAGCTCAAAATCGGGTGGACAGTCACAGGTATAGCTGCCTGGAGTGTTGACACAGTTCCCACTGATGCACGTGGTTGGATCCAGGCATTCATTAACGTCTAGAACCGAACGGCGAGGGGCAGAGTTATTACCTGAGCCAATGTGGGGCAGGCATCACTGTAAAACAGTAGCACTAAAATCTCCGGCTCCCAACTCGAATTTTTAAAGAGTTTCCAGTTATAATTGCCCCTAGAAATATAGTCTTCCACTTCTGAAACAAAATCCCTCAGGAAGGAAATATGTCATAGTCTTTGGTCTCTTTCCCCTGGAACACACTTAGCATTCAAATTTGTCATCAGGAGAAAATATAACTTTGGAACGAGGGAAAATATTCCAGTGAAGGTAACTGAGAACAAAACACTACTGTGACCTCAGGTCAACCAAAAATTCAGACACAGGTTTTAAGAAAATATATTTAATATGTGCAGCTTGTTATTTTATCAAATGAGAGCAAGATGTCTCAGGGAAGCGGCGGGAGCAGGCGACTTCTGCTGCTTCCCCCGCTGGGCGGACTGGCCTCGCTGTAGCTGAGCGCAAGCGCAGACCGCATGCATGAAGATTAGTATGTTCCTTCAGGCCTACTAAGAGTCTCTTTCCCATTACTGATGCTGGGTTGAATATTTCCCTTTCAGTTTCAATTCCAAAAACGGAATTCCAGATAGTTAGGACATGGGTTTTGGCAAATGCCATCCCTGTGTAATCCTTTCGTCTATTTTGAACACTTGTGAAATATTCAAAACCAGACAAGCTGGTTCAGAGAGAGATGGGGGACTGAGGATGATACCTTCCCCTCTGCTCCTCCTGCTTGGATCTGGTAACCCTTTTGGAGGTTCCGTTGTGAAAAATGCTTTCGCTCAAATCTCATGGGATCTTAGAGCGGGCAGGGCAGACAAAGAGCAATCAGGGTGGGGAGGAGGGAATGAGGCTGGTGGTGATGTGAGACACGGAGGAGAAGGCATGGCAGTGGAGAGGTGACTTGCTGCAGAATGCTAGAGACTGACTTGGTGTCATAATAGTTTTTAGGAAAACCAAGAGAAGAAGGGGTGTCTGGAGAAGAATACTGTGATCCAGAGCAATTTCAGGGAGGTTGTGATGGTGGTCATAATTGGAGAGCCACTGGGTCATGGCTTGTTTAGGTAGCTAGAAAAACTGGGGTTTTCTTGAAATCCTGATCCTATACAGGATGGAATCTGTTTCCTTAGTATCGTTGAATGGAAGGAGGATAGAGACCTGAAAATGGCTCTCAAAGTTTTAACTCAGTGCCGAAGTGAACCAAGGGACAGTCGTCTACAGAGTGCCTACTACAGCTTTTCTAGCTTCTTCCTTACATTCCTGGAGTGTTCTTTGCTCCACAAGAAAATGATCTACACACTAGAAATAGGTGACTGATTGTTACGGACCATGTTCTCTGGCAACGCTCTGAAGTGAGTGTCTCAGCAGAAAAGTTCAAGATGAAATCCATGATCCCAGGGCACAGCCTGCAAAAGGAAACTCTCCAAAAAGAAGAAAAGGAACTACAGGAACATGCCTCTGTAGCCACAAACTTGTATCTAAGGCTACTGACTACACCTTCAGCTCTCCTTAACTTTTCCCTCTGCACCCTCACATCTAATCAGCACCAGGTCAGAAGAAATTTATTCTGTGGTTCCTAATGCTTGTCCCTGCTTTTCTTTTGCAACTCCATGAAAAACCTTGTGTGGTCCCCGCGAGACACAAGCAGCTGGGTCCCCTGGGACGCCTGAGAGCAGATCTCCGTGCAAATGGAAGGCTTACCTGTGCAGTTCCCACCACTTCTGTCCAGTTCATAGCCGATCTCACATTCACAGCGGAACAGGCCAGGGAGGTTGTGGCAAGTTCCAAAAACACAGATGTTCGGAAGAGAGCACTCATCGATGTCTTGGGGAACAATGGAAAGGGGGAGCAATTAAACTATTGTTCTTGCCAAAGAAACTACCTAATGTAATAAGGCAAGTGATTTCATTATTAAGAAAATGAAGACTATCTGACATCAATCTAGGTCCTTCTCCTATAGGCTTTCAGATGATCTGTCATCTGTTAGGAAGTCTCCTAGGTGAGAACTTCCCTTTTCTTAGCCCCTACTACATGCCAAGCAAGGGGCTAGGCATTTCACATATATGTTAGACCATTTATGGTGTTTTATGTGGGTCCACATCACTTTTGTAAAGGAAGAACCAAATGAGCCCACTTGAGACTAAATTCTTTGGTTATTCTCATCTATATATTCTTGTTTTTGTTGTGAGTTAAAATTTTAAGAACCCCAAAGTCTTTGTGGTAACTTTTATCATCAGTCTATATAGTCCTCTGTGTCCCTAGTACTATGGTGTATGTTTGCAACTGCTGATGGAGATCTAAAAACTGCAGATGCATTTTCCAGGCTTGTCCCTGCCTCACGTTAACATTCTGCTTGTGCACACAGGCACATTTTCAGCCTTGAGACTGGCTTTTAATAGCCATGATCATTCTGCCAGTGATGATTTATATTAAGAACAAACAAACAAACAAAACCTTCCCTTATAGCATTAAGGGAAGCAAAACTTTCACTGTGCCTATTTCTGTTCCCAGAGGTGGCACAGTACCTGTTTTCCTTGGATGTTTGCATGAACAAAAGTAAACAAGGCATTAGGCACATGATCAAGAGCATAATTAGTTTCTTCCCTCAGAGGAATTTTTTATCAAACTCTGCCTACTACATATAAACTGTGTGAAGAACACCCAATGGTTTCATAACAAAGAAAAGTATTTACATAGAACTATATGAGGGAATCAGGATACATGTCATAGCTAAAGATTAATTTTTGAGTTAATGTCCTACTAACAGGCAACAACTATTAGTTGAGACATTAATCAGGGTCTTGTTTAAACTTCTACTGTCAATCGTTATCATGTGTTTATTTCTACTGAAATCTTTTCAGTTTACTGTGGTCACTAATTCTTCTCAATGAGGGATGATAATGTGTTTAGATTTGACAAGCGTGGGTAAAGAGAAGAATCTTGTGTTTCCTAGTGGGATTCATCCTTAGTCAACAGGTTCTCAGGACTCTTCCTGCCTGACCAGCACTTCTCAGAAAGAGAGAGCCTTATGCTGAGAGAGTTGTGACATACAGTATTATCCCTAGGGAGCCCTTACTGAATGGATTTGCAAAAGACTGTTCCATGGTATATGTATTAGATATTTAGAGACCATCTGAGACATACCCAGAACATTATTCTATGGACATGATCGTTCACTCTGCTGGTATTTTAAAACCTTTATTTCTAGAAACCAAACCACAGCAGAGATTAAAAACTGTGTTCCCGTATTTAAAAAGAATCCTTCACTATTAGGGCACCAGCACTTTGAGCTCTTTCCCCCAGCAATGGGGATGAATATGTTGCATTGAGTTGGTTATCCTCATTCTCCCTATGACTAAATGGGTATGCTCTTGCAAACCACCTGGCCAAAGTTGGATGTGAAGCTTAGGGCCAAGAATCTGATATTTTTCTCTGCGCAAAGAGAAGTGGTCTGGCTGGACACCCAATCTCTACACAATGTTCACAACGTGAACCAACACGTTAGATGGGAAGCCAAAACACACCTTGGTGTAAAAAAAACAAACAAAAAAACCAGACAAAACCACCAGGAACGTTTAAATAACCTAATCTCATCCGGCCCTGCAAAGCCCACGGCAGCATCCCCAATCAGTTACCTTCACAGGCCTTCCCATCAGCACTGGGTACAAAGCCCATGTCACATTCACAGCGGTATCCTCCTGGGGCGTTAAGGCACTGGCCGTTGCCACACAGATTTAGATTCTCAGAGCACTCATCAAGATCTACAGCCAGAAAAAAAAACACAAGTTACTCTTCTTAGGAGCTTTCCGATTGCTCAGGTCTGAGAACTTTTATACTTGTGAACTTCCAGAAGGCACGAGTGTCATCATAATTTCTACTTGAAACATTGAAACTCACTTTTCTCTTTTAAATGCCAATATTAAATATGTAGTGAACATGGGGTTCAGAGACAGAATCCTGAATGCTAAGTTATCTCTAATGATGTAAAGTGGGTAATAAGTTAAAGGGATCATTCACATTCAGGCTTCTGCAAGCAGGATAATCAACGTGAGGATATATCCATGGCAGGAAAGAACATGTCATGGTTTGTGCCTGATTCTCAAAATCCAGGCTCAGATCAGATGGGCAGCAAAAGACCTAGAATACAACTATTGAAGAGACCAAAAAGTCCTATCTACTTAATATCTCCTGAGTTTTGCTAATAATCACAGTCATTAAACATCAAACACACGAACCATACATGCCTGGTACATGAAACTTGGAGTATTTTCTAAAAAGCGATGAGAGGTTTGTGATGACAAAACTTTACTGGGTTAAGCAAAAACAATTTCAAATATGATGAAACTTTTAGTGAGTTAAAACAAAATCCAGGCAAATCACTTACTGGGCCTCAGCCTTTTTTATGTTTAAACTTCTTGTGAGCAGAACACTCAGGGTAACTTAATGTTCCAGGTCATATAAGCAGCTATGCTACCTAATGGCCAACGAGAAATACTCCTCAGTATCTTATTTAATGCCAGTGCCCTGATTTTAAAAAATGCTGTCTGGATACATATGGTCATGGTAAGTGTATCATCTCTTTATACAATGCTTCTAATCATATATATTTAAATATATGTGACAGTTCACATTAATTCTATGATGATGCATTAGCACTGAGAAGATGTCATTAATATGTTGTAAAACTGGAAGTGAATGAATTCTTTTCAAAGCAGTTATGAAATTCTTACTTATACCAATGTGGAATGATCACAAATGAAGGCTAGAGGGAAAAAAAATATATGCTGATGATCTGCTCCAGAACATCTAATTTCTTTTCCTCACAGAGGTTCCTGCATCAAGTTCACTCTTGGGTTTAGTATTGAAAACAAGTCAGCAGTGAGACACAGGCACAAAAATATCAAGGCTAAGGTTTACAAAAGGTAGCGTGATTTGTTTTAAACTCATGACATCATTACATACAGTGACAAATATATCAACTATCTAACTATACATATCAATCCATCTTTGTAAGTATATATTTAGTTTCTGAGAGCTCCCTGATTGATTCAGCTACAAATTTCCATTCCACAGAAATGTCATTTCAAATAACTATTTTCTGTTCCAAATTGTCTATAAATGACCCAGCCTTCAAAAAACAAAGGACGTTCTGTCTTAAGGACATGGAACACCTTGCTTTTCTGACTGCCCTTTACATAGCTGTTTCCAACACGAGCATACCTGTACAAGTGAAGCCATCGCCCGTGTACCCCTCCTTGCAGAGGCAGCGGTAGGAGCCCATGGTGTTCTTGCAGTCTGCGTGTTGGCTGCACATGTGGGTTCCATTGGAGCATTCGTCCAGGTCTTAAGGAAAGAGGTGACACGTCATTATGAACAGAAACTATGACATTTAAAATCAATAATACACATGTTAAATTTTTCTTTACAGGAGTGAGAGTTTCATATTTATAACCCATGCAATTCATAAGAAGCAATTTCTTTTTATTTCCAACCCACCAGTGCACTTAATGCCATCTCCAATCCACCCGGGGCTACAGCTACACTTGAAGCTTCCTGCCGTGTTGGTACATACAGCGTGCCTGTCGCAGTTGTGTGCTCCAATTTCACATTCATTGATGTCTGGGAAAATAACCAGTGGGTTAAAAAGAAAAAAAGTTTAGCACAGATGCTAAATAACTCAGCAATATTCAAAAGTTGACTTGCTTTTACACTTCTGACAGTGAAACAGAGATCGATTCAGCACTGACGTTCATACTTGACTTAAAATGAATGATTTTAAATTTCAAGATACAAAGAACAATATGATGCTACTTCTTATTGTTAACTTTAACTTTTTTCCATTATTTTAATGTAAGTGTCCAGTTACTGCAAAACAAAATGAAACCTCCCTCCAGTTGAATATCTTAAAAAAAAGAGTGAGCTGCCTAACATTCTATTAATGCTCATGGTCATATGTTTCTATTCCCAACATTTTCACTAAATTGACTATAGAGAAATGATGCACATTGCTTTCGTATCTTATATAGACAAAGGAATACAATATTGGCATGTTAGAAAACATTTTCAATCCTATTCTATAAACTAAATATATTTTATTTTAAAAATGTAAAACATTGTACTATTTAATCACACTTTATTTCTATAAATGTTTCACTTTAGGTATTGCTAATTCAAGCGTTTATACAGAATATTCCTTAAGGCAGTGTATGAACCATCTTTTTCGAGTCCTAGCACTTTGGGACCCAAGTCTTCTTGAATATTTCTTGTAAAACTCAAATCAATTCAAAAGAGATTTTCAGTAGAACAAGAACCAGTCTAAGATCACATTGTTAAAAGACTCTGAATTCTCAAAAATTCTCCATTCTTCAAAATTCCATTTCTAAATGTAGTCAAGATAGATTCTATAATACAGAAGTGTTATAGAAAGGAATATAAAGCATAAAGTGAAATATTTTTTGCTTCCTGTGATATTGTGATTTATAAGAAGAAATACAAATTAGGTCTTTGTCCTGTTTCCTGGCACAGAACTCCTAAAACCCTTGGAATTTCCTACGTGCTAAGAGTGATAAAGGTGTCTTTTGTTATGTTAATGAGGTGACTTTTGGAAAGCACTTCAGGATGGGGGCTGATTGCCAAGAGAACCAATCTCTGATTCAGTTCAGTTCAGTTCAGTCACTCAGTCATGTCTGACTCTTTGAGACCCCATGGACTGCAGCACGCCAGGCTTCCCTGTCCATCACCAACTGCTAGAGCTTACTCAAAACTCATGTCCATTGAGTCAGTGATGCCATCCAACCATCTCATTCTCTATCATCCCCTTCTCCTCCTGCCCTCAATCTTTCCCATCATCAGGGTCTTTTCCAATGAGTCAACTCTTCGCATCAGGTGGCCAAAGTATTGGAGTTTCAGCTTCAGCATCAGTCCTTCCAATGAATAGTCAGAGTTTCCTTTAGGATTGACTGGTTTGATCTCCTTGCTGTCCAAGGGACTCTTAAGAGTCTTCTCCAGCACCACGGTTTGAAAACATCAATTCTTGACACTCTTTATGGTCTACTTTATGGTCCTTTTTATGGTCCAACTCTCCATGAACAGTATGAAAAGCCTACTCCTGAGTTACACACTTTAATGTGCTGTGCCCAGGCTCAGTCATGTCCGACTCTTTGCAACCCCATGGACTGTAGCCTGCCTCTGTCCATAGAATTTTCCAGGCAGGAATACTGGAGTGGGTTGCCACTTTCTACTCCAGGGGATCTTCCCCACCCAAGGACTGAACCTGCATCTGCTGCATTGGCGGGTGGATTCTTTACCTCTAGCGCCATCTGGGAAACCCCTATACACTTTTATAGTAAATTGATAGATCAAATGAATAAACTGGTTTCCTGAGTTCTGTGAGCTACTCTAGCAAGTTAATCAAACCTAAGGAAGAAGTAATAGGAACTTCTGATTTATAGCCAATTGGTCAGAAGCTCACGTAACAAACAACCTAGACTTGTAACTGGCATCTGAAGTGGGCATAACTGTATGAGACTGATCCCTTAACCTGTGGAATCTGACATTATCTCCAGGTAAATGGTTGTCAGAACTTGAGTTGAAAAGTAAGACAAGGAGTTGGTGATCATAAATGGAACTGGTACCAGAATCTTATTTCCCAAAATTAATCCATTATATAATAAAAGACGTTATAACCTCATAATCAACTTTTTCATTAACTAAGAACAGAGCTCCGAGGTATGGATGGATACTATGACTCTATATGGAAATCAACATTTAATACAAAACTTACATCAAGAAGGCGAATCTTGGCATATGAAATGTTGCAAGAATTTTCAGCAATCACTTGAATAGTGTCATGAAAAAACCGGGCAAGCAACTAATATTTACCCTTTTGTTTACTTAAGAAGCCCAATTAAATGGTTTGAAAGTGTTTGGAAGCATGCTATTTGCCAAATACTCCATCTGCAGTTCTGAAATGGTCCTGAGATCATTTGGCTTCTTTATAGCTTCTAGAGCAAACACAAAATACGATAATGCCACTTTTTCCTACAAAAATACTTTGCAGTATCACTAATAAGTGAAATGAAAACATGCCTGGAAGAATGTCCTTATAGCGACATGTATTGTATAGGTGAATTTTAAAGTAACCTTGGCAGCCACATGAACCTACTGAGTTATTAAGGCAGGTCAAGAGAGGCACATACCAGGCAGCTTTAAACTTGTGACTGGGAGCTTTAACCAACTGACTAATTGAGCATGGCACATTCCAAGGAAATGAGGAGGAGGGCCAGCCGACGGATAATAGTGGTAAATAAGCAGGGAATTCAAGAAAATAAGCCTGAACTCCAGGCTCCCAGGCAGGGCCACGGACACTTCCTTCTTCCTCAGATAATCACTCCCTGCAGTGTCCTGCCTTAATGGCCCTCCTTTATGTGTCCTGATCTCTGAGGTAGGCAGAAACAATGAATTTCCATTGCCTAAGAGTTGAAACCTCCAGATGTTAAAGAATCAAGGAATTTTCTAAGTGCAAAGAACTTAGGATATGACTTTCCTAATCCCCGATTTCTCAGAGGAGGAAACAGAGGTCCCTAAAGGCTTGAGAACTTGCCAGGGCCCCAAGGTCAGTGAGAAGCCTGAAGCACCTGGAACTCAGTTTCCCATACCCTGTTTGATGCGCTTTGTCTTCAGCCACGGCTGCCTAATATCAAGCTGATTTCTTCAGTCACATCAGGACTTTGTTCTAAGTCCTGATGAGAAGTCTGCTTTCAGATATCTTAATTGAGTATTAATAGACTTATAGAAATATTCACTCATCTTTTCTACTAAGTACAATTTTCAGAGATGATCCATAGCCTGTTAATATAGTTATCTTGTTATCTTTTCCTTTTCAATTTTCTAATGACCAAAGATAATCTTTTCATGTGGGTTTTTTACCTTCCATATTTAATTTCTATTAAGAAAATTTTTTTTTTTAAAAAAGGAGGGTCTGCCTTCTTTTTTTTTTTTTTTACCATTAACAATATACAAACATAAATTTCTAATGCAAGAAAATATTTGCAGTTTCACCACATGTTTTCGGGGCAAAAAGAAATTATGTTTGCAAGAGGAGGCCATGTATCGTGGGCTTTGGAGTAGAAGGAGAGAGAGTAACTCAGGAGCCCATTTGTGAATCTTCGCATAAGTCATTATCTCAATAGCTTACACTACCAGTATACAACAAATGAATTAAAAAGACTTGGTCATAAAGTCTAAAGGCATCGCTGAATAAAAGTTTTCTGCATGTGTGTGTGTATGTGCGTGTACACACCAACTATTATTCATTAATTGCTTCCATGGCAGACCTGGGCCTAAGACTGTACATCACTGTAAAAGCAAACAGAAGGGGAAACTGAGCCATAAGGGAAAGAAGCAAACAAAAACACCGTATTCAAACACACTACTCTTCAATAATGTGAAGGAAACAAAGTACATGCTTGCCAAGAACATCTCTTTCTGCACAAATGTTCTCTTTCCCCCACAAGTTCGCTCCAGACAGAAAATTCCTTTTTAAGATTAAGCACAAGCCAAGAAAAGCAAAGAAATTCAAATTTAGGGCTGACACTGCAACCTCCTTCACCCCACCAAAGCTCCCTCAACAGAGACGCCAAGGTCCTGCTGGCGTGCTCTTGTGAAGAGCAAGGGTGTGGTCTGGGCAGACCCCATGCCCAGGTTCTGGGTGGGTTCCACTTGAATCTGACATTTGAGAAAGAGCTTGTGCTCTGAGCTGCTCTGGCCCCCTTGGACAGCCAGGTCGGGAGAGGCTGTGTCACCCACTCAAATGCTTGCCTGCCTGCCATGCGAGGGTCAGTCTCTGGGCATCGAGTCCAGCAGGGCTGGCACCCCGTGGAATCTCTGCGGGGAGGCGATGAGGAAGAGGACCTTAGAGTGAATGGAGAGGCCAAACATGAAGGCTACTTGGATTTTTCAATTTGGACCCAAATTTGAGCCAAGACTATTTAACTGAACACCCACGGAGTTTTCACAGGCTAACAGCCAGTGCAGGACAATTAGCAGTGATAAGGAGCTGGAAGGAAATGAGGGCAAATTTTCACTGAGGGCTGGTGGTTTTGAAGTATATGATTCTCTTTCATGGACTACACCCACAGCAACATGTCTCCTATGAAAAGCAGAAAGACTGAAATGGAATTGTCCAGCAATCCCGCTATTAAAATTTTTTTTTATTGGAGTATAGTTGAATTACAATATTGTATTAGTTTCAGGTGGACAGCAAAGTGAATCAGTTACACATACACATAAATCCACTCCTTTTTTTTTAGATTCTTTTCTCCTATGGGCTATTACAGAATATTGAATTACCCATGCTATTTTAACTGAAAACAATCCTGATTTTAATTGTATGTCTGTAAAGCAACTATACTCCAATAAATAAAATAACTGATATTCCAAAAAAATTGTATGCCTTACTCACTGACTAACTGAGGAAGCACCTGATAGGAGGTGGTTCTAACAGATTAGCATGAGAAAGCTAGGAGCCACCAAGAATGGCACCTAGCAGAAACCCAGTGTTCCTTCTTCCAAACCATTGTCTGATCACAACTGTGTAGAATGAGAAGCAGAAGAGTCAGAATGAGAATCAGAACACACATTCCTTGTATGTGTGGACCACAGGAAAACCTGTAATCCAGCCCCCATAAGGCAAGGATAGAAGAGCCATGTTCTAGGTTACAAGAAAACGTCTCTTCTCCTTTCATTAAATTGAATGTTCCCCTCAGCCTTATCCACAATTTGAACAAAGCTTAAGGAGCAAGAAGAAACCCTTAACATCTGTGTGGGCTGGGAATGTAAGTCAGTGGGTGGATTCTGAACACTGCTAAAGTGATTGGGGGGAAAAAACATGTTTATTTGTTAAAATGGAAACAATCAGTAATGACAGGGGAGCTGAAATATTTAGACAAAGCTGTAATGGAACCCAGAGGACATTTTTTAAGTTCTCATGAAACAAAATTCCTCTCTATGAAATAGCATACATATTTTTATGACTCCTTTACAAGGTACTCATTTAAAATATACATATACATATTATACATGTACAGAAATATAAGTAAATATATTTCATTTATCTATCATCAAAATATATTACCAGGTTTGTTCTTCATTGTGATTTGTTGCGAGGTTTCTTATCCCATTAGGCAAGATATATATCTCTATTTACATTAGTTGCCTGGGACATTATAAACACTTGTCTTTAAAGTACTATCACCAAGGTAACCTGATGGTATTCTAAGTTGTAAGTGACACTAATTTTAAACTAATAGCAGGCTAAAAGAGTCCCAGTTAGATGGGATTAAAAAAAAAAAAAAAAACATTTGGCTCAGATTTTTAAAAACTTGTTTTTAAGTATACCAAACTTGCTGCCAATTCCTGTTTGTGTAAGTCATTTCCAATCCAGTGCGATACCCTTGGTTGTTAGTAGCAGGATTTACAGAAAACCTCTTTTCTTCCTGCCCTAAGGCACCCTCTCCTCCATCCTCCACTGCAGGGCTTCTAACCCAAGGGGAACACTTGCATAACTATAGAGCACCCTGGTGATTTTCCCCAAGCTCCTGAACCAGTAAAAGAATTAGGAATAAAATTCAGAATTCTACTCCATTACATGAGACTGTCATATGCCATGCTCCTATGATATCAAAAAGGCCATGAAATTCAATTCTTCTCCCTACAGTACTAGCTGAATTTTATGCAATTGAAAAATCATTTTAGGCTATAATTTGAAGTGGGAAGAGGGGATGCTGGCCCTTGGGGGAAGATACAGAATATTTCTTGGACTTCAAATCCATGTTTCTGTTTATGTGATTTACTAAAAGACTGCTGTTCTTAATGTAAACCTGGGGTCATCTCATTTAATGTGGAGTACACAGCTCTTGTACCAATAGCCTAATGTCTGTATAAACTCAGTTACAAAAAACAAGCCTTTTAATATAGAGAGTAAGATTTTCCTTCTTTAAACTGATCTCAAGCATCTTAGTAAATAGCAGCACAGAATTCTGCTAGACTAGAAGTTATGTTTTTAATTAAAATGGCCTCTAGCCACTGTGTCTATGTGCCTCATTTTATAATGACAACAATAACTACTACTTAGTGACCAGATACTATATGCCAATCACTGTGCCAAGGACATTACATACATTATACCTTATTTACCTAAAATGATATTAATGTTGTATGAAAATTTAAGCTTTCTTCATGGTAAGAGATCTAAAACAGTCAACCTCTGCCCATGACTCTCTAGCTGGAATTTAGAGTATGAAATTCTAGCGATCTGTTTCTTATAGGGAATAAAGACTGTCCCATTGGATTAACGTCTCCCTTCATAAGTATCATGGTTCTCTGGGTTGAATTGCAGTGACTTCAACTTGGCCAAACAACAATATTAGGCTCTACTAGGTAAAATGAAATATAGAACCGTCCTACCTTCCCTTGTGTTACTACCAGACCAACATCCCTTACCCTAAGTCTTAAATTGTTACTGAAAGCTAAAAATAAATCTTGAACCATACACATGCTGATATAAGCATCATTTGTACCCCAGGGAACACATGAGGACTAGAGATTTTAAACTCTGTGCCATGTAACAGAATGGAACCCTAGTCATGCTTCATGAGGACTAATATAGTGAGCATGAAAGCATTCTAGCTACATGCTTCTTTTTATAACTTGGCTAAAATCGGTCATTTTTGAATGAACAGCAATTTATTGGTGACATCTGTATATCTACATTTTTGAAATTGCATTACTGAACAGTTTGAAATGATAGCACATATATTATAAACTTTATTAAAAAAGATTGATATAACTAACATCAATTAACATCACCACTCAGCAAGTATTTTAATGTTTAAGTCACAATGGCTTACCAAACTGGCTTTTGAAATTAAAGTCTATTATTTGTAAAGAAATTATGCAATTAACTAATTCAGGCCCACCATGGTCTCCATCATGTGTGGGTTTTGTATTTTATTTTAAAATTTATTTATTTTTGGTTGTGCTGGGTCTTCATTGTTGCACACCAGCTTTCTCTAGTTGCAAAGAGCAGGGACTCTCTAATTGAGGCAAGCAGGCTTCTCACTGCGGTGGCTTCTCTTGCTGCAGAGCATGGGTTCCAGGGCGCATGGGCTTCAGTAGTTGTGGTGCATGGGCTGAGCTGCCCCATGGCATGTGGGATCTTCCTGGATCAGGGATCGAACCGGTGTCCCCTGCATTGCCAGGTGGATTCTTAACCACCGTGCCACCAGGGAAGCTCCTTCACTGTGTCTTAAATTATGCTATATCCCATTATCTGTTTTATTACTTTAGGTGACTACAGTAAAACTTTATTATTTCATGTACTACTCCATCATTGCCTCAAGTTTGAAAACCAATTAACACTTAGAAACAATATTATTCACTCAAAGTGACTTCCTCCATTTGATGTTTAATTGAATAGTCACCTACAAATATTGTGAAAAGACCTTTTGTGCTATTAGTATTAAACAAGCAAGACTTATGGTTTAATTACCACTTCATGAGATCTGCAGGAATCTATAGGGCTAAAGCAATTTAATGCATCAAAAGCACACTAATTTAAAAATAATTGAAGACTGATGAGAACTGAGGAAATATATGAATTGTAGGATGTGTTTCTTCAAAAAGTAATTTCAGTTATAAAACAGTAAAGAAAGAGTTGACAGTGGAGGCTATTGGGAAAAGTTGACTTTAATAAAGAGATACGAATGTTTGGTAATTATCATGTTAACTACTTTGACATAAAATGCTATTTTTAACCTCATAAAATGTTGATATTTATAGAGTTATTTATGGTGGCAATTTTTCTCATATGCCTTTTTTCATAGGTAAAGGGGAAAAAAAACACCTCATCTTAGATTCAATCTAAAATGTGACAAGTTTCAAAGAAGTGCAGGCTAAGTTAATGAAAAATGCTTTATAGTGCAATTAAAATATTAATAGTTTTTAAAACATATATTAATCTATAATTATGGTAGCAATCTCTTAACCACTAAAGGTTTTATTGTTCAGTTGGAAGAAACATACCTGTACAGCCTGTTTTTCCTTTTTTGCCTGAATAGCCCATATCACAGTGGCAGATAAATGAGCCTTTGGTGTTTTCACAGGTTCCACTTAGGCAGATATTTGGATTCAGATCACATTCATTGACATCTGTAAAATACAGATATTATTAATACATGTAACCATTTGTTTGATATCACTGACAGATTCTCCCTGAGATAAAGCAACTATGACAAATAAATAGAAAAGATGAAATGTTTTCACACAAATAAAAGTATATTTACATAGCTCAACTACATAACAATTACATAGCTCAATGCTTTCTACACTGAAGGCTAACCCTGCAGACTGGCTTTTTATCTGGACCACAAGAAGGAGGTCAAGTAATCAAATAAACTAATTCACTCTACGTCTGGTCCTCAACCAGAGCCTGTTTCTCTGACAGTCTGGAAAACTTTTTAAAACAGCACATTCTGTTGCAAGATGAAAATTTTAATGCAGACTGCATGATGCTAACATTTTAGTTCCATAGTTTGAAAGAAGAGATAGATGAACTAATAGTCTAAGGGTAGATGGTTACAAACTCTAAATCTTTCCCTAATTAAAAATTATCTTTTCTTATGACATTCATTTCTTTACTTTGAATGGCATACTTTAATTTTGAGGACTTCACAAATATTTGGTAAGCATTTTCAAAAGATACAAATGTGATATAATTTAAATATTTGCAATTCTAGACTCTTGTTTCTGACCATGATGGAGTAATAAGAACCAAATTTACCTTCTCATTTAAAATAAAAACAACAAAAAAGGACAATATAGACAACAAAGACAACGATCAATGAGAGAAAGAAACCAGGTGGATCCTACAAATGCCCCAGATTACTGTGCAGGGAGTTTTAAAGCAGTAGCACAGAGAAGGGTATGGCAGATGGAACCAGGAAATGTCCATGAATTGGAGAGGTAAAGGTGGAAGGCCAAGGTAGCCAGAGTTCATAGGGCCAAGTAAAGGACAGAAAAGAGATGTACATACATACACACACACAGAACTACAGTGATCTGCAGAGGGACCCAAACAATACCCAGATGAGTAGTGCCCAGTATATTCATGTAAGGAAACTCTTAAATCTGGAGGAAGCATCATCCAAAAGAATTAGAGGGAATAATCATCAGAGTTCCCAGAAGGCACAAAATTGTACTTGTTCTTACCAGACAGACTGGAAAACCTCATCATCTACAGGGAAGTAAATAGAGTATCCAGGAGGATCTTGCCTTGGCAGTAAGAGAAAATAAGCCCAACCCAACTGCTGCTTCAAAGCAAGACTTTGAAAGGACCTATCTGTTTCCGGATAATTTAACTATGTTCCAAAACAAAGCTCAGAAACTTTTCTAGGAATTCAAATATATTCAGGACCTAGTAAGGCAAAATTTACAATGTCTAGCATCCAATCCCTGGAGAAGGAAATGGCAACCCACTCCAGTATTCTTGCCTGGGAAATCCCATGGACAGAGGGGCCTGGCAGGCTATCGTCTCATGCAATCTCAAAGAGTTGGACATGACTTAGGGACTAAACCACCACCAGCATCCAATCAAAAGTTACCAGGCATTCAATGACAGAGGAAAATATGGCCCATAATAAAAAGGAAAGTCGATTTATTGAAATGGACTAGAATTGACATAGGTAATAGAATTAGTTGACAAGGACCTGAAAACTGTTATTGTAATTATATTCCCTGCGTTTAAAAAGCTAGAGAAATGATTGGGCATATTAAGTAGAGACATTGAAGATACCAGAAAAAGACCCAATCAAACTTTTAGAGGTAAAAACTACAATGTCTGAGATTAAAAATATACTGAATGGAATTAAAGGCAGATTAGATATTGCTTTAAAAAGTCTGACAGATTTGAAGACAGTAATAGAAACCCTCCAAAACAATCAATTCTAGAATGTATTGCATTCTTGTCAAAAGTCAATTTTGCTACCTTGCAAACATTTGAAAAGCCAAACTCTAGGCAGACCAAAAGGAGGGTTAAATGGCCAAAAATAATGCACAGACATAAAAGAAATGTCCCTCTGGAGTTGACCAAGTGTTAGCTCAGCCCATATAACATACTGACAAGACCATCACAGCACAGTCACAAGAAAGATGCTTCTTGGAATGCTAACTTTGGAATACGATTAGTATTATGCTCCTAAATATTTTTACTTTTCCCATCGGATATATTCACTACTGAAACAAGTCTATGTGATGCAATAGCACTTGTGAATAACCAGCAAATTGGAAGATCCTGTCTTCTTTGCTTACCTACACAAGTCTTCATGTCTTCAGATGCCATGAATCCATCATAACACAAGCACCTGTACTCTCCGGGTATGTTTGTGCACTGACCACCATCACAGATGTTGGGGTTGTCTTCACACTCATCAATGTCTGCAGAGAATAAAGCCAACGATGACATGCTGCTGACAAGGGTTCCACTCACCAGTGATGAAAAAGTTAACTGACCCAAGTCAAGTAAACTCAGCCTGCTCGCACAGGACTGTTTGCTCTGAAATCCAAATAATGCTTTGCATAAATTATCCCATCAGGTTATCTTGGGTAAAACAAGGGAGAATCGTTTTCAAGATCTATAGCATATAGTTCAGGATGGAGGTCCACATGCTCTTAAAAGACCATCATTTAATTTGTACTTTTATCTCTGATATAAATTTATCATTCGAAAGATCATGAATCTTATTTTTGTAACTTTCAAATTTAAATGCCTAAGTCTCTTATTTGCTGTTTTATAGATATTTTAAGATTTAAAAAATGCTGAAAATAAGCCTATCTACTTAGATGTATTTTTAGCATAAATACCTATTTTCAAATTCTAATTTTCTAGCCAAATTTATACCTAGTGATTTTAAGGGAGAGTTTACTAGGTCCAGTACCATAATTTTGGTTCCTAAACCTAAGTTTTCTTCTTAATCTGAGCCAAAATTAAAACTTATATTACCCACTTCATTTCCCATCTCTGACTACATGGCTCTTCTAGCCCAGGTGATGCAGCGGGAAGTATAAATTATATCAGCAGTTCTCAAATTTTATCATGCATCCAAAATCACTTGGAAGGCTTGAGAGAACAGATTACTGAGATCCACCCGCAGGGGTTCCTGACTCAGTAGGTGTGGGTGAGAGGGAGGACTGAGATTTTGCATTTCTAACATATTCTCGGTGATGCTGATGTTGGTCCAAAGAACATACCCTGAGTAGCACTGAAATAGGCCATAAGATCAGATTCTTCAAAATTCTAATCAATGAAGAAAATCTATTTTATATTTCACTTACTGAGCATGTGCCAGGTACTGTATTTTATATTGCACTTACTGAGCATGTGCCAGGTACTATGCTAAATGCTGTACATATTCTTCCATACAGGCAATCTGAACCCCATTTTGTAGATGAGGGATCAGATGTCAAGGATCTTCATCAAGGACATACAGCTAAACCATGTGACAAAACAAAGACTAGAAGTCAGGACTGTCTGACTCCAAAGCCCAGGCCCTGAACCACTCCACGTAGGGACCTGTTATTGAGAGTTTCCAGGAAGCTAAAACCTACTTACCTGTGCAGGACCTCTGGTCAGGCATCAGTGCAAATCCTGGCTGACAGCTACATTCGTAGCTACCTTCAGAGTTTGTGCAGAAGGTCTCACAGCCACCGTTCATTATGCTGCATTCATCAATGTCTAAGAAAAAGGAAAATAATATTACCTTCCTCTATGTGATGATGGCCCATGTTTGAATATCTCAGGTATGTATGGGTCAAGTAAAACAAAATACAAAATTATAAGAGCATTCCAGGGCAACTGCAAGTCACTGTATCATTTGGTTCCTTCAACAAATACTAACTGCACAATTACTGTGTGCTAAAGAGTTCCAAAAAAACATCTACTTCTGCTTTACTGACTATGCCAAAGCCTTTGACTGTGTGGATCACAACAAACTGTGGGGAATTCTGAAAGAGATGGGAATACCAGACCACCTGACCTGCCTCCTGAGAAATCTGGATGCAGGTGAAGAAACAACAGTTAGAACTGGACATGGAACAACAGACTGGTTCCAAATTAGGAAAGGAGTACATCAAGGCTGTATACTGTCACCATGCTTATTTAACTTATATGCATAATGCGAAATGCCAGGCTGGATGAAGCATAAGGTGGAATCAAGATTGCTGGGAGAAATATCAATAACCTCAGATATGCAGATAACACCATCCTTATGGCAGAAAGTGAAGAACTACAGAGTCTCTTGATGAAAGTGAAAAAGGAAAGTGAAAAAGGAAAGTGAAAAAGTTGGCTTAAAATTCAACATTCAGAAAACTAAGATCATGGCATCCAGTCCCATCACTTCATGGCAAATAGATGGGGAAACAATGAAAACAGTGATAGACTTTATTTTCTTGGGCTCCAAAATCACTGCAGTTGGTGACTGCAGCCATGAAATTAAAATTAAAAAATTCTTCTCCTTGGAAGAAAAGCTATGACCAACCTAGACAGCGTATTAAAAAGCAGAGACATTACTCTGCCAACAACGGTCCATCTAATCAAAGCTATGGCTTTTCCAGTAGTCATGTATGGATGTGAGAGTTGAACTATAAAGAAAGCTGAGCGCTGAAGAATTGATGCTTTTGAACTGTGGTGTTGGAGGACTCTTGAGAGTCCCTTGGACAGCAAGGAGATCAAACCAGTCCATCCTAAAGGAAATCAATCCTGAATATTCACTGGAAAGACTGATGCTGAAGCTGAAATTCCAATATTTTAGCCACCAGATTTGAAGAACTGACTCACTGGAAAAGACCCTGATGCTGGCAAAGATTGAAGGTGGGAGGAGAAGGGAATGATAGAGGACGAGATGGTTGGATGGCATCACCAACTCAATGGACATGAGTTTGAGCAAGTTCCAGGAGTTGGGGATGGACGGGGAAGCCTGGTGTGCTACAGTCTATGGGGTTGCAAAGACTCAGACATGACTGAGCGACTGAACTGAAATGAACTGAACTGTGTGCTAGAGATGAGACCCTAACATGAATGAGATGGACATACTTACTGCCTTTATAACACTTATACTGTAGTTTGGGAGTTAGATGAATGATTAATGATACAATACATGGTATGCCACATGCAATACAGGAGAAGTACTGGGTGCTAGAACACACCTCACTGACAACAATGGTCATGTGGTGAAATTCTCTGGGTCACGGATTCCCTTACAAACTTGACACTCAGTTTGGCTGAAGTTTCAGTCCCCTTTAAGGGCCTGAGTTGGAGTTCTGAGTTGCTTGGGGCCATGCATCAGAAGAATCTGGGCTGATTTATGATTTTGGGTGGAAACCATGTGAGACTTGGCAGTCCCACATGGGGTATACCCCAACGCAGGCAAAAACTGGCCGTTTTCTACAAGGTTTCACTTTGACTCTGAGCACAATAAAGCCACAGGGCTTTCTGCGCTACTCTTCCCAGTACAACTAAACCTCCCCAGGGCTAGCCACAAAGCAAAATGCCTGTCCCACAAAACTCCATTTTTAAGGAGTGCCAGACCTGGCTTCTATTGCTCTGTGAGCTATAAACATACTATGGTCTTCTTCCCAATAATTATTCTTTGGCATCTGAGCTGCTCCAAACCACCTAAGGGTGGAGATCACACCCTGTGCCTTTTGTCTTTCTCCCAGCACTCACCAAACTACACTTATTTCAGGCAGTCAGTAATCACTTGCTGATGTGCCTGAGTGTGCACATGCAGAAACAAAGCATATGCTACCGTTCACTAGTTAGAGCAGCGTGGGTCAAACGGTACTTGCTGGAGTATTCTACAGTCTTCACTGAACTGGTTCTTTAAACAGATGAGGGAAGCCAGATCCAAAGATCATGAGCTACCGTGAGAAGACTTCTACTTCCAGGAAAACTGGAAACATTAAGTAAAAGCAACTAGTGATGGAGATGGAACTCAGAGAACATGGCTTGAGTGCTTCAGAAAGAGACTAAAGAAAATAAGAAATAGCATAAGCTACAGAACTTACCAACACAAAACAGCCTGTCAGGGGTTGAGTGGTAGCCAGGGTTGCAGGCACACTGGTACTTTCCTATGAGGTTCACGCAGCGGCCATGGGGGCAGAGGTGTGCACTCAGTTCACACTCGTTGATGTCTGTTTAGAAAACAAGAATAGCAAAGAGGCAGCCATCAGCCTCTGACTCTGACTAAGATGTGGGCCGAATGACCGGCCACAGGTCAGTGGTCTTCCTCCTTACCTATACACGCCGAGATGTTGGGGGCCAGCTGATGGCCAGCAGGACATTCACAGCGATAACTTCCCTCAGTGTTCAGGCACACGCCTCCTCGGCACAACAGCGGATCTCTCTGACACTCGTCGATATCTGCAACACGGAAATGACCCCTGTTGCAGATGTGGGAGGTGTCCTGCCCCAGACCCCCATGACCTGGTCAGTACATACAGCACCCAGTTGCTGCGAGTCCTGGCTGCTAGCGGCTCACAGGCTCCGTTCTGGGAGAACTGCTACCCACCTCACTCAGAAATGGCTGGGAGGTGAGAAATTATACCCCCTCCCATGTTGGGGGCGGCTCATAGCCAAACTGACCCGGGAGTATAAAATCTCAGCTCCCTGGCCTTGAGTTGGAACAACTCTTGGGCGCTGTTCACACTCCAAGGCCCTTGGGGGATCAGGTTAAAGCTAAAATCCAGCCTAACACTTTGCTTCTATTCCTCCCCTGCCCTAAGCTGCTTCCCTCCCTTTCTTACAGGTTTCTCCTAAGAGCACTCAAAAAATATCCCCATCTCAGGCCTGTTGCTAGGGAACCTAACCTAATGCAACTATCTTAATTAATCTCCTTTTAGAGAAATGATGAATAGAAACTCTAGAATGTGACTCCTAAAACACAGCTTGTATTTGAATTGTTCTTTCTTCCCCAGGGTGTCTATTCCAGGTCACTTCTCAGGGACCTACAGACCACCCGCCACCCCACAGCACAAATTCCCTCATTCCTTCCATACGTCAGTCTCCCTTTGCCACAGACCAATGCCTGACTCACTGGTCAGAAGACCAGCGCACTGGGGGAGCAGGGAGAACCCTCACAGGGGATGAGTCACCCAAGAGTCTTGGCTTGTTTCTTCCCTGGGCTGATCCAATGGTCACGCACTCACCCATGCAGTTCTTCATCATCATGAATCCGCTTTCATAGCCTTCATCGCACTTGCACTCGAAGTCCCCGGGGGTGTTCACACACTGGCCTCGGCCACAGAGGTCAGGGGATATGCGGCATTCATCGATATCTGCACAAGAGCGGTAAGTAGGCAGCAGGTGAGCATCAGAACAGCTTTACTTCTTGTGGCCACACGTTAAGGACTACGCGTGCCCAAGGGTGTCCCTCCAGGGTGAGCCCCTCCACTGACCTGTGCAGTTCCTTTCTTCAGAATCCAGAGCAAAGCCGCTGTCACACCTGCACTTGAAGCTGCCAATGGTGTTCCTGCACTTGCCGTGGGTGCACAGGTTGGGAATCATCTTACACTCGTTGATGTCTTCAAGAAAAATTCAGTGTGGGACAAATCCGTAAGTGATCCATTAGGAGAAATCCACACCCCATGTGAAACCCAGGGAGACAGAAGGGCTTGATTTAAGGTCTTGGTCATACACTTTTAAAAAATGTGATGACTACCAGAAATAGGACTTTGTAAACAGTTTTAGACTTCTAAACGTCTCCATTTTAGAAAGTATTATTAAAGAAGTAAAGAGTGGGTTTATTTGGCCTTCTAAAGCCCAGAACACTATCTGATACATACCAAACACTGAACTATTTGCTGAATGGATGAATAAAAATTCTAAAGTCACTAGTGTCTACATGTAAAGCATATAAAAGGTTTTATAATAGACTGTCCTATAGCAACCAAATTGAGTATGTAGCAGAATGAGATATTCATTTATGCTTCCTGACACTTTTTTAATACCTAAAAATAATTTCAAAAGAGATGTCATTTATAATTTAAATTATTTATAGATGCTGTATACTATTTAAAACACATTCTAAATAAGGAGTACTAGTTAAAAACCATATGATTATCTCAATAGATGCAGAGAAAGCCTTTGACAAAATTCAACACTCATTTATGATTAAAACTCTCCAAAAAGCAGGAATAGAAGGAACATACCTCAACATAATAAAAGCTATATATGACAAACCCACAGCAAGCATCACCCTCAATGGTGAAAAATTGAAAGCATTTCCCCTGAAATCAGGAACAAGACAAGGGTGCCCACTCTCACCACTACTGTTCAACATAGTGTTGGAAGTTTTGGCCACAGCAATCAGAGCAGAAAAAGAAGTAAAAGGAATCCAGATAGGAAAAGAAGAAGTGAAACTCTCACTGTTTGCAGATGACATGATCCTCTATATAGAAAACCCTAAAGACTCTACCAGAAAATTACTAGAGCTAATCAATGAATATAGTAAAGTTGCAGGATATAAAATTAACACACAGAAATCCCTTGCATCCCTATATACTAACAATGAAAAAACAGAAAGAGAAATTAAGGAAACAATACCATTCACCATTGCAACAAAAAGAATAAAATACTTAGGAGTATATCTACCTAAAGAAACAAAAGACCTATACATAGAAAACTATAAAACACTGATGAAAGAAATCAAAGAGGACACAAACAGATGGAGAAACATACCGTGTTCATGGATTGGAAGAATCAATATTGTCAAAATGGCTATTCTACCCAAAGCAATCTATAGATTCAATGCAATCACTATCAAGCTACCAACGGTATTTTTCACAGAACTAGACCAAAGAATTTCACAATTTGTATGGAAATACAAAAAACCTCGAATAGCCAAAGTAATCTTGAAAAAGAAGAATGGAACTGGAGGAATCAACCTGCCTGACTTCAGACTCTACTACAAAGCCACAGTCATCAAGACAGTGTGGTACTGGCACAAAGACAGAAATATAGACCAATGGAACAGAATAGAAAGCCCAGAGATAAATCCACGAACCTATGGACACCTTATCTTTGACAAAGGAGGCAAGGATATACAATGGAAAAAAGACAACCTCTTTAACAAGTGGTGCTGGGAAAACTGGTCAACCACTTGCAAAAGAATGAAACTAGAACACTTTCTAACACCATACACAAAAATAAACTCAAAATGGATTAAAGATCTAAATGTAAGACCAGAAACTATAAAACTCCTAGAGGAGAACATAGGCAAAACACTCTCCGACATAAATCACAGCAAGATCCTCTATGACCCACCTCCCAGAATATTGGAAATAAAAGCAAAACTAAACAAATGGGATCTAATGAAACTTAAAAGCTTTTGCACTACAAAAGAAACTATAAGTAAGGTGAAAAGACAGCCGTCAGATTGGGAGAAAATAATAGCAAATGAAGAAACAGACAAAGGATTAATCTCAAAAATATACAAGCAACTCCTGCAGCTCAATTCCAGAAAAATAAATGACCCAATCAAAAAATGGGCCAGAGAACTAAACAGACATTTCTCCAAAGAAGACATACAGATGGCTAACAAACACATGAAAAGGTGCTCAACATCACTCATTATTAGAGAAATGCAAATCAAAACCACAGTGAGGTACCATTACACACCAGTCAGGATGGCTGCTATCCAAAAGTCTACAAGCAATAAATGCTGGAGAGGGTGTGGAGAAAAGGGAACCCTCTTACACTGTTGGTGGGAATGCAAACTAGTACAGCCACTATGGAAAACAGTGTGGAGATTCCTTAAAAAACTGGAAATAGAACTGCCATATGACCCAGCAATACCACTTCTGGGCATACACACTGAGGAAACCAGATCTGAAAGAGACACATGCACCCCAATGTTCATCGCAGCACTGTTTATAATAGCCAGGACATGGAAGCAACCTAGATGCCCATCAGCAGATGAATGGATAAGGAAGCTGTGGTACATATACACCATGGAATTTTACTCAGCCGTCAAAAAGAATTCATTTGAACCAGTCCTAATGAGATGGATGAAACTGGAGCCCCTTATACAGAGTGAAGTAAGCCAGAAAGATAAAGAACATTACAGCATACTAACACATATATATGGAATTTAGAAAGATGGTAACGATAACCCTATATGCAAAACAGAAAAAGAGACACAGAAATACAGAACAGACTTTTGAACTCTGTGGGAGAAGGTGAGGGTGGGATGTTTCAAAAGAACAGCATGTATACTATCTATGGTGAAACAGATCACCAGCCCAGGTGGGATGCATGAGACAAGTGCTCCAGCCTGGTGCACTGGGAAGACCCAGAGGAATCGGGTGGAGAGGGAGATGGGAGGGGGGATCGGGATGGGGAATAAGTATAAATCTATGGCTGATTCATATCAATGTATGACAAAACCCACTGAAATGTTGTGAAGCAATTAGCCTCCAACTAATAAAAAAATTAAAAAAAAATACATTTTCAATTAAAAAAAAAAAAAGGAGTACTAGTTTTAAATATTTTCTCAATTAATATGAAGGTTTCATTAATACAATTAAAGTGTACAAGTATTTCTTACGTATGTGGGGACTGCACTTGTAACATGTGATTTGAGTTTCCCTTTATAGGGGCCTTTCTAAAGCAAGACCTAGAGCTTAAGAAATCAAGTTCATTTCTACCAAATGTTATGAGAGACAGAACTGGCAGATTAAATCTCAGGAACATCTAGTCCTTCTCTGGCAATGGACCACCACAACCTTTGAATTCAAATCACCTAAGTTTCTCTGAATTTACTTGAGAGACATGTAAGAAGGCCACCTAGAAACTGTCTCTCTAGACAGTACAACTTTATCTCTAGGACTTCTTGAACCAAATGCTCAGTAGGAAAAAAGTCTATGCTTTTTAATTAAGGATGGTAATATTTATATACTCACTTCCCATTTTTATAAGTTCATTTAATTGTGAAGTATAACAAGTAGGCTCAGACACAATGGGAAAGTGACATAAAATTCTACAGTGGGAGCTAAAGTTGGGCATCCCTGAATAACTGGAATTTTGAGTAACCAATTATGATTTTTTCCACATGCTGAAGTAAACACATTCTTGTATCATGGTGCATAAAAGGGTAACTCAATTTTGGAATTAGATTAAATCTGTGACTTCTTTTTTCTTAACATGGGTTTTATGTTTAGCAAAAGAAGATAAAATTTGAAATATCTTAAGTCACTGGAGTGTGTTTGCTACAGGAATGAATTTCAGCGCATTTGGACAAGGAGGACCTGCCACTGGGTTTCCCACACCATTATCTATGCTCAGGTGGACCACAGTGACATGAATACCTCAAATGAATACTGCAAATACATGAACCACAGATGACAAGATAAAGGTCATCTCTAGGGCCTCAGCAGATGGCATAAACATTTCCCAAGATTTTTCTTTCATTTATGCTTAGCTTTAGGATAGTATCAAAATCTACTATAATACTTAATAGTGACTAGATGGGAGAGAAAAGTGACCACAGGAAGCCCCGAGATGTAGAAAAAGAAATTTTGTAATGGAGTGAATATTTTGCCATATGAAATTCAGAAAGCAAAGAAGGCATCCTGAGATGATGATCCAGGGATGACCACGTTGATGACATTTACTGTAATTCTGTTAGCAGAACTCTGCACTCCGGAAAAGGCATCCTATTGACCTAAAAGTAGATCAATCAACCACTGAAACCATCATACCTTTGAAAAAACGTTTGCCATTTGTAATTTCTTTTGTGGCGAATCCGGGTCCTCTGGGACAGAGCTCCTCATACTCAGGCGTGCTTCTCATGGGACACTCCTCGCACTCCTCGGTACCCCAGGCTGCCCCGACCGAGCAGCAGCAGGCGTCCATGCGGTGGCGCCCAACCACGGGCAGGGTGCACTCCTCGTCCTCGTACCTCAGGAAGCAGGTTTCCAGGCGGATATCTGCCGGAGGGAGCAAACAGAGGCAGGCTGAGGAGAGCTACTCTGTTTTCACTGCCTCAAACTGCCAGCGTTGTGTGAGGCCAAGTGGAATACACATAGTCATTTACTATAAACTTATTGACTGAAACTCATTTCTTTGTCCTCAAAGGCTTTGTGGTGGGTTTTCCTGCTTCATAAAGGCTTGCTGGCAGCTCATATGTCTTTGCATCTCCTCCTGTGGTAAGAACCCTTTCAACGCTAGGCATATTCTGATAATTCCCCAGAAGCAGCAGTATTCGGAGAAATCCTGCCATGCTCTTTTGGGAAATGTATTCCTCATTATCCAAGCAGGCTAATTACCAATGCATGTACTCTATGATGTCTTGACATCACTCTAGCTGAAAGCCAACTGCAATCTTTCCCGATGGAAAACATCTCAGCTGGCTCCAGCACCCTTTCCTCAGATCCACTTCATTTTTGGAGAGGTGCAATGGTGAACTCTGAAATGAGGACTGCCCTCCTTGTGATTAGAGAGGGAAAGCAGTAAAGAAGAGCCATTGACTCCTCTTCTCACGTATTTCTTTCACCTCAACATGTGCTTATGTGCATATTCTTCTGCATACATGCGGGAATGTGGGCTTCCTTTCATGTTAGAAAGCTATGGAAGCCTTCTGTGAAATTCCACATTTGGGTTGCCCCTATTAAGATGGTTAATTTCAAAATGAATCCTAGACTAAACACTGAAGCATCCTTCAACTTAAGAACCTGGAAAAAGGTTCTCATTAAATGCCGAATCCTCCTAAACAAAGAAGCAAAGGCTCAAAATGGCATTAACTGACATCCATAGTTATAAATTCCAGCTTTTATATTTTGCATTGCTTACATTATAAACCATAAAGTTTCACATTTAAAGAGTGATTAATCCTAATTCATAAAGGAGCTGTATCTCTTAAATGCATGCCACTCTTTCAACCACCTACAGTGGCCTTTCACTAAAAATGCTCTTCAGGGTCACATGGTTTCAGATACACAATGTGGCTGAGCATCATTTTCAGAGTCATGGACTCCAAAACCAGTGATCCAAAGGATGTTATTCCTGGGAGTCAGAAACCATAACAGTAACACCAGAAAAAGCCCAAGACTCCACATGCATGACTGTGGGATCTCAAATCTGCCACCAATGAGTCCACAGGGCAGGTTTCTAAAAATCAAAGTTTTGTGTCCAGTCTCTTCTCTTCCACATCATTGTCACTTGGGTTCTAGCAGTTGTCATGGAGAGTTGCACCATGGCTGATGGCGGCAACAGCCCTCGTTCCCTCAGGTTCACTACTCAGGCTGTTACAGTCTTTACTGCTGATACCCTCAGCAGTTTCCTGAAAAGACCTGTCTTTCTGGCTAATGGCAGGCCTGCCTAACAGGCTAAGGCTACAGTTTCCAATTAAGCAAAAATGTTCTCCTTACTAATCACCTAGAATTCTATATCCATGGCATATGGAGGATAGATTTAAGAGCTCTAGAATAATAACTGTGATGGTAGCAGTTTAATGAATAATTACATATCAATAAAGAACCGTCAGGTTCCCTAGTCTTTATAAGGAATAAACAGCTGAGTCAGGAAGGCTATTTTTCAAGGAAACCACTATGAATGTTAATAGAAATGCTGAATTTGGGGTGTGTGTGTGTCTGTAGTTGGAACTGAATATTCAGCTCTATCTTCTGAGTTCTGAATAATTGTTAAGAAATGTTCATTAGAAAAGTAATGAGCTCACTATTTACCTAGGCAAATCCTTCCAGTGGCGTCCAAAGTCATCCCACTGGGACACTGACACTTAAATGATCCCTTGGAGTTAACACACAAGCCATTCTTGCAGACTCCTGGGAACACTTCACATTCATCTATATCTATGAAGAAAAAAAGAAAGCATGAAGTTAATACATTTGCATAGCACAATTCTACTTTATTCCATTCAGGGAGTCATATTCCCACAACCAAAAAGGCCATTTTGAACTTAGTAAGTAGAAAACTACTTTGCTTCTAAATAATTCATATAGAATTTCTAGGATATTTAAAAAGCAACCAGGCAGAGCTCATCCACTAACAAAGATATTATTGTTTCTCTATCAGTCCCAGGGAGTAATTTTTGAGTTGTAAAAACAGGGAGTTTGTGGGAGTTCTTAGAGACAAGTTTGGGTACTATAGACATCTCAGGTAAGGCTCCCAAGTGAAAGAAAGTGAAAGTGTTAGTCACCCAGTCATGTCTGATTCTTTGTGATCCCATGGACTACAGCCTGCCGGGTTCCCTTGTCCATGGGATTTCCCAGGAAAGAACACTGAAGTGGGTAGCCATTCCCTTCTCCAGGGGATCTTCCCAACCCAGGCACTGAACCCAGGTCTCCTGCATTGCAGGCAGATTCTTTACCAACTGTGCTACCAGGGAAGTGCTAAGGCTCCCAGGAGCCATTTAATTAGCTTTACTAGACCAGATAGCTGGAATTAAGAAAAGAAACAGAAATCTGATCTTTCAAATTAGCAAAGAAGAAATAGTTTGAAGATAAGCACAGAAAAAAATCCACCACTGGGGAATATGTGGGGCCAGTCAAAAGGGTCTCCTTTGAGAGGTGCTGAGATGTCCCAAGAAACTGTGTATCTAGTTCTAACTCAGCAATGGTCTCGAGCTATCCTGTCAAAGCCTTGGCGGTTCCAGCTTGGGTTGGAGAGAGCTGGAAGATGCTCATGTTCATTCGTCCATCATTCGCTGCATCTGTCTCAAACATATTAGCCCTTCCCAGTTTGCTTAAGGGAGAGCATTGTGTTCTCTGCACTGTTTTTGGAAAAATACTCACCATCAAGTTAACCCAAAGAAAGGCACTTACTTGCTAATGCCAAAAAGGGGGAGCATTAGTCAAGAAACTCACACACACTGTGTCTCTATTTGAGAAGAAATAACTTTCCAAGTCAGGGATATTGAAAAAAAAATTCTAAATCTTTCCTTATAAGAGAAATAAATGCAGAGGGGGAAATTCACCTTTTGGGGGCTGTTTTGCTCTGGGGCCACTTGTATACCAAAATAAGCTGCTGAGGTCAGATAAGTTATTAACAGTGGGTCTGGACCAGAGAGAGGCCAAAGGATTCAGTCATCATTTGGAAAGCAAGCTCTTGGGTGGGGGTTGTAGTGTTCCTCTTTATTTTAGCAGGGAAAAAAAGTTCATTTCATTCCACATATGGGACTAATTGCTGTTTTTAAAATTTTTCAGCTGCTGTGTCATGTCAGGTTGTGTTAGTCACCCTGACCTATGTCTGTCTATCCGGGACTCCATGAGAAAAGAAAAATCACAGGAAAGTAGAAAGAATCCACGTAGACTCTCAAAAACGAGGCAATAGAGGTGTGTCTCTTCTCATCATACATAACCATGAAACAAACAACAATAACAACAAAAGAATCCAGGACAAAATCAAGAGAAATGCAAGTTTTATAGCCTCATCACAAACTTCCTTTTTTCTCTTCTCCATAGATAACATTTTGAAATTGTAGTCACTCAAAACTATGGTCAGCCTAAATCATTTTCAAGACACTCTGCCCTTTGGCCATAGAGCTCTGACACTGGCAAGAGCACACATGCTTGTGAAATTCATGTCTGTTACAGGTTCGGCAGTTCTCATTATTTTTTTCCCCTGCTACATATTTCTCACTGGGAAGTTACATGACAGCTTTATGCAGTCCAAGTTAATACAAGCATTCTTCATGCATGCAGAAATTTATGATTTATAAATAATCATAAATACCTTCACACTGTGTTCCTTTAATTCTTGAATAGCCTTTCCCACAAATGGGATCTGTATCAAAAAAACAAACAAAAAGCAAAAAAACAAATCTGAGATAACAATATCCAGACTTTATGACACAATATTAGCAACATGACAGACCCTTTAACATGGAATTGATTTTTTTGTTATGAATAATTCTGAGGCAACAAAGTGTCACTGAGATTGTATAGATGAGGGAGAAGGATGAAATGTCTCCTTGAATAAAGCTCAGTCCATCTGTGAGATTCTGAAAGACTCAAAGATAACCTAAAGAGCACACTACGGTGATGACTAAGAAGGAAACTGACTCGATTTCCCTCTTGCTGTGACCCCTAAAACAGGAATCATACTATAGGATTACTGTAACATAAACGTGGAAAACAAAGTCTAGAACCGGCAGGTCTCACGCCCTGCAGCAGTCACACTATTATCAGTTCACACATTTGTATATCCAAACAGTGAATCAACAGAATCATTAGCAAGGCTCTCAAACCTCAGTTTTGCAATAACTTTAGTCACGAACTCTGGTTCCTTTACATCAATATTTTTTTGGGGAAGAAAATCCACGCCTGTAAAAAAGCTCAGGACCCTTAATCATGAAGCTTCTAAGAGAGCCAATAAGAATTGCTGATCTGGGAAAGCCACACCAGATAACTACATTACAGTGTGGTGACAGAAAAGAATACATTAACCAAATCACATACAATTATTGCCCTTGACACTTCTCTTAATTTCCTACATAGCAACATGTTTCACTGAAGTCATCAGAATGAAATCTTCTACAATTCCCACGTGAACTTAAATGAACAAAGTTCCGGGCTTCCCTGTCCCAAGTAAAATGCCCAGTGAGCAGAGGAGCCACGGCACCCGCTTCTTACCGACTTGGCATGGGGTGCATGGGCTCCCCCAGGCAGCACCGAGGGATGAACAGCACTGGGACTTTAATGTGGCTCCATTGATGTTGATCTCACACCGCCCATCGATGACAGTCTGCCAACAAGTGCCCTTGATGGTTTCTGTAGGGGCAGGGGAGTGATGATATTTAATAGACAATTAACAATTAATTAACAATTAATATTAATAGACAATTATCTCAAAAATTCAAACATGTGCACTGGGATTATAGCAAGAATAGCATCATGAAACAAGGAATAATGATAGTTTAAAATTTTGTTTTTCCATACTGAAACCGTTCTGCAATAAAGGTGGACATTAAATACAGCAGCATTGATAAAACAGGAAAATCATTCTCGGAAAGATAAATACCTATGCAGATGGTTTTTGTTGGATCCAAAGTACTTTCAGAAGAACATTCACAAATGAAAGAGCCTGGGCTGTTCTTGCAGACTCCATTAATGCAAGGACTTGATTCACATTCATCGATGTCTGAAACAAAAATAGGTCTACATTACTGCTAAAAACTAGTCTTGGGCACAAATGAATCTTTAAACTTTGGTCTCAACTGCTACTACATATTCTTCATTAGATAATAAAGCTGGCCTAGATGGATTTTTTTCCTAGACTAGATGGAATGCCAAAAATAATAATTGAGCACATCTCTATGTTCAGCACACGGCCGAATCTTTTTAATTCAGAAAATCTGGAGCAAATGTAAGCATGATTTCTGAATTATTAACTCAAATAGCATATATCTAATATTTTCTTAATCTATTAAATGTTGGCAAATAAAATACCAAATGCAGGAAAATATAAAATGGATACTCTTAAATAGCATTTGAATGTGAAATAAATGGTGACTAAAAGGCCAATTGTGGATAAGTACTATCAGCAGCTTATAAAGCATATACAAGTGTCATTCAGGATCACAGAATCTCAACTACATGACACAACTGTCTAAAATAAGAAGTGGCTTTAATTTATCTTTGTGCTTTTCCAGTGGATCTCCAAAAGGCAACAAAGTACACGGTATAAGAACAAAAATTATTCCTTACCTTCACAGGTTTTCAGCTCAGGTTTGTATATAAATCCCTTGGGGCAGGTACAGACAAAACTTCCAGGAGTATTTCTACATTGTCCATTGTCACAAAGCAGACTATTCAATACACATTCATTAATATCTGGAAAATAAAGAAAACATAAACTTTTAAAAGATCTCGTCCTTCGCATGCAATTTCTTTGCTTTTTTTGTTACGTTTTTAAGGTCATAATGATATGATTAATTCAAGGAAGGAGCAAAACTCCTATACCATTGGTTTTTGCAAAAATTACCTAGTTTTAGAAAATAGGTGACTGATCTGATTATTTTTACTAGGTATCTACAAAGTCTAAAATCACCAGACCATTTAATTCACTTCTTTGGCAGGAAAAAAAAACTTAGATTTGCTGAAAATTATTATTTATTGGGTTGGCCAAAATGTTTGTTTGGGTTTTTTCCTATTTCTTTGCCATAAGATGGGACAGGAAAACCCGAATGAACTTTTTGGCCAACCCAATATATAATTGTTTCACTGTGCCAAAGTTAAAAGGATTAATCCCAGTGTTTTAAGGAACTGACTAAATATTTAGAAAGTATGGTCCATCTTTAATAAGTATTAGTTCCAGGATGGGTGTTTCTTCTTCAGAATAATTTAAGTGGTCTCCAGTTATGTTTATAAAGTATGAAGCAAGCTGTAGAGTTTATAACTGCCAAGAAGAATGCAGACTAGGGATTCAGAGAGCTGAGTAATAGGCCTGTCTGATACAAAATCAAACTTTTCATATGTATTACTTAGATAATTGAGGAAGTGTGGAACTTAAACAGTCTGCTATACCACACTGAGATAAGCTACATCATACGGCCCACAAAGCAGGCTACACATTCATAAGGAACTTTTTACATACTGAGTGATTCTGCTTAGATACTCATTGACAAGCTAGTGGTCCTTACGTAAAGTATACACAAATTCGGTACTAGAGAGCTGCGTGGGTTCACATCAGTAAATATACTTCAATCAGAAGCTTACAGTGATCCTTTGGTATCTGCAAGGGATTGGTTCCAGGAACCCCATCCCTGCCATCCAGGTTACCAAAATCTGTGGATGTTCAAGTCCCTTATATAAAATGGTATAGTACTGGCGTATAACCTATGCACATCCTCCTGTGTACTTTAAACCATCTCTAGATTACTTATAATACCTAATATGATGTACATGCTGTGTAAATAGTTGCTGGTATATGGAAAATTCAAGTTTTGCTTTGGGGAACTTTTGGGAATTTTTTTTTCAAATATCTTTGATCTGAGGTTGGTTAGATATGCAAATGCAAAACTCACAGATGTGGAGGGCTGTGTTTATAAAGTATTAAATATGAGAAAATTTAAAATATGGGAAAATCAAGTATAAAGTGATGTTATTGTCTGAGCAAATAGCATGCTGAGAATTCTGTCAAAATTGTATAACAAATGCTAACACTTCCCCAAAGGGTCAATATTGCAATTCTCAACTGATGATGTCAGAAGAATATGGAACTTTAAATTAAGGACTTGAGGATTAAGAAATAAAATAGCCAATCCCTGGAATTCTCTGGAAAGTGGCTGGAGTGGATCTTTGATTTCTAACTTCATACTTCTGAACACAACCTGAAATATGAACATGCATGCTCAGTCAAGTCCAACTCCTTGTGACCCCATGGATTGTAGCTCGCCAGGCTCCTCTGTCCATGGAATTTTTTAGGCAAGAATCCTGGAGTGGGTTGTCATTTCCTCTTCCAAGGGGTCTTCCCGATCCAGGGATTGAACCCATGTCTCCTGAATTGCAGGAGAATTCTTTACCACTGAGCCACCAGGGAAGTCCTGAAATAGGAACATCCTTCTGATGATAATGGGTCCAACTTTGGAATAGACACTAGAACACTGAAAGAAGAATCCCTTCTGCCTCCCATACTCTCTGTTTGCTTTGCATGGGGTGATTTCAGGATAAAGCTAAGACATCTCTGTGTCTTTCTGGCATGTCCAAATAAACAATGATTTTTCAAGTCTGCCAATGTAGAGACGCTCTTATAGAAAAATGAAATCGTAAAACTTCTTTTGAGGTGAGTCTAGTTTGAAAGTACTATGTGTACTCAAATAACAACCGTACTCTCCCAAAAAAGGGGGGCCCTAAAATTAAGGGTATGAGAGAGAAAGAAATCATTTCTCAAAATTCAGTATTTATCATAAATGTACTTTTCCTTCTGAAAGGCCAGGTTTGGGCCAGCAGTAAAAGTTAGGGAGACAAAAAGAAACCCACTAGTCAAAATAAGAGGGTGTTGTGGTAAGTCTGTGGCTCCCCTGATCTGCTGCTATCCTCCATTTTCTTAGGTACTTATTTAGCCTGAAACTCGGGTGAAAGCTGATTTGAATGGGGGCAGAGAAGATGCTCTGATTTGTTGTTAGTTCTTCTTATGTGACTGCAAATGCCACATATTAAGAAGAAAAGCGGGTAAAAATACTTAAAGTAAGATTTCTGCTTCTTTGAAAATAAGTGCTATGTCTACTTTGCCCACAATGACAACTGGTAGCAGCCTTAACAACAAAGGCATCCAGTAGGGATGCCTACTTCAGCTTCAACCTGCACAGTTAGAGAACTGTACACTGTATAAGAGGGACAGTTGCCATGGTCCACCCTTGATGGAGTTAAACAAAAGATATAAGCCGTCAGGATGCAGCTATGCTGATACCCGAAGTATAGAGCATCCATCTGTCAAGTCCTTAAGGTACTCAAGCAGGTTGCTCAAGCAACAAAAGAAAGAATGCATGATGCCTGAAATGTCTTAGAAAACAGTGAAGCTTCTTACCAACACAGTTTTTCCCAGTGGAATCCACTTCATATCCTGAATTGCATATACATTTGTAGGTCCCACGGAGATTTTCACAAATTCCATTTGGGCAAATATCAGGATCTAATGCACATTCATTTATATCTGGACCAGAAAAAAAGCTCATAAGCATTAACATGCTAAAGTAAATGTCAAACAGACTGTCAGAAAATTACAATAAATGTAAAGACATCAGGACCTTGTGAAAATAAGAAAGCTTCTCCTTGATAAGAAACTTTATCCCTTTTTTCTTACTGCAAGATACTCTGAATCAAGTCTTTCCTCCATCAGTCCCTGAGAGGAAACTGGCATCTGAGCTAGAACTACAAGGTTACCAACCCTTAATTAAAAGGAGAACCCCTGGACTTTCTCTTGTCTGAACACTAAGATGGGAAAGTAGATCAAATACAGAGTCAAAGTTCCTACAACTGGTTTCCCTGCCATCAGCTTGTCCCTCTTCAATCTATCTTCTATATTGCCACCAGACTTAGCCTAAAAACAAAGTGATTGTGTCATTCTCACGGTTCAGACTTTTGTAGGTTCGATAATATCCTCAAGATTAAATTAAAATATGAATGCCATTTATTCACTTTAAATCCTTTACTCTGCCGTGAACAACACATAATGCCCTCTTCACTCTGTGTTGGGAATGCCTGAAGCAAGCCTAATCTTGGTTCAAAACATGCACAATCATCACCTGCTCTGGAAAAACCTCTGCTACTCTTGCCAGATGAGGATGGGTCCTCCCTCTTCTGGGGGCTCCCAGACCAAGGAGAGCTCTAATAGTCAAGAGTGATGCAAAGTGACCATCAGTGAGTGACTAGTCTCAAATCTTGTTCCCTGACTCTTCTATAAATCAAGATTGACCTTTTTTCTTCCTCAGATTCCTTTCACAACTTATTTATTCCCTACTAATTCTTTATTCATTATACAGTTCCTTACTTCTCTTTTCTCCTCCAAACATCCACCTCCAACCCTTCCTCATCCATACACACTGATGAAATCAATCAAGAGAATGAACTGACAATCAGTTCAGCCATAATTCTCTTGAACCAAATCATTTAGTTTTATGTTAATAAAGTAATCTCTTCCTCTTTCTTATCTGTTTTTACACTTGTTCCAATTCTCCCTTTTAATTTCTTTTATGCCACCAGTATTTCTCTAGTTCTAACTCCTACACTTAAACATTTCATTTTCTTTCAGCTAACTGCGATCACTGCCTGCTACAAAATACAAGATGGCTCCCTATTGCCATCTGTTAATGACTGACCACTTGCTAGTTAAGAAAATGTTCAACATGTGCAGGGGTTCACCTGAACTTGTAACCCTGAATTGTGCTTGACAGCCGTAGACCCAAAGGAGGGCCAGGCTGCCCCTTCTCATAAATGAGCCACCACAGCCACTGTATCTCGTTCACATCGACCCCCCCGGGAGAGGACCCAATGCTTCAGTATGAAGCCCCACACTCACACCCAGCAACCCCAGGACCCACTGTGCCACTGTTCTGTTCTGCCACTGGGGGTTTCCAAGTGTCCCAGGCAGATCACACAGTGATCGTCAGAGAGGGGGTTCAGATCAGACTGGTGTAAATGGACCAACTGGAGACCCCAGGAAGGCCCAGGGCAGCCTCTGCACATGCTTAAGGTAGTAAATTTCAAAACAAGTCCTTACCGCTGCCTGCTGACGTTATTCCTGGCCCACTGCTGCAGAGCGCCTGATACTCCGCTGCAATAAATTAACAGATAGTAAATGATTCCCTTGTTTGCAGAACAGGTCGATCCTGCCCTTGGCTTTGCACACATCATTTCCTCCAAAGTGAGTGGAACTGAAATAAAGTGGTAACGGAAAAGGAGGCATCCCCCCAGGGGGAGTCACACCAGGCTCCCATTTAAAGGCTCCGCAATCACCGTGGAAAACGACTTGTAAGGATATACGCAAGTTCCAGCAATTCCTTGTGCAAAGCGCTTTAGGAAAAGGTGTTTTTCCTATGACTTGATTTTGTTCACCAGGGAACACTTTACACTTACAGTGAAATGTGCCTGTTAAAATGTGGTTTCTTAACTGTTAATAAAACTCTCTCCCACCATCTTGGGAATACATTTTTTCTTAGTTTGAGCTATTTTTTTTCAGAACAAGTTCTTAACATTTTCTCATTTCTCTCTGCAAATTCTCTAGCCTTTCCTCACAAGAATACGAGGGTGTGTACACCTGCATGTATGTGTATTTTTAGAGTTAATATTCATCAGGATGCCAGACTCATTCTATATATTAAATCCATAGGGAAAGTATTGCATAATGTTCAAACTGAATCTTATTGAGGAAATGGCAGTATATGTTCCCAAATTTGTGATGAAATCAGAGGTCTATTTCTTATAATTCATACAGTGTTTTAGACACAATTCCAACAATATTTAGATGAATCTAAGAGTGAATAATGGAAATAGAGAACTAATAGGAAATCACACTTAATCCCAGGAAAAGAAACTAATTTTTCCATAGTTGCCTATGGATTCAGGCAACTACAGAGTTTCATAGTCAAATGCAGTATTGTTGCAAACATGCATTTTATTGATTAGTAATCATATAGTTAATGATAATTTGTATATTATTCACCAGGCGAAGTAGTCATCCAAAATAAAGCTTACTTTCTTTAACTGGCATTCCCCCAATTTAAAGATTTTAAAAGTCTTCCATTTCACTTTCTCTAACTTCTTATAACAGATTTTAATTTCTGTCTGATTTCAAATAATAACATTCTCAAAATGGCAAATGCTTAAAAATTGTGAGTTCATCTTTAATTGATAGTATCTAGGCCAGAAATAAACTAACTGTATCTTAGATGTAAATCAACCAGTCAGAGCTATGTGTTTTCAATATTAGGACTTAATCTATTTTAGGACATTAAAAGCCAATAGCCAAGGTATCTTAAAATTACGTTCAAATGTTGACAGTCTATTGCTTTCATTTCAATAAACTATTTTTGCCTTACAAATAGAAATAATTTACAACTGGAGAGGACCTTCTGGATTATCTAGAACAATTCATTTTCAGATTAAAAGGCCAAGGATCCCTTTTCCATATTATTCAATTTTATAATTGTTTACTAATGTAAACCACCTCAAATCCTTTTGAAGTTAGGTGAGAAAAATTCCTAAATAAACAAAAATTCACAAAAAACCCTGAACCCTCCAATTAAGTAATTTGCCTGCTTGTGGCTGGAGAGCAGAATTCTGACTCACTGACCAGTGTTCTTTTCGCTAAGCTATGTCACTTTGAATTGAGAAAAATACTTTTTCCCTAGAGTGGAATAAAATCATTTAGGGAACGCACACCTAAGTCAACATGAAGGATTTGAACAAAATTCACAAATGAACTTTTGGAAAAAAGTTGGAAACAGTCAAGTAATCTGAAAATTATTTATTTTTACACTCTGTAAAATTCTGCTTTTGTAATAGCTCCTGCAAAATGTAACACCGTGAAACAACTTCAGAAAACAAGGTAAGTTGCATGTACCCTAAAGAACATGAATATTACGGAGCTGGAGAAATTCAGATGGGAAGCATAAATGTGCAGCCTAATCCGGATGATAGCTGAGTTGGTGGGTAATGTGTGATCAAAGCCTGACCAGCCCTTTTCAAGACCCCTGCAAGGTATGTGAGGTACCTGTAGAGTATCATGTAATCTTTCCCCGTGACTTCCATAACTGCAAAGACTGAAGATGGGGGCAGAAGGCTGGCAGTAGGAGGGCATCCCCATGATACAACATACCTGAATTCTGTGAAGGACATGGTTGGCAAGGTTCCCCGAAAGCATACTCGGTGCTGGCACAGCAGCATTCAGACTTGGTAACAGCACCAAACAAGGGTTTCACACACTGGCCTCTTTTGTATCCACCATAGCATGTGCTCCGCATGTGTGTGTCTGAGCAGGAAGAAGCATCTGTCATCACACTATCATTTCCAACAGACAGGAACCCCCCAGGTTAAAGTTGAAGCTGGCTTTATTTAGCCATTGTCACTGTTCTTACAGAGAATGCCTCTGGTATTAGGCCTCAATAGAAAACAAAACAAATTCTTCAGCTTCCAAGCATTGGAAACCAATTACTAGACTCTTTCAGTTTTCTAGGGACTAGTATGGTTTAGCCACTGTGAGATTCTTAAGGGGCTAGGATTATACCTCAGTCATTGTTTTCTTCCCCAGGCTTGTACAGAGAAGGCAGTTAATAAATGATGAATGAATGATGGATGATCATTCAATCTCACCATATGACAAACAAGATTTTATTAGAAATACAGCCCACCCCAACATAATTACACAATTACTGAGTATCTGAATTAGATGTACTTTCAAAAAGGAGGATGTTTAATCTGTAAAATTATGTAAATCTTAGATATTGGTCTAACTAAGGAGTGTCATCTTTACCACCAGGAGGGGATTTCCAGCTATGACCAATCTTTTCCCAGTTCAAAGGGGACTGGGAAAAATCCCCTTTCTTAAGAATAATTTGGATAAAATTTGTATCTATTTATTAATAAATCTGAAACTTCTTATAAAGCCACCAAAAAACTATTATCATATGAGTTTCTTGATCATCCATATCCTCCTTTGAATTCTCTACCTCCCTTTGGACATTCAGTTCCTTAGATGAAAATGAAATGTTCATTGGGAGATAATTAGGGACATATAGTCAATTCAAAGACCATTATCAACAAAGGAGGACTGGAGAAAACTGAGGACAACTAGGACAAGGAAGAAGGAGAGGTGTGGAATCCTTTGGTTTTCATTTATCTCAGCTCATCTTTCTATCCCTTGAATTAATATTCACTTTATACAAGAAAAAAACTGACCCTGTTGGTCTGTTGCCCACTGTTATTAATTGTATCATACCTGCTGCAGTAGAGTACATTTGTTATTGGTTGATTTTACTGACAGAGGGCAAATCTCTATTGTACATTTAGTTATGGCTGTAATCTTACCAACACACACACGTCCATCCAGACCCACGGCCAGTCCAGGGAAGCATTCACATCGGTAGGAACCATCAGTGTTGACACAACGCCCATTCATGCAGATCCCAGGTGTTTCACACTCATTAATATCTGTGGTGGGGAGAAGCACTTATTAAAAATGAAGTCACTTCATCTAAAACCATAATGTGCTTACAAGTCTAAGACTTGAAAATGGAGAAGATTTACAATAATGTGCAGCATCAACAAGAAAAGCTCAATGAGATGCATTTCATTTTCCTTTGAGGAAAGGGGAATGAAAACTGAGAGATAAACTGTCTGAGTTTATTTCTTTTCCATATAAAGCTATTTCAGTAACATTCTCCTGAGATTTTTTTTAAAATCCAAAGTAAGAACCATAAAGCAAAAACAGAATTGGAAGAAGAAGGAAAGTGACAGCTAAAAGACAAAAGTCTTGTGTAACGTTTCACATGGCAATTCTTCCAGGACTGTCAGAAATCTAGCTTGAAAATAAACTGCATCTTTGACCTGGGCAGGAAGCTTCTCCCTTTGGCATCCAATACTCAGACTGGTGTCCATTCCAGTTATCACTCACGCCTTAACTCACGCCTTAAATCTCTGGGACAATTAGAATGGCATGAGGAGACACAGAACTAAAGCTTAGATGCAACACCATAAGAAAGGAACAGAAAATGAATATAGATGATTTTGATGACCGTTCCAAGCCAACAACAGCAGTGTAAGCAAATGGAACCCAACAAAGAAAAATATCTCTTACATATTACAAATATTTTACAGTATCATATGTGTATATTAGGGAGGCCTGGTAAAAGACTTTATTGGGCACATACTAATAATAGCAGAGATTTTCCCCCTCAATATGGGGAAGTAGAAATGATACCAAAATTCTGTTTTGGAAAACATATAACACTTAGAAACAAGTCATTTTATAACAACTCCTTTTATAATATACAACTAGTATATGTGAATATTTCCTTTCTTCTGACCTTAAAAAGGCAAATTGAGACTGAAACACCTCTGCATTTTACTCAGCTTGTGTTATTTGGCACAAAATACATTCAGATGGTCCAAGATTCCATGTACAGATTGTATTTTAAAACAGCAGTTATATTTAAATACACGAACTCAAATTGGTTCAGTTATTCAGGTCACTTTTTTGTTCAAATTGAGATCTACAGTAAAACAGTAGTGACTACAGCCTGAAAAGTAATACAAAGGCTTTTTACTGGGGACAGAGATGGAACAGAGATCCAGAGAGCATTGCTCAAAGTGAGCGGCCTCAACCTTCAGAGAGTGATCAAGGGAGGCCAGGCTGGTCATCAGATTAGTTAACTGTAGAGATTAAATTAGCATTGTTCATTCAGCTTTGAACAGTCACATCTTTGGGGTATCAGAACCAAGTTCTTAGCACTCAGAGAAAATCTTATTTCGTGATATCAAGAGAGAAATTATGGAAAAGAAATACAGCATACAAGAAATTTCTTTCCTTTTTCTTCCTTTATTCTTATTACAGTATATGCATTCCATTTACTCTATATATCAAAATAAAGAAGGCATAGGGAAGAATAGGAAGCATTCTTCCTTTCTCTTTCTAGCTCTGTTTCTTAAGCTAGAATGGTAAAGTCAGAGCAGAACTTTTAATCATCAGGCAGTTTCAAATGAATGGAATAATCCGTTTATCGATAAGACACTAGTTCACTGATGGCAAACACTTGCAAAACCTAGTTTCACCTATGAGGTCATAATGCGCTCTAAAACAGTTATATCAGCATCATCTATTGGCCCCCTTGAAGAGGCTATGGCCTGGGTCACTGGCAGCCTGTAGGCATCGAAAGGGAATCTTAGCAAGCTCCAAGGTAAGAGGAGTGTGTGTTCTCAAAAAAGGTCTGTTCACAAAGGGGCTTTCACATTTCCTTGTGTTATTTTGTTTGGAAGCCTAGTTCCAAATATTCCAGCAATCTTTCCTTTCCCCTTTCTCTCTCACTTGCACAGCACTTAATCTAACAATCTGGAGCTTTGTTGTATGCTGTCTTAATATTTCCATGTGTTAATCTTGTCTTCCTGACTATAAGCTCCTCCCGACACATAGCCCAAAAGTACAGAAACCAATTTCCTACTTCTAATTTAAAAAAAAAGAAAAAAGCTTCTCTTGCTGTGAAGGCAGATTTGCACAATGTTAAGAGCCACTGATGTGAAGGTCATGGAGAATGTAGGTAAACAACCAAGGGCTAGAAGCTCTTTTAAGCCTAGAGAAAATACACATCATGCAGAAGACTTAATAAACACAGGGCTTTCTACCAGAACATCTTTACCAAAGCTGCCCAGCAGGGGCACTCAGAGGAGCACCATACAACTTTCTCCTGCCTTCTTGATCTTGAACCGCTTGACACTCTACACTTATACATCTGAAGCTACGAGCAGAAGGCTTTGAATGCATGCCGTATTTTAGCAGATTTCCTGGACCTGTTCTGAGTATGAGGTTCCTTGAGAGTCTGGTTCCAACTCAGATCTTGGACACACATGCAATAGTTACTCATCCTTGACTACATTAGGCAAGAGACACTAGGCACAAACTTATCCCTGATGACTTTGCTCAGGACCTCAATGTTCAACAGCACAAATAAAAATGTTCACTTTGCTTCACTACCTGGAGCTAAAAGATTATTCCAAAAGTTACAGAACTAAACAATGGTTCCTGGTTCATTTCTTCTGTTTAATCCTATTTTCCCTTTTTGCTTAATGTGACTTGATAAAGTTTAAATAAATTGTGTTTCTTAAGATATCTTTAGGCATTTACTAAGAGATCATTGTTGTAACTGTCTACAAAATTTTGTTCAGTGAAGATATAAGAGGTGGCAAATGACAGCCATCAAGAAGCCAACTTCAATTATTCCTCAACTACAAGGAAGAGATGGAACTCAGTTTATGCAATAAGATGCTCACAGCTGTTGGTAGTCCAAATGAAAGTTCAGCTTCTCATTCATTTGCTATGAAGCCTGAGGCTCTTTTGAGAAGACACCAAAACACCCTTTCTGAAATAAAACAGCCTTCTGAGTATAAACCGTAGCTCTCTGGATGACTTAACTTAAGAAGTTCCAGTCAGGTTTACTAATCCAGAACTAAGGGTACTATAAATGGGGAGAATTAATAGGGAAATGTGGTAGCTTTAAGCAATGTAGAGAGGAGAAAAAACAGGTGAAGAATATGACTGAGAGTTTCATAGCACAAACCTTTACAATAACGCCCATCTGATGCCAGCTGAAATCCAGGTTTGCAAATACATTTGAAACTGCCATCTTCATTGATACACATTCCATTAAGGCACATATTCCTTATGCTGCATTCATCCATATCTGAAAAATATAGAAGATGTAGTTTCTTAATGACCAGATAAGTAAGCTTACAAAGGAAGCCAATCTGGATCAATATAATTTTATTTCTTCACATTTCTCTACTTGTTATTATTGTCTAAGGTTAATGTTCATCCATATTATAGCATACAAAGAGAAGAGTGGCATATGAAATATGTATTTTAAGTTCTCAATTTTTGACCTGTGCTTGCAAACTATAGGGCTAAATTATAGGACGTATACACACACACACACACACACACACACACAAATGGACTTCCTGGGTGGTGCTAGTGGTAAAGAACCTGCTTCCCAATGCAGAAGACATAAAAGATGCAGGTTCTATCCCTGGGTTGCGAAGATCTCCTGGAGGAGAGCATGGCAACCCATGCCAGGATTCTTGCCTAGAGAATCCCACGGACAGAGAAGCCTGGTGGACTAGTCCATAAAGTCGCAAAAAGTCGGACATGACTGAAACAACTTAAAAAGAATGCATATATACATATATATGTATACACAAACATATACAGATTATGAATATATATGTATGTGTATATGTATACACATATGTATATATATTACATTCGTATAGAATTACATATCTATGAAATTTCATATAAATATATATTTTCATATAAATATTGGGTTGGCCAAAAAATCTACCTTATAGAAAAACTGAACAAACTCTTTGGCCAACCCAGTATATATATTTACAGATTCATATAACTTCTAATATACCTAAAATAAAAACAAAATCAAAATTAAGAATGATGTAATTTGAAATGTATTTAGGCTACTTTCTGATTCTTTGAAAAGGAGAAACCAGAGAACTGCTTGTAGTTTGAATTTTAACCGGGGTAGGAAAAAAGTATTTTTAAAATGCAAGACAGCTATAGAGCATAGCCATGACAGCTAACCCTTAGGATCCCTTGATCATAGGGATATTTCTTGAAATTCACCAATATGCTGTTTTATTTAACATTGCAGCTCTTAGGAGGCACTTGCTCTTCTAGACACAGTGTGTTTTCACTTACAGGCTTTAGTCAGACCAAAGTAATTTATGATTTTTTCTTTTTTAAACAAGATTCTATCCCAACTGAGAATTTTGGCATTAAGTCTTTGAATTGAATCACTGAGATAATATTCTGCCAAAAATGTTTCTAAGAACAATTTTGAAATTCTTTTAATGTATGAATAGATTCTTGGGGTCTTTCCCAAAGACATTGGGAAAGATGATAAGGAGCATTCTTCATTTTTTGCTAAAGGTCTAAGAAGTAGAAACTCATCAGTAATTGTCATATTCTCAATTTCAGAAAAAATAGGCAGAGGAAAAGACAAAATGAAAAAGCCCAGTTCAAAGTGAGGTGATTAATTCAACAGGCAATATGAAGGCTGACTCTCAATCGTCAGTATTTCTCTCAAATTTTACATTTTCAGATACTCATTAGTAATATTTCATTACTACACAGATATTTTAAAGAACAGACTTTTAAGTGACTGAAAAATGCATGATATTAGGTGTGTTCTATTTTTTTTAATGTACAAATTCTGACTGTTTAAAATTCATAAGTAATGATTTATGCTATAGAAGTTTCATCATTAGGAATCTTTGAAAAGCAAGCTCTGCTCCTATATTTAAAATGTTACTTGACTCACACAAAAATGAATTAAAGGAATTAATACTACTGAAAAGTTAGGCTTCCTCCTAGATAACCACAAGTGAATATATATTTGACACTTGAACCTTTTACTAAGTATTTACCTGGTCTTGTTAAAGATTTTTGGTATGAAACTGCAACGGAAAAAGCCAAATAACATTATTATTATATTATATTACCTTCACAGTTCTTCCCATCTCGTGTGACGTGAAATCCTGCATTACACACACAATGGAAACTGCCATCTGTGTTGATGCAACGTCCATTATTACAGATACGGCCATTCTGTAAACATTCATCAATGTCTAAAAGTGGAGTTAAAAAGAAAGAAATAGCTTTATTTAGGGGATTTAAAATTATTTTACTGCTCCTTCTCACCATCTCCAAACTCATGATCTTAGTCTTGGGTTTTAGTTACTAAATAATATCCTTCAACATAAATTCAGAATTAAACAATATGAAATGTAATTAGGATTACTAATAAAAGTTTGAAAGACACATGAAAGAAAAGATGCTGACATAACAGCATTCAATCTAACTCTAATTTCTAATAAGACTCCCTATATCTCAATTCTGTAAACAAAATAGGTTCTTCTGTATCATTTCCTAGCTAATTTAATGAGCCAGAATATATCATTATTTACAGTGAGCTTTGGCCAATGTCTTTTAAGACATGATCAAAAAAGCAAATCTGATGACAGCTGTATCAGAATAATTAAACAGAAATGCCATTTTAAAAAAACACAGCTAAAAAACTTAATTCCATCTGAAAACTATCAATCATTTGGCTCTGAAATGTCTACCTTCCTTATGGCAATTCTGGTCCAAATACAGTTTTGTTTATAAATTCCTAGTCTCTTTTATAACTTTATGAGTATTCTGTCTACCAAACAAAATATTGGTACTTCGGGGATATTTTCCCTTTTTTTTCTTTTGTGTTTAAAAATTATGCCAAATTAAATAACAGAGCAGGATACGAAAGTGTTAAAAATGACAATAATTCAAACAACCTGCATCTGATCCTGCATTTAAAGATTAATAATTAACCTAAAGTGGACAACAAGGTACCCTGGATTATCTATTCCCCTCAGTTTCCAGGCTACATGCCTGGATGAACATCAAAGGGGATGAACACAAACCATCCTGTCTACCGAGCACATAACCGATGCCAGGGCTTATTCCCCAGGAGACAGAGGCCAGGGCGCTGAGCAGGGCTGGAGGGGAGCAGCCCTCTCCACGCAGAGTGGAGGCCACGTGTCCCTGGGTATAAGTGCTCTAAAGGTCCTCTGGGCGACAAGAATGTGCACTCATGGCATACTGGTTATTCTGACTGTCTACCCCATGTCTGCACGGTGTCTTGTGGTTGACCCTCAGACGCACTCTCTTTCTGGGCAGATCCAGCAGCGGTTTCCACACGAATCATTGGACTAGCTGAGGCAGTCTGGGCTTTCCTTCTGTCTGATCTTTGTGCCAACAACCTACAATCGTTTTCTCTCTCATTTATTTCTTAATCCTTACTAAAATCTGACTCGCTCCATACTCTAAAAAAAAAAAGTAAAAAGCCACATATTCTTCAGCACACTTTTTTTTTAAAGATTTTATCTTTTTTTTTTTTTTTTTTAAGGATTCTATAATCTATGGAGGCCCAAGGATAAAATAAACAGGATAAAGAGTTTAGCTTTTCCTCTCCTCACTAATTTGAAAATGCCATCGGGGCTCCACTGCCTTACAAAAATAAATGAAAAGCTTGCCATTCAAAGTCTCTTCTGTATGTTTCTTCTGTCCCCTTCTGTTCAGTTCCTCCTGTCCTCCTTCTCAGCTGAGTATACAGTCTTTCTGACCATTCTGTGACCGTTTTCATCTATCTCCAAATGTGAGCATGTTAACAGCTTCTCGCATTTGAGATAAACTTAGCACTAGCTCTTAAAGAACACAGTACTTGAGGCTTTTAGGTAATGTTCAGTCTCTAATAAATTAAGTCTCGGACTGATGCACCTACACCCGCTGGTTCCTGCCCTAGAACAGTGCTTTCAATAACGTCTTCTATTTGTTTATTTAACAGTGCTGTCTTCTGAAACATTGGTTTCAGTTTATTTTCCACTATTGAAAAATGCCTAGTATACTGTGTGTATGCACTGATTATTTTAAACAAAAGTCATAAAGAAGGACCTAAGCTCAGTTAAAAATTCAAACTATAAAAAAAAAATTCAAATTATACTTGTAATTCAGTAAGTAGACCATTAATAGAAATATTAACAGATTCAAATGTTATACTCCAGGTTTTTCTGCTCAAAATTGCCATTTATAAGTAGTGTACCAAGATACACTGATGGCAAGAAATCTCTAAGTCAGAACCAAATTCAAAGATTTTGAAAACAGTCACTAATAAAAAATAAAAACACTTATATGTCTTCAACGCATATAAAGAACTTATGCTAAAAGAGGCAAATAAAATTAACTCATTAACGGCTGACAAATTTTTAAAGCAATACAAACTTCCCTATATTTCCCTGCATTTAATTTCAACAGAGAATTTTCTTGCTTTTATCTGCCTTTACTTGGTCAATGATAATAGATCATTCTGCACCAAATTTATAGAGATATAGATATTTGAGGCCCCTGAAGTGGGAAGCACATGTTAATTATTTCTATCTCAGAAACTCAGTATAACGTTGCTATATTTAAAATGGATAACCAACAAGGACCTACTGTATAGCACAGGGAACTCTGCTCAATGTTATGTGGCAGACTGGATGGGAGAGGAGTTTGGGGGAGAATGGATACATGTATATGTATGGCTGAATCCCTGCACTATTCACCTGAAACTGTCACATCGTTAATTGGCTACACTACAATACAAAATAAAACATTAAAAAAAAAAATAAAAAAGAAACTCAGTACATCAAAGTCATCTAAGATGACTTTTGGGTGGATTAATAAGTCAACTACTAAACAAAACTGAAGGCAAATTCTTATGAGGAAACTTTACAGCAGGGCTTCTCCAACTTCAACACACATAAGGATCCCTGGAAGATCGTGTTAAAATGCTGATTTGGATTCAGCAGGTCTCAAGTGGGGCTTTAGTTGCTGCATGTCCAACCTGCCCCTAGCCGATGCTACTGCTGACCACACGAATCAGCAGCAAGAACTTACAGGCACTTATCCTTCAGGCCTTTCCATTCAGCAACTAATTGCAGAAAATTTCACCTGAAAGTCTCCTCTGCTTCTCTGTCAACAAAGGACAACTCTATTCCCTAGTTTTCTGATTAAAATATAAGAGACAATAGTGACAAGGCAGAAAAAAAGGGGGGGGGGTTGGTAAAATGAAGATATTCCCATAGGCACAGAAGCATCTTTTAAAACTGGAAAGTTTGCCAGATTTTATGATAACATAAAATTATGATGTAACATAAAATTATGATGGTAACATAATTCAGAGTAACAATATGTGGAATTAAGTGCAAAAAGCAATGGGAGTATCTTAGTCTCTCCAAGCAAGGGTTATTTAAGCTCCATGGAATTCCTCCAAAGAAAACTCCTTACTTAGCATACACGTCCCCCATGCCAAGCTCAGAGTGAACGTACCTCGGCACTCTGTCCGCGTGAGTGTACTCTGATAACCAGGTCGGCACTGACAGGTGTAAGAGCCCTGCGTATTAATACACTCGCCACCAGCACAAGGGTTCTTCTCACATTCATCAACATCTGCAAAGCACGGTATATTTTAGTAGAAGTTAGATGGCCATAACTCCAAAATCATTTTGTTGGTTTCCTTTACATGTTAAAACACTTTCAAGAAATAAATAGCGTAATGAAAGTTTCCTTTTTTTTCCCACTACAATAACAGTGCCACCAGCCACTTGAAGACTAGTTGGGTCAAGCAGTTAAAGTGTATTATTTTTCTGGTGTCATTCTTCAGAGTAAAATGCCAAATAGTAGCAACTCAACACTCCAAGCTAATAAACATTTTCTCTTCCCTGGGTCTGGTCTAAGGGAATCAAACAGACTAACACTTCAGAAGCGGCTTCTGGGCAGGATTCCGAGTGTCTCTTGAAACTCACTATTTCAATAAAAAGAAGGCCCAACCATATCTAAGCATTCCTTTCTGAGTTGCTTTAACAGTATTACAACAAACCATGAAGCTATCACAGTTTAAAGGACACGTCTCGCCCACCACTGGGGATGCCACCACCGTCACCTTGCTCCCAGACAGGCTCTCACTAGTTTTATAGTCATTTGGAGCTACTGGTATACTTACAGGTAAACTGGCTTTTATTCCTCTGCAAAGATGAGGAAGCTAAGGCTTATGGAAGACAACCCACTTGTCTGAAGTCACAAGCTTCTTGTGGCAGATGCTGGTCTGATCTCAACCCTGAGCTAGATGTCCCCTCTCCCACCTAGCTCTGGAGGACCTCTAAGGATTGAAGCACTCTCTCCTAATGGGCTACTCGAAGGGGCTTTCAAAAACATTTTATTCTTGTGTCAGATTTCCTTCCTTCACTAACTTGACTGCCTTGTCAACAACTTAAAGTTCCTTGCTTCAGTCTTTAACGACTAACTGGACAGAATTGGTGAGTTATTCATTCAAATTAGTAACATACACAAAGTTTCATAATTTGGGGGTATTTTTAATGCTCTGTTTTAACGGTCAGGCTTCAAAACGATGTCTTCAGTTAGAGTTACCAGCAATGCCTTGAATTTATTTTACAATGAAAGTTAAAAGCCACTATAGTAGGCATAGGATTTTCCTGGTGGCTCAGTGGTAAAGAATCTGCTGGTCGATACAGGAGACTGGCTTTGATCTGTGGGTCAGGAAGATCGGCTAAAGAAGGAAATGGCAACCCACTCCAGTGTTCTTGCCTGGGGAATCCCATGGACAGAGTAGACTTGTGGGCTACAGTCCATGGTGTCGCAAGAGTCAGACTCGACTTAGCAACTAAACAACAACAAACAATAGTAGGCATAATAATGCCCCCACAGACATGTTCATGTCCTAATCCCCAGAACCTGTGAATATGCTACACGGCAAGGGGAGTTAAGCTAAGCTACTAGTTGGTAGAATATCCACTCCTCCTGAAATACATAGCTGGGCTGGGCTGGGCTGTGCTTAGTCACTCAGTTGTGTCTGACTCTTTGTGACCCCATTGTCCATAGCCTACCAGGTTCCTCTGTCCATGAGGATTCTCCAGGAAATAATACTGGAGTGGGTTGCCATGTCCTTCTCCAGGGGATCTTTCCAACCCAGGAATCAAACCCAGGTCTCCCACATTGCAGGTGGATTCTTTACCAACTAAGCCACCAGGGAAGCCCAATATACAGCTGGGTCCAGTGTAATCACAAAGATTCTTAAACATGAAGGAGAGTATTAGAAGAGAGAACCAGAGAGTTAGAGAGAAATTTGAAGAAGCTACACTGCTGGCTTTGAAGATGAAGAAACAGCCCTTCAGCCAAGGAAACAGACAGCCTCTAGATGCTGGAAAAGGCAGAGACATGGATTCTCTCCAAGAGCCTCCGTAAGGAACACAGCCCTGCTGACACCTTGATTTCAGCCCAGTAAGAACTATGTCGGACTTCTAACCTATAGAAATATAAGATAATAAATCTGTGCTGCTTTAAAGCCACAAACTTTGAGGCAATCTGTTCCAGCAGCCATGGAAAACCTATCCAGTCGTGAAGCAGAGCTGCAGCAGCCTCTCGGTGCCAGCGCAGTGGTTCACCACGTACCAATGCACTCCCCACGGAGGTCCAGCTGGAATCCTTTGTTGCACTCACACCGGTAGCTCCCGGGGGTTGGGATGCAACGTCCATTTTGGCAGAGATAGCGAAAGAGCTGGCAGTAATCAGTGACGTTGACTGGTAGCACCCCTAAAAGAACAGCATGAGACCCCATTAAAATTATTTAAAATTAGAGCATCTTTCATCAGCACTGAATTCCATAGTAACAGGGAAGATGCTGAACCTTAAAGGAAGGAGGACACTCATTGGGCAAAGTTTATCTGGTACCAACAGAGAGTGCTTCCATTCCTGCCTACAGAGAGTACCTGTGCATCCCGGCACGTGTGGCCAGGTATTGCAGCCCAGCAGTAGCCTGCTCCTCTGCCCGCTTCTCCCTCCCCCTCTCTCTGCCTCATGTTCAAGCCACCAGTTGGCAGGAAAAGTTCTTAATGTCTAACTACTTGCAAAATTGCTTTGCATGATATATAACCCAAAGTGTAATTTTACACCTCCCCTCTATGAATCAGATTTAAATCTCTCCCACAATATCAATAACAAAAGGATGCTAATTTCTGGAGAATATGAAACTGTTCATTTTCCTCTAGGCAATAGGCCAGTTGAGAAATTTATACATGAGACTGTGTAAATGAAATATTTAAGAATTCTAAACTTAATGACTTAAGCAGCATAAATAACCACAACAAAATTAATCTGATTAATGCAAGAAAAGTAACTGATGACTTTTTGAATTCTTACTTGGTGGTTCCCGCGATGGATACGGATACTCCACTGGTGGTCGAGGGATCATGATTTGAGGCCCAGCAGGAAAGCCAGGAGGGACAGGGTGAACGGGAGGAACGGGGCCAAGGGGTGGAGGAGGATATCCTGGCCTCTCGGGAACTACCATAGGGACGGAGCACAACTTGTTGAAATCCTCTGGAAAAAACACAACACAATAGCTGAGCTGCAACATATGTCACAGGCCCATGGGAATCACCCTGACTGTTTAAAGGAATTCTGAATAAAACTGATCCACAAATGACATAGGTCGACTGAAGAAAAGGCAAAAAGCCAACAGACTTCATTCCCATCCCTAATACCTAGAGCAGCAATCACGCAGAAACAATAATTCAAAACCAAAAAAAAAAAAAAGAAAAACTTCCCATGGTAGTACCACATACCCCTCCTAAAACCTAAGAAGTCTTTAGCTATGTCAAAATTGACCTCAAGGCAGAACAGAATAAGATGCCACGATCTCCACCCAGTCTTCCCACCCATGGCTCCCACAGGGCTCTAAAGAACACATGATTTATTTGATGTACATTGGAAGGCTGCTGGTGGTCTTTAGCGGGGATGAGGCATGATCAGATGAACATTTTCAGAAGATGATTCTCATTGGCATCTGGAGAATGTACCAGAGAGAGACAAGGCTGCTGCAGAAGACCAAGGGCAAGACGAGGATGGCTGGACCAGGGAGCTAATGATGGAACCGGAGAGAAGTAACCACATTTGAAGCATATTTAGAGTTAAGATAGATGGATTGTGCTCAGGGAAGGAGTAAATGTCAGTAAATAAGGGAATAGGAAATCATAGGAAATTCATAGCTGAGGAGAACAGGAAATCAGGAGTGAGTTGTAGTTTTCCACTTGAGAAACAATGTTGATGTTGGTGCCGTCTGCTGAGATGGGAAAAACTGTGATGGAAGCAGATTTAGTGAATAGAAGTCAAAGGCTGAACAGATGAATTCTGAGACATCAGACATCCACGTGGAGATGTCACATAGCACTTTTATAAGAGAGTTTGAGGCCTAGAGAAGAAGTCAGGGCTGCTGATAAGTTTGGGGGTTATCAGTGGACAGGTGGTGTTTAAAGTCATGGGGATGGGTGAGTTCCCATGAGGAAGGTGTGGTAAGTGAAGAGAAGGGAGTAAGGAGACAGAGCCTGAAGAATACCTATTTGTAAAAGACAAAAAAACTGACAGAGAAGAAACAGCCCACAGGGCAGAAGGAGCACCAAGGGTGATGATCACTGTTTTCCCTATGACTGCACATACAGACTGATTCCTACTTTCCACAATGCCAGATCTTTATTAGAATAAATCATGTTTAGACTTGTGGCACATTTCAGGGGTAGGGGGAATGGGGAGGGAGACTTCCAAATTGGTATTTTAAAGCAGTATTCAAGTTTCAAGAAGGGTATTTACTTAACTATCCACTTTCATGTTTCCTACAAATAGCCGGATTTTGTCATAGTTCTCTTCAAAAGGCAAACTACATGATTTTTAAATTTTCTTTTTCTCTCTTTCCAGAATGTTGATGATTTTATTACCTTTGTCACACAGGAATTCTCCCATAGATACTTTCCATGCTACCTTCATCCATTAATAGAAATTAGGCTAGTATTTTTATTTTCCTTGTGGACTAAAATCTGACTTATTCAATGACACAGTAATATGTCTTACTGAAATGTATGCATATTTCAACCTCATTGGACATACTGTCCATTAACATTTGGCTAAACATACCTAGCTACCATGTACTTTGTTGTTATTTTCTGATCCATTGCTGAAACTTTCTCAATCATATCTGACATTTCCAACTCAGATTAAGTTATGTTTTCAGATAATTCTATTACTGCATTATTGATCTGGAATTTTAACCCACAGAGATTCAGTAATGCCTGACTGTATTTGGAAAGGATTTATATGTTGTTTTATGCCTCCCTGAATCAGAATGCTATAATCCCTGTTTTCAAATCACAGTGATCTTTCTTATAGAATTATCACCTGGATGTGCCACATCCATCATTTCCTGGCTACCACTACGACTGTGCAGCATTCTAACCAAGGATCATATCTAACTCACAATTAATTCCTACTCTCAGCCTTACCTGGAAAATTGCACACAAGAGAAATTTATTAACTATGATAGATTTAGTTGAATTGCAATTGTACTTAGCTTCCAAGCACCAATCAATCTTCTTTTTTAAAGGTCTTTTAGGATTCCTATAAAAGACGTTGGATAGCTTATCAGCATTTCTGCTAATTAAGTAGTTATATTATTTTAGAGTGTGTCAGTAGCTCAGTCATGTCCAACTCTTTGTGACCCCATGGACTATAGCCTGCCAGGTTCTTCTGTCCATGGGAATTCTCCAGGCAAGAATACTGGAGTGGGTTGCCATTCCCTTCTCCAGGGGATCTTCCCTATCCAGGGACTGAACCTGGATCTCCAGAATTACAGGCAGATTCTTTACCACTGAGGCACCAGGGAAGCCCAAGCATGCCATTAAATTCATCTTAACCTCTCCATGAAAATATATCAGTCTGGGTTCTATACTTTTACCTACTTTAGTTTAGGAACTTTCCATTGAGCCCCTTTACATTTCAGAATCAGCAACATGGGGCTAATTTTGTTCAAATGATGTCCAGCTTTTCCATCTCTATTTAACTTGAAGATGAAACTGATAATTTTTTTTAAAGTGAAAAGCTGACCAATCTGAAATAATCCTTCCTATGTTATCATTCTTCATTAATTAAGAACCTAGAGCCTAGAGCTCTGTGGTATTGGTATGGAACATTTGAACAAAGAGCAAACACACACATCTACCTGAAGACGAGTTTGCTCTATCCATTTGCTCTACTCTGAGCCTGTCTTGGGGTTGCACAACTCTCAGTGGCACCCCTGGGAGAGCAGCTCCCTGGAAAATCATACAGGGGAACCAGGCCTTCTGCTCCACGTGCCCTGAAGTAAGTCTTCAGGCACATATGCCTACTCTAGTCCTCCTCCTCCTGTTCAAAGCCTGATCAAGACAGGAAAGAATTCACATCAATGCTGCTGATTCCTAAGTTAACATATATATTTAAAAAGCAACTCTCCGGATATCCATGCTGTATGTCTTGGTAGAAAGTCATGTGCTTCTAAACAGTGACCTACTATATGATTCCCCTAATGAACTAAGGAGGGAGCATTGTATTTTTAGGCTGTAGACAGTCAAAATATATGGCAATATATAGCTTGCTGTATGTTAAAATATATTGAAAAGACTTTCTTGCTTTTTAATCCATCTATATAATTCTCAATAATAAACAGAAATTTAAAAATAACATCTGTGAGCAGGTCTATAATCCATGATCATGGGGCATTCATAGTCTGTGAATAGCACACTCTGAAGTATTTCATTAACTCTGCATTCATCCATCCTCATATTGACTTTCTCTCCTAAAATTTCCCGATTGAAACACACTTTCAGGAACCAGACTGAGAAGAAACTATAACCCCAGTTTTTACTTACAACTGGTGGGAAAGATGTCACCTAATAAGTTGTACACTAACCGAATGCCTCCCATCAGCAAGTTTTTCCCAAGTACTGGTGCAGTGTTAAAAAAGCAGAAGGAATGTGGCACTGTAATGAAGACTGAGACCCCCGAATGAAATTTATCAGCTAGCAAAAAAGCAATACAGGAATACATATGGGCCCAAAGCTGAGCAGATGGTATCTGTATCATAGCAACGGTACAAACCTAGAGCACTGAGCTAGAAGGTAGCACTTCCCGCTGTGGCTATCTTGGGATGTGCATGGATTAGGTCGTATCTGAGTGAGAACTTAACCAACAAGAGGGCATATAACAGGTAGAGGTGGTAGGGGTGAGGAGTGGGGAGTAAGGACCTGAACTGAGGAGAAGTTTGAGAAGAAAGGATGCTTGAGTTTAGAAATGCACAGGCTGGGTTCAAGGAAAGCTGAATTATATAATTTAATTAGAAAATAAAGCTACTACGAAGAACAAGAATTAAAAGATGAACTGGGATCAGATTTGGAGACTTTTCTGCTAATAAGTAAAATTTTATTTTCAAGAAATGGAGCGACTTAGACCACCAGATAAGCCTGAGTTTATCCTAAGAAAAATTTTCTGGAAATCTTTCTCTACATTTTCCCCAGAGACAGTTTTTTAAAACTGAATTTCAATTGAGTTAGGCTCTGGAAAGTGTTCTGTGGCAGCTGTGGACTTTACAGAGACAAGGCAGGAGGCTACTCAAATAGTCCAGATGAGAGAAAATAAGCTTTACATGGAAACAAATAAGACATGGAAGAGAAATCAAAACAACAGCAACAAAAAATCAATAGGGCTACTTGGCAAGGAAGAAGAGGGGAGTGTCAAATATAAGGGCAGGAAGAAATGTATATCCACAATAACTCACCCGAAAGGCTCTGAATGGGTTGACTCTTATTCTAGTGAGCTTTTGAGCACCACATGAGAGCCGAAAGAAATACATGAGGATGAGGAAGAGCCAATTCTTCCAGACTGGTCAGGTTGCTAGCCAGTGGTAATTCGCAAGCTAAGTAAGATTCTAAGTACCTAAGCACAGTGTCACGTGCATGAACCTCTGTGTTTCCCCTGTTCACTACCTGGGGAAATTTCTCTGAAGGTCTTCTCTCTTATTTCCGTAATCTTATTCACTTACCCCGGTTTCCATAGAACTGCAGCATGCACATTATCACTGGGGCTTGCAGGGGTTGAGATGGGATGCTCTGGGGACAAATGGAAGGGCTCTTACCAGTTGCTCTGATGGGACACATCTCGGGGGCGACCGCGGCCCCGGGAGACCAGCAGCGGCCGACGTCGCAGCAGCACTGCATCTTGGTGATCGACTGCGGCAGCTGGTTGGAGCAGCGCCCGTTTGCCAGAGCCGTGTAACAGTATCCGGGGCGGACATCTGAGAAGACAAAGAAACCCCCACACATGCATCACGGAGATCAAACAGGGAAGGCTCTCTCCTGCCCCCACACCTCCACCTGTCCCTCCGGGGCTGGGGCGGGATGCCAGCAGCACGGAAGCAGCGGTGCCCTGGAAGGGAAGCTGTGCGCGCGGCGCCGGGAACAGCGCTCCCGTTCCTCCGCTCCGCCGTCTCACACCTTCTGCCCCTGAGCGCTGGGGCGCTTGGCCCAACTCCCGCATTCCATCCCCGAGGTGGGGACGGATGATTATAACCATATGGACCATCGGAAAAGAGAGATGAAGAAAATCACTGGCGGTGACAGGGTCGTGTCTCCATACTGAAGGGAGGCTATTGTCCTTCCTTTCAAACGACTTAAGTGACAAAGTGACTTTGAGCCACTCTAGGCAAATGTTGATACAAATCTATTTTAAAACAATATGAGGTCTGCATGATAGTCTACATTTCTAAAATTCTAAAAGATTTTAAAAAGATTTTAAAAAATTAGATTAAAAAATTCTAAAAGATTTTCTACAATTCTAAAAGATCTTATTTTTCAGTCTGAAACTATCAGACTTGTGAGATTGTTTTTCTGAAAAGGAATAAGCCACTTTGCAGTCAGATCCAACGCTTGTTAGTCAAGATTTCCTCTGGTCCTGAGGCCCTAACGGATTTGACAAGGCACTAATGATACACAGTTCAAAATGTACACAGTTGCAAGTTCTTAGTGCTAAAGGATACAATAATTCTTAAAGGAATTAAAAGTTTATTTTGGCAGAAAGGTATCTTCTCAAAGCAACAGAGGAAGATGTTTCTATGACGCTTTAAAAAGATTTATTGATGGCTGTGCCGAGTCTTCACTGCTGTGCCGGGCTTTCTCTAGTTGTGCAAAGTGGGGGTTAAACTTCGTTGTGGTGTGTGCACTTCTCATTGCAGTTGTTCTCTTACTGTGGGGCATAGGCTCTGGGCACACAGGCTTCAGCAGTGGCAGCTCACTAGAGCACAGTCTCAGCACACAGGCTTAGTTGCTCTGCAGTATGTGTGACCATCCTGGATCAGGGATCAAACCCATGTTCCTGGAATTGGCAGGCAGATTCTTTACCACTGAGCCACCAGGAAAGCCTATATATATATATATATATATAAAACTTTACTGGGTTACATCATGTCTGACTGTTGTGACAACATTGGAACACTGTAATACAACTCTGAGCTACCAGAAAAGAGCCTATGACAAAGGAGAAACCTAACAGTTCCATGACCCTTTGAGATCATACCATGGCGTAGCAGAGGCAGGGAGCCAACTGCAGAACACCTTGATCTGTCATATGTTAGGGGTATACCTCTCCAAGTAAAACGTAACTCTGTACAGTTCTATAAAATAAACTTTTGCAATGTAACCAATATTTTAAATGTAACCAGTATTTTGTCATATGAAGGAATACAACTGGGAAATTCTTTTGTAAGGTGAAGAATTTGTTTATAGTCAAAAACCTGTCCCTATGTTTCCTGTAAGCCTGAATATTAACCATCATTTGATCACACAGGATCAGGCCCATAATTGCTTTCATCTACATCATTCTTGAAAACCCAAAGCCTTAAAATCCTACAGGTTGCAATAAATTAATGAAATACAAGGAAAAAACCAAGGCTAACTTGGAAACACTTAAATTATTAACATCAGGTGAAGATGACTACAACAAACCTAGACAAATCATTAAGAGAAAATTGTGGGTCAGCTTTAAAGGATATGAGATTATTTCTAAAAAGTACTTAAAACCACTAGCATGTATGAGTATGCTTTCCAGAAATTTTTTGTGGTCCCAGCTCCTGCACCTTTGGTCAGACAAACAGTCTCAGCAAAGAGGCAGAACAAGTTTGATCCAGGGTAAATGAATGGAGAGGGGGGTGAAGACAAAGAATGCTCTGTGGAGATATGGGTGGCATCTCCCCTAGGAAGAAGGGGGAGAAACAGAACTTCCTGCTTCCTAATTTGCATTGCCTTAAAGCCACTAATACATCATATACTCCAGGATTAATATTTTGGGCATGAAAACCAAAGACTGTTAAGAATGGGAAGAGATGTTCAAAAACTGGCTTATATCCCAGCTTCAAGTGAATTTGGTGGTCAAAACCCAGTATAAACACTTGACCAAAATTTGTATATACAATTTTCAGTGTGGGCTATCTTTCAGAGCAAAACTGAGACCTACAGCTGCCAACTGCAAACTCCTAATGAGCTAATGTCTATTATTTTGCAAATTATCTATGATATTATTTTACTGCCCAGCTGGCTGACTTATATGATAAATCAGTTGGTCAGAGACTTTTGAACAAAATGGTGAATGCTGAGGCTGGAACAATTACCAACCACACTTGGGTTGCTGGCAGGTCCTGATTTATAAATGGCACCTGCATCTACAATAATCATTTTACTAATTTTTCTTTCTTTTTTTTTGAAGGAGGGGTTCTGTTAAGAGAATACACATTCACATAATTTATAACTGTAAAGAGAACCAATCGGAAGATTTGTGAAAAGCAGAAACCATTCAGAGGAATTGACCCTTGGACACACCAGCCTGAAGTTTTCCATGTCATCAGATGGCAGTGCCAAAGGAAATGAAAAGGAAATCATCTGGTACTAGATCACTTTGCCCAGAGGATATGGAGTGGCTTTAAAGTAATATAAAGATCTATGGGAATTGGAACTGAGGGGGAAGAATGGTAAGATTTGGAGGAGGGAAAGGGAGTTTGACTTCCCTGGTGGCTCAGATGGCAAAGAATCTGCCTGCAATGCAGGAGACTGGGGTTCAGTTGCTGGGGGTTGGGAAGATTCCCTGGAGAAAAGGGAGGCTGGAGGAACTGTAGACCTGGCCAAGACACTTGGCAGAAGTGGAGAAGGAAACTTTCTTCTTTTCTCCACTTCTGAATCACCTGGCCTTACTCTCTGGACCCAGAAATCACATTATATCAAAATAAATATATGATGGATTAAATGTGTGTTTGCAGGTCATCCTAGCCTGTCAACAGGTTTCCCCTAACCAATCACTAACACTAGTGTGGCCAACTGGGAGCTAGGAGCTGTGAGGCCCATGCTAGGTACACAGCATCTTAAGACTCCTAGGAATTGATGAGATTGAACACAATAATATGAAAAGACAACCCTACGAAAAGTACTATAAAGCGCCAAAGGAAGATCACGGAGCAAAAAATAAAATGCAATAAGACTGTAATATCTTTCAGGACAAAGGGAGAGGTGGGACTGGTGAGACCTGAGAGTTGCTGAACATGATAACAGAAGGTAACAGTTGGAATATCATGGTTCAAAGAGATGTCTAAGGAAGATACTACACTACATGATCTACACATGGGCTTTCCTACTGAATTGGAATTAGATTTACTAATTCCAAACAACCAACTTGCCAACAAACCTTGGATTTGTTCATAAGTTGGAGACTATACATATTTTCTTGCCACTGAGGATAATTTTAGGGGTCTTTGTGGTTTACCGAGGCAGGAAATATCAGCAGTAGAGAGGCAGAAATGTCATTGGGATCAATCAGCAGCAGAGAAGGCAGAAATGTCATTGGGATCATTCTATATAGCAAGTTGCTAATTATGGGTACCATGTAGTTCCAAGGAGGCAGAAACGGTGCTTGCCTAGGGGTATGGCAAGCAAAGGTTTACTGTATCCAGTGTTCATTTGGGAGGGGTCAGAAGCAGTGGGCGGGGTCTGGACTGTGAACTCAGCCCAAGTCGGAATATGAGCTCCCTCATTTATTAACTGCTTAAACAACTGGACCAAATAATTTATCTAAATTTCTTAAACCTTGGCTTTTACCCTTCTACAGTACTGTTTTGAACATTAAGTCATATAATTTCCATAAAATACCTCACACCTAGGAGGTGACCCAGGAATCTTAGTACCCTCCTTTTATAAAAAAAAGTTAATGTGGATATATCAGGCAGAAAGGAAAGAACTTTAAAAATGCAAACTCTCTGATATGTAAATGTGTTAAAATGATTAGAGCTAATCATTTTAATGCCATTTGTGCTCTTTGAAGGTTAACAACAAAAAAAATGTCTACCTATTATCTGGCCAGGAAAGAACTTCTGCTAAGCATATGCACTGGAGGTCATGTGCTCATTGGGATAGCATAGGGAGAAAAAGGAGCTACATCAACTGTACTTGCTATCCTTTTATGCAATTCCAAGATCTATGGATAGATTCTGGAAAACTAGGCCATCCAGGCACCACGACCATCGTTTCTAAGAAAAACCCAGATATGCTTCCCTCATGAGTTGATCTTATTCAAATGTCAACTGGGAGACTGCCCTCAGCTTTTATTATGTGTGACTAACTAAAAAGGAATTTAGAATTTTGGTGCAATTCTGTTTTGGTCTGAAATTCATGGCCTGTGGTGAGGATGTGAAGCTGTCTTTGAAAATTTGAGCCAGAAACAAACATCAAACGATAGCATTCATTTTTCTCCAGGGCCTTTCACCACAGGCTTCCTAACTTTGCCCTTATAATAAGAAATTACTTATGTCGATATTCAGATACTTACTGAGTGCCTACTACAGGTCAGGACTTGTACTGAGAACCACCACCAGGAACATAAGGATAGCAGTTAGTGTTTCTTAAGGAGAACTATCTTCTTCATTACAGAGATAAAAACACATAGAAACACAGAATTTCCCTATAAAACCATGTATAATGAGTGTATCCTTAGGTTTGGGATGGGGGGAGAAATCACTTTCAGGTAAGCTGATCTGGGACACCTTCAAAGACAGAGAATCTGCGGAGAAGTTGAAAGGAGGCTAGAGTTGGGGGGTGTATCCTGAGTGCTGCAACATGAATGAAGGAATTGCTATGAATGGCCCATTTTGGGGGTGAGAAGGGGAGACTATGATGACAAGTCTACAAGGTTGGAAGGGGTCAGAGAGTGCAGCTCCTTCACTATTGGGCTATGCATTCTTGAACTCCAACTTTATTCTAGAATACTGGACTTTGAAGGAAGTCTCAGCAACTATTAAATCCAGCAATTGTCAAATCTCTCTCTCTCTCTCTCTTTTTTGACAACAGAACCTCTTGTTTAATTGATATTTTACATGGAAGCCTAACACCCATCCAGATAAAAGGAAAATTGCCTAGCATGTGTTTATGGGGGTGGGGGTGGCAGGAAACTTTTCCACTCAGCCTACCCCTTGTTTTCCTGCCCCCTCTCCCATCCTAGCAATCCTAGAGGGCTTTGCAGTCCCATGCAGATTCAGTGGGACATACACTGAAAACCACTAATTACCAAATCCTAGTGGAAAACTACCAGAGGTTCTTGAGCAAGAGAGTTATTTAATCAAAGCATCATTTTAGAAAGATAAATCTAAAAGGTGGATTGTAGGGAAACCACAAAGCATGGATAACAATGAAGAGATTACTGCAAAACTTCTGACCTGAATTAACATAGGTTCCGGGAAATGACTGAAGGTGGGGGTAAAGAGAGAGGTGTCGAGGATGGCTTCCAGGTCTGATAGTCACATCGCTGCAAAGTTAATTTCACACTGAGTATATCTGTAGGGTCTTCTGGACCATCTCTTTATGGGAGGTAGAAATTTCAAAGCAAGACTGCAGGCGCCTCTGTTCTTTAAGAGAATGGTCAACTATTTAATAGATCTTCCTGAAAGCACATTTTACTTCAAGTAAGAATATGTATCTCCCTTAACAAGCTGTTTAGAATGATGTTTCTTATGGAACTGATTTAGAGAAACTGCACGCTGTTTATAATCACACCTACCTATGCATCTGGTACCGTCTGGAGAAGTATAAAAACCAGGGGGACATTTGCAAAAGTAACTGCTGACTGTGTTCGTACATTCGCCCCCATCACAGATTCCAGGAATAGTGCTGCATTCGTCAATATCTGGAATGAAAAGAAGAGCTTCAGTATTCTTAGGACACAGTATAAAACTGTCCATCATTCCAAGAATTCAAAGGTTAAGTCTTGTCAAATTGTGTCCCCAGAAGTAGTGATCTTCATAGAATAAAAGTTGCCTGTACTTGTTCAATCACCCAGTCGTGTCCAACTCATTGCAACCCTATGGACTGCAGCACGCCAGGCCTCTCTGTCCTTCACCAACTCCCAGAGTTTGCCCAAGTTCATGTGCATTGCATCAATGATGCTGTCGAACCATCTCGTCTTCTGACGCCCTCTTCTTCTGCCCTCAATCTTTCCTAGCACCACGAGGAAAAAAAAAAAAAACCTGCCCACGGAATTGTTAATTCAAAGTCAGGGTGCTTATTATTTCCATACAGGTTTACCCAAGAAATTTACCAAATTTGCAAGATTAGACCAATATGAAAGAAATTTTGCCTTTAAAATCTAAAATTGGACAGTTGTTTCAAGTCCCTACAGCATGCTAATGTTTCAAATATTTGTTTAAAATTTTGTTTTCCCTTTTCATGTTTTGCATTGAGTTAAGCTCCTTTTCTATTCACTCTATGTTCTGCATCGCTTCCTGAATTTTAGATCTGATTTTCCACAGACACTGAAACCCTACAGAGAAGACCATGTGGTCTGACTGCTGACCAAGACATGGCCAACTTGGTGTTCTCAGGGCCTCCCAAACTGGCACTATGATGATTTTCTGTGGGTTCAGGGAGTGAATTGTGGCAGACACTGAGACGCTACACCAGATACCCTTTCAGGGAATGACTTGTTGTCCCAGATCTGGGAGTGCCGTCCGGAGATGGCCTCCAGCTCTCAGCTCCTCTTGGGACTGCCTGAGCTCAGAGGGCTGTCTCATCTGAGCTTACATCCTTCCCAGGCGCCCACATCCACTGGCTGATTGTAGAGGACAGATAATGGTCTGGTCATATCGCTCCAAAGGGTACAACTATGAAAACCACTCAAATCCCCCAATCCCCTGTGGGGTCGGCTGAGGTCAGAGCTGTGGTTAGTCCTCAGGGCCTGAGGCCACTGGGTCTCCTTAAGGAAGCAGTGGGAGTTGCTTAAGACAAATCTGACCATTTCCTTCAAGGAGAGCTTTGCAAGAGCCACAATCAGACACTGACAGCTGTCAGTAGATGCAGCACCAGTGAGGGGAGAAAAGAAATTGAGGGCTTCCTGCTTAGGCTAAAAGTGAACTCAGAGCCCTGGGTATCTGCGTGGCCTCTTCTCTAAGACAAGTGGGGCTTTTTGCACTGACCTAGGGAGAGGGACAGTCTGACCCAAGCTTCCTGGAACACTGCAATGGCTAGACTGCCACTATGAGGTGTTTAAAAATAAGAACCTTTCTTCTCTGGGTTCAGGACTGCTCTTCATTGGCAAAAACAAAATAAGAGTTCTAAGTGTGTCTTCTGACTCAGGTTCACCAGGTTACTCAAAAACACAGCAGTGACACTGTTTCCATGCAGTTTAACCTTCTTAAAAGCAAAACCCCTATTCTTCAAGGTGAGGTTAGAGTCTGAACCAACCAATATGTCACTGCTTATGTTAGAGTCAGTGCTAACCCAGACAGGTCGTCCTTGTGAAGTTGTATAAGGAAAAGGTGCATATTCTACTTTGACAGATATAAACATCACTGTGGAGTCAGTGAAAGTCAAGCAGAGAAACAGCCAAGGATAGAGCTTAAGAGTCCTGAACTGGTATAACCTTATTGTTCAGTCACTCTTGTGTCTGACTCTGAGACCCCATGAACTGCAGCACGCCAGGCTTTCCTGCCCTTCACTATCTCCCCAAGTTTGCTCAAACTCATGTCCATTGAATTAGTGATGCCATCTAACCATCTCATCCTCTGTTGCCCTCTTCTCCTCTTGTCCTCAATCTTTCCCAGCATCAGTGTCTTTTCCAATAAGTTGGCTCTTCACATCAGGTGGCCAAAATATTAGAGCTTCAGCTTCAAGAACCACAATCTCGAGGATAATATTAAGGCAGTTCTTTAACATCAATCCTTCTGTATTTACCAGTCACACAACATTCAGAAAACTAAGATCATGGCATCCAGTCCCATCACTTCACGGCAAATAGATGGGGAAACAGTGGAAACAGTGTCAGACTTTATTTTTCTAGACTCCAAAATCACTGCAGATGGTGACTGCAGCCATGAAATTAAAAGATGCTTACTCCTTGGAAGGAAAGTTATGACCAACCTAGACAGCATATTAAAAAGCAGAGACATTACTTTGCCAACAAAGTTCCATCTAGTCAAGGCTATGGTTTTCCCAGTGGTCATGTACAGATGTGAGAGTTGGACTATAAAGAAAGCTGAGTGCCAAAAAATTGATGCTTTTAAACTGTGGTATTGGAGAAAACTCTTGAGAGTCCCTTGGACTGCAAGGAGATCCAACCAGTCCATCCTAAAGGAGATCAGTCCTGACTATTCATTGGAAGGACTGATGCTGAAGCTGAAATTCCAACAGTTTGGCCACCTGATGCAAAGAGCTGACTTATTGGAAAAGACCCTGATGCTGGAAAAGATTGAGGGCAGGAGGATAAGGGGATGACAGAGGATGAGATGGTTGGATGACATCACTGACTCGATGGACATGGGTTTGGGTGGACTCTGGGAGTTGGTGACGGACAGGGAGGCCTGGCGTGCTGTGGTTCATGGGGTCGCAAGGAGTTGGACATGACTAAGCGACTGAACTGAACTGAACTCCTACCTAAAACCAACAAAAAGCCAAACAGCTATATCAAAGAGCTTAGAGGATCTGACAACCTCATCTAAAGGAGAGAGGAGGTTATAACACAAAGGTATTAAGACAAGTGCACCTTTCTCAAAGTATCCCTAAAAGTTAATGTCTGAGTCATATAACTAACACCTCTCAAAAATTATGTGAGCAGATAATATTAAAAGAAACATTTTTCTATGTGTTTGTAAAAAAGACTGCTGAAATCCTCATTAAGGTCACTTAACAGACATCAATATCCAAAGAGGTTATTCAAGTGGATAGGGTATGTCAGAAAAAAATTATTTAAAAACAAGAATTAATTTTGGCCAGGTGGAGGAAACATCTCCTTTCACATGCTGGCTACTTTAGACTTGAACCCTTAAGACAACACAACAATAATAAGAGTTAATTTTTATTGAGTGTCAGGCATTGTCCAAATGCATTATATGTCAACTCATCTAACCCTCACACTACAGGCATGATCATAGAACCTAATTTCTATAATTCTGGTGCATTCCACTCCAGTTCAGTTCAGTTCAGTCGCTCAGTCGTGTCCGACTCTTTGCGACCCCATGAATCGCATGCCAGGCCTCCCTGTCCATCACCAACTCCCAGAGTTTACTCAAACTCATGCCCATCGAGTCGGTGATGCCATTCAGCCATCTCACCCTCTGTCATCCCCTTCTCTTCCTGCCCCCATCCCTCCCAGCATCAGGGTCTTTTCCAATGAGTCAGCTCTTCGCATCAGGTGGCCAAAGTACTGGAGTTTCAGCTTCAGCATCAGTCCTTCCAATGAACACCCAGGGCTGATCTCCTTTAAGATGGACGGATTGTATCTCCTTGCAGTCCAAGGGACTCTCAAGAGTCTTCTCCAACACCATAGTTCAAAAGCATCAATTTTTCGGCACTCAGCTTTCCTCACAGTCCAACTCTCACATTCATACATGACCACTGGAAAAACCATAGCGTTGACCAGACGGACCTTTGTTTGCAAAGTAATGTCTCTGCTTTTTAATATGCTATCTAGGTTGGTCATAACTTTCCTTCCAAGGAGTAAGCGTCTTTTAATTTCATGGCTGCAATCACCATCTGCAGTGATTTTGGAGCCCCAAAAAATAAAGTCTGACACTGTTTCCACTGTCTCCCCTTAGGCCTTTAGAAAACTGGCATGAATAAAACCCAAAACAAGAACAAAGAGGTTCATGTATAAAGTGATGTTAAACCCAAGTCTTCAGCTGCCAGGGGCTGGACAGAGAAGAAAGGCAGGGTTTCCACCTAGATGTGCATCTTCAAAGGTCAACAGGTCAGGAAACACACTGTAGTGGGTACCTCTCTACTTTTCACAGAAATAAAGCTAAAGTACCAGGTCAAATTGTTCAGTTTGAAGGAGCTTATTAAATGGTTCTGAATCCCCTTCAACATCCCCTCCTTGGTGACACAGCCTTTCCCTTCCTGAGTCTAGGGCTTGTGCACTTTCCTGAACCACCCGCTTCTCAGTCTCATCACTTCCTGGCAGGGGAGTGAGGTGTGATTCCATGAGCAGGCTGTGGTGGGAATCCCTGACAGTGAAAGTCTGAAATAAAGCATCTAAATCAAAATCACTGATACTCTGAAACTCATTCATACTATTATTTTTCCAGGCTCTTAGCACACTGAGTTTATCTTCTTTTACTAGAATATCAGGGATCCCACATAAGAGAGAACTGAGATCAGTGAATTTCTCAGCATTTTTGTAAATCAATCTGTATCAAATGCCAGCCACAAAAGTAAATCCATTTTGAGGGATTTGGTGGGGAGTAGAACTTGGCTGGTAAGAGCTCCTTCTGTGCTCTGAATACCTCGCCCTGTTTCCTTGGGGCCGGACAGAGCTGCTGGGAAGCAGTATGCCCTTGGCCTCGCTGGCTTCTGGCTGTGGACCTAAGAAGAGGTACAGATGACAGGTCCCCTTCCTCCTGATTTACTGCCCCAGTCTTTGTTCTTCTTCTTCCTTGTTATCTCTCTGTTTCATCTGCTCTCTCCAGGCAGTCTTCCCATCCCTTGGCCTCTTCCCTATCCTGGGACTCCTTCAGCAGGACAGGAGGAAGGATGGTGGAGGGCAGGTAGATGGAGTTGGGTCCCAGTTCTGAGACAAGCATCTGGGAGCTTCATCCAGGGTCACAGATGTCGAAATGACTTGAGAGATGGGGGAAACCAGTTAACATGACTCTCTAGATCCTGACTGTCTAGATTACTAACAAAGTAAGGAAAAAAGGAACTAAAAAGTGTGGCAGTTGTTCAAGAGCATTATGTGACACTAATAATTTGAAGTGCCACTGAGCCTGTGAGATTATTATTATTGCTTTATTAGACACCTGAAATCCAGTGTAAAATAGGTGACTAGAAAGCTAACAAGCTAATTCTTTAAGTTGTGTCAAAAAAAACCCACATCAGCCTTACTTGTAATTTATAGTCACACCATGCTTGCCAGTCTGCATGGTTCCTTATTCAAGCAGCACCAGCTGTCTGATCCCAACTGAGAGAAACAGTGAGAAATGTGGAGATGGAGGCCTGAGTGCAGAACTAGAAAGAATACCCAGACACCGCCTTATTCAACCTCCTCATTTGAAAGCCGATGTAACTCAGAGCTGGTAACTGACTTGTCCAAGATCACACACAGGAGGAGGGATACTGCCAGGGCTAGGTCTACCTTATTCCCAGGGCTCCTGTGCCTCTATCACAGGGCTTCTGTTCAGCAACTGGATGAGAACCGGGGAACTTGAACAGTGAGTCAGGGCCTGCCCCAGCTGTGGAGGATGGAGCCTGGTCCATAGCAATGTATTACGTGGCCCCAGGAATTCTCCTTGATGCCTGAGAGGACGAGAGCCCCTGCATCAGATAAATATGCCATTATTTTAGAAAGGGGAAGTCTTAAGGTTTTTGGCTCACATATTAGGGAGTGCACAGACTTAAGAGCTGCATTTTTAAAAAGACCTTTGCATCACACAGTGTTATAATTGCTAAAGGCTGGGCTGGCGATAATCTAAATCCCAAAATATTAGTGGTTAATTAGGAATCCAAGGGACTTCTTCCAGAAATAAAACTTAATCCTTTAATTACACTTTTTATTTCTTAATTTCCTCCCACAGTAACCTATGCAAATACAGACTTGGTTTCCAAAAAGAAAAGGCTCGTGTGTTCTTTCAGCATGCACACTCTAGAGTCACTGGAAAAATCAACAACAAAGGTGGGCATGAACTCTGCTTCCCTTTTTCTCAAATCATAGCTATAAATTTTAATCTTTTTATTCTTAAATTTATGGAAATATAATCATTTTTATTTAATTGCTATTTCAAAGGTACCTAAATTGGATGTGTTGCTATAAAACTTGGCACATGTTTTTCCAGAAAGTTTTGGGAAAAGGGGGATATTTTAAGAAGTAAGGTAGCATTCTGCAAAAGGAAGATGTCATACAAAGCTGCTTTTGCCATCACTGAGGGTGTGGAGGTTGGCATCTTATAAATTGGCTAAAACCAATTTTTGATTGAACTGTAAAAAATGACTCTGGGTACTTGGGCTTTCAAGTACCCAGTTCCCTCCTCTCCATAGCAAGAGGAAGATACATTTAAAAACCACTCAAAGTAATGGCAAAGGTACTGGAACCATTTTAACAAGGGCACAGAACACCCCCCAGCCCATGGCCTGACCATCTTCCTAGGGGACATGTGGGCTCTTGATATTCTCTGTGATGGGTGCCAGATTTTCCACAAATCCTTCTATTTACCACCTGGAGATGACCCCACTCCCAGAGTCATGCCATTACCAGTTGAAGCAGAGCCAGGGAGTCGAAGGAGGGGACTGCTCACCAAGCATTCTCAGAGGATGTTCTGACTACTTTCCTACCAGAGTTAGACAGGGCAACAGTGCCCAAACCAGTCTCCAGGTCACAGTCCATATAGTACTAATGGGATAGTCTCTTCTCATGTCAATTTTGCATAGAAAAAATTTAAAGGAAGTGGAAAAAACCATCATCTGAATTTAATGTAACAGGAGATGGCAAAGAAAAAAAATGGTCTAGCCAAAAGTATTCTGTTTTTATCTAGTACTGACTTCAATATGTAGCCAGAAAAAAACATATTTGTGGAAAAGGATTAAGTAATTTTCAGACTGAATTTTTGGTTCACTGGACACACTACTCTAATAGGTTTCTTAGCATTAATGAAAGAATTTTGAATCACTTTTCTTTCAGTCTGAGCATTAAATCTGTGCATCTTCCGTCTAGTTCACAATGAGAGAAAACGAGCAATCCTGACTGATGCAGATTCACTGGTCTGAATGAAAGCAAGGGTCACAGCAAAACATTTCCAGTTGAAACTGGAAGCTATTATAATCCCAGAAAACAAAACACAGACTGGACAAGTCATATGTAGCATATTGCCCTAAAGCTAACTACATGTCTTGAAGCTGAATGTAATAAGCTGAGAAGGCCTAAAAATGACACATTGTTGATGTGGATTTTTCACACGATAAACCATAAAGCTTATGAATGTCATAAAAGATATGTATGATACTACCTGGAAATCTATAATATTTTAAATGTTCCAAAATATTAGGAAATATTTTTATTAAAGTGGGAGCCATGACTTGCACCCAGGAAAAAAGACCATATAATATGGTACAACAAGCACCAGAGTGTGAATCAAAAGAAGTTAAATTTTAGCACTATTTGATGACTTAGTCAGAGCACTTAACACACCCAAGACAATTTCTTAATTTATAATGTAAGAGGGTAAAACCAGGTAAATTCTTTGCCCTTTCAGTCTCAACATTCTCTACTTCTAACTTAATCCACAGTATAACTTCTAAAATACATTAGCCTATGGAGTCAACTTTGTTCGCTTGAAATGTTTTTAAGAAGCCCTACTTCCTTAGAAAGTACCTAAGTATTTTCACAGCTACCTCAACTGTTATATCATGTTCAAGAACATATCATTACAAATTATAGTATGATTAATAACTTAAAAACAAGTCTAACCCATAAAGATAATTTTATCACAGATTATTTAGTTTCAGGGCAAGTAGATGTTAAACTTTTTAAATGTAATTCATATTTAAAGCTGCCTTTTGCACATATGATATACCCTGGCCATCAACAAGGAAAGATTAATGATCCAATTGCTGACAAATGACTTAGTATGTTTTCCTCATTGCTAGGTTTTAGGAGTATAGATACAACAGCAACTGCTTTCAACAAAAGTGCTTGCCTCAGAATGAAACCTTCTCTCACCCCAAAGACAGTGAGTGGAGAATGAAGGAAAAGGTCTTTTGTGCTCAGCCTGATGAGAGATGTTGCCTTGAGAATGCTATTACACTGTCAAACATTATATATATATAATACATGAACTCACTAAAGAAAAGATTTCAATGCTGTCTACTTATTTCCTGGATGTTTCCCTCTCATGAAAAAAATATATATTTATTACACTTGGAAGCCAGGCCTCATTTTGGCAAAGAGCAGAAATGGTGAATATGAACACATTCTCCATACACACATTTTTAAAAGTTCAGTCTGTAAATTCAAATATATAAATTTACCTCAAGTTGTTTTTCTGTTTGATTAACATTAAAAAGTTTCCATTTGATAGGAAGAAAAGAAAATCCTAAACTTGTACCAGGAGCATAGATGAGTTAGTAGCTTCCCTCTCCACAGGGGGGAAAAAATCAAACATACATTTTCACTAGAAAAACATCAGAAGATATGTCATTCTGAATGATATGTAATGATCAAATTCAAATTCATGTCTCTAGAACTATGCAAAAACATGTGTCTTGAACATTTTAACCCAGATATTGGTTCAAGAACATTTCATGTTTTAATATTTAATTTGATTCAGATGGATCTCTTACTTTGGGTCTATAAAAATGGAAAAAGCTGCAGGCTTTTGCTGGTTCAATAGCAGAAAGGCATATTATTCCTGGTAAGAATATTATATTTACACATTCACGGGAATAACCAAGACAGAAGGATTTAGGAACAATTTGAAAATAGCTTATCACTGATGTGGGTTTTGTCCGCCCCTCCACCCCTTGACTGCAAAGCACGATATTTCTTACCTTCACATTTTTGTGACACTTCATTAAATTTGTGTCCAGCAGGGCATTTGCACTCAAAAGACCCAACAGTATTAATGCAATTTCCTCCTTGACAGAGCCCAGGGATGGCCTGGCATTCGTCCACATCTGTCAGATTTTAGAAGTGAGCGAGACAGAGAGAAAGAAATTCATATCAAATTCATTGCAGAAGACAATATGATAGTTTGTCCACAGTTATCACATTTATATCAGTGCATTTTCTGTCTATCACCGCAGTTGGAACATGATGAGAGAAACCGTTTCTCCCAATTACATTATGCGAAATGAATAATTTGAGTAACATAACTTTGTCAGTAATACTCTATTAGAAGTCACAAGTATTCTTTTATTTCCCCATCTTCCATCGTTCCTCATACACAGGAGCATGTTGGTACTAACTTTTGTGAGTTTTATTATGCACGCCGCAGAGTATAAGGATACGATAATGAAAAGATCGACAGTGATAACTAGAGGTATTTGAGAAATCCTTAGAGTCAAAATGCAACACATTTCTATAGTAACATTGTCTTTAAGAGTTGTATTGAGTGATTCAGTTCAAACAGAATTTACTTGAATGAGATCACTCAGACTACATGAGACAGCTCATGTTTTTATACAAATGAAATGGAAAATGTTCACCGTAAATTCTGGAGAATTGTCTTGCACAATAAAAATTAAACAACCCAGGAAATTAAGCCAAGAAGAGAGAGCGGAGCAGCCACCAGAGGGAACCTTTTTAAAGGTAAGTCGGCTCCTGTCCCAGCTCCATGCTAAGTCCTGCAAGAGTCTAACGGACCCCTCTACTCTCTGACCTCATCTCCTAACCTTCTCCCTTTTCTCACTCCTCTCCATCCACACTGGCTTCCCTGCCGTTCTTCAAATACAGCAAAGTTACTCCTGCCTCAGGGCTTGGCAGGAGGGGCCCCTGCCTAGACTATCCTCCTTCCACAGAGCTGCGTGGCTCATGCTGTCCCCGCCCGCCATCAGGCCTCTGCTCTACTGCAGCAGGGGACCTTCTCCATGCCACCCACCTCGCTCCCCATCACTCACCACTCTTCCTTACTCTTTCATGTTTTCCCATAGGACCAATCACCAGCTGACCTAATAAATATCTGTTTGCTTTGTTTTGATGTTTTCAAAACAAGGTTCCAGAGTGCAGTTTCTTTGTCTGTTTTGTTCACTGCTAAACCCTCAGCACTCAAGAAATAACTGTGGTCCTACCTGGAACCCCAAATATTAACTTTCCAGGAACAAAAGTTATCATTCCTCGCTCATTAGAAAGATGCTGGTAAATGTAAACGTATATTCTCAATCTCTTCATCCATAACACACAAAACTCTGGTTTAATAAGAAACCCTAGGGAGGCGGTCTAACTTTTCTCCCTCTAGGTATTTTTTTGGAAACATGGAAGCCTACTGACCTTTTAGTTTTACTCTTCATTGTGTGAAGTGAGAGAGCAATTGCAATTGTAAAATCTCTAATAATCTCTGTTTTTGAAACAAGTTGCTGTCTGAGAAGAGGGTTGCTGCCTGAACAACAGTTTATTTTGGTATAAATTGTCATTTGCTGTTTTAAATGAAACGTCCTGGCCCCACAAATCAATGACAATATGTGAGTATAATTAGATTATGTTTTATAGCTGATCTCTATTTTGTCTTACACCAGAATTTTCCATTCTTGATATGCTGAATGTGTTCATTAAAATGTTATTTGAAATTAAAATTGGACATGGAAGCAAAACTAGATAGTCTTGTCAATCATGATTTCCAGCCAAGAGGAAATATATATGGGACACTTCTCCACTGGTCATATATTCCAAGGTTGAAGATGGAATAAACTCTTCTCTGAGCCCACTGCCCACAGCCCCTCACATCTATACTAAGGACTAAAAACACTAGCAGGGAAACAGGCCCCAAGCTGATAACAGATCCTTTCAAAAAAAAAAAAAAAAAAAGCATGAAGAATTTCATTCTCAAAGTGGTACTATAAGTGCCATTTTGATTCCATGGGTTTTCATAAATTTTATTCTTATAAAAAAGCTCTTTTTTCCCTTGGATGTTGAATAGCAGAGTCAGAAAGGAACAGAAAGAAAACGGTGGAAAAGTCTGGGTTGTTCAAAATGAATATCAAAGCTATGGAGAAGCAGTATTTCCCTCCCTCTCTTTATTCTCTTCCCCCAGATTCTTTCAGCACCTCAGCCTCTGTCTGGGGCTCATGGGTGGGCAGCGGGGCCCTCAAATCTGGCTTTCTGGTCACTGTTGGTGAGTTCAGGGGTATTAGCCATCTTCAGAACACCAAGGCCAACAATTTTTTTCAAAACTCCCTAAGACTTTCCAAGGATGAGAAAAATAAGAAGGCACCAGAGGAAAAGCAGAATGAAATTTACTCTTTATTACATAAAATTGTACAATCTACCCTTTTGTGATTCTAGGGTTTCAACGTGATTTCCTGCTACTCCTAACATTCAGAAGGATACATTCAAGGCGCCAGGATCTGAACTAGAATTTATTGAAGTATAATTTAAAGGAGCTCCACAGAAGTGTGTGATTAAGCTCAAGCTCTGTTTCACTGCACATTATCCTTAGAATGGACATATAGAACAAAACCAAACTAGGATCTATGTGCCTCTGAAAAGCATACCTTGAATTTTCTGAAAATACTGCAACTTTCTAAAAAAGCACTGAAGATGTCTAAAGGAAACAGATACAGGCTGGAAGTTTTCAGGCCCGTCAGTTTAGCGGAGAGCTGCCTCTGTTCACTTCCTCCTATTTCCTGCCAGACATCCAGACAATAAAAGAATTTGTACAGCTGGAAGAGCAGGAGTAAAAGCCAAAAACAGAGTAAGGGCTTCTATGGGAGGCAGGAGAAGAAGCGAGCGGGCGACATCTGGGGATATTTAAAACTGTGAAACAAATCCTAATTTATTTCTGACTTGTTTTATAAAAAAGAAAAAGCATAATGTAGCATGTAAAATGGAGAGAGGAACAATTTTTTTTCAGGTCAACTAAGTACAACCCATGAGACAGAGGAACTCCAACAATTTCAAAAGGAGGGAGGAAAAAAAAACCTAAGAAAAACAAACTACCTTGTTCACAAATTTTGTTTCATGTTTATACACAGCATTACTATAATGTACAACATCGCTGTAAACAGAATCATATCACTCCTGGGAAACACTTGGGGGTCAGAGCGGGGGGGCAGGGGGACTGCTGGCAAGGAAAAACTCCAGAGGGGCCAGCTGCTCTCTCCCGAGCCACGCTCCTAATGCCTAAGTTGGAGATCATGCCGTCAGCGAAATCGTGAAGTTATGCCTCTGACACTGCTTTTCCATTCTCTCCAACTTCACTGGAGAATGGCTCTCCAGAGCAAATAAGATGGATCCATTAATAACTCCACTGGCCCGGGCTTTACCTTGACAAGCTCCTGTGCGGATATTTGGAATGAAGCCGCGGCGACAGGGGTGGGGCTGGGCAGGACACATCTCACAGGGGTGGCCCCAGGCGCGGCCGACCGTGGCACAGCAGAGCGTCTTCGTGCAGACAATCCCGCTGAGCTGTCCCTGGCACATCTGGTTGCTGATCACAGTAAAACATGGACCTGTCCTGTAATCTGAAAAGAAAGAAGGAGAATTCCGTGAAGGTCTAGAAAAGCAGGAACTATCACACAGAAGAACAGCTGGACCCATCTTGCCGGATTACAAATTGCGAAATGGTCTTCAGGAATAGAAAGAACCACACATCACCAACTTCCATGTGAAGCCTGGGGTACACCATTCCACTTCTGAACTGCATTTACCTTATCTACCCAATGAGGATAAAAACATCAGCTTCTATCCACTTTGAAGATGCTGTTGTGAGGATCAGATGAGCTAATGGAAAATACTTTACAACTGGGACATGCTATCCAAAAATGACACAATAATGTTATTTACACATTCATTCACCTAAGAAAATGTATCAGGAATGATTACAAATCAGTTCCCATGCTTTATATAGATGCTTTGGTGATTAAAAGAGATCAAACCCCTGCCCTCATTAAGCTTACAGTCTATTATTATTTAGGTTGGTGAAAACAAAGAATTTCAAACTTGCAACAAGGCAAGTCAGCACACCTTTTTCTCCGGAGTTTCTTGAAAAAAGGAAATAGTTCTTTGTTTCTTTTGATTGGGTCCATCTTACTTCAAATACAAAAAACAAAAAAAAACAAGCAAGCCAATAAAAAGAAAAAAACCTCATTCAAAACAAAAACCACCACCAAAACAGTTAGCTCTGCAAAAGACATCGGATATTTAAAAGAGAGGGCACTGATCTGAAATCACCATGCCCCACAGGCAAAAGGATCATTTTTTTTTTATTAGTTGGAGGCTAATTACTTTACAATATTGTAGTGGTTTTTGCCATACATTGACATGAATCAGCCATGGATTTACATGTATTCCCCATCCCGATCCCCCCTCCCACCTCCCTCCCCACCCGATCCCCTCTGGGTCTTCCCAGTGCACCAGCCCTGGGCACTTGTCTCATGCAGCCAACCTGGGCTGGTGATCTGTTTCACCCTTGATAATATACATGTTTCGATGCTGTTCTCTCAAAACATCCCACCCTTACCTTCTCCCACAGAGTCTAAAAGTCTGTTTAAAAAGAATTCATTTGAATCAGTTCTAATGAGATGGATGAAACTGGAGCCCATCATACAGAGTGAAGTAAGCCAGAAAGATAAAGACCAATACAGCATACTAACACATATATATGGAATTTAGAAAGATGGTAATGATAACCCTATATGCAAAACAGAAAAAGAGACACAGATGTACAAAAGGATCATTTTAAAGCAAACAGGGATACACTGAGACCCCAGCAGAAGTTCCATTTTCAAGTATTCTCGCCCGATATAAAATCTCCTTTTTTTTTTTTTTTTTTAAACTAAAGGGAGAAAGTCAATCTGGATTCAGCAGCCAGCAAACAAGAAAGATTATGATATAGTGAGCACAGCGGACCAAAGCCAGGCCATCGCCAGCCTGCCTCTAGTGGAAATCTGGGCCACAATGGCCCTTTCTATTCTAGAGAGGTCTTGGCAGATAAGGGAGGCTGGACTGCGGGAAGGCTCATGGGCTCCTATCCACAAGCCAACACTACGTGCTTTCTCATGTCACTTTCAGAAATGCACAGATAGAGCATTTCCTATGAGTCCAGGGGTGGACTAAGTGACCCCATTTAAGTTCCATTCACCACTGAATTCTACAGGTTTATGAAAATCACTGGCTGTGACTGGGCTATATTTTCATCTTGATGTTCTTTTTTCTTTCTCCAAGTAGTTCAGGGGACAGGAGATGCAATTCACTCAGGACAACTCTTTTATCACAGTACCCACAAGAGTGAACAGGCTGAACCATGACAATATTTGGGCAATAGCTGACTCTTACCAGTTGGAGGACCTCCATCCTGTGTATTTCTTCCTCCTTTCTCTCTGTTCCAATTGCGACCCCATCTGCTCCCCATCACTAGATGTTATTCCTCACTCTCCCTTCTATCTTGCTAGAATGGGTCACCTGCGGTCAATGGCACTGCCCTAATGCCTGTGCTGGAAGATGAGCCTTCTAAGAAATTCCAAACACAAAGCTTTATCCAGTCAAGTATAGCAAGAAAATCAGCCCAAATTATGGCAGCACTTGACAGATGGGCAGAATGGTCTAAAGGTCAAGTCCTTATCTCCATATCTCTGTCTCTCTACGTGCTTACCCAAGTGTGCTATGATTGGATGCAAGGCAGTTTTATATCATATGGTTTTAATAGTCACATGTTAATTTTAATTTGTATTATTAAAAAATACAAACACACCAGACTCATAATTTCATAGGGGTGTTTGCTATGATGTGAATGAATAAAAGAAATTTGAACATAAAGAACAATATTAAGTAAACACTAGTAAGGAATATGCAAACAGGCCAAAAGTTGTGCAATTGGTACATAAACAGCACTAGCATTATCTTTTCAGAAAGCTAACCTTAGACCTTTGCTGCCCTTGCCCATCTTTCCAGCCCTATTTCCTGATACTTTCTCAGTTTACTATTGTCTTTTTCTGTTTCCACATTTTTTTACCTGATTATATTACCTTTTTATATTGTCAAATTCTAAGTATATTTTAATATCCTTCATAATATGCCATATCTATTAAAAATCTACTATTGTCTTCCATAGACACTGTATTCAAACAAGAATACAAAAGTGCTTGAGCTGTTGAATAAAATCTCTGCCCTCATTTCATTCTGTCAATAAAGAAGTCACTCAGCACCATAGTGGTATACAACCAAATTGCTCCTAAACACATTAAGTGCCTGGACAAAGTCAAATGCTTAAGCCATCATTCTTTCTTTGGCTCAGTTCTTCCAAATAGTACTTGTGTGGGTTAGTCACTCAGTCATGTTAAATTCTTTGCGTTTCCATGAACTATAGCCCGCCAGCCTCCTCTGTCCATAGCATTCTCCAGGCAAGAATACTAGCGTGGGTAGCCATTCCCTTCTCCAGGGGATCTTCCTGACCCAGAGATCAAATCTGAGTCACCTACATTGCAGGCAGATTCTTTACTGCCTGAGCGACCAGGGAAGTCCCAAATACTACTAAGGGCATTTAATAAATACTTCTCTGATAGATGTTGTTTATTTTATATTATAATCTTTTATATATTTCTCTGATTCAAAAATAATTATTTCAGTTAATTAGAAAAAGGCAGTGATATATAAATAAGAAATTAAAAATCACATATAATGGCACCTAAAGAAACCTTGATTTCTTATATTACCCTACATAATTTTATATGTATCTTTATCTTTTTTAATCACAAAATTGGAATTATACCCAACAGTCAAATTTGAATCCTGCTATTTTTTTTTACTTAATGTTGCCAAAATCATTTTCCCATGTAAATACTATTCCAAAATATGACCTTAATTGCTACATAATTTTCCATCAAGTTATAACAAAATTTACTCAATAATTTAATTTAATCTTATGCAACACACATCAAGACTTTTATGACTATATACATCTTACAGTTGAGACTGAAAGATCACAGCAACATAATCTTTTACTTAAAAAATTAAATCTTCCATGTTAGGTAACAAAGAAGGAAATTTAGGTTTACTTCTTATTTTCTTCTTAACTTATTGAGACAAATGTAAATATCTTAATCCAACAGACTCATGTTGGTATGTCATTTTTCAGTCTTTATAAAACATAATGGAACATGAATTTTAATTTATAGTTTTCAAAACTGTTTGGGTTTGTTTTTCCTCTTTGTTTTGCCAAGATACTCTATGGAATTCTTACATATGAGGACGGCAAAGATTAAGGGTATATGCAAATACAGTGTTTTGTGAGTGACACCAGCAAAATCAAGGCACAGTAGAAAATGCTAGGAAAATCTGAGTCAGTCCTATCTAACACTGGTTCAAGACTTCAGACATGAATTCCTCACTGGAAGGTTTTCATCAAAGAAAAATAACCCTTAAGACTTTTCCAGGGTCAGTAATTTTTGCCCTCATTTCAATATGAAACACATGGAATAGAAACAATACTTGTTAATTCTGACAATATTCATTAGGCATCTCTAGAGCCCACAGGGATCCATCTTTATTAAATACACTATATATTTGGCAAATAGTTGGAATATGTACAACAGAAATCTTTTGACTTGACACATTTCCTCACTAGATCCTTATCACTATAGACAAAGAGAAAAACCAGCTCATCTGACAGTGCAGCTTAGCAAGTGGACGTAAGGGTACTTGAAGAGTCAAGTTTTCAACAAAAATGGCTGATTACAGAGGGAGAGGCATAATCTGGATGAAACAGAATTGGATCTAAAAATCTCTTGGAAGGTAAATGCTGTATTAACGTGGTTTTCAAATGTCATTCTTATTTGGCAGCATGTGCCTTTTGTCCTGTGCTTCATTTAGATTGCCAAAGTTATGCTGTTTTTTGTCCAATACTCCAACCACAGAAAAAAATCTGCCCATACTCCCAATTCCTTACTAATAATCCAATTATTTACAATTATTCCCATAGCACTTATGTGATACTAGGCTAAATTTACACACTCTTTTTCAGACAGTCCCAGCTTTAGACAGGGAATGTGCCTAATTCAATGCTTGGATAATATCTGACTCATTCCTGCAATGTAAATCATTATTCCTAGTGCAAATAAAATATAGCATTAAAAATATTTTGTGTTCACAGATTGCTCTACAATCACTTCCTTATAAGACCTCCATGAACTAGGGCAATGGGCCAAGCCTTTCTAAAATAAAAATGCAATTTTAATTGTTTTTAACTGGCTTACTCTAGTGTGGCTAGTTCATGGGAAATTCTGCATCTACATGTTCCCATTATGAGTGGTTAGGCTCAAGGATTGTTCCCCAGTCCCAACAGATTTGGCCTCAAGGCTTGGGATTGAACCAACGTATGTCTGCAGCCTCCCATCCTCAGCTCCTTCCCAGATCTACAGCTCAGAATGCTGTAACCTGTGGTATTATTTCACTTTCACTTGCAATCAGACTTCACCCTGAAGCAAATGCATCATTCATAGAAAAAGAATATTATGTGGTACAATGATTTCTTGTCACTCCTGCCCAGTCACTAAACCACAAACTGCAGGGAAGACACAAGGATATAATTTTGGGCACCAGGCTCCAATTATTTTAAATACATCTTTTCATAAAAATTATAAACAAAATAATAAGATATCAATTTATCCACAACACAGAGGGTCACAGCATGCTTCTTCCTTCCAGGTAGGTTGGCCACATTAAGCTCCTGACATACAGAATTTCAATACAGCCTTTTGAGGAAGGAGTTGAGAGAACTTTCAGTCTGAGCAAAATGAAGGCAAAGAAGTTCCATGATCATAATCAGTCTCAATTGCTACTATTTCTTCTTACTCCAATCATTCTTAGCCTTAGGACCTAACCAAATCACCTGGGGATGTTTTGCAAAATATTGATGCTTGGACTGCAAGGAGATCCAACCAGTCCATTCTAAAGGAGATCAGTCCTGAATATTCACTGAAAGGACTGATGCTGAAGCTGAAACTACAATACTTCGGCCGCCTGATGCGAAGAGCTGACTCATTTGAAAAGACCCTGATGCTGGGAAAGATTGAGGGCAGAAGAAGAAAGGGACAACAGAGGATGAGACAGTTGGATGGCATCACCAACTCAATGGACATGAGTTTGGCTGAACTCCGGGAGTTGGTGATGGACAGGGAGGCCTGGCGTGCTGCGGTTCATGGGGTTGCAAAGAGTAGGACACGACTGAGCGACTGAACTGAACTGAACTGATGCTTGAGCCTCAGCCTTGCCCTGCCATACACCTCCCTCATGGAAGGTGATTCAGTAGATGTGGCATGGTGCCTGGGCATCCATAAGTGAGTTTGCAAAGTGCTTATAACACAGCTGACTGCTCACCTGAATGTCTAACCTTAGAAATGTGAGACACGCCATAAACTGGGATCACTGCCACGCAACATAACTCTGTCTCTCAATCAGGATGGGCATTCTAATCACAACAAAGTAGAATTCATTTCCATAGGGCTGACTGATTATGAGGCACTTTATTATATCCCTTAGCAATTATATTGACTACAAGCTTACTAAGCCAAACAACAAATCAAAATTTAAGAGGGCTAACCACCAACTACTCCACTGTCCTAACAGTCCTAACTGCCAAGCTCTCTTTCCAGTGTGACAAAGCACATTTATATTCACGACATTACTGCACCACCATAAACTCCCATTTCCAGCTTCCTTGTCTAGTATGGGTGCTGGTAGTTGAGTAAAATTCCAGGGGGATTCTCCAGACAGGATCCAAAGACACTGATCAAACTTCACGTCAGTAACACCAAAAGTTAACTTTTCATTTCCTCCAGAATTGCACTACCGTGGAACACTTTGAAATCTTTCCACACACATGTTGATATGATGAAATATGAAATACTAAACATTATCTAAGAAGTTGATGCCAAAAACAGTCAAACCTTAAATCAGACTTCCAGACCTACCTAGCTTCTAGCCAAGAGGATATACAGGGATAGAAGAGCAAGATAAATAACACCACGAAGAAGGAATCGGAAAATCAAGCATACATGATTTTCAAAGACAACTGGCCTAAACTTTCCCAAAAGTCAATGACCCCTCATACACAAAAAAGAAGGTAGAGTTATTATTTTAGATTAAAGAGATACTAATAACCAAAACTTTACTGGATACTGTTTCAAAAAGAGACAACTGGAGAAATTTTATATGAGCTGGACACTAGAAGATATTGTGGAACTGTTCTCTTAGATGTGATCATGGGATTGTGGTTATATATGAGATAGCCTTATTTTTTAGAGGTGAAGTGCTATGATGTATGCAATTTAATTTTCAAATGATTTAGCAAAACAGACCACAAGTGTATTGTTGTTCTTCTTCAGTTGCTCAGTTAGGTCTGATTCTTTGCAACCCTATGGACTGCAACACACCAGGCTTTCCTGTCCTTCACTCTCCTGGAACTTGCTCAAATTCATGTCCAATGAGTCAGTGATGCCATCCAACCGTCTCATTCCCTGTCGCCCGTTTCTCCTCCTGCCCTCAATCTTTCCAAGCATCATGGTCTTTTCCAATGAGTCAGACATAATATATAATTATACATAGATAATAGTACATACATTTATAATATGCATTATAAATCATACTGATACCATATATTATATAATTAAATATACAATTTACATTAAATATATACAAATTAAATATATATAAAATTATATATGGGCTTCTCTGGTGGCCCAGACAGTAAGGAATCCGTCTGCAATGCAGGAGATCCGGGTTCAATCCCTGGGCTGTCCAAGGGGAGAAGGACAAGCCTTGATGTTGTATTAAAAAGCAGAGACATCATTTTGCTGACAAAGGTCCACATCGTCAAAGCTATGCTTTTTCCTGTAGTCATGTATGGATATGAGAGTTGGACCATAAAGAAGGTTGAGAGCCAAAGAATTGATGCTTTTGAACTGTGGTGCTGAGAAGACTCTTGAGAGTCCCTTGAACAGCAAGGAGTTATCAAGCCAGTCAATCCTAAAGGACACCAACCCTGAATATTCATTGGAAGGACTGACACTGAAGCTCCAATACTTTGGCCCCCTGAGGTGAAGAGCTGACTCATTGGAAAAGACCCTGATGCTGGGAAAGCCTGAGAGCAGGAGGAGGAGGGAACAACAAAGGATGAGATGGTTGGATTACATCACTGACTCAATGGGCATGAGATTGAGCAAACTCTGGGAGACAGCAAAGGACAGGGAGGCCTGGTGTGCTGCAGTCCATGGGGTTGGAAAAAGTTGGACACAACTTAGCACTGAACAATAACAATAATGAAATTATATATAATATGGAAAATACAGACATACATATATATACACATATAATATATAATACATATATAATACATATGCATATATTAATATATATTATGTACAGATATATATATTATATATACACATACATATATACTGATGCTGGGAAAGATTGAAGGCAGGAGGAGAAGGGGACGACAGAGGATGAGACAGTTGGATGGTATCACCAACTTGATGGACATGAGTTTGAGCAAGCTCTGGGAGTTGGTGATGAAAGCCTGGGAAGCCTGGTGTGCTGCAGTCCATGGAGTCACAAACAGTCAGACACGACTGAGCAATTGAACTAAACTGATATACATAGACAGTATATGTATAGAAGTGGGAAAATGTTAACAAATATTTAGTGTAGGTAGAAGGTATGTGGGTATCCTTCTATTATTATTTCAACTTTAATGGAGGTTTGAAATACTTGGTAATAAAAATTCTTAGGGCGGGGTGGAAATCCTTTCAGAGCTAATTTTCCTATGCAGTAGTGCCTCTCCTACTTCATTCACTGTTTTTTTTTTTAATGACCCAATAAATTTTTAATCTACTTTCTAATCCTACATTTCTATAAAATACTACATGCAAGATTGCCTTTGAAACATGGTCTACACAATGTTATTTAAAGAATATGACCTTTTGGCAAATTTTACTAAACTACACTACAGAAAATGTTTACTTTCAGAAACTGGTTCTGCTAGTGTTCAGCAGCTCATTCATGTCTGACTGTTTACAACCCCATGGACTATAGCCTATCAGGCTCCTCTGTCCATGGAATCTTACAGGCAAGAATACTAGAGTGGGTTACCATTTCCTACTCTATGGGATCTTCCCAATCCAGGGATCGAACCCACATCTTGGAGTGCATTAACATTTCCTACCCCAGGGGATCCCAGGGGATCTTCCCAACCCAGGGATCAAACTCGAGTGTCTTGTGCCTCCTGCGTCGGCATGGGGATTTTTGACTACTGCGCCACCTGGGAGGCCCCAACTGTATCTGAGATACAGCTTAATTTTAACTAATTTTAAAAAAAAAACATTTTAGAAACAAAGCATAGGAATAAGAACATTATTCTGTGTGAATATTTTCTGTGACTTTCAACTTCTTTCATCTGTAAGTTAAAAGGACTGACATATACATTTTAAACAAATATCATTCAAAACTGCAATAGCAAGGTGATGTGCTGTAGAGCATTTAATCTAACACGCAGACTAAGCAATTCAAAATCCAGGCCATAGTTCTGCGGACCCAATTTTGTGTGTCAGCAATTTGACTACAGAAAATTATTACCACATTTTACTCTACTCCATGATGAAGAAAACAGTAAGCAATCTTGTTCAGGGAAGAGAAGATCTCATTTCCAAATAATCACTTACCTGACATTATTCATTCCCTCACTGCACGTCCTACAAGTCTGTACTGATTTCCTTTCCCCCCCAAAGTTATCTCTAAACTATTTTATTAGAAAAAAATAAAAATGGTTGGGGTGGTGGCTAAAAGTCAGATTCTGGTTTGGGTGATATATTTACCATCAAGATGATCAAATCACAGAGTGTCTTCAGTTTTAATGGTCTGCAAATTCAACTTGAAAGAACCAGCTGGCTCTGATATTATTCACTGTTAAAATGGCTTGTATGAGTGCCACATTAAACCAAACTGCAGTTTCACCACAGAGCATCAGCTATTGAACACCAAGACAAAAACAATAGTATTATGTAACAATATGATTTATTTGTTCTTTTGTATTTTCTTCAAAGCCGGGAAGTAGAAAACATTCTCTACCATCCAAAAGCAGGATTAAGGACATAAGAGTAAAGGGCCTGATGATCAATGCTCTTCAATATAAAAATTTCCAGGACCAACATATTCTTAGATCAACTCTTATATCTCAAAAGTGCCCTGTCATACTGCTGAAGTCCCAAATATAAGTTCTACGAAAAACAAATTAAATTTCCAAAGGAGTCCAACGGAATATTTTATCATTAAAATTTGAAAATTATTACTACTTTTTGGGTATTATTATTATAAATGAGATTTTCACATTTGGAGGGTAAAATCCTATGTTAGTAAAGGGGTAATAAAAACAAATTGATTACAAATATTCCACTACAAGTTCCATTTATATAAAGTACCTAAAATAGTCAAATTCACAGAGAGAAACTAGAATAGTGGTTGCCAGGGGCTGTAGGAGGTAAGAATGGGGAGTTATTGCTTAATGGGTATAGCATTTCACTTTGGGAAAATGAAAAAGTTCTAGAGATGGATGGAGGTGACGGCTACACACAATGTGAATGTACTTAATGCCACTGAACCATACACATAAAAATGGCTAAAACAGCAAACTTTACGTATTTTACTACTGTTAAAAAAAATCCCACTGCATAAAATAACATAAAATAATAAATACTAAATAAAAATAAATATAAAATAATCAGACATTCTGACTTCAATGACCAGGTTCAATAAGTAACCTTGACAACTATAAAATGTAGTCAGGATGCCTTTATTCATTCAACAAATCTTAATTGTGCCGTATGAGTGGGCAGTGTGGGATAAAGTGTAGTTTACCACATGTAGTTTACAACCTGGTTGGGGGAGGTAGTCAATAAATATAGATAAATACATTAAAAGGAACGACAGACTTGAGGTTGTGATTTAGTCTACAAATGAAATAAATGTGCTGGTGTGATTAAAAAAGAAAAGTAGTTGGGGATACTTGCTTTGATAATAGTTATCAGGAAAGACTTCTTGGAGGAGGCGACATTCAAACTGAGGCCTAAAAGCTGACAGCAGGCCAGCTGTGAGGATGAGAGTAACTGCTCCCCAGGTTTAAGAGAGAGAGAGCTGGGAGACGGCTGGCCTCTCCAGTAACCAAAGAAGGCCACGCTGACCAAAGCTGAGAGAGGAAGGGGAGTGGGGCACACAGTGAGGGTGGAACACTAGGCAGGCAGTGAATTGCACAGCACATTCCAGGCCAAGATGAGGACCGTGGGTTTGGCTTTAGATTCAAAAGGAAGCCACTGAAAACACAATGTGTTATTTTCAAAGAGTTCCGCTTAGAAGGTTCAAGAGTGGAAATGAGGTAAAACATAGAGATGACTAAAGAAGGTGATGATGTAGAAATGGAGAGAAGTTGACAGGTGGGGAACAGGTGTTGGCAGGTGTCAGGACAACAGAATGTAAAGATGGACTGAGTGTGAAGGGTAAGGGAAACCGAAAGGACAAGGATGTCTCCTGAGTTTCTGACTTCAGAAGCTGGATATATGGCCAGTCACTTACTGAAGTGGAGAATCTGATGGAAGACTAGGCTCTAACTACCAATAACCAATATAAAGCTTCTTTACACTTTCACAGGGCTTCCCAGGTGGCAGAGTGATGAAGAATCCTCCTGCCAATGCAAGAAATGTGAGTTTGATCCCTGGGTCAGAAGATCCCCTGGAGAAGGAAATGGCAACCCACTCCAGCGTTCTTGCCTGGGAAATCCCATGGACAGAGGAGCCCGGCGGACTACAGTCCATGCCATTGCAAAAGAGTCAGACACAACTTAGCAACTAAAACGACAACACTCTCACAATCAAGTTCCCAGTGGAAGACAGGTGATTTGAATTGAAGAGGCTGGCCCTGCATAAAACTGTATTCTCTGTCAGTCTTGATGCTGTTAAAACAAAACCTACGCATAACGAAATGGTATCTTGTGCTATGTATTTCAGTTTTTTCATGAAACTTCTCTTCCTTTCCTTCCTCTGTGAGCAAGCCTTTCATCGTATCACATTCAGATATTTATATATAAATTTTATGGTTGGAATTCTTACTTCAGATACATTTGGCCAAGTCTCCCAGAAATCTGAGTGTTAAGTACACACGGCTCAGACCAATGATATGTGACGGAATCCTGGCGTGGTGGGTGGGATTTCCTCCAGGGGAACTTCACTGCTGCTTCTATGAAATGACAGGGCAAGGGAATCCAAGACCACTAGCATTCTAGCTGCCAGCCCTAAGTTCATTCTACAGGAAACAGATACATACCACATTCCAGTGATATTATCAATTCTCAGAGATCTGGGGGAAAACTTAAAGCAAGGACAAAAGTTCAGCTATTTAACCACAACTGAGAAGTGCTTCATATAAATATGGGCTTTCTGTAACATCAAGACAGATAAACGACAGTGAGATAGTTTCGATATGCTGGTTGGGAAGTGTTATTTCTAGAATTGGCTTCCTACCAAATATTCAACTGCTTATGGGTATGTGATACATAGGTTGCTTCTCTCTCTCTCTCTCTCTCTCTCATCTCTCACACACACACATACACACACGATACACACAATTGAACTATGTTAATATACTCTCAAGGTGACCCTCCTATTCTCAGAATTTTTCTTTGGAAGAAAATGTCTGATGAATGAAAAATTCCTGAGACTGTTTCCAGCACGGGGTCTGGCGCTGAACTCAACTGAAGACAGACAAGTTGGAAGAAAGAACGAGCATTACTCAGAACACGTGAGTGAACTGTGTAGAAGGCAGGCACCAAAGCTGAGGGGACGAGCAAGGCCACAGAAGCAAAACCCAATCACTAGGTTTAATTAGTCAACAAAAGAAGATTCCTGACAAAAATCTGTGCCTGATTGGTATCAAAATATGGCAGAGACCGAAGACTTAAAAGCACTTAGAAACTCAGAACTGAGTTTCTGCTGTTATTTTACAGTCATCCATTTTCAAGATCTACTCCACAGACTGAAAATGTATCACTAGTTGGACAACCATGGTGGCCTCTTGGCAACTTTATCGGTAACACACAGGTTTTGATGACTGGGGACATTTATATGCTTGCACGTGATCACTGTTTTATAGCACAGGATAGCAATTCCACAAATACGCACCAGGCTCTTTGGAAATAATAATTATGTCCCAGTCATCCCAGGTTAATGCTCTGAAGAGCAAAATGTTAATACTATACAATACAGGCAGATAGGAAAAGGCAGTTATAGCTAAGTTTTGCCTAGTGCAACCAGTGGGAGAATGTTGTATGGTTCAGAAATTTCCACTCTATAGAATTGGTAAAAAATATCTAAAGTTGTGCCCGAGACTATGAAGTCTACAACTATTAAACTGTGTCCTGTCTGAACACTAAAGAGGCACTGTGTTACCCTGTTCTTTCTCACCACTTACTAAAGATTTACATCAGCTTGGCCAGACATTGGGGTTTCATCTAAGGCAGCTAGTTAGATACGTGTGGAAAGTGCATATGGTTAGAAAATAATAAGAGACAGCATTAAAAGTGGTTTAACATGCCCCAAGAGGCAAGCCGAACACCACAATTTTCTCCAACTGTGGAAGAAAAAACAACGTGAGCCAGATTTTGGCTCTCTGAATGTATGAACAGGTCTATATTGTATTCCCTTGGATATTTACGAAGCATGTTAACAATAATTAAAATTGAATTTCCAAACCTTTAAGGGTAAAAGTTAGGAATATAATATCCACAACCTTGGAGAGTGTTATAATTCAATCTATGTCGTATTCACCATCCTGGGATTTAACCACTGATATTCAAAATTCACAACTCCTGCACAGAGCAAGCACTCTCTCGAGCTCCAGGCCTATGCAAATACCTTCTGTTCAAATGCATGTTCCATTCCCCTAAAAGGTAGTGCCGATGGGCTACTGGCATTCAGATTTCACTAGTCTGGGGTTCTTAACTTGAAGATCACATTTGGGTCTCAGGAGATGCAAAGGTGCCCTGAAATTGTATGTAAACGTCACGTAGCAGCATGGTAGACCTGGAGACAGAATAGAGTAGACCTTGTATCTGAGTGCTAGGTCTGAGCAGGCCAATCATATGTTCTCCTCCAGGAATTTGGAAATGGGATTGGAGAGAACTGGTCTTACTCTTTATTAAGATTAATCTTTATTAATCTTAATCTTCCCATGTGGCTGGAACCTCAGATGTCGTTACTTGGGAGCTGAGGGCTCGGATGTACTGCAAGCAGCACAGAGCAGGCTATTTGCATGGAGCAGGGACTAGGTCTGCAGGGAGGGGCAGACAGAGGCCACAAGGCCCCAGGGAAACCTGGGGGAGCATTCGGCGCCTGCTCCCAGTCCTCAGGAAAGCCTGCTGCACCACTGCCCTTGAGTTCCTGGGGCAGCCAGGATTCCTCATAACAAATCTCCCCTTCGGCATCGTAAGCTAGTTTTGTTACTTGAAACCAGCCAAGTTCATCCAGTACAGTGTGCAGATCTGTGCCTTTTTCATCAGGTTCTTAAAGGTATCCCTTCCTCAAAAAAGGCAATAAGCCTCTGTACTATTTCATAAAAAGTCATTCATAAGACTGTGGCACTACTTTGATAATTAGTCCAGATTTATCTGAGTTTTATGGAATACATAACTGTACCCTCTCTTAAAAAAAGAAAAAGAAAATATAAAACCCTTCCTAACACAAGCTCACACCAAAACCACTTCAGCAAGCTTTATTCTCAGCTCAACTGTAACTCAAGTGGGGGCCACATAGAAACAGATACATTTTCAAGAAAATTATCACAGACATACATAAATTGGTAGCTAACTCCTAGCTAGCTAGCTAGCTAAGTCACTTCAGTCATGTCCGGCTCTTTACGACCCCACGGACTATAACCAACCAGGCTCCTCTGTCCATGGGATTCTCTAGGCAAGAATACTGGAGTGGGTTGCCATGCACTCCTCCAGGGGATCTTCCCAATGCAGGGATCGAACCTGCATCTCTTAAATTTCCTGCATTGGTAGGTGGGTTCTTTACCACTAGCGCCACCTGGGAAGCCCAAGCTAACTCCTGAAAGTGAAAGTGAAGTTGCTCAGTCGTGTCTGACTCTTTGGGACCCCATGGGCTGTAGCCTACCAGGCTCCTCCCCCCATGGGATTCTCCAGGCAAGAATACTGGAGTAGGTTGCCATTTCCTTCTCCAGGGGATCTTCCTGTCTCAGGGATTGAACCCAGATCTCCTGCATTGCAGGCAGACGCTTTAACCTCTGAGCCACTGGGGAAGCCCTAACACACAAAGTTCTAGTTGATTATCCCCAAACAGCATCAAGCAACTGTTGATGATTTTATCTCACCTGTTTAGGCAGAATATATCCTGGGGGTAGAACTGAAAGATGGTAAGCCTCAAAAGTCAGGACACCTACTTTCCAGTAACAGCTCAGCAACTAATGTGCTATATAGATCCTGAGTCAGACACTCCAACTGTCTGATGGACTTCAAGTGGCTGAGTCATGGACTGTTCAGATACCCTGGTGGCCTTTCAGCTGGCCTGAGTCAGGACAGCAGCAGCCAGGTTAGGGAGGGGAGGTCACTTCCATCACCCAAGAAGGACAGAGTGTTGAGGAGAAAGATGTGTCTGACAGGAGCTCATTTATCCACCAGACTTGCTCCTCACTTTTTTTGGTCATCTCTGAAGGTTGTCATCGGAGCCCAGATCACCCAGTCCGCAAACCTAGATGAGGGTGTCACAGAAGCCCTCATACCCCATGCTCAATCACCCCCACAAACCCTGTAGAACTTACCACCCCCAAAGCTGCTGAATTCTCTCTTCCTCTGTAACCTGTCATCGCCTTGTTGAAGATCCCCTTCTCTAACCCGCAGGAGGAAACTGAATTGAAGTTGGAACCTAAGGTGCTTTGCAAAACGGTCTCCACCCAGCTTTGCCCCTTGCCACTCCGCCGTGTGCAGTCCCTGTCTAGGGACACTGAATGTTCCTCAGCTCACGGCGCTGTGTCCAATCCATCCACCTTTGCAAATGCTGTCCCCTCTGCAGTGAATGCCCTTCCTCCCCTATTTTTCCAGTTAATGGCTCTCCTGGAAATCTTCCCTGATCACCTTCCTCTTCCTCCCTCTGTGGTACTAATTAAACTTCATGGCAATCACTAGCTTATATAACTGTCTCTTATCAGACTGTGAAGCTTAAGGATAAATATTTCATCTCATTAAACTTTGTATCCCCAGGGCCTAGAATAGTCTGTGTGTCCATAACAAGCATTCAAGTACTCCTAAATGGATGAATATGGAAAATTCCTTATCTTTTGAGTTAGTCAAAATCATAATCACTTACACTATTCAATCCCTTTGCCCAACCTGTAATTAATTATGTGTGATTCCCTGAATCGGTCACATTTGATTTGTATCCTAAATCTCAAATTATCAATGTGGCAGTGAGCAGTTTACCCTTTAAACCAGTTTCTTCTATCTCCAGGGGCTGCATGAGTAATAAACTATGCATATAAAGGTGGTTGATATCTCATGCATAAAAGAGGTCCGAGTTCTACTTTTCTGTTTCTCCCACGCATATCATGGTTACAGACTGCTGATCTAGTCTTATAAACAGATAACGCTACTGATGCACAGACAGCAGGATGTGTGTGCTTGTGTGGGCTCATCCACTCAGTTGTGTCTGACTCTTTGCAACCCTTTGGACTGCAGCCCGCCAGCCTCCTGTCTCCATGGGATTTCCTGGGCAAGAATACTGGCGTGGGTTGTCATCATCTTCTCCAGGGGATCTTCTTGACCCAGGGATGGAATCCATGTCTTCCTCATCTCCTATATTGCAGGTGGATTCTTTACTGCTGAGCCATTGGGTAAGCCAGGACATATATATTTTAATCTGTGTTGAAGGGCTGAGAGATTTGTTCTAAGTCATCTCTACTCTCTCATGAACAATAGCTGGGATTTGCAAAACAGATCAAAAGTAAAGGCTGATGTGTAGATCAGGTCCAAACCTGGATTCATGAAGCCCTTACCCTGGGTGTGTTGAAAGGCACAGGTAGACAACTGAGCCACCTCCTCCCCAATCCCTTTCTCCTTAGCTACCTTCCAACTAGTAGTGGACATGTGCCCAGGTCTGGTCAATAAGATGCAAGAGGAGATGTACAGGATACAGTGTCAAGGAAAGCTTTTCATTCTCTGATAAAATGAAACCCACTCATCTGAACTAACCCATGGTCCTTTATCCTTTTCATTTCACCCTTTTAGAAAAATTATACCTATAAGTCCATCAGTCAACTTGCAATTAAGAGGACAAAAGTCCATGCACCAAGGGTGGTAAAACAGAAAAAAGAGCCTTGGTCCTTGGTGACATTTTGATAACTCCAAATTCACCTGTGACATTAAAAAATTAACCCCTATTTGTTTAAGCCAATGAGGTTGCGTTTTCTATTACTTCACCCAAACTCATTTCTGAGACACCAAATACATAGATTCTGTTGTCATTCAACATATATTGAAGGAATGATCCAAGAATAAGATACTGTATTTCTGGAATTTTTATGTAGCATGTATTTTAAAGATTGAGGGAAAAAAAAGATTGAGCAAAGCAGGTCAAGTGCATAAATAAATTTCACCCAAATTCAAAAGAGAATTCCAGATATTATTCCTTCATGAACTCATATTCTAAAAATCAACTTGATTTTCCTTCCTGGCAACTGGATAAAGTGTCTAGCATTGGGACATGAGTAGCCTCTGCTAAATATTCTGCTCTCTGATGTCCACACGTTTTAAATTAATCAACAGAGAAATGGCCATATGCATCATCACCATCACAAGAGTTACTGCCAACTCTCATTTGTAAAATACATTCCATTTTTTAAAATAAGCTCGCTGATGCCTCTGTTTGAAAAGACCATTATTCCCTTTGCTATTTTCTTAACAGTTGAGGTATTTTTAAAGGGGTGTGCCCCATACACATCCCTTCACTGAAAATAAAGACTACTATCCCTTCCCCCAGGTTCCCAATTGTTTTATGTATCTGATTTGTTACCATAACAATCATAAAAGTATAAACAAATACAGTGGACATCTGGAACTAATGGAATTCTGGAGCTCTTCCCAAACAGTGGCAATTTCAAACTATATGTCAATAAGAATGCACTGAACAGAAAGAGAAGAACTATGTAAATGCTGAAGCGGTTGGGTGGGTCCAGAGAGACTGGAAGGTAGTTATTGCCTTTGTGTTAACATGGGGAATTAGTCGGCCTTGAAATGGGGTAACAGTGCTGGTACTTCATGCAGATGCAGATGGTCTATCTAACCAACCAATAAAAACAATTCTTAGCTTCATAATCTGTTGATGTGTCTCAGAGAAGGCAAATGGAAAGGTGGGGACATGAACTTTCATCACACTTTCCTTTCCGCTCTCTGCTCCTCACTCCTGTGTGAGTGTAACTGGCTTTTGTTTGTCTGTCTGTCTGTTTGTTTGTTTTCATCCCAGTTGTTAATTTGCAAAGCTTTATCCAGCCCTTGGAAAACTTCCTAATGACAGGTCTAGTTTGAAAGAAATGCTTAGTCCTTTAACACAGGAAATTCCATAATTATGAGCTAGTGAGCTTCAAAAATTTACATAGAAGTTTAGAATTGGAACTTCTCATTTCAGAACTGGAAGAAATCTTATAGAAGGAAAACAAACATTTACACATTATTGTTCTGGCTGCTTTTACAAGCTCTCTCGCCTAATTCTCACAACAGTTCTCTGAGATTCCACCTGCCCCCCACATACCATTTTATAAAAGAAGAAGCTAAAGCTCAGAGTAAAGAAAGGTGCCCAAGGCTACACAAAGGTGAAGTGGCAGGATGAAAATTCTAATTTTGGTGTTTCTGATTCTAAAATCTGTGCTCTCCCATATACTACTTTGCTTTTCTCAAAAGGCATCATATAATTTATACAAGGGTAAATTAAAACTGAGAGAGGTGAAGTAATTTCTCAATGTCATAAAGTAAATTGATGGCAGATGGAATTAGAACTTAAATCTCTCAAATTCTGGATCAGGCCCCGTTCTGTTATTTCATACCTCCCTTTAGGTCTCATTTATTTTTATCTTCCTATACCCCAGAATTGAACCACAACCCTCGAGATTAAAGCAAAGTTTGTATCAGTGTCTGTCCCACTTCCCATACTTTCAAATCTTGAGTTATTGAAACTCTCAGTGTGGTGTTCAGGCCTTAGCATGAAATACAAATTACTGCAATTTTGTTTCTATTAACATATTCACTCTAAACCATGAAAGCACAGAAGCAATTCTGGTGTCATTTGAAATATATATACATTAAAATTGACAACAGAGGTAGTTACCTCTGTAGAAAAAAGACAGGGATGGGATGTGCATGTGTGTATGCTTAGTCACTCAGTTGTGTCCAGCTCTTTGTAATCCCATGGACTGTAGCCCACCAGACTCCTCTGTCTGTGGGGATTCTCCAGGCAAGAATACTGGAGTGGGTTGCCATGGCCTCCTCCAGGGGATCTCCCCAACCCAGGGATCAAACCCAGGTCTCCTGCATTGCAGGCAGATTCTTTACCATCTGAGCCACCAGGGAAGCCCATGAATACTGGAGTGGGTAGCCTATCCCTTCTCCAGGTTATCTTCTCAACCCAGGAATTGAACCCAGGTCTCCTGCATTGCAGGTAGATTCTTTACCAGCTGAGCTACCAGAGAAGCCTGAGATAGGATGGGGAAGCCTAAATAGGTTTTGGACATTTTTTCACTGCTTATGTTGGGTGATATATATTCTTTTATTAGCTTTGAAACTAATATATGTATGACATACTCTTTAAATGCACCATATATTGCACTGAAAAGTATTAGCAAGAGAAAAGGCTAAGCCACATACACTTATACACATCATATCTATAAACAGAGATGTAAGCCACTTATACAACTATGTGACCATGATAGAAAGTGAAAGTGTTAGTCGCTCAGTCTGATTCTTTGCGACCCCATGGACTATAGCCTGCTAGGTTCCTCTGTCCATGGAATTCTCCAGGCAAGAATACTAGAGTCGGTAGCCATTCCCTTCTCCAGGGGATCTTCCTGACCCAGGGATCAAACTCGGGTCTCCAGCACTGCCAGGAGATTCTTTACCATCGGAGCCATCAAGGAAGCCCCTAATATGATCATGGGCAAATTATTTACTCTCTTATCTTCACTTTTCTTAATTATAAATAGGGATAATAATAACCAGGGTGCTTGTAAGACTAATACAAGTATGCAAAATAATTAATCTCTTATTTAATAGTAGTTCTTCTTATTCTATGACAGTGATACTGTGCTACATCACTGAATTGGTGTTTTCTGCATCAGATCTAATTGACCCTCATTTTTACACTATTCAAACATAACAGCATATGTACTGCATATTCATTTCATCTATATATGGCATGTATGTCCATTTTTATGTAAATTTCACACATTTTTCCTTCATGTCTTATTGACCCTTTGCCATGTTCTCCCCTTGATCCAAGACTAGAGGTTTCCAGCACTAAAAATCTGTGCCCAGTTAAAGGCTGTCATGCTGACCCAGCTGCTCGTTACTGAGGAACGCACACAATCCCTTTTAACTCAGCTTGAGCTTCAGAGCTCTGATCCACCTCTGCAGATTCACCCCACCCCACGTCTACACATAGGGCAGAGATCTGGGGAAACTATTTGGCACAGTCTGTATTCTCCAAGAACATGTCTGGTTGTCTCATCCCAGAATGCCCCTCCCCCTTCAAAAACCTTCTCATCCTCCAAGCCTAAACTTAAACATTTCATTCTGGGGGAAGCCCAAGGAACACACACAATCCCTGTTTCAGTCAAAATGAACATCTTCACCTTCCAAGCTCCCCTGATGCACTGCCTTTCCATTGTCTGTTTGGCACTCACACATACAGGTATAGGCTATTGAATGGTAAATCCCCTAGGAGAAGGGATAGCCTCTTGTGTGTCTCTGAACTTTCACCCTCTATCCCCAGATGCCAGGAACAGAAGACAAATATATATGTTTGTTAAACTGAACTATTTAACCAGATACAAAAATTGTTCTTGTTTCCCTTTGAGTCAAGCACAACTCCTAGCAATTATACACATTCCTTAGATGAGCTCATGTGAAGTTAATTAATTCTCCAACTCAGCAGGTTATCAGAACTGAATGTACCCAACTCATCTACATGCTAAGATAATAAACAAGCTTTTTGCCTGCTACATTTCTAATGGTGATCTCTGAAAGAAACTCCCCACTGGCTGGACACCCCAAAGTCTTTCCCAAATAGAGGATTCTAAGCTAAAGGGCTTTTTAAAGGTAGTAATATACCTAACCACCACAAAAGTTGTTGTTCAGTTGCCAAGACGTATCCAACTCTTCACAACTCCATGGACTACAGCATGCCAGGTTTCCCTGTCCCTCATCATCTCCCAGAGTTTGCCCAAGTTCATGTCTACTGAATTGGTGATGCCATTCAACCATCTCATCCTCTGTCACCCTCTTCTCCTTCTGCCTTCAATCTTTCCTAGCATCAGGGTCTTTTCCAAAGAGCCAGCTGATACTTTATCTCTTAAAGACAATTTTACATCTACATCATTTCAGGAGAAAATGCAGTATCTATAAATTTAATTTTTATCCTTACAGATTATATCCACAGATTATATCAACAGCTTAATGTGGTAAGGTTTTAGGTGAGTACAACAAACTTCAAAGGTTAGTGGCTCTCTTTTTTATATCAGTGGAATCTTGGTGCAGTTTTAGAAGAGTCTTTATGACTCACCTTCAATTTCCATCCACTCACAGAATAAAACCACCATGAAATAGTGGTTGGAAAGAAGGATTTAAAATCAAGCTTCAACCATGGCAGATTCGAAATCCAGTCAATGCCAGCCAAATATGAGCTTGAAAGTGCTCATAAGAAGAGGCTAAGGTTTACAAAACAATCCTCTTTGATGAGTTAAGTACAAGGGAATCAGAAACATATGGGTTAAATTCCCCTTGAAATACCCATGGATTTAAAATTAAGTGGAAAAGTGCTTGGCACAGCATAAATTCCAAGCATCTGAAATGCAGTTCAAGATCATTTTCTCTGAGACCTTTAACAAGAGAGTCTCCCTGCAATTTCTTGCACAAAACGCCAGGTACTTCTTATATCAATGGCAGGTACTCCTCATGGTGAAAATAGTGGTACACAGTGGTCACAGAGGAGCATAATCCGAATTCCAGCCCCATCCACTGCACCACTCAATTCCTTCATGAGACAAGTGGATATAGGAACAGCTCCTTATATGGTCGTTAAGGTTTAGGTGAAATATTATTATGTCAAATAGCTAGAAGGGTCCCAAGTACACAGTTTATACTAGTGATATTTTTGAAGTCATCACCCAGAAAGGTACTGAAAACACAATGATTTAACGGAAGAAAAAGCTTCTTAATGTAAGATAAATTAATAAGCAGAATCACCTGCCCCAAGACAGTGGGGGTTGAATGCATACTATAAAACTACAACGGAGAGGGTCCGCACTTTGTGTAACGAAGCGGTTTGGTAGGTGGAAAGATGAGTACTTAGAACCAGAATCTCCATTCCTTCAAGTTGGTTAACATTATGTCATCTCTGGCTTTTAGGATCAGAAAGGTCCTAACTCTTCATGAGAGATGAAAAAACTGATGAAGGCAGAGAAATGATTTGCCCAAGGTCACACGGCTACTGAAAAGCAGCGCCAGCACTGGAACTGGTTTCCTGCCTCATAGGCCACTACTGTTCTCCCTAAATCATGTTACTACTCTGGATGGGAGCCTCATAAGCTCTGGTTCCAAGTGGCAATTGGTTTCCCCTCCCGGGGAGCGATGCAAGGGGCAGCAGAGTCCTTTTTAACTTCAGAACATGCCAGAGATGGCGTCAAGAAAGCCAGGTTTAAACCAGGTCAGCCAGAAGGGTTTGTCTAAAGCACAGCTGAGCAAGCTCCATTTAAGCCAGGATTCCGTCAGTACGACGGGTGTGTCAGCGACCAAGTTGAGTGGACTAAGTTCAAGCCAAGTATTCATTGAAAAGGCTAGGCAAGATGGGTCTAGGTTGGGAAAGTGAAGAGAAAGGGATCAGGTGAAGGTTGAGGGAAAGGTACTAGGCAACTACTAAATTTTTTTCTACAGCATCCTTCCTCCACTGGGGCTGCTCTGAGCATACTTAGCTGTTTGTGGAGGGTCCCTATGACATTGGCCATCACTTGATATGCTTGCATTTACAAGGTGTTCACTTAACACTGCAAATCAACTACACTTCAATTAAATGAATGAATGAATGAACCAACACTTACCTTAAATGCCATGCCTAAAATACAATTATGGCACCACCAGGAGATGAATTTGCTAGGGCTAAGGCTTTGAGGTCTGAATAACTAGGCTTCCCTTTGGTGGCTAAGTCACAAATTAGAGTGGATTTATTCTCCAGTCAAATATGTTTTCCTGTCAAAGAATAACCCACACAGGCTGGTTCACACCCCAAGTCCTCCTGGCCAGGTCAAGTGACCACCCAATTTCGTTTTCCACTTCCCTACTTGAATTATCTTTATTCTATCTGAACTGCTCAATCTCTGATCCTACAACAAATTTCCTCTATTTCTATGCATGCACATTTGCTTCCTTCTACTATTCCCCATCTCAGAATACCTTCCCCCAGATTATCTAAGTATAGTAGTAAAGTTCAGGATATAAATAATTCTATAAATTCTTGGGTATCATTTGGAACACCATTTTAACATTATTACCAGGAGATATAATTTTGTGGTATCTTGGTAATTTCAGGAGGGAGGGTTTAAATTCTTAGAGCTATTCCAAGCCAGGATATAAAACCCTTTCTAAGCAGGTACTCCCTAAAGTGTGGTAAAGAGAAGCACAACTTATCTAAGTCATCTTATAGCCCAGTCAAGCAAAGCATAAAGTTATTTTGCTAAAGGAAAGGCTATTTGGGCACACTGACAACTAGCATTGGGAATTCTATACCTATGAAGTTGGGCAAAATTATGAAAAGTCCCTCCAAAACCACATAAAATATCTGGCTACAGTGTACACCAATATAAAAACAGAGATAAACGAACAGCAGAGCTGAAATTCAGAGAGGAGATTAAGTGGGAATGGACATCAAATGTGTTTTCAAAAAGGCAAAGCCTCTTTGGGGTGATATGGCTGGGTCTGTTTTTCTGATAGCTAATTTTTATAAAGCCATGTGATCCCTGCAATGATGTAAGAGTAGCTTTTGGTGCTACATGGCTCTGTCTTCCTTCTCAGAGCTTACTCAGGGAGCTACAGAGCACTGCATATACAGTAATAGACACATTCTCAGAAGCCCTGCTTACCTGATTTTCCATAAAGAAAGCTGTTTCAAGAGCTCTTGGAATTCGCAGGAGGAACAAAAAGTGCTATTATTCAGGCCAGGAAGCAGGTGAATAAAAAGGCCTGCCCTCACCCAACATGTGCCCCAAGGGTTTTGGTAAATGCAAAGAGCAGAAACCAGGGGCCTGCTTAGAAATAAGCTTTACTTAAAGTTACTGGAAATACTGAATGCAGGGCACCAGAAAAGGGAGTCATAGGCTTGTGCGCTGCAAACCATTTTCTCTATCTTAGGTATGTGTTCCTTTGACAATTTATTGGCTGGAACACCCTGGTTCCTTTCTTAACAAATTGTAGCCACAAATATATTATGTCTAAGGAATTTTGAGACCCCTTCGAAAGGCAGCGCGATCCAATCCTCAAGGCTCCAGGCACTTTCAGCATCGGCAGAGAGCTCTCCAGGAAGTCTGGCGGGTGGAGGCTGGGTTCCCCCAGACTGAAACCCAAGAACTCTCTCATTAGAGGAGTCTGACTCAAGCAAAAGGCCTGCCGAGGACACAGACCAAGGACAGGCAGGCAGACCTCTGTGAGGAGCCAGGCACCCGAGCAAAGCACAGTTTTTACAATCCTCAAAAACTGTCTGCCAGCCCAGGCAAGCTATGAACTTGCCTGTGTCCATGTGAACTAAGGAAACAATGTAAACTGTCCTCAATTCCCAGGACAACTGGGTAAATGCTAAGACTCTGAACTGTCAAGAGGTTTCTGTAGCATTCAAGCGCAGAATGGATTCACTCTGGCAGTGGGGAAAAGATGGAAAGTGATGATGGCATATAAAGAGATGAGGATGATAGAGGAAAGTTTTCATATCTGGTAGCAGAAAAGTAACAAATGAATTATACTGAAGAGAAAGACTAAAAGTACTTTATCCATGAAACTCTTTTTTCATGGGGACAAAGCCTGTCAAATTGTTGAGTATGCCATCCTTTGCTTTCAGTCATCAGTTATCTCCAAGGGGGAGTTTGTCTATTTTGACTCCATATATGTGGGAAGCAAAATGAGGTAACAGATTATAAAAAGAGGTAATGCAGGAGAAGCCAGGCTGATAGAACAGTTTTGAGGCATGAGTGCAGAATTCCCAGGCCCATCTTTTACTGATGAACACACTAAAGGTGACTTAAATTGCTGTTCTGTAAAAACCAAGCTTGCCCTTGGTGTTGGTAGGGGTTGGTTAGTTAAGTTTTCTCTACAATACATCCTTACCCAAAACTATCCTATGCATTCAACATGAAGATGAAACAGGCATGAAGTGAAGTTTACACATCAAAAACCAGTAGAGGATCCTGGTTAGTGACCTGGATCACCTACAAAACTCTACCTACAATACGCTACCACCTACAATATAATTATTCAAATCACTTGATCTCTAAGCTTCAATTTCCTTATCTATAAAAGCAGGATAATATTTTTCTCAGAGGGGTGTGGTGAGGTAAAAATGAGATAATAAGTAACAAATGGTTATCCCAGTGGATGCTCAAAGAGTGTTTGTATTTTTAATTATGGAGGGGAATGTTATTTGCTGGGAATTGGAACTCCCCACCCTCTTGGGAGCTAGGTTGCAGTTTGTGCTGTGTGATATGAGAGCTTCTAGTATATTTATACTTTGCATTTGGTATGTACTGAATTTGTCATTCCTCCTTGGTCTTCTTCATATAAGACTGTTCTGATACTATAATTAAAACGCGAGCTCCTAAAATTGAGGACCTATGGCTTCAATTTCTTTTGGATTTCTCCAAAGACTAACAAAACTTGATTGAACTCTTGAATAGCTCATATGTTCAATGACTTTAATCCTGGAAGGAGCTCTGGAAAGTGTCCAAGTCTTGCCACTTTGTGTCACAGTGAAAAGAATTCAATACTGGAAGTTAGATGCCCCACCCCATGTGACCCTTCCTAAACCAACTAACCTCTCTGGGCCATAACTTCCTCATCTGAACAATGGAGACGGTACCATACTACCCACCCCCGTGAGGTTGTTGTCAAGGCTGAATGAAATAATGGCAAATTGAAGAGGAGTGAGCTTTCATCATTATTATTACAGACTAGAAAACTAAGTCTCAAGAGGATTGAGTGATCTGCCCAAGGTCACCTGAATTCCCAGTGATGAGTGGTCTGTCAGGGAGGGCTTTAAGATTATGGGTATATGTACACAGTCAAAACGACTTATCTTTTCAAGCCAATTAGTGACTTCCTTAAAATTAGCCGAATTGGCAATCTTTCCCTTCCTGGCCTTGACCTTTGGAAATGTTCATTGCCTTCTGCTACGGAGAGATCTAGATTCCAGCATTTTATGTTCATGTAGCCTGGGCAAAGTCAGAGCAATCACCCGCTAAGGTCCCAAAGAATGTCAACATTTTAAACCTTTCTATGACTATAAAATTCAACATGAGCAATGGACTCATAGGGTTCAAAACCCAAGAAGCATTAGAAAGTATTCACTGTAAAATCTCATTCACCACTCATTACCCTCTGCCTAGTTCCTCCTGCCAAACATGTAACCACCTTATTAATGTCCTCAACATTCATCCATAAAGGTTTTTATGAAAACACAAGCAGATGAGAATATATTAAATGTCAACTCAAGCTTCATTAGACTCTTCAAAATTTTAAAGTATTCACATTTATCTTTTCAGACTTTTATCAACAATTTCCAATTGAGCCACTGAAACAACAACCTTCAAAAGAAAAATTTCCTACTGTTAGACTATGGAAAAATAATCTCTCTTTTAAGTAAGGGCTTCAGCTCTCAGACTAGAATATTATGTACATAAGAATAACTGAGGGTCTTATTAAAATGCAAATTTCTAGGCTAGACTCCTAATGATCCTAATTCTTGTGAGGAACAGGAATCACTTTCTTACTGAGCAACCCTGGAAATGAGGATGCAAGTGGTTGATGAACCACATTTTAGGAGACATTACAATGGAAATGAAGAGACTAGATTCAAGTTTGGACTCCCCTCAATTAGTTTTGTGACTTCTGGTTAGTAACTTAGGTTCACTGGATCTTCACAGCATCTTCACAAAAGGCAGAGACTGGGCCAGATGGTCACGAAGGTTCCTTTGCAAAGGTCCATGCTGTGATGCTGTTACATCTTAGGCAATCCTGATGCACAGTAGGCTCCAAAGAGACCATGGGTTAGTGTGATGTGTCTCTTTTAGAGAAACTGTACAGATTTCGACACAACACAGTAATCTATGGTTTTTCTTCACTTCCATGCACTTTTTTTTTTTAATTTTTCCAAATTGTGGCTGGGTTGTGTATTACAAATGGGTAATTGAGTCAATGTCAGGAGACTCTAAATGGAACAACCCTTCATGCATGGGCATGAAAGTTTTGTTTTCTGCCATCAGCAAAGGGAAATGTGCATGCCTTTAAACAAATCCAAACCTTGGATTCATTAGAAACAGAAACATATTTTTAAAACCAAAGCATTTTCATTTTCAAGGATAAAGCTCTGCTATTTTTAGAGATGGCACTGCATGGGTGATGGCCCACTGGTGGATCGCTACTCAAACATTGACATGCCAATGTGCAAACGGGCAGAAAAAAGTTCTGTGTGCGGTGTGGGAAAAGTACCTTCCCTACAAGTGTGGACCCCAGTCTAAACCAGGCAAAGACAGCAGCCCACACTAGCTCTGTGCTCAGAACCTCTTTGCCCACAGCTTTTAACTTAGAGGGGAAAACCTGATTGACTGTTTTAAGAAATATTTTGAAAGACTGAAAATTTTTTTTTTTTTGAAAGACTGAAAATTTTAACGAAACATTTTCAACACCGTGTTCATTACTGTGTTCTTTCTTTAAAAAAGAGGTTATATTGCATTATAGTTGGATATGTTTTTATCTATTTGTAAGTTTTTTCAGAGCAAGATCTACCTATTAACCAGCACCAGTCTCTGACAAATACTAGGCCCTCAATAAACACTTGGGGGATGAATGAATGAGTAAGTGAACAAATGAACCAAGAAGATGTTGTCCTCATGATCTGGTCCAGAGTTCCTTGATGGACCAAATTTTATCATTGATACTTACTGGGAACCTACTGGGTGGCAGGCACCATTTTAGGCACTGAAGACATAGAAGAAAAAAGGCTGAAGGCTCCTGTTTTACTATTGCTGACTTTCTAGAGCAAGAGAGATAATTTTAGGTAAAAAAGAAAAACAAAAAAGTTTTAAATATAGTAACATGATAAAGAGGCACTGGGGATATTAGGATGATGAGAGAAAATACAGGGAGCTGATAGTGAAAGTTAAAGAGCTCAGTTGTATCCAACTCTTTGCAACCCCATGGACTTTAGCCTTCCAGGCTCCTCTGTCCATGGAATTCTCCAGGGCTAGAATACTAGACTGGGTTGCCATTCCCTTCTCCAGGGGATCTTCCTAACCCAGGGATCGAATCCTGGTCTCCTACATTGCAGGCAGATTCTTCACTGTCATAGCCACCAAGGAAAATCAAATGGCGGTAGTATACTAAATTAATGAGTTTCATATGAAAAAATTCCTTCTTATAAATAACTTGTCCTGAATGGAGTATTTGGGAAGGGGTCGCATCCACTAAATGTGTTTCAAACAAACTATCTCAAAAGCATGGACCACAAGTTGAACCACCGCAAAATGGCCAAATGGCCTAAATTACAAGTATACACTCATTTCCAAAATGTATATAAAATGAAGCATTTTTAAAACTTGCAAGAAATTAGGCATTAAGCTATAATAACTTCTCTGTGTTTAGCCAGTTCTCTTCTCCCATTTTGCAAATGGACACCTCACCCATATCTGGTATTCTTTTCTCCTGGTTATCATTCTCTTATGTCATACTCTCCCCCCCCTATTCTGTGCATCCAATCTGTCTTTAGAGCTCAACATGTGTGCACATCCCATAATTTGTTTCTCCCCTATTCTCTAGGGAATGGTGAAGAGAGGTGCAGAGTTGGAAAGGCACAGAGACCCCTGAATCAAATACAATCTTAAAATGCATATTTCGGGGTGGTGACTTTAATTCTTGTATACATTTTTAAATGCTCTGGAAAGGAGACTTGGAGATGAAGTTTGATCTCTCTAGTGAGCCAGCTATGTAAAAACCGTGCTCAGAATTGAGGACAAACGAGAAGGTATCACGCGTGCTCTGCACTTCACCCGTTCTCTTTCCGAGCATCTGGATCCTTTTATATACTATATTGTTACAGTGGGTGGTCTGGAAATTCTAGGGGAAGGCTGTAATGCTTGGTATGGGAGGCAGGCATTCGGAAAGCTCGAGAGTGACGCTGTGGCAGCTTAACTGTAGAACAACAAACCTGTGATTAGCTGAACTCTGCTTGCCCATTGTCCTCGTCATCATACAGACACCAGCATTACCCTAACTATTACACGGTCCCCTGAAAAGGCTTCTGAGTATATAGGATCATTCATCCGACAGTGCCCCCTGCAACCAGATCAATAAAGCATACATCTTAGAATTATCTGCTGGGACAAGGAAGCCTTTCTGTGATACAAAGCCAGTGGGTTTTATGTGTGCTTTGCCGTGAGGTTAAAGAAAAGACATTTTGGAGGGAGATGAAGTTCCTGGACTCAATGTCTCCATCTGAACTGCTTTAGATGATTTGGCACATATTTTGTTTCCCTAGTTATATCTTTGTCTTCTCAAATGTTTATTTTCTATTAATAAGATAAAATTAACTTAGTTAATTAAAAGGCAAAAAGCCACGTGGCCCTCACCAATCTACAAAATAACTATCTATAGTGGCAACTACAAAATAAATCCTAGTTTCTCACTACCATTCATAATACAAATTAAGGTGCATTCTTAGAAAAATTCCAAGTGAAATCTGGCTTCAGAGGAACTGAGGTAATAGCCCAAAAAGCTAAGGGTATTGAAAGGGATGCCATGTGTAACAGCAGCTGCAGGAATGAGGGAGGTGCCTCAGAGACTGATACTGCCTAGGAAGTATGGTCTCACTTTCTCCCAGAGGGACCAGGCATAGACTGGGCTGACTTTGGAGGTGATAACTTCCCCATCACCATGAATGTTCAAACCACAATAATAATGAACAAAGTTTCCTATGTGCCAATGGCTAGACCAAGCACTTTACATATACAATCTCAATTAACCCTCTGTAAAACCCCATGGGAGAGGCATGGAATGATTATCAATTCACGGGTAATAATAGTTCATTGGGGAGGGGTTACCTTTTATTGGTGAGACGATGACTAGAGTCTGAGCTCACCCAGGATAACAGCTCAGTCTAACCTACCTTATTACCCCAAACTCACCAAAATGCCTGGCATATAGTAGGTACATCATATATATTAAATACATACATGGAAAGTTCTCTTTCTAGATAAGTAGCTAGAAATTCCTATATTTTGTTAATTTTTATGGCTGTGATTATTTTAATTAAAAAAAATGGCCCTTGCATAATATTGAAAAAGTACCACACAAAAAAAAAATCAGAAAGCAGAAAACAAAATTTAACTATAATCTCACCACCCAGAAAGAATCACTGTAAAATGTTTTGATCCATGTCCTTCCTAACACTAATGGATATGTCTTAGCACATAACATAATAAACGGTTAGTCAATAAAAAATAAAAAGGTCTGCTGAGCTGACCCCATTATTACAAAATGAATAAAAGGAAGTCCACCAAATAAAATATCTTGCAGACCAGCCAAGAATAACAGAAATACAGTAAATGTATTATTCAAGTGATGTTCAACGTGTTAAATGAAAAAAGAAAAGTCCTAACTTTCCACTAATCTCCTCAGCAAGTAAAAACTCCTATATATTTTGGAGACTTCAAATCTCTTCATAAAGGGAAACAATTGTTTAACAGTATATAAACTAAAATTATTTTACTGTGTGAGGCCACTGCAAACTTACAGGTAACAAAATTATTTCTCTTCAAAATTCTAAACAACTAATCGTTTAGGAAAATACTGGGGGCAGGAGTCTGGTCTTGAATTGCAGTGGCACCCAGTGCATGATCTGAATTTGAGACTTAAAAATTTAATAAAGCAACTATCTTAAATCTTTTGGAAGAAGTAAAAACAGGGATATGAAGTCTCACACACCCTGTAAACCATATTTTTTTTACCCAAAGAATATGTTATTCATGTGCTCTGTACATTAGGTCAATTATTAGTCACTTTCTTTGGAGGCTAACCAAAGGCCTCCACCCAGCATTGCAGGGTGTGCTGTAATCATCTTGTAGAAAGAAGAGCAGGTCTCATTAATATGTACTGAAGATAAGAGGATATGGCCCCTGGAAGTTTTGACAACACATTTCTACCACTGATTTACCACCCATCTCACTTGCTTTTAAGCAATGGGAGAAAATGTTTCAAGTATCTCAGTAAATAAAGTGAAATATAAAGGAAAATGAGATCATTTCAACTTGGCTGAAATTAAAGCCTTTTAGTTATTTTGTGTCAACTTGAATTTCATAGTGTAAACACCTATTTTATTTGTCTCTCCAAAGCAAGTCAATTATTTTTTAATTTGATTTCCAACTATAAGTTTAAACAGGACTCCCACCTGCTTTTATTAAGACTTCAAACATGGAGAAATCTTTGAATGTTGATATTAATCTTTCTGTATCATCCAAAATTTAGTAAAGCATGTTTGCTATTAATTTTTAACATCTTGTTAAGAACTATTGTAACACAGACTTTGGGTTCATGTTTTATTAAGTTTATGTAAAAAGAAAATGCAAATTCAGCCATAATGCTCCCTTGACACGGATGCTTAAAATCACAGACTGTGAGATCTGGAAGAGACTTCAGAGGTCTTCTAGTCCAACATGCTGGATTCATGGATGGGCAGTTGGAAGCCCAGGAAGATCAGATGCCAAGAAAAACAACTGGTATCTAGACAATCGTGACTGTTGATTAACAACCCAACAATCTTCAAAAAACCAAAGTATGTCTCAAAGCAATTTACAACAGGGCTATAAAAAATATCACATTTATTTTATTATCTGTATTATATTTCATAGCCTTCGTAGGCAAAGTCTGGTCCATGGACCTGCATCATAGGCATTACCTGGGAGCTTGACAGAAATGGAAAACCTCAGGCTCTGTCCTAGACTATTAAATGAAAATGCATTTTAACAAAATTCCCAGGTGATTTCTATGCACATAAAAGGTTGAAAAGCATGAGTCTACACCAGCACTAATCAAAGTTGGTTTTCCCAAAGATTTGTGAGAATTGTTTGTGTTCAGCCTGTGAGGAGGTAAGTACAGAGACTGAGTAATAAACCTCTTCAATGTTGCTAAGAGAGTAAATTTTAAAAGTTCTCATCACAAGAAAAAAAAAAACTATATGCTTAGTGATGTATGTTAATTAGACTTATTATGGTGATCATTTCACAATACATGTAAGTATCAATCATTATGTTGTACAACTGAAACTAATATAACGTTATATCAATTGTATCACATTTTGAAAAAGTAGTAAGCAGTCTCTAGAAACTTTTGTATAAGTTTGACAGAATAATTTTATATAAGCTGAATCCATTTTAGAAATGAAACTAGTATTTGTATATTTTTGTGGAATTTTCTAGTGATTTATTATTTACAGCAGATTAAAAATTATTTTTAAGTGGAATTTCACCATAGATAAATTCTTCTATACTGTCCTTGCCTGCTCTCTACTGAGACTAACTGAAAAAAAAAAAAATCAATTGGCTCTCTTCTCAACTTATTCCATAAGCCAGTGCTAACCTAATACTATAGTCAGACAAAAACAAACATAAGAAAAAGACCCTACAGACCAACATCCTTTATGAACAGAGACACAAAAACCTTCAACACAATACTAACAAACTGAATCCAACATCATATAAAAAAGATTATACATCATGACCAAGTAGGATTTATCCCAGGAATGCAAAGTTGGCTTAACATCTGAAAATCAACAAATACACCATATTAGTAAAATGAAGAACAAAAACCACGTGATCATCTCAATAAATTCAGGAAAAGCATGTGACAAAATTCTATGTACATTCATGATAAAACTCTCAATAGAATATAAATATAAGTGAACTTACTCAACCTATAGCTAACATCAAAAATATTAGTGAAATAATAAACACTTTATTTCTAAGATTAGAAACAAAGCAAGGATGTCTGCTCTTGCCATTTCTCTTGAACTTGAATCCAGGGGTCTAGCCACTGCAATAATGCAAAGAAATTAAAAACACACTTTAGAAAGAAAAGTAAAGCTATTTCTATTCACAGACAACACAATCTTGTATGCAGCAAATTCTAAGGAATCTACCAAAAAATTATTATAACTAATAAACAAGTTCAAGAAGGTCATAGAATACCCATATACAAAAAGCAATCATATTTCTATATACAAATGAACAATCTGAAAATGAAATTTAAAAAACAATTCAATTCAAAATTACATCAAAAAGAGTAAAATTTATAAGAAAAAACTTAACAATTTAAGTGCAAAATTTGCACACCAAAAACTACAAACCATTTCTGAGAGAACTGAAGAAATTTTAAATAAGGAGAGAAATGGAAAACTCGATATTGTTCATGTAACATTCCCCCCTCAGACTGATCCATAGATTCAATGCAACTGCTACTAAAATCCCAGGGGGAATTTCTGAAGATATTGACAGGCTGAAGCTAAAATGCATATGAAAATACAAATGACCCAGGATAACCAAGACAATCTGGAAAAGAAGAATAAAGTTGGATTACTTCAGAACTTTCTATAAAGCTACAGTAATCAACAGACTATGGTACTAGAGTAGGGGTAGAGATATAGATATACGGAACAGAATAAACAGACCAGAATTAACCCTTCCAAAATTAATTTTCAACAACATTGTCTAGGAAATTCAACAAGATAAAGAGCTTTTTTTTACAAACAAATTGCACTAAAAAATGTGGATATCTACATGCAAAAAAAAAAAAAAAAATGACCTTTACTTCAACCCATCACAAAAATTAATTCAAAATGGATCCGCCGCCGCCGCCACCAAGTCGCTTCAGTTGTGTCCGACCCTGTAGATCACAGACTCATATAAAATCTGATAGCCACTCAGTTGTATCCAACTCTTTGTGACCCATGGACAGTAGCCTGCCAAGTTCCTCTGTCCATGGCATTCTCCAGGCAAGAACACTGGAGTGGTTTGCCATTCCCTTCTCCAGGGATCTTCCCCAGCCAGGGATTGAACCTGGGTCTCCTGCAGATAGCTCAGTTGGTAAAGAATCTGCCTGCAATGCAAGAGACCCCAGTTTGATTCCTGGGTCAGGAAGATCTGCTGGCAATGGGATAAACTATCCACTCCACTTGTGGAGTCAGATGGTAAAGCATTTGCCTGCAATGAAGAAGACCTGGATTCGATTCCTATATTGGGAAGATCCCTGGAGAAGTGAACGGCTACCCACTCCAGTATTCTGACCTAGAGAATGCTATGGACTATGTAGTCCATGGGGTGGCAAAGAGTTGGACATGACTGAGCGACTTTCACTTTCACTTTCTCCTGCATTGCAGGCAGATTCTTTACCCTCTGAGCCACCAGGGAGGCCCTATAAAATCTAAAACTACACAACTGCTAGAAGAAAACTTAAAAGAGAAATTTCTAAGGTCTTAGGCAAGGGGTTCTTAAGTACAATTCCAAAAGCATAATTCATTTTGAAAAAAGAATGATAAATTGGACGTAATCAAAATCAAAAGCCTTTATACTTCAAAGGTCACCATTAAAAATAAAGACAGGTAAAACTAGGAAAAAATATTTCAATACCTGATAAAGAATGTGCATCAAAACCCATAAGAAACTCTTAAAACTCAAAAAGAAGAAGAAAAATTACCCTATTTTCAAAGTGGTAAAAGATCTAAATAGTCATTTAACCAAATAAAATGTTTTAAAAAGCAAATGAAAATATGCTCAACATAATTAGTCATGAGAAAAATGTAAATTAGAAGCCACAATGAGACACCATTTCATACCCACTAGAATGGCTACAATGTAACAGACAAGTGGTGGCAAGGATACTATGAGAAACTAGAACCCTCACATTGCTAAAGCGAGTTGTGAAATGGTACAACCACTTTGGAAAACAATTTGGCAGCTTCTTCAAAAGTGAAACATGAACTTAGCATGTAATCCAGAAATTCCATACTGAGGTATCTACCAAAGAAAAATTAAACACATATGGCCAAAGACTTGCTCGTGAATGTTCATAGTAGGGTTATTAGCCTCAAACTGGAAACAATTCAAATGTCCATCAACTAGTGAATGAGTGAACAATGTGATATATTCACACAATGGAATATTACTCAGCAATAAAAGGAACAAACTACTAATACACATCAAACATAATACAATGTTATGCAAAATAGACAGATACAAGACTATACATTATAGAAGTCCATTTAAATGCAATGTACTGAAAAGGCAAATCTACAGAGACATAAGAGAGCCTTCCTCAGTGATCAATGCAAAGAAATAAAAGGAAAACAACAGAATGGGAATGATAAGAAATCTCATCAAGAAAATCAGAGATACCAAAGGAATATTTCATGCAAAGATGGGCACAATAAAGGACAGAAATGATATGGACCTAACAGAAGCAGAAGATATTAAGAAGAGGTGGCAAGAATACATAGGACTATACAGAAAAGATCTTAATGACCCAGATAACCATGATGGTGTGATCACTCACCTAGAACCAGACATCCTGGAATAAGAAGACAAGTGGACCTTAGGAAGCACCACCATGAACAAAGCTAGTAGAGGTAATAGAATTCCAGCTGAGCTATTTCAAATCCTAAAAGATGATGCTGTGAAAGTGCTGCACTCAATATGCCAGCAAATTTGGAAAACTCAGCAGTGGCCACAGGACTGGAAAAGGTCAATTTTCATTCCAATCCCAAAGAAAGACAATGCCAAAGAATGTTCAAACTACCGCACAATTGCACTCATCTCACACGGTGGCAAAATAATGCTCAAAATTCTCAAAGCCAGGCTTGAACAGTATGTGAACTGAGAACTTGCAGATGTTCAAGCTGGATTTAGAAAAGGCAGAGGAACCAGAGATCAAATTGCCAGCATCTGTTGGATCATCGAAAAAGCAAGAGAGTTCCAGAAAAACATCTGCTTTATAGGCTACACCAAAGCTTTTGACTGTGTGGATCACAATAAACTGTGGAAAATTCTTAAAGATATGGGAATACCAGACCACCTTACCTGCCTCCTGAGAAATCTGTATGCAGATCAAGAAGCGACAGTTAAAACTGGACATAGAACAACAGACTGGTTCCAAATTGGGAAAGGAGTGTATATTGTCACCCTGTTTATTTAACTTATATGTAGAGTACATCATGTGAAATGCCAGGCTGGATAAAGCACAAGCTAGAGTCAAGGTTGTCGGGAGAAATATCAATAACCTAAGATATGCAGATGACACCACCCTATGGCAGAAAGCAAAGAGAAACTAAAGAGCCTCTTGATGAAAGTGAAAGAAGAGAGTGAAAAAGCTGGCTTAAAACTCAACATTAGATCATGGCATCCAGTCCCATCACTTCATGGCAAACAGATGGGAAAACAGTGGAAACAGTGACAGACTATTTCCTTGGGCTCTAAAATCACTATGGATGGTGACTGAAGACATGAAACTAAAAGATGCTTGCTCCTTGGAAGAAAAGCTATGACCAACCTAGACAGCGTATTAAAAAGCAGAGACATTACTTTGCCAACAAAGGTCTGTCTAGTCAAAGTTATGATTTTTCCAGTAGTCATGTATGGATGTGAGAGTCTGACCATAAAGAAGGCTGAGCACTGACGAATTGTTGCTTCTGAACTGTGGTGTTGGAGAAGACTCTTGAGAGTCTCTTGGACTGCATGGAGATCAAACCAGTCCATCCTAAAGGAAATCAGTCCTGAATATTCATTGGAAGGACTAATGCTGAAGATGAAGCTCTGATATTTTTGCCACCTAATGTGAAGAACTGACTCACTGGAAAAGACACTGATACTGGGAAAGATTGGAGGCGGGAGGAGAAGTGGGTGACAGAGGATGAGATGGTTGGATGGTATCACCGGTCAGTGGACATGAGTTTGAGCAAGCTCCGGGACCTGGTGATGGACAGGGAAACCCGGCCTGCTGCAGTCCATGGGGTTGCAGAGAGTTGGACATGACTGAGCAACTGAACCACCTGAATTGAAATAGAGCCATAAAGCAGCTTAGTGTTTGCTGGGCTGGGGCTGGAATTGTTTGCAAACAGGCACAAAGGATCTTTTGAGAGGTGATGTGAATGCTGTAAAACTGGATTATTGCAATGGTATATAACTCTAAACTTACTAAAAAGTATTGAATTGTACACTCAGAATGAGTGAAATTTTTGGTATATAAACTAACCTTCCATAAAGTTATCTTTTATAAAATCAATTGGTTTATCAATTATTACATTCACCATAAGCATGCACATATTATCAACTGTTATAGTCATACACTAAACCCTAGAAAGGCTTCCCAGGTAGTGCTAGTGGTAAAGAATCGGCCGGCCAGTGCGGGAGACCTAAGAGACAAGGGTTCAATCCCTGGGTCAGGAAGACCCCCTGGAAAAGGAAATGGCAACCCACTCCAGTATTCTTGCCTGGAAAATCCCATGGACAGAGGAGCCTGGTGAGCTATGATCCATAGCATCGCAAAGATTCAGACATGACTGAAGTGACTTAGGACAGAAACCCTAGAAGTCTGAAGTTAGATGTCATAGTTCTATTTTAGCTAAATGAAATTACTACTCTTTATGTTTGCCCATTTTACTTACTGGATAAGTTTTGTATTTCTAACCACGTGGGGCAGATAACATATTTTCCAATTGTATCTTTCCTATATTTTTTAGAATTCATTTTTTCCAAATTGACCCTAGAACTTCAAATGTTGTTTGGGGGCCTCTGCTACTATGAACACTGGGAAAACTGAGAAAACAAAAAGGAAGTGGGAAGTGAGATGTTCATATAACTGTAGAACCTTAGAGTGAAAAGGTTATCCTCACGAAACGCTTGACTCCCCAGTACACCATTTCTTAAAATGCTTTCCCACTTCAAAAATAAAACAAAACAAAAAATGCTTCCCATCTCTGTTGAATGCTTTGGTTAAAAGGGAGCTTACTACATTTAAACTCGGTAGTTTCAAAAGCCGTTCCACCCACAAAGTCTTGCTTAAAGTCAGTTCTTGATCAGTTATTGAATCACTTGCCCCTTACTCATTCCTTTAAAACACAAAAACAATGTTGTTGCTATAAACAGAATTTTTGTTTATTCTGGAGCAGAGGAGCTAGAAAAAAAAAAGGCTTTCAGCCAACTAAGGAGGGAGAGCTGGCCTAGATGTGTTGGCCAAGCCAGGCAAACTGGCCTCTGCTGGCCAGGCCGCAGGAGATGGGTGAGCAGGTCCCAGAGGAACAGTGACTGGAAGGCATCCTGCCTGCAGATGAATGACCCTGTGTTTACACCTTCCAGAGCCTAGCGAAAATGGATTTGTTGACTAATGCTGAATGTGAATTGTCTGTTGGAAGGCAGAGATCACAATTCCAACAGACCAGAGAGTCAATTCCAAGGCCAAGGACCAGTGTGAATTAGCTGGAAGACTAACAGAAAACAAACGGCAATACACCCATCAAATGTCAGACTCCTGAGCCACAGCGGGGTGTCACGAGCGTGGAAAGTCCTAGGTTAGCCCAACATCTTACTAACATCCATCAGTCTGAGTTTTGGCTTCCCAGGTGGTGCAGTGGTAAAGAATCTGCCTGCCAATGCAGGAGATGCAAGAAACATGGGTTCAATCCCTGGGTCAGGAAGATCCCCTGGAGTAGGAAATGGCAACCCGCTCCAGTATTCTTGCCTGGAAAATTCCATGGACAACTGGCGGGCTACAGTCCATGGGGTTGCAAAGAGTCAGACACAACTCAGCAACTAAGCACAGCACAGCATTAGCACGATTTAAATAATACTTCTTATAGGAATCAGATACAAAGAAATGCAAAATAAATCCTGGGATTTATCTCCCCACCACCGTATACATCACTAGTTTAAACTAGGCATGGCAAAACAATGGTACTTTAGTGATATATCCAGTCTACAGCAAATCCATATTAGACTAAAGCATTAAATATATTTAAAAATCAAAACACACAAAAAAAATCTGAAGAAAATAAATCAAAATATTTGTCAGACCTTTGGAAACAGGAGAACTCTTTAATCTCAAAAGCCATAGATGAAACCATAAGGAAAAGATTCATATGTCACATTAAATAAAAATATCTATATATCAATAAAAACAAAAATATTGGGGAAAATATTCAAAGTTAATAACATAAAGATTTAAGAATTTAATTCTTGAAAGAGTTGATGGCTCTTACTAGAAATGAGCAGGGATTTATTTTCTTTTGCTTACTTAAAAAATTTGTATGCTGCTAAGAAAGAGGAGAAACCAGGACTCCAGACAGTCAAAAGCACACATGAGCACATTGGCAGTACGTATCAAGAACTTAAAGGTGCCGATAGTCATGCTTTAATAATCTAATTTTACTCTAAAAATAGAAAAAGCTTTATGTACAAAGATGTTACACATGGTGATATAATGGAAAAATATAAACTAGAGTCCAGATGTGCAAAAAGATGGGAACACAGGGTTATATAATATTTTTAAATGTGTACGTGTGGATAAACATACAATACAAACTACATTTATGCCCTGATTGCAAAGTAAATGACTTTGTAAAGAAAAATAAAAACTAAAAGTAAGTAAAGTCAAGGAAATATTAACTGTGGTTATTTTAGTATGTTAGGGCTTCCCCAGTGGCTCAGTGGTAAAGAATTTGCCTGCAATGTAGGAGACTTGTCAGAGACACGGGTTTGATCCCTGGGTTGGGAAGATCCCCTGGAGCAGGAAATGACAACCTGCTCCAATATTCTTGCCTGGACAATCCTGTGAACAGAGGAGCTGAGTGGGCTGCAGTCCACGGGGTCACAAAGAGTTGGATACAACCGAGTGACTGAGCATGCACACATATTAGTATGTTAGGTAGTTTTTTCCTCTTTTTCAGATTGTATTAAATGAGCATATTAAATATTAGTTGTCCGGGAGCCTGTGAATATCTCTTCCAACTGCTTCACACTTTTCAAAAATACTTTTCACATTGTCGATTATAAACATGTATTATTTTGATATCAGGATATTTTTAAAGAACCAGAATTTTTAAAGGGCTTGTAGTAAAAATTCTGAACATTATCAACAACTATCAAGTTCATGAAAAGATAATATATTTCTGTAAAAATAAATTACTTTAATATCTGTATTTGTGTGGGGAGGGGGGTTGAAAGAGGGAAAGTCAACCAACTTTCCAAGTAAACTTTAAAATCTAAAAACTTTCACAAAATCTCTGAAGAAGCACCAGACCAGAAATTTTAGAAAACTTTTAAAAAAAAGAAGCAGCAATTCAATTTGTTTGTTAAAAACAAAACAAAGAACCCACAAACCACAGGAAGCAAAGAGTTCCCAGATAGGAGGGTAGCACTGGGATTGTCTACGTTGATCTGCTCTTAAAATTCTGGAGAGAAAGTATACAGGAAAATCTACACATTTACAAATGGCCATGAGCTCTTCTGTCTAGGAAAGTGTGAGGACAGCTGTCTCTGGAGAGATAAAAGCAAAGGAACTAGGAAGAAAAAGAAGAGAAAGACACCAGCTTTTTTGGATATGTTATGGTTTGTTCATTTTACAAAGAGGCAAAATACATGAAGTGCTACCATGTACTAACACTAGGTGGAAAGTTTACATATTGTTGCCCTATTATTCTCTGTAACTTTCTATATTTCAAAAAATTTTTGAACAAAAGGCAAAGAGCACTGAAAGTAGACAAAGCCCACCAGTGTTTGGAAAAACCTTTAAGTGTGAAACAGCAGGATGAAAAGAGGAAATGGGTGTGGTTCCCCTGACAAATGCAGGGCACCTGCTGGCAGGCAGCCCTGGAGAGGAAGATGGGGAGGTAGGCAAGGACCAGATCCTGAGAGGTCTTGTTTGCCAAGCTTAGGAGTTTGAACATTATCTGAAAACAGGAAGTTAAACAGGCATTTCAATTAGGAAAGAGATCTTTCTCTGAGATCTATCTTTTGGGATTGTCTCAAGTTTTGAAAGTTTGTATTTTTGCATATATATCTATATCTGTTGTTTAGTCGCTGAGCCGTGTCCGACTCTTTCGTGACCTCATGGACTGTGGCCCACCAGGTTCCTCTGTCCATAGGGTTTCCCAGGCAAGAATATTGGAGTGGGTTGCCATTTCCTTCTCCAGGGGGGTCTTCCTGACCCAGGGATTGAACCCACATCTCCTGCATTGACAGTCTGATTCTCTACTGCTGAGCCACCAGGGAATCACTTATTTATATCTACATAGGCTGAATTATGTGACAATTATGGTCCAGAACACATAACACAATCCAAATCAGATGTTGGAACTGGCATAACTATAGGTCACATGGTACAATGAATGATATTCTATCACATCACTGTACTAAACACCACTACTCATTATATCTCAACAGAACCTAACAAATTATGAATTAAAGAATGTGGCTTATTATGTAATAAAAATAAAAAGCCCAATGCCTATTATTGTAAGACAATAAGCTTTTACAAACGGAAGTGGATGGGCAGTTGGGTATTAAATAAGCTTCAGCAAATATAAAATCACAGTTTTAAGGAAACTCATCTCTATTATGCTCCTGAAACGTGGCTCTCAGTTACCACTTGTGACCCAGCAAGTAGACCTCGGATTCTCATCAGTCCCTTGAAGTCTGCCATACTTCCTTTAACCTGGCAAACAACTAAAGCAAAACTGCAAATGAGACTTCAGATTTCCAACTGAGCTTGCTCTCTTGGGAAAGACTTTGTTGGCAAGAAACCAAGGTCAGCCCCATTCAGAGACTCTTCTCCGAAGAGCCAGCTGGGCAGACAGGCCAGCATCCCATGGATTTCTAGAAGCTGGCCATGATCACCCCTCCCTGCAGATCCCTGGCATCTTCGGCCTGTTCATCCTGCCCGTTTGTCCTGAGTTTAGGGCTCCTGTCCTCATGGTGGGGAGCAGGGATCATAAGAATGGGTGATCCTCGGGCCCTGGCACTGGCCTAGTCACCTCATTTATTCATTTACAACATACTGCTGAGTCCTCACTAGGGTCAGAAGCACAATATCAGACCCTAACACACAAAGATAAGTAAGACAGAGCCTCTGTCTTGGGTGTATAACCTACATGAGGAGATAAGAACATAAAGGGGAATGACAATATGGATGTTATCACAGAAGGGTGTACAAGTTGTTTTGGAAATGGTAAAGAAATCCTTCTTCTGCAGTAGGGCTAAGGGTAAGAAGCTTTCATATCTGGCAGGTCAGTAAGAAGGGTAAGGGCACGGAGGTGTGGACACATATTGCAGAATGTGAACTGTAAGATGTGAAAACAAGAGACAAGCACAGAACGGTATATAAGTTCCAGATTGCAAATGGTCTGGTGGCTCTTGCAAAGGAGTCTGGACTTTTTCCTAAAGACAGTCGAAGTTGCTAACGCAGGTTTTAAAAATATCTCATATCTTACCATTCAACAAATATGTACTAAGCATCTATTTTGTGTAGGCACCATGTACAGACACATCCACAACCACAACCTTCTACTCCTCTTATTATTATAAAAAATATACAAATACAATGAGTTAGAAATATTCCAAGAACTGGTAAAATGATCCAGAACACAGGAAAGAGTGTGCAGTGACATGTGATGATGACATGTGATCAGGCCAACTAGGAATCTCCCATTTGGAAACTAAAGTAAGACATAAAATAGCACCTGATTTTATGAAAATCACTGTGGCTTTGTTCATCTAATTTTTTTGGCTGGAGATGGGATACTATTTTTTAAATTTTTTATTTATATTGGAGTATAGCTGACTAACAATGTTGTGTTAGTTTCAGGCATACAGCAAAGTGATTCAGTTATACATATATCTTTTCCCAAACTCTTCTCCTTTAAAATGCCAATTTAAATTAACAAATATGGATGGTGAACCCATCATATAAGAAGACAATAGTACTGAAGGTTTGGAGATTATATTGGATCAAATTAACACAAGAACTACCACTTGACCCAATAGCTGGAAGGCTAAACAGAAAAACAGGTTCCAGAAGAGAACATCTGCAGATTACAGACTGGAAATGATTCATGTGTAAATAACATGGAAGGCGAGAGTATCCCCTCAGAGATAACCGCTGTTCACAGTCACAGATGACAAAATTAGGCTGAAAGGACTGTCATCCTAACATAGCCTCTACAACCTTGCAACCAGTCATTATAAGCTAACATGAATGTCTCCATACTCCAAAAAATGTCCTGGCAGGGAAACAGCAACCCTCCTTTAGAGCTCTTCCGATTCCTTAGCCTAAGATACCAAGCTGGGAATCAGCAAATGGGAGCTGGGAAATGACAAGGTAAGATGGTCATAGGGAGCAGTCTTGCCTATTTGTCTAAAGTATTATGAAGTCTCAGTGTATTTGACTCACCAATGGAAATACTGAAACACCTTGTCAAGTCAATGCTTTTTAAACTGCACTCCAGTTTGCTTACCTCCAAGCTCCATTTGCTCTGGCATCATCTCTCCATTCACAATGAGCTACCCACAGTTTCCCTGATAATGCTGTTTTGTTCTTCCAGACCAGGTCTTTTTCTTCATCAGCTCATACAAACCCTTCCAGGTTCCATAAATCCTTAATTTTCCATTCCTCAAGAAAAATCCTCCTTGACCTCTCAGTCTGACTTAAATACTTTTTAGTTTCTAGATTCTCATTGCTCCTTGTTCACATGTCCATCCCAGTGCTATAACCTTACCCTGGACTCTCTTATTTGCAAAATTAGATTTGAACCAACAGATTATAAGTTCTGGGAGTACAGGAATCTTGTTTTATTGGTCTTTGTGGCCTGGTAAATCCTAGTAAGCGGGCTTCCCAGGTGGCTCAGTGATAGAGAATCCATTACCAACCAGGAGACTCAGTTTTGATCCCTGGGTTGAGAAGAACTCCTGGAGAAGGAAATGACAACCCACTCCAGTATTCTTGCCTGGGAAACCCCATGGACAGGGGAGCCTGGTGGGCTATATTCCATGGGCTCACAAAGAGTCAGACAAGACTTAGGGACTAAACAACAACAAACACCCTTAGTAAGTACTTGCCAGAAGAAAAAAGGAGTGGGGGGGGGCGGGGAGGAGGAAAAAAGGAAAGTGAGACCAAGATAAATTTTTGGTTCCTTCATTCAAGAAACTTTCATTGAGAGCCTACTCTGTGTCAAACACCACTCTGACAGTGAAGAAACAGAAAAGTAACTGAAAGTGGAGGTCATAAAAGTAACTCCTCTGACTCTTTATGAGGACCCCTATCCTCATAAAATTTAATAACATAGTGGAAGAGCTAGATCACTGATATGTTACATAGTGTGTTGGGTGGAAGAAGAGGCAGGGAGAGCTACCATGCACAGAAGATGGATTAGGGGGGTCTTGGGGGAGAGGGATGCTGTGAAAAACAAACTACTACGCTTTCCATTCAATGCCTCACCATCAATCTGTATTATTTTTATTTCCCTTCATATAAGGAATTCATGCTTTCCTTCTTCAGCCTCCCTTTCAATGGCAATTCTTTTAAAGCTCATAGTTCTCAAGTCATTTTTTTTTAACCTCAGCCTTTTTTTCTGATGCCCAACATCAATTGGGCTATAAATCTGTCATATACTACTACTAGTTTAGGCCTCTCCAAGTTATAACCCATGTGGTCCAGCCAAGATACAGAGATTCCCAAAAATGCTTTCATCATATCCCAGCTGGAATCTCTTAATTCATTATTTGCAGGTCTAGCCAGTACCTCCGATGAGCACTTGCAGTACAAGGATAACTAGGTCACAATCATGTTCTCAGGGTTCTCAATCCCTAATTACAGTTCTCCCATGATAAAGGGATCTGTGTACAAATTTATGTGAACTAAGGTTTTTCCTTTCTCAAGCCAACTAATACTTTCTCCTGTGTAACTTGAGTCAGAAACTCAGTTCTCGAGATAAAGTTTTTCAGGTTTATGAACCACTGATTAACTCCAAGGGAACATTCAAATATCTACCGCCACTCTTTCCTGGCCCACTTAAATTATACTTTATTTTTTCCCCATTTTATCCATTGTAATACACTCTGGCATTTGCACAATAAGAATGCAATCAGGAAACAGACGAATGAGTCTCTTAAATAAACATAGCCTGTTCTTTCCCGAATTAAGAGGTCCAAAGAATGCTCACTGCCCCTCCTTCCCAGAAGACTGCATAGTCAACAGCTTGTGATTACTCAACAGTGTCATTTTTACTTTTCTATTTTGTGTGTTGGTGATTCTCCATAATGCATGAATTAATTAATGAAAGTTAGGAAGTGACCTACCTAATACAACATGATCATTTCATTTGCAACTCCTTCCCATAAGATCTGAGATGGCATACAAGGTAAGATTAGCATATTTATGATATATATATTTTGTTGCGAAAGCAATCTTCAGTTGGCACAAAAAATGATGGATTTGTGCAGCTTAACAATTCAATTCAAAAAGAAACTAAGCTGCTATTACATGGTTGTTGCTAGAATAATACTTTTCATACCAACAAATGATCTTGGAAGAGGCTGTCCACAAGAAGAAATCAAAGATTTGAATATGTATTTTTGGCCAGGCATGGGAGAAGGGAATTAAAAGTGATTCTATTAGTTCAAATATATAAGAAGTAAAAAAACTTTTAATCAAAATTTCAAAAGTTGGCAAATGGTTCAAATTCATTTTTAGCTCATTTGTTAAAAAAGAAAAATAAAGAAAAGGGTTCACACATCTCCAAGGTAAGGAGGACAGGATACCTCTCTCCCCATGTGTGTTCAAAACATATGTTCAGGGGATGAACTGAATGTTATAGACAAGACAATACTTTTGCTGGTAATAACATTATTTTTTCAGGCTGTGTGGCAACACTGTGAATGGAACCAACCAGACATGTTTGTGGTTTGACTATCCTCTGTTAATGTTCCATTTCTAGACCTGCGCTCTCCAAAGTGCATCCTGTGATTAATTTTAAGTAAAAAAAGTCAGCCGCAAAAACACATCTCCAACTTGGTGAAGCTTGTAGACACTTTCAGTGACCATATACCCAAGTGGCAAACACAGCTTAGAAAGGAGGACAAGCCATGCAAATGCCATGTGAGGATCAGAGATGCCACAGGGAGCAATGAAAAGTCTTATGGGGTGTCATGATAAATGTCTGAATGTAGCAATCATAGTGACGAATGATAAGTTGTTCTTCATGTGTGTGTGATGGATAATTCCCTGGCAAAAATCAAATCTTGAAAATATATTAATTGAATTTAGGACTAATTTCATGTATGAAACAAAATATTTATGTGAGTCTGTGGCTTAGTTTTAATAATGGCCCTTCTTTTTTCTTTTTGCAATATGATTTCAAATACATACAGTTGAACATATATTTCTAACACCCTCTCAAAAAAAAGCAAGGAAGGGAGTTGGTACTTCCATTTTTTATCTTCTATAATGTCTCAACTTCCCAGAAGTTAGGCTTCTGTAGCCTATGGATGTTTGGATTAGCTCAGGACTTTGAAGAGCAATGAGGAGAAAACTTGAGGCAATCTTCTAACGCAGAGGTGGAGTTCATTGAACTAATCTCTAAGTCTCACTTCAGTCTACATGGATCTAGAGAATTATGTAAGATGAGAACACTGTATGTCCTATCGCTTCACAAAGTATTAAGGAAAGAAAAATCAAGTTATAAATCAAGGCTTTTCAGCCATGTCCTAGGAAGCGCGAATTCCATATTTAATCAAATCTATGCACACTTAGACTCAATTAATCCAAATTGCCCTAAATGTGGTAGGGTTCATATCCTTTTTAGCAACCATTAGGGCTAAGAGAGTTATCATTAGTATTAACTTCCTGATGTTAAAGAGGGAGTCCATTAAACAACTTATTTATTCTAAAATCAGTTAATCCTACATTTATACAAATGTTGTTTTAAGCTGGAACAAATTAATGAAAGATAACATGGGAAAAGAGCCCAAACAAAAAGAGTCTAAGGGTAAATTTGTGATGGATAAAGGAACAAGTTTCTCCTTGTTTCTGAAAACAGTAATTGGCCTTCCCTGTAGTTTCTTTGAAATATTTTGGATGTGAATACTTGCTGTGATAGCATAACCTCGTGTTAACATTTTTTACTTATTTAGTGAAGAAGTTTCTGAAATATGTTAAATACTGTGAAATAGGAGTCACTGGGTAGCTACAAAATGTATATTTTGAAAGTGAAAACATAGATTATGACATTTGTGTTTCTTCTTTTTTCTTGCAATTACCAAAGTAAAAAAGAAAGCCTGAAATAATTCACCCTTCTTGTTATTTCTCAATCCAACATCTTATTTTAATTTTCTTTTTTTTTTCCTCTCCAGTTTTCCCAGTTGCTTTTCAGCCAACAGATCTTCATACCTACACAGACCGTGACACTATCAAAAAAGAACATACAACCATTATGCATGCACCATAGCTAAAAGAAAACACAGAGTCTTTTGGACCATTAGTTCCTGAAAATCTAACAAACATGGCACTTGCATTTCTTGGGACAACTAAACAGCATCTGTCAAAAATCTTCAGTTTCCTAGCACTATGAAATATATTCCCTGCCCTTTGGAGATCAGTCAATCAATTGGTCTCTTTCTCTCTCAGCTTCTCCTTGGAAATTCCACATTATAACCCCTCTGATATTAGCTTTTTAGGCTTTCTGAGATGCTTCACATACTATTATATACTACCCCAAGTGCATTCCAGAAATTGGCTTTTCAATGGAACTTGGCAAGATAATACTTAGCTTATAGATGACAGATAACTCTATAGTCAAGAGATTGAATTGGGTCTTTTTGAGGAACCATGGTAAGGGCATGGGAAAAAAGCAAAAAATCTAATTAGACCATTCCAGTGGTGCTAGACTATGCCAAAAGCCACACACTCGAATCTGAATGTCTTCTGAAAGCCAGATCTCCTTGTGACCAAATGTTTCCCAGGAGAAGAAAATTGATAGCATATTAATTCATGTCACTTCAGGCTACTCAAAGCAATCCATTTCAATTCTTTTCATTCTTATCCCCCTATTTTCAGCCACAGATTAGCTATAGTTACTATTCTGTCCTACAGGGTTAAGCTAAAGCTAATTATAACTTTATAACAAAGTACAGTTAGTCAGAAGAGTAGGAAGCTACCCATTCAAACAGTGAATAAGAACTGCATACACTGGTACAGCGGGGTAGACAAGAACCAAATATCAACTCCAGCTTGGCTTGAGCTGACTGTCATTGAATAAGTGAAGCAGAGTTAGCTTGTACATCATCATAGTCACAAGCTGGTAAATTATTTGGCCCACTCTGAATCCAGTTCTGTTGCTAAAAGTGACAGATGGGTGTATGCCAGGTCTAGTCTTCTATTCAATAGTTATCAAGCATTTCCTATGCATCAGGCATTATTCAAGGTGCAGTGACAGATAGGCAAAAATTCCTGTTCTCATGGAACTCACGCTCTAGATAAAACTATTTCACAACTCTAAATTCCCAGTTGTTTTTATAAGAACAAAACTGCAAACCTCCTGACATGTGCATCGAGTAAACAAACTCATCATAAAAAGAAACCAAGACTTTCGCTAAACACAGACTACAATATAGCTGGTCTAACGTCATGCAATGGGAGTTACAGCAGAGCAGAAGGACACAGCAGCAGTACATTCATTCATACAGCTAGATTCTCCATGCCTGTGCATACTCAGGCTCCCCTGGGACTACATTCCCTTTTTATTCTATTCACAGTTCAATTTCAGCTAAATTCCCACATCCATCACTATATTGATCTTTAGCCTAGGAAAAAGTGTTTTCATCATATATTTGCTTACAATTAAAGTCAAGCTCTCCCCAGCCAAGTCAATCTGAGAGATTTGCTTAGTCACCTAAAATTATTTTAAAACTTTGTCTAGGGACTGAGAGATCCAGAGAATGGAAAGTATTAGCAGCCCAAATGACAATCAAAGAGGTATGGGACAAAAGATCTCAAATAGCAAAAATAATCTTGAGAATAAAGAACAAAGCTGGAGGTATCATGCTCCCTGACTTCAAACCCCACTACAAAGCTACAGTCATCAAAACATTGTGGTACTGACACAAAAACAGACACATAGATCAATGGAACAGTATAAAGAGCCCAGAAATGAACCCACACTTTTATGAGAAATTAATCTATAATGATCTATGAACTTAGAGTCAATTAATCTACAACAAAAGAGACAAGAATGTACAATGGAAAAACAACTGTCTCTCAACAAGTGCTGCTGGGAAAACTGGATAGCTACAAGTAAAAATATGAAATCAGAATCTTTTCTCATATCATATATAAAAATAAACTCAACGTGGATTAAAGACCTTAATGTAAGACCATAAACCAAAAAAACTCCTAGAAGAAAATGTAGGCAGAACATTCTTTGACATAAATCATAGCAATATTTTTTGGCTTTAAGACCAAGGAAACAAAAGCAAAAATAAACAGACGGGACCTAATTAAACTTAAAAGCTTTTACAAAGCAAAGGAAACCACTGACACAATTAAAATAAAAACCAACCAAATAGGAGAAAATATTTGCAAATGATATGACCAACAACTGCTAATATCCAAACTATATAAACTGCTCATATATAAGTTAATATCCAGAAAACAATCAACCTGATTTAAAAATGGGCAGAAGATGTAATGGACATATTCCAAAGAAGACATACAGAAAGCCAACAGGCACATGAAAAGATGCTCAACATTGTTAATCAACAGAGAAATGCAAATCAAAACCACAATGAGATGTGAACTAACACCTATCAGAATGGTTATCATCAAAAAGACTACAAACAACAAATGCTGGTGAAAATGTGGAGGAAGGGGAACCCTTGTACATTGTTGATAGGAATGTAAATTCGTGTAGCCACTGTGGAAAACAGTATGGAGGTTGCTCAAAAAACTAAAAATAGAACCACCATATGATTCAGCAATTCCATTCCTGGGAGCATGCATGCTAAGTCGCTTCAGTCGTGACTGACCCTTTGTGACCCTATGGACTGTAGCCCACCAGGCTCCTCTATCCAAGGAATTCTCCAGGCAAGAATACTGGAGTGGGTTGCCATTTCCTTCTCCACCATTCCTGGGTATGTATCCAAAGAAAATAAAAACACTAATTCAAAAGGATACATACACCCCAGTGTTCATAGTAGCAATTTTTTGTAATAGGCAAGATATGGAAGCAATTTAAGTGTCCATCAACAGATGAATGGATAAAGAAGATGTGATACACACACATACACACATAGTGGAATACTATTCAGCATAAAAAAGAATGAAATTTTGCCATATGCAACAGTATGGATGCACTTGGAGGAGATTATGCTTAGTAAAATATGTCAGACAGGAAAAGACTAATACTCTATGTTATCACTTACATGTGGAATCTAAAAAATAAAACAGACTAGAGAATATAACAAAGCAGAAACAGACTCACAGATACAGAGAATGAAGGAGTGGTTATCAGTGGGAAGAGGAAAGAAGGAATGGGCAAGACAAGGGTGGGGAATAAGAGGCACAAACTACTATGTATAAAATAAATATGCTCAAGGATATACTGTATAGCACAGGGGATATAGACAGAGGAGCTTGGAAAGCTACAGTCTGTGGGGTCGCAGAGTCAGACACAACTGAGCAACTAATACTTTCACTTTTCACAGGGAATATAGCCAGTATTTTATAATAAGTCTGACTCTTTGTGACCCCATGGACTGTAGCCTTCCAGGTTCCTCTGTCCAAGGGATTCTCCAGGCAAGAATATTGGAAAGGGTATCCATTCCCTTCTCCAGGGGATTGTCCTGACCCAGGGATTGAACATGGGTCTCCTGCATTGCAGGCAGATATTTTACCAGGTGAGCTACCGGGGAAGCCCTATAAATGAAAAATAGTCTATAAAATTTCATATCACCAAGCTGTACACCTGAAACTAATATAATATTGTAAGTCGACTATAACTCAATAAAAATAATAAACTAAAAAACAAAGAGGTAAATGAGATGGAGAGGAAAGAAGAAAGAGTTCAGAAGAAAAGATAACTAATAACAGCTAAAATCAATCCGAGAAAAGATTGTAGATCTAAGATCCAGGCAAATATTTGTTGGAGAAAAAGGATGCACACAGTATGGGCCAAATTAAAAAAACAGAGATCTCACTCCTACACATTTGCCTTAGATGAGACACAATGCATTTCCTTTAATGTACAATATGAACAGTCTTTCAAGATTGCTCCAAGAACCAAATGAGGTCGTGTGCACATCTGTAAAGCACAGAGTAGATGGAAGGGATCATTCATTTAATTTTGGCTTCTCTGAAATATTAGGTTTTTGCAGAATTTACTTGGCTATATTTGCCACTCCTCGAGGTTTAAAAATGGCAAAGGGAAAATAATCCATTAAACACAGAGATGATAAGTCAGTCATTTCTTATTTGAGTTATAAGGAATTCAATAAACTTCTCCTAAAAACTATTCACTTATCCATTCATCTATTCCACAAATACTTATCAAGCTACTAGGTGCCCCAAATTAGAGATACAATGGTAAACAAGGGAGATAGTGACCTACCCTCATGAAACAGAAAAGGACTGAAAAGCTAGCAAAAACATTCTCATGTCATTCTTATATAAACCCACACACCATGCAGCATGATTTCATGTATTGTGCACAATGCGCCTCCACCAATATTTGCTGTTTAATTTTCAAGATATATTAGACACAGTTTATCCATCCAAAGCCCACAAAACCACATGTGGTATTATAAAAATGACATGACCAAACAGTATGTTGCTAGGTGGTTGTTGTTATTGTTCACAGAAACCATTACAAATGTATCTAGTGACTGAGGTGGTGGCCATGACTTGTCCAAGTAGTGAATGATTTATTGATACCAGAAATGCTATTATGACATCCAAAGGCATTCCCCAGGGGACAAGTTTGCATGCGTCCACTCAAAAGCATGCATTATCTCAAAATACTTGATGCCTGAACAAACCATTTTCATGATGTACTTGTTTTATGTATTTTAAGGGCATCTAAGTTCCAGTTTAATTACTTTCCTGGGGGAAAGCTAAGGGTCAGAGTCCCCCTAGCTTTCCCCCTAGGTAAAGCAATACATGTAACATAAAACTCAAGATCCCTCTGCCTTGAAGGGCGAAGGAAATCTACAGGATTTCCCACCCTGAGTCACTGCTTGAGGGTTCTTCAGGGCAGATTCTCATGGACAACATGAGCTACCAGGCTTCTCCCGTCTGTAGAAAACTCGACAGTGTCCTTATTATTCCCTGACCTAGTGTCATGGCACCGCTGCGCACACCTAAACGTGCTGTGCGCCATGCTTCCTGCAACATTCTCCTGACCAGTGCTCCTATCTCGTCTCCCATCACTCACTCTGTCTGAACTCTGTCCACAGAGCTTTCTTTCATCCCCTCAAATACACAGATGTTTGCCAATACAGATGCTTGCCATCTTAGGACCTTTATACACACTCTTCCTTCTATCTAGATAGCTCCCATCACTCTGGAAATGGCCGGCAACTTATTCTTTAGAGAGCCCCACCTCTCTAAACAGTCCAACGTGACCAAAAGTCCATACATGTCACTATTCTCTACTCTCATCTCCTCTATTTTTCTGCATGGCCTTTGCCACATTGGTACCTAGGTGTTTCTGTGTTAATTTCTTTAATCTCCGCTTCCTCCACTAGGATATAACTCCAGAGGGCAGAGCTGTGTGTTTCACGTATGATTATACATCTCCAGTCATTAACACAGTGTGTGGGATATAACTGATGCATGATAGAACAGCTCACATCTCTTCTTAGAACATTTTCCTTTCAGCTTACCATCATATCTTTTTATGGATACATTTGACAAAACTGAATTCTAACGTGTGAGGTTAGAAATGTATGGGCTTAAAATGTCTGGCTTTTCTAGCTTTACTCCTCTTGGACTAATACTTTTAGTCCTTTGCAACTAAAGAAGAATGGCATGTAGATCCTATAGTAAAAGCACCTCACTAAACAAACTGACTATGCTACATGTATAGACTTGTGTTCTCATATCCACCTAGAACATTGGATATATACTTTAGATAGGTGTTCAATTTCTTCACTGATGGATAATTTTCCATTACCTCTCATTGACTTCAGAATGCCACATTTCTAAAATAGCCAGATACCTCTTATATTTCTCGGCTGGCCTTGAATGAAGAAACAAGTTCATTCCCCTTATGTATCTATGCATGTAAGTAAGCAAATTATTTAGTAACCTTCGGTTGGTTGTTGTGAAAACAGATGTTTTTCAGTGCTACAGGCACCATTACATTTGATGGAAATGGTTGTCACTCACGTCTTCACTTTCTCCTCCCTTTATTACTATTTGCACTGCTGGGGTCTGAGCCTTTGCTACAATACAACAATTGGGTGTGTATTAAGGAAAGCATATAGTTGATATGATATTGATAGGATATCCAAATAAGAATGTTGGGCTTCATCCGTGTAGAAGATCCCCCAAAATATGCTATTCCAGTAAGAGAACAAAATCTCTAAGTGGAAAGCATAGTCCCACTGGGGACTCTATATTGAGGTTAACTCTGGTGGTAGCTGGAAGTCTCATGACGCTGTTTATGAAACAACAATTTTCTAACAAGATTACTCTCATTTTCATGAGAACGAGCACATTTAATAGCAAATACCTATTAAACATGTATTGAGTATGTGCCAGGCCCCATGCTAAGTACTGTGTGAATTATTTCATTTAATCTTCCTTACAATCTCACTAGATAGGTGCTATTATTATCCCCATCAGACAGATTATGATCCCTAAGAACTAATATATATTTTGAAGAACATTTTCAATGTAGGTAAAATATGCCCCCAAACTTCAAGTCTTGTCTTTTTGCCTGGTTGAGTGTCCAACAGTGAAGGCCAACAATGTCTCCTAAGAGAAGGCAAGCAAGAAGATGAGGGCTCTCTGGGGAAAGAGATAGAAATGGTCCTATTTTATGTGTTTTGCCATTAGAATATTTATTTCCTCCCGAAACCTTTCAGAAGAAAGGGATTGCTGCAGAGGGAATATGGTAGGAAAGCTCGAGAACATTTCCTTCATGTGTCCCACAGAACTCCCTTCCCACATACTTCAATTATCAATAACTAAACTCACATTGTACCTAAAATAAGACATACTTGTAGGTACTGTTTTCAGAGCACTTTTTAAAAAATGTTGTATTCAACAGATATAAAATTGTATTAAAATATATTTCACATTTAAATACTCTCTCTCATCAATCTTGATATCCCACAGTTAAATTAAGTAAATCAACACCTAACCTCTTCATAGCAGTGAGCTTGGTACTCAGTGAGGCAGGAAGAAGAATCAGATTTAGTTTTTGCTCTTTGGTCTATGGGAGGGATCATATCTGGCTGGAAAATTATACATAAATTAGCATATTATTAGCCCCAAACTAGATCTAGATTAGCAAATTTTGTAATTCCCAAATTCTGGAGTCTGTAGGCTGAGTTTAATTTTTATAGAAAATACTGAATATACATATTTATATATATTCATATTTATGCATATGAATGCAGAAATTTTTAGGTTAAAGACATTTGTGTTTCATTTAGTGAAGAAAGTATTTTTTGTTGTCGTTTAGTCACTAAGTCGTGTCTGACTCTTTTGTAACCCCATGGATGTAGCCCACTAGGCTCCTCTATCCATGGGAAAGTTTCCCAGGCAAGAGTACTGGTGTGGGTTGCCATTGCCTCCTCCAGGAGATCTTCCTGACCCAGGGACTGAACTTGCATGTCCTACATCAGCAGGTGGATTCATTACCACTGAGCCACCAGGGAAGCCTGAAAATATTTTTAAGAAAACTTAAAATATTATAACTTGCTTATAAGGCTTCTTAAAAGCCATGAAATAGGATTATAGATATTTTCATGCTGATGTATGTATTTCAACACAAGAATCAATAAATGACATGGAAAAAAATTTTTTGACAAGATGAATGTTCATTCCTTGCCTCTTAGTAAACAGCATTAAAATCCATCAGTATATATCCCCAAAGACAAGGACTAGGTCACTCAATTATTTAAAAATGTAATAAAATGCAAGAAAAACAAGAGGAGTAAAAATACTAAAATGGCTGATTTGGCTTAAAGTGCATGTCACACACCACAAGTTTAATACATGCATTAACCATCAAAGAGAAATGTGACTAGGGTCCAGGCAGACAGAGGTGGTGATGTCAGCAAAGTTGCAATGAAACTGATGGCAGCTGGTGGTAGAGGTCCCTATAGTCAGGAAAGAACTGGGGAAGCAATATGTCTTAATCCTGGCTTGGAAAGAAAAGCATTTAACCAATCTATAAAAGGAAGTTCTAGCTCCAATGAATATCTGATACTGCTAATTCTGGTACACAGTACCCCCAAAGATTGAAGAGAACCAGGTGACATGCGAGTCAACCACATCAAATTTTCAGAACAAGGAATTTATCACTATTTAATGACTACTTATGCCTAAGTCAAACTGTATTTTTTTTTAACTGAAGTATAGCTGACTTACAATATCCTAATAGTTTCAGGTCTTCAACGTAGTGATTCGATACTTTTACAGATTATACTCCATTTAAAGTTACTATAAAAGAAAGGCTACATTTCCCTGTGCTGTACAATATATATCTGTTTTATACACAGTACTGTGTATCTCTTAATCCCCTATTCTATCTTGTCCCTTCCCACTTCCCGCTCCCACTTGTAACCTCTCTTTTGTTCTCTGTGCATCTGCTTCTGTTTTGTTATACTCATTCATTTATTTTTTTAGATTATCTGCTTCTGTTTTGTTATATTCATTCATCTATTTTTTTAGATTTCACACATAAGTGATAACATATAGTATTTGTCTTTCTCTGAATTACATCACTTAATATGATAATCTTGAGGTCCAGCCATGTTGTTGCAGGCGGCACAATTTCATTCTTTTATGGCTGAGTAATATTCTATTTTACTTATATACCACATCTTCTTTCTCCATTCATCATCATACTTTAGAACATTTCAGAACCAAACCCCATGTGTTACATTTAATTTATAAATTAAATTAATTCTAAAATTAATCAATTTGAAAGTACTGGGTTAAACTAAGTAAAAATAGTTCCCTTCTCGCAGGACTTCCAAGAGCTAATATGCTAACACAACCATTGCCTCTTCAAGACGAGGACATAGTATATGAATTTCCAATAGCCTACTGACCATGAAAACTTCATTTCCTGGAACCCCCATGGGACTAATGTTCTATGAAAAGTACTTTGGCACATCATCTGGACCTCAAAGTCCCATATATTTGTTCAATATACACTTATAAACCAAAAACAGCACAGACTCTCTAGAGGCCATCACTACCAGGGAACATAAACACTAAGTATTTTCAAGGACTCTCAATTGAGCATGTAAAAGTAGTAGGGTCTCCAGAATGCTATTCATAGGATTAAGCTAAAACAGTTTCAGAAATAGACCAGTCCACCCACTAGTTTATATACACAAAGGAGAATATTTTAAAACCCCAATACCATGCCTCATATAGAAATTGTACAGAAACACAGTTCAGCAGAATAGAAAGGTACCACAGAGAGATTTGAAATAGACCTTTCCTTCTTTGGAGTTAAGCAAATTGACATCATGCCCCCTCCTCTTCTCTCCTAGGTGGTCTCCAAACACTGAAAATCTGGCATAGCAGGGATCTCCTAAGGGTGACGGTTTCTTCCCTTTTCCCCTGGTCACTTCCAGCCTCTGCATCTTTGTCCTGTCTCTTCTCTTCATCTGTAGCACTTTCCCTCATCTACTCTGTCTAATTAAATCTTTGCCCTGCTTGGTTTTTTAACTCTTTCATATCTGCATTACTATCTTTCAAAAAAATTATTTTAAGTCCCTGATGACAAGAACCATTTACTTCCCTTCTGATTCCATTGCAGTACCTAGCTGAGGGCTGAGCATTTATGAAATATTTCTTATCACTTTTATATCTAATTGACATGACTACAAGAGGTTTCATTTATCACTTATATTTGAACAAAACTCCACTGAAAAATTGGACTCTGATCTGCAGTCCCTAAATGTTTTTTTTTTTAATTGGTTTACTTTTACATGTCAACCCAGGCTGTGATTCTCTAAGATGCTGCTTTCTTAAAAGTTGAAAAACAGCAGCAGGAAGAAAGAAAACTGGATACCTAAAAGAGACCGAAGTGAAGTGATGATATGTATTACCAGAAACAAAGCTCTAGAACTGTGCTATCCAACATGGTATCCACTAGTCACAGGTGGCTATTAGCTGACCTCAACTGAGATGTGGCATAATATATACATTAGAGTTCAAAGATTTAGTATGGAAAAAAGAATGCTAGATGTCTCATAATTTTTAATACTGAGTGCCTATTAAAATAAAATGTTTGGATATATTGGGCTAATTAAAATATTAAAATTAATTTTACCCATTTCCCTTTACTTTTTCAGGTGGCTACTAGAAAAGTTAAAATTACACATGTGGCTTGCATTATATTTCTATTAGTCAGTGCTGCTCTAGTATTTTGAGCATCCAAAAAACAGAAAAGTGGTCCAAATATTAAATATGACTATTAACTGATAAAAACTTGCTTCACAGGAGACTGCACAGACTGTATGATGTATGATATGCATCCACAACAAGCTGGAGGACTCTGTGGACCACGAACTGTCTAATGCCTGGAAACTAGCTGGCCAGGTACTCGGACATGGTTCACAGGACAGGCTGTTACCATGCCAAAGTTAGTTTGACTCTGGCAATTTATTGTGGAAAAAAGAAAGTGCATGAGTGTTTCCTAATAACTAGTTGTGGGCCAGTGCAAGAGAAAGTTGATGTGGAGTGAGCTTAGATATTTCTCAAAGGGCTTGCCCGGAGCAGCAAAGAGGCCTCAAATGGCTGGAGGTACCAGTGGATGCTCTAGGTTCAAAACATAGAGGCCATATGTGGAATCTAAAATACAAAATAAATCAACATAGCTATGAACGAAAAACAGACTCGGACTGGTGGCTGCCAAGGGAAAGGGGATAAGGGAGGGAAGGAATGGGAGTTTGGGATTAGCAGAAGCAAACTATCATGTACCGTATGGATAAACAAGGTCCTACCTAGCACAGGGAACTATATTCAAACATCCTGTGACAAACCATAATGAAAAAGTATATATATATATAAATATATACACACACACATATATACACACACACTTTCACTCTGTGTGTAACTGAGTCACACTGCTATACAGATGAAATTAGCACAACATTATAAATCAAATATACTTCAATAAATTTTTTTAGAAAAAGAATAACATAGATGCCCTTGCTCATGTGAGAGACCTGCCAGGGAAAAAAATCTGAAAAGGATCAGAAGATTTCAACTCTTCACAAGGAGAAAACTAACCACTAAGTGGACTGAAAGGAACAGTGCATGGGAAACAAAAATTAAACTGCTTTATGATCACATCCCACCAGTCCTGTTGGTCATACCAAGTGGTATGGTAGCATATGTTTCCTATGTGCACACAATTCCTAAACCATGGAAACTGAATATCTATGTCAATAGATGTATTTCCTGAAACTATTCTAGGAAAATCAAGTTTATTCAATGAGCCACCAACTGCCAAATATTGCAATACCACTTCAGATGCATAGTAACATTAAACACATTCTGCCCCTGCTATCTACACATTAGTATTTAATTTCCATTAAGACTAAATACCAAAAGCTAGGCTTGCAGAGGTCTTCTTGTTACTTGTTACCTTTACAGAGAAAAGAAAACAAGCAGAGTTCACAGAGGTCTGCTCTCCAAAGACACTTTGAGAATAGGAATCAGCCTATGGCCTATACTCTGGGAACTTTAATAATAGCCACCTAAAATGTAAAATTCAACAGACTAGTTGCAAATGGGGAAAGGAGTACGTCAAGGCTGTATATTGTCACCTTGCTTATTTAACTTATATGCAGAGGACATCATGTGAAATGCCAGGCTGGATGAAGCACAAGCTGGAATCAAGATTGCCAGGAGAAATATCAATAATCTCAGATATGCAGATGACATCATCCTTACAACAGAAAGTGAAGAGGTACTGAAGAGTATCTTGATGAAAGTGAAAGAAGAGAGTGAAAAATCTGGCTTGAAACTCAACATTCAAAAAACGAAGATCATGGCATCCAGTCCCATCACTTCATGGCAAATAATTGGGGAAGTGATGGAAACCATGACCGACTTTATTCTCTTGGGCGCCAAAATCACTGCAGATGGTGTCTGCAGCCATGAAATTAAAAGACGCTTGCTCCTTGGAAGAAAAGCTGTGACAAACCTAGACAGCGTATTAAAAAGCAAAGACATTACTTTGCCAACAACGGTCTGTCTAGTCAAAGCTATGGTTTTTCCAGCAGTCATGTATGGATGTGAGAGTTGGATCATAAAGAAAGCTGAGCACTGAAGAATTGATGCTTCTGAACTGTGGTGTTGCAGAAGACTCTTGAAGGTCCCTTGGACTGCAAGGAGATCAAACCAGTCCATCCTAAAGGAAATCAGTCCTGAATATTCATTGGAAGGACTGATGCTGAAGCTGAAGCTCCAATACTTTTGCCACCTGATGTGAAGAACTGATTTATTGGAAAAGACCCTGATGCTGGGAAAGATTGAAGGCAGGGGGAGAAGGGGACAACAGAGGATGAGATGGTTGAATGGCATCACCGACTCAATGGACATGAGTTTGAACAAGCTCTGGGAGTTGGTGATGGATAGGGAAGCCTGGCATGCTGCAGTTCATGGTGTCACAAACAGTTGGACATGACTGAGCGACTGAACTGACTGAAAGTGTAAAATTATGTAAAATTAGCATCATAAATGCAGCTTTGTAAAACTTACTTCCAAATGAGGTTGGGGGTGGGGTGGGATTGGAAAAGAATCAACATTTCATCAGTATCTTCTAGAAAAACTTTGGTGAAAAAAAGCATAAGAAAATCAGGTCTTGATTTCATGATGCTATCAAGACAACCCTCTGAGATCATGATTCTACTTTCTTTTAAACAGGCAAATGCCTCTGAAATGCACCACTTGGTTATTATGTATTTGCATCACTATGTTAGTCTTTCCCATTCATTAGACACATTGAAGACACAACTTTTCTGACTTAACAAATAAGGGCTAATCAACTACTTTCAGGATAGTTTTTTGAATTTTGCTTAATGAAGCATTAAGAAAGATCCCATGCAAAATCATCATTTGTCAATCATCAGAGAAACTAAGTTATGAAAATAACAGAGTTTCTCACATATCAACCGTGCATAAGAGAATGAAGGAGAATTACCACCAACCTACCTATCCTCCATTCTATTCTTCAATCACTGGAGAAAAACAAAAACTAAATGCCTTTTCTGGCTCCAATAAATCTAGAATCCCTTAAAAGAGCAAGTATGACGCCCAGACTTAGTTCACCTTCCACTGCCATGCTCTTTGATAGACTATGAAGTATTGCCATTCTTTCATTCTTATTCTACTTTATATTTGACCTCCACTGTTCCTTTGTCTTAAGGCTATCGGCTCAGTAAAATTAGTATACATTTTCTACTATTAGCCAACAGACCTTCTTGATTTGGCAAAAATCCAAGTACTGTCTTCACAGTTTGGACTTGGGTAGGAAATTAGCATTGAACAAATGATTCAGGATTTTGAAGAATTCTTGTCCATGCTTACATCCAGACAGTACATAATGAAGACCTCTAGATGGAGTCATGAAAGAAAACTTATTGTTAGAATTTATGCTTTCAAAAGGCTTCACACTCTGGCTCACATAAACTTTGACATTAAATATTGATCTAATTCCATATGCTTTAAGAATCATGCAAGGTAATTCTTTTCACTGCTTTTTAATCAGTCAATTTTCGACACCAAATATCTAATGTGTTTAACTATTGACTGCTGTCGCTAGAGCTGACACTATTTTAGGCTAAAAACTAAAATGAGTCTCATAAAGGAGAAAAAAAAAAAATGGTCACATACTCATTTGAATGAACTGCTGACTCTGTAAAGGTAATTCCAAAAAAGAGTTTCCCAATATGGCTTAAACATTTGTAATACTGTAGGAAAACTATATAACCTTCCATGGTAACTGCACTAAATGACAATAATCATTTTCTATGTCTCTATTTAAGAATGTTGGTTCAGTCATTTGGAGTCAATTTATATGTACTGCAAACAGACAGGAATCATCTTCTATCCAAGAATGGATTATTATATTTAAAACACCAAAATCAATCAGAGAAATAGCCCCAAACTCTGCATTACACACACCCAAGCAATACTCAAGATTCCTTTCTCTTGGCTTTTAAAATGATTTAAAAGCAACTTAGCTCAACTCTCCTTCCAGAGAGGAAAACTACCTACCTAGCCAAATTTCTTGAAGGGCTTTTCCCCCTACCTAATCTATAACTTTCACTCTAAAACTCTTAATTCTAGATTTCTACTTGTAATTTCTCAGAAAATTTTCTATGCTTACTAATGACCTCTTCCTAAGTAAAACCCACACAAGGCACAGTGGTTATGTACATAGGCTTCGGAGCCAGACTTAACTGGGTTAACTTCTGACTGTATCACTTACGAGCTGTCTGACCTTGGGCAAGCTCTTTGACCTCCCTTTGCCTCTGTTTGCTCCTCTAGAAAATGGGACTTGTCTTAGGACTCTTCTCCTAAGGTTGCTGCAAATCACCAGAGTCAAACGTTAGACTTGAAAAGTCTCTTCTATTTCTTGAAGTCCTCCTTGTGCGTGGTTTCTTTGGCTCAGTGCTCCGTTGTTTCTCCTGGTTCTCTTCGTGTTTTCTCAGTGTCTATGTTTTTTCTCTTCTTCCTTGGGCTTGTTCACCATTAACCCCTCCCCATCTCCAAGTTCAGGTCTATCTCCAACATTCTTCTCTCTTTTTTCATTACCTTGAGAAGTCTCATCCACTTACTTGATTTACTGGATTTACTAGAAGAGCATTTAACAAGATTTTAAATAGCCTGCATTCTGAGACAAGAGAGCAAGAGAAAGTGTGATTCCAACAGTCTTGTTGGCAGTAACTATGGCAATACACAACCAGCTTATGTTGTCATTGCCAAAACAGGCACTGACCTCATTTCAGTATTCTAATAACAAACGTGAACATATCGTACCACTGAGCTTAGGCAATGATAAGTTTTATTGGTTGCTCAAGACCCAAGCAGAGAGAAGGCAAGAATGAGGCAGAGGGGCAATTAGGAAAATCATAAATGTGAATTTACAGAAAAAAAATATGTAAGAGGAAGAATAATGAAAGAAACTTGGGGTGTGAAAGAAAACACAAAGAGATGCAACCTTTGATACAGAATGTAGTAGAAGGTGGCAAACTCAAATGCCTACAGGGGCTAAAAGGTAAGCTAAATGAACAAAGTGAGCAGGATGTATGACAATAGGGTGTGGCAGGGACTGTGGCAAACTGGAAACTATAAATAAAGCTGATCTAATTCAGTTTTTAAAAGTTCAACATTACAAACCAAGCAAGTCACAGGCCTCTACTTTTCTTCCTCTGAATGTAAACAGGCAATAGCATCATTGTCACCTGTCCAGTAAGACTGATTGGCAAAAAATTTCTTAAAAAAAATAATCACTTTACTGGCTTAAAGCTACAAGTAAGCAAATTTTGCTTCATAGTCTGACTGCATTGGTTGAATGAATGTTATGATTTGTAATCCAAGCGTGGATCCACTGCTTGTCTCCAAACCAAAACAGTATGTTCATGGATTCTTAAGATTCACTTACTGGCTTAAAGTGATCTAAATCCTGCCAGTATCACCCCTCAAAAATATTCTACATCTAGATAGCGAATATTATCTTCAATATAAATTGAAGAGTTATCTTCAACTCTCTAAAGTAGTTGCAGATAAAGTTCCAAACTCTCCCAGAACGAAGATGCTTATCCTGAGACGTGCTTGTAACTGACATTAGAAATGTCGCCTTCCGTGTGTATTACATCATGATAAGACATTATTTGTTTATTGCCACCTGACTTAGGTCAAAACATATCTTCTTTTCTGCATCTTTCCCAACTTAAAAATGACAGTCATTTGACCCTGAAAGACCAAACTTCTGAAAGATGGGGCCAAATTCAATTAGGCATCAGCATTGTTAGCTCTGCTTAAAATGAAACCAGTGAAAAATACTAGGATTGACCACAAGTAGGCAAGAAGCAATTCCTTTCAGGGTATACTTGTTCACTATCTGATAATCATATCTCCAGGTGGTTTTCTGGTGCTTCAAAATTATTTCAGTTCAACATTTACTGGCCATACACTATGTATCAGGCATTGAGTTTGGTTTGGAAATCTAAGAGATGATGAAACCACAGTTGCTGCTGAAGAGCTTATAATTTAGTGGGGGAGAGGGATGTGGAAATGAGCTATTTCGATACAATGTGGTAACTGCTATCAAAAGAGATGTGGAGGGAAAATGCAGAGGCAGACCTGGGCTCAGTCTCCAGGAAGAAGGAAAGGAAATCAGTAAAGACTTCCTAGAAGTTCATTTTTAAAAGTAAAGAGTCATATTCCAATTAAAACATAATGAAACTAGCCTAAGTAGTTACACAACTTAACAAGTATACTGACCCATCAGAAGTAACACTGAATACTTTCCTATGCTTCAGGATGGATTTGTGCTGACTCAGTCCAACATTTTTATTAATCACTCTTGAAATCACAGGGGCTTCCCTGGTGGCTCAGACGGTAAAGCATCTGCCTGCAGTGCGGGAACCCAGGTTTGATCCCTGGGTTGGGAAGATCCCCTAGAAAAGGAAATGGCAATCCACTCCAGTATTCTTGTCTGGAGAATCCCATGGATGGAGGAGCCTGGTAGGCTACAGTCCATGTGGTCACAAAAAGGAGTAGGACACGACTGAGCGACTTCACTTTCACTTTCTTGAAATCACAAGCATTCATTTGAATAAAAGGATATATTGCCTCTAATTCTTTTTTTTTTTTTTTTGCCTCTAATTCTTTAGAGAGGTAAGTAGCCAACTTCCATAAGAACAGAAAATAGTGAAGACTATAAATGGAAATATAACCTGGAATCAAAGAAACTCCCCTCTCCCATGTGGTGAGGGAAATTATACTCATATTTCCCTCCTCCCTTTGAAGGTTTGAGACTACTCTCGGGTGAAACAGGCAAAGGGTAATAAGCATCTTGATGAAGGTAAAAGAGGAGAGTGAAAAAGTTGGCTTCAAACTCAACATTCAGAAAACTAAGATCATGGCATCCGGTACCATCATTTCATGGCAAATAGATGGGGAAACAAAGGAAACAGTGAGAGACTTTATTTTCTTGGGCTCCAAAATCACTGCAGATGGTGACTGCAGCCATGAAATTAACAGACACTTGCTCCTTGGAAGGAAAGTTATGACCAACCTAGACAGTATATTAAAAAGCAAAGACATTACTTTGCTAACAAAGGTCTGTCTAGTCAAAGTATGTTTTTTTCCAGTAGTCATGTATGGATGTGAGAATTGGAACATAAAGAAGGCTGAGTACCAAAGAATTGGTGCTTTTGAACTGTGGTGTTGGAGAAGACTCTTGAAAGTCCCTTGGACTGCAAGGAGATCAAACCAGTCCATCCTAAAGCAAATCAGTCCTGACTATTAATTGGAAGGACTGATGCTGAAACTGAAGCTCCAATACTTTGGCCACCTGATGCGAAGAGTTGACTCATTAGAAAAGACCCTGATTCTGGGCAAGACTGAAGGTAGGAGGAGAAGACGACGACAGAGGATGAGGTGGTTAGATGGCATCACCAACTCAATGGACATGAGTTTGAGCAGGCTCCAGGAAATGGTGAAGGACAGGGAGGCCTGGTGTGCTGCAGTCCATGGGGTCATAAATTGTCAGACATGACTGAGCTACTGAATGACAACAGCAATGATTAAAGAGAGCCTTCTTCCTCCCCATTCTCCACATCCACAAATGCCTGAAAATCTGCCATCCAAGGATCAGTTTGATTTAGATAACCACTGTGAAGATTCTTTGGGGCCAACATGTATTTATACCTAAGTGCAAATTTTAGGATACCTTTATCATGGAGGAGAGCAGTTAAAGACACGCCAAAATTTGGAGATATCCTTAAGTAAATATGCCAGTTTTCATGAATAGTTTAGCAACTTAATCCATTCACATCAATTCTTAATCTTGGTCAAAGAAATAACTGTAGTTGGTCAAATAGTTTTAGAGTATGTTATCAATATCTATAACTATGGGTATCAGTATTTGCTGCAAATTCCTAGAGGTAAAATACCCTGTAACTTCATTCTATCAGTGATTTTTCTAAAACAAATTAAGTCCACTTTTATCACTTGTTGAACTATTTTCACACATTGCTCAAGTTACATGTTAAGAAGTTTTAATCTCAACAATTTAAATCCTGTATCTTGTCACTGAGCAAAATAATAAGGCCACAGAATACTACCTAATCAAAACAGTTGTCTTTGTTACTCTTGAGACTATTAGCTATATTTTAGCTCCAAGTCAATAAAAATACAACAAATTGTAAAAAAGAAGCAGTTTTAAAGAGGGACTCCAAAATGATGCCAAGTACAATGGAAAGGCCAAGAGTTCACAGTGCCTCACATATCTGTACCATGTGGTGGCCTTGTGAACAGAAATTCAATATAATTTATCCAGTAACAGTAGAGTTACTTGCTAAAACAGAAATTGCTACTTCATCAGCAAAGAACTGAAATTAGACAAACTTGTAAAAATGGAAATAGAAAACAATTTCTCACATACCACCCTCTACTCTTTGTTTTTAAATAACATATAGTCAACACTTGCCACTGAATCTTCACTTTCCATCTTAGAATAAAATGATCTTTACACAACTTTGGAGAAAAGTGATGATTGCAGTTTAAAATGTTCATGAATATTTTTCATAGGGTATTTTTCAAGAGTATTTTTGCCATTTGGTATGAAATGAATCTCCTCAACCTTCACTATAAAACTAGGAATGATAAGAACATGCCTATCAAGGTAGAGAAAGATGATCAACAAAGCAAAAGTTAGGGGGTTGCACATCTACATATATCTCAATGTCATGTTTGCATGGATAGGTGGGCAAAGCAGGTAGAAATCTTTTTCAATTAAGAGCAGCAGTATACTTGAAAACAGAAAAGCCACATTCAAATTAAAGCTGCTTATCATGTGTGTGACCTTAGGCAGCTTCCTTGACCACCCGGAGCCTTGATCATCTCACACGGCAAAGCAAAGATGAATATACACAACGTCAATGAGCCACAATGAGTACTGAATAAATCACAGTTGTGAAAGCACAGTTTCTCGGCAATTAATATTTCTAGTGAACTCTGAATGCTTAGCTTGTATGCCACTACAGCCAATAGGTCCTAAGAAATCTTTAGGTGTAATTTTTGTTTCATTCTGAATGTTTCCCATTTCCACACAGTTGTTTTGTTTGGAGTCACTTCCCTAACTTACTAGGATAATAATGAGCTCAATCCTTACTCTATGGGAAATTTTCTTCTTTTTATCTTGATGCCAACTGGTACTTATGCATAGGCTCACTATTGAGTCCTGCAGTCCACTGACAAGAATTACTGAATAACATGCAGAGGCTTGGGGCCATTGTCATATCATCCCAGGAGCCTTCCCAATGGCAATTCAGAAACCTCAGCAAAATTCACAAAGCAGCTGCAAGAAGCCAAATGCTTGTTGAAATCATTCATACCTTTAGCCACCAGAACATCTTTACGCCGATACATTTTAAAAAATTACCTCTTTCACACTGGGGTCCAGTAAAGCCGTAAGTGCACGCACATCGATTTGGGGCCACACACCTGCCTCCATTAAGACAGCCACTTTCACAGACAGCTGTAAAATAAGGAGAGAGAAGCTGAGAAACTTCACCTGAGTACATGCTAATAAAGTAACACTGACTGCCCCCTGAAAGGATGACAATAAAAAAAAAATCTAAATAGTCACTGTGGTATTTGTTTTAAACATTTATTGTACAGTTCCAGTTTCCTGGATATCCCTCAGTCAACTCAGGTAAAACTACCTGGAATAGGTGAGTATATACCCGTGTTAATGTTGGCAGTTTCATTCTGGAAAATATCTCAGCAATGCTTTTCAGTTCTGCATCTACAGTGGTGGTTTATAAGAGACACCCCTGATGAGAACTGCATTTTACAAGCTGATTCTTTTGCTTATGATTTATGTTTCATTTCCAGACAGTTTTCATGAGGGAAAACACTGGCCATCTTTACAGAAATGCAGCATGTTAAATCACACTATTAACTGCCAACGACAAAACACTACTATTAACTGCCAACAGCAAAACACAAATACTGACACTCAGTAATTTATGTACCATAATGAAGACCCAATTGAGTGTTACAAGAGAATCTCTGGAAAATACTGGTAAGATAAGTCCAGAGATCCTTGAGGGAGGAACATTTTACTTGTCAAGAAAGACATTAAAATAAGACTTGAAAGCTCATTCCCTGAATAACTCTTCTCTGTACAACTTCCTGCGGCTCACTCAAGCATAGCCTCTTCCTAGGCATCTTTATCCACAGGTGGTAGGCTGTCCCTGCCAAATTTGCCAGTCCCACCCACCCTTCAAAGCCCAGCTCAAACCTCACTCTCCCAAGAGGCTTCCCTAACACCTCCATTTACATTTATTTCCCCTTCATATATTCCCCGTACACTTTTCCTATACCCTGTGGCAGTCATGCAGTTGAGCTACTCAGATCTCCTTCCAAGAAAACCTACTGTGAGGAGCTTAGTTGGCTGATCTGCTACTATGTTCATGCCAACGACCTGGTGGGGACCACTCACTCAGCAACTAAGTGTTGTGGAGACTGGACATTTCTGCCCATCATGAAGCTATTGTGATGGGCAGTCTTGATTCTGGACTCCCTATCAGGCTGACCAAAGCTTTCTTGGAGGTTGCACTACAGTCTGAGGCTCCTTTTGCACAATTGTGATAGTGTTTCCTTCCCTCTCTCCTTGCACAGGGGTATGACATCCATCACAGTCTGAAGGTTAGGCTTTTCCCTAATAAATCTCTTGTGCATCTAATTCTATCTCGACATCCATTGGGATCAGTGTACTTGGACCAAGACAACCCCTTATAGCCACAAGTCAAGGCAGTAGTCCATTTATCATCACAAAATTAGAGAGGTTTATATATGTCCACTGTTCTAATTTACTTCTTAATTTATAGTCAGGTAATAATTATGAGATTTTAAGCAGAAAAGAAATTTTGAGGCTGCCTAAGCCAACCCTCCCAGTTTTCAGATTAGGAAACTTAAGTCTAGGAAAGGTTTTCAAAATCCACAGGTGTTACCTGAGTGCCTGTTGTACACTAGGCTCTGCTCCCTCCAGGTGCATGAAAGGGAACAGGAGGATGACAGTGGCTCCTTCTGATCCCCTTTCTGAAAATGCCTTTAAATCCACCCTCATCCCACCATCTCTGGAGCCACAGCCTTAGTACTAGTCTTCCTGCTTCCTGTTCCTTCTCCCTCAAGTTCAACCCCCACAGTGTGGCCACAGAGATCTTCCTCATTGTAAACTGTTGTGAGTGAAGTATATAAGGCCAGTATTTCACAGCATTAAAAGCCTTGGCTGTGAAGTTAGACTGCATGGATTCAAATCCCAACTCTGCTGATTACTCCCTGCATAGCTTTAGACAAGTCACTGAAGACCCTGTACCCCAGCATGAAATGTCTTCATTTCATGTAGGTATTAATAAAAAAGGCCTCTTCCTGTAAGTGCTGCTGTTATATCAAATGAGTTAATACATGTAAAGAGTCTGAATGTGTGCCGAGCATACGATAAACAAGATAAATAACTCAATAGATGAATGTTGTTGGTTATTGTTTTCTCACTTCCCTCTCCTGGTTCTATTTTGGATGAGAACATGTTATGCATAAAGGCTCTCCAAACCTGGCCCATGACTTCTATTCTGACCTTAGCTCCCTTCCCATCACTCCTCTCGGCACTTAAGTCATAGCAATACCAAAGCCTGGCATCCCATGCTAAGTCATGTTCTAGGCTTTGGCTTATGCTGAGCCAGCTGCCTAAAAGGCCCACCTCCCAATATCTGACAAAAGAACTCCTACCCACCCCTTGACACTCAGCTGAAGGGTCTCCCAGGTTGGGAGGCTGTCCTACCTCTTGTCCCTCCATATTATTGCCAGGGGCTGTCAAAGATTTAATCCCCATTCTTACTTATATTACAGTGTACAGACAGTCAGGAAGGTATTAAATAAACTGGTTTATTTATCATAGCATTATTCATCATAGAAAATACATACACATGGGCAAAAATTGGAAACAAAATGAATAAATGTTCATCATTAAGGATGCAATAAACAAACAGTAAAACCTCTATACAATGGACTATTATGCAACCATTAAAATATATTTTTAAAACATTCAATAAAATGAAACTAACTTCTAATAAAATATTAAGTAAAAAAGTTATATGAGAAATTATGCATACAGTGAGAGCTCATGTACCAAATATGCATTAAAAGACTAGAAGATAACATCTGGAAAGGTGGGATTGTGGAAACTTTTGCTTTTTATATATTTAAGCTTTTCAAATTTTCTTCAGGGTATTCTTAGTATAATAAAAAATTAGTTCTTTAGAGGAATTTTCATCTCTGCAAAGCACTGAGACCGATACACAGTAGACACACAATAAACAGTGTTTATGCGTAAACCAACACACTGACCAGTGTGAGGAGTATTATAATAGCAGAATCCAGACTAGGAAACTAGAGAGATGCAGACACCATTAATCAAGAAAAAGAACATGTTTGGGGAGAAAGATGAGGTTGAGTTTTGAAATATGTTATTGAGGATGCTTCTCGAAAATCCAGGGGGAGATGTCGGGCAATCAAGTGCAAGACATACCCGTGGAATGAACAACAATTCTGCACCTTGGGTGGTGACTGCGAGTCAGAAATGAGGTAAGCAGGGTGATGAAGGTAAAGGAAAGAAAAATGAATCAAATAACCCGGTTCCAAGGTTCTAATCAGAAATTTGATATTCTGTGTGTGGGGGAAGTGATCTATTCACCTGTAAGAGTTACTGGGCACCTGTAAAAACGCCATATCCTAGGCAGTCAAAGAAAAGCCACCATCACTCATGTCTGTATTCTTCTTGTTAATGTAGGGGAACGTCCACACAGTTTACTTACGTTGTCCACAGTGAGTCCCTATGTATCCTTTCTGGCACAGACAGTGATCATCACTGCAGCTACCTCCGTTCATACAGCGAATGTTACAATGTTGGACTTGAAAAGAAAGAAAAAAAGGACTGATTTATTTCTACAATTTAAGTACATGGATCTCAACAGTTCACAGAAGTTGATCTGTAGTGATCTGAAGAGAAAATAAAATGGTTTATCAATAATCATATATTTATGCAGAAATAACCTAATTGACAATGCTAAACATGTCATATTTTGTGTGAATAACATCATTTACAGTTCAATGTAACTGTATCTTTCATACTGACTTTAAGAATGCTCAATGATTTCCCTAATTTAGCAGAACTTACCATTCAATGTCATTTCTGTAATTTACACCAAGAAAATAGCACCTTGAGGGACCAGACAAGGCGAGATTACAATGGCAATATTTTTCTTGTTAAAAGTTGCAGAGTCCCAGATGGGTGGGCAGTAGACATTCAGAGTGACAAATTCCAAGAAATGATGTTAAAAGAAATTTAGGAGGCAGCAGAAAGAAGGGAAAGAAGACCTACAAGGGCACTTAATAACGAGACTGCATGGTAACAAAGATAGCTGGACTTGACTCCGAAAGAGCACCTTGTTGAAACTGTCACCTTAAACCATCTAAGACCTGCAGTGTGGTAAATCCACTCTTTATCACATTGTCACTTACAGAAGTGTGAGAGCTTCAACACCCAAGGCAGGAAAACCCCAGGCAGCAGGCTGACTTAGACTGAGACGATGAGATGCTACAGCTGGCCAGAGGGAAAGACACCCGGGAAAGACAACGACAGCACAGCATGTGCCCTTGATTCCTTCAGTGCCGAGGCTGTCTCTATTGCAGTAATTCAGGCACTCTAGTAACACTTTCCAAATCCCAGGCTGTTCCTTAGTCTTCTAGAAACAATCAACTGCCTTACTTGGAGAAGACTAAAGGCTTGATTGAATTAATCATTCATCATTGTTGACACATCCCTATACAAGGAGGCCAGGATTGGGCGTGGAAATTTGGCTTCCTCTGCCCTGTGGGAGTAAATTCCTGGAGAAAACGCCTCAATAATTTCACATAAAGAGAAGAGAACCCCTTTTTCTGTGTAAGAGCAGAAATCAGCTGCTTAGGGCTTGCTCTTATGCTTAGCCTTCGGGGAGCACTGGGCCTCCATCTTCTCCCAGGAGCAGAGAGGAGGCTCCTCCCAGCAGCCTGCTTCTTCAGTACACTCTGCTACGATGCTCAGTTCAGTATCACAAAGAAGCTGCTGATTTCAGGAGAAAGGGCCATTTTTATAAAGAGCTACACAGCTCTCAGCACCACAATAAGAAAAGGGAGGTGCCAGAACCCAATATGCCCTATGCCCTCACAGAGTACCAAAGAGGTAAGTTGAGGGTGATGCACCTTTTCAACAATATGTCATATACATCCTAAAACACCATCAAAGGCACCCGTCTCTACTGTACCAAGAAGCCCCTCCATCTCAGCATTTTAGGCCCTCTTCTGGATGGTCATATGGGTCTTTCAGGGCTCCTTTGCCTACTCCTAATATGTTCCAGTTAAATGCAGAGTTCCAGAAAAACGGCTAGAAGAGATAAGAAGGCCTTCTTCAATGAAAAAATGCCTTAATAATAGAAGAAAACAGCTAAAAGGGAAAGACTAGAGATCTCTTCAGGAAAATTGGAAACATCAAGGGACCATCCCACCCAAAGATGGGCACAATAAAGGATAAAAATGGTAGAGACCTAGTAGAGATCAAGGTCAAGAGAGATGGAAAGAAGAGATCAAGAAGAGATGGAAATAATACACAGAAGAACGATATTAAAAAAGATCTTAATGAACTGGATTACTACGACGGTGTGGTTAGTCACCCAGAGTCAGATATTCTGGAATGCAAAGTCAAGTGGACCTTAAGACGCACTGCAGTTAATAAAGCTAGTGGATGTGATGAAATTCCAGCAGAACTATTCAAATCTCTAAACGATGACATCATCAAGGTTTTGCATTCATTATGTCAGCAAATCTGGAAGACCCAGCAGTGGCCACAGGACTGGAAAAGGTCAACCCTCATCCCAATCCCCAAGAAGGGTAGTACCAAAGAATGTGCTAACCACCAGACAGTTGTACTCATCTCCCATGCTAGTAAGGTCATGCTTAAAATTTTGCATGCTAGGCATCAGCATTATGCAAACCAAGAACTTCCAAAAGTCCAAGCTGGGTTTAGGAAAGGAAGAGGAATTAGAGATCAAACTGCCAACATTCGCTGGATTATAGAGAAAGCAAGGGGATTTCAAAAAAACATCTATCTCTGTTTCACTGACTATGCTAAAGCCTTTGATTGTGTGGATCATGACAAACTGTGGAAAGCTCTTAGACAGATGGGAATACCACATCACCAACCCGTCTCCTGAGAAACCTGTATGTAGGTCAAGAAGCAACAGTTAGAACCCTGTATAGAACAACTGACTGGTTCAAGATCAAGAAAGAAGTGTGACAGGGCTGTCTGTTGTCACCCTGTTTGTTTAACCTGTATGCTGAGCACATCATAAAAAATGCTAGACTGGATGAGTTACAAGCTGGAATCAAGATAGGCGGGAGAAATATCAACAATGTCAGATATGAGGATGATGCCACTCTAATGGCAGAAAGTGAAGAGGAACTAAAGAGCCTCTTGATGAGGGTGAAGGAGGAGAGTGAAAGAGCCAGCTTAAGACTAAATATTAAAAAAAAAAACTAAGATCATGGCATCTGGCCCCCTTACTGCATGACAAACAGAAGGGGAAAAGGTGGAAGTAGTGACAGATTTCCTCTTCTTGGCCTCCAAAATCACTGCGGACAGTGACTGCAGTGATGAAATCAGGATGATTGCTTCTTGGCAGGAAAATGATGACAAACCTAGACAGTGTGCTGAAAAGCAGAGACATTACTCTGCCAACAAAGGTTCATATAGTCAAGGCTATGGTCTTCCCAGTGGTCATGTACTGTTATGAGAGCTGGACCATAAAGAAGGCAGAACACCAAAGAATTGATGCCTTCAAACTGCAATGCTGGAGAAGACTCCTGAAAGTCCCATGGACAGCAAGGATACCAAACCAGTCAATCTTAAGAGAGATCAACCCTGAATATTCACTGGAAGGACTAATGTTGAAGCTGAAGCTCCAGTATTTTGGTCATCTGATGTGAACAGACAACTCATTGGAAAAGTCCCTGATGCTGGGAATGATTGAGGAGAGAAAGAAAAGAGGGTATCAGATGATGAGATGGCTGGACGGCATCACTGACGCAAAGAAATGAACTTGGGCAAACTCCAGGAAATGGGGAGGGACAGGGAGGCCTGGCAAGCTGCATTCCATGATGTTGCAAAGAGTCAGACACGACTGGGCAAGTGAACAATAACAACAACAATTTGTTCCCAGGCTTATTTATCAGTCATTCATTCACTCAACAAATATTTCTGAGTGCCTACAAAGCGCTACGCCCAACACCCGGTACTACATGCTGTTCTCTCCACGGACCTCCTCTTTCACCCATCTCTTTGTCTTTGCCCTGAACTCTCAACCTCCAACATACAACTTACACACCATTCTTACCAAATCCTGAAATCCTGTCTCCAAGATCCACGGCAAATGTCTCTTTTTTCCTTTGATCTTCTCTGACTTCTATTCTCTCTTCCCTTTCCCACTAGATATCAACTCTCTTCCTTCTGACTCCAGAGTACTTTATACTTCTCTTCAGAAAGGTATGGTCTATAACCAAATCTATTTTTAAGTTATTTCTCCTATCTGTAGCCCATTTGTTTAAAAACATCAAGCATCACAGGGTAGGGAGTGGGAAGCATCATGATTATTAATTATACCTCCAAAGTGCTCAGAGCATTCCTTGCCTGCTTGTAGGTACTGTATGAAACTCTGCCAAGTTAATTTCTGTTTATTTAACTCATGTTCCATGATAACGACACCACAAGCTATACTCAAACACAGAGACTGTGAAGTTGCCCTTCGCATCCTAAGCACTTCCATAGCTCTGAGTGGGTTACTATTAAAAATATTTTTATCTTTGTTTCCCCATATATAAAAGCAGAAATAACTTCTCTGTCAGAACATTGTTATAGAAATCAACCAACCCAGGAAACTTATTAAAACAGTTATTTTAGGCTCCCACAGTTCTATTAAAATGTCTTGGCCAAAATACGTTTTCAAACTAAAAAACTATTTACAAGTATACAAAAGAAATGATTTGGTGAAAAACTTGGATAATACTCTAAGTAGGTCAGGAAAAGGTGTAAGTTGCTTTAAAATTTGAAGTTAAACTTAGCTTCATCCTATCTTAGCAAAACAGTGAGGATTGGGAAAAGCACAGGAAATGATGTCATCTGTCAAGCAGCAAAGGAACTCAACCCACAAACTGATTTCAATTAAAGTGGTTCATGCCAAGAGCTAATTTCCATTCCCACATGAGCAACAAAGCCATTTAGCTACTTTGAGATAAAAAAGCGAACAGTAGTTTAAACAGTGACTTTACATGACTTGTTTAAATTGAAAAACAGAATGAGTTCTTCTTTCTGGAAAGAATGATAAGTTTATATTTAAATGGAATATAATAAATACCTCCCTGATACGTTCTTATACTTTTTTTCTACCCTATCTTTCAGGTAAACTTTTTCCAGCATAAAATATTCTTTCTCCTTTAAAAAATAAAAGCCCTTGATCAGACTTGTGAAACAATAAGGCAGGGTTAGTCCAATGGTCCAAATAAACCAGTGAACCATGTATCCTTAGGCCAGAGGAGCAAGCTCATCAACCAATTGCTGTTGTTGCTCAGTTGCTAAGTTGTGTCTTATTCTTGGCAACCCCCTGGACTGTAGTAAGCACTTCAGGCTCATCTGCCCTCCACTATCTCCTGGAGTTTGCTCAAATTCATGTCCATTGATGATAGGATTTTAATCATCTGCTTTGCCACAAACATGTTTACCAAATTTGCATTCTTTGTGAGTCTTAGACCATTAGGAGAAAAAGTATTTCCTTAATGGCAGGAGCACTCATTCAGGGTTTCTGTGGGAAAAAAAGGAACTAGATACGAAGTTTCACTATAATTTAGACAGTATACAAACTGGTTTTATTTGTGATTGAGTCCTGCCATTGATGCAAATTCTAAATTTACTCTAATGTGACAAAAAATTTCAGATATGTGGCAATTAGGAGATCAGGTTCTATTTCTCTAAAAGAGCCAAATGAAAAATAAGGGCTCCATGTGAACTCATTGAATGCTCTAAACACCTCAAGTTAGAATATATTCCTAAACTCAATCAGCGTTAAGACTTTACCAGAAACTGAAAATACTAAGGGAGTTCAAATGCCTGTGCACAGGTCTATGGCTACCACGTGCATTTAGCTCCAAGGAGAACTTCCCCTCCAAGATGGGCAGAAAGCCTCAAAGGGTTTCAGGTAAGGTTCACCATCCTAGAACTCATGAAAATGTTGCCATTAACCCTCATCCATATAGAGTCCCAAACGAATTTTATGTATGTTCCAGTAGAGGTCAGTCATTTCAGTCATTTAACAAATATTTACTGAATGTCCTCCATTTGCCAGGCATCAGAAAGAGCAGAAGAAACTTTCTTTAGATTACAGCCCAGCACAAGTTAATTCTTAAGAACTATCTGCCCGAAGGGAGCAAGCGAACACACTACTGGAACAGCAGAGATGCAGAGCTGGTGCTTAGGTCTAAATACCTCAGGTAATGATTTTTGGGGGGATGCATTAGATTGGGAATGATCCTAAAATTCTTCCATTATCTTGGCAGGCACAAGGGGAAGAAAGAACACCGGGAGCCATTTGCAAATAAGCATCTGTATGGTCACATATGATTTTAATGTAAGCCCTTGGAAAAGTATAAGACAAACAGCAAGACTAACTTCTGGACTCGACACCTGAGAAAACAGTCCATAGGGGCAGCCAGAACCAGAGCAGGACAAAAATGATTTTCACTGGGAGAGATAATGGCAATGACATTTTAAGTACATAGTCTATGGTGCCTAAAGACACACCAATTAGTACAGCAATTTCACTAAGGTATCTCAAAACAAAACAAAAAACCTAGCAGAGCTGAAAAAGATCCAGAGAAAGACAAATTATATGATAGCAGTGATAAAGACACTTTCATAGAGGGTTAACTAGAAAGCAAAGAGTTCAATTGTTTCTATGGACAAATCTGAGCAGATTCCACCCAAAGCCTCTTCTCTCTGTTCATATAAAACCCGCACTTTCCTGAAAATCCTTTCCAAGGTCACTTCTTCCAGACCAGCTACAGTGCTACCTTCCCATCCTCTGAGTATCCTCACACTTATACTTTCTGCCATGGTTGCACCATACTTGCTTAAACTTGCTAACCTACTGCTCTACAATTGTTCCCCTGGGCTTCTTACATCCTTAAAGCTTGGATTCAGGTTGGGAGTACAAGTACCCCAAATTCTAACTAAACTGAAATGAATTAAAAATGATACAATTTTATCCAAACTAAAAGTGGTTCCAAACAGTAAAGATGTCAATACTCTCCAAACTGACATACAGATTTAAAGCAGTTCTATCAAAATCCTAGAGAATATTTTTCTGTATATACAGACAAGACGAATATAAAATTTATATGGAAAAGCAAAGGAACTAGAATAACAATTTTGAAAAAGAACAATTAAGTGGGAGGAATTAGTCTACTCAGTTTTCAAAACTTACCATAAGCTGCAGCAATCAAGACTGTATGATACTGGAGGAAGGACAGACAAATAGATCAATGGAATAAAATAGAGAAACCAGAAGTAGATGTATACAAATATACCCAACCGATTTTTTGACAAAACTGAAAAAGTAATTCTACTGATGAAGGACAGCCTTTTTGGAAATATTAGGTTGGCCAAAAACACCCTATGGAAAAACCCAAACGAACTTTTTGGCCAACCCAATAAGTGGGTTGGAGGAATCAGACATCCACAGGTATCAACTACACCTAGACCTCAATGTAAATGTCTGTAACATTTAGGAAAAAAACTGGAGAAAATCTTCAGGATCTATGGCTCAGCAAAGAGTTCCTAGACTTGAGACCAAAAGCACAATTATTTTCCATTAAAGAAAAAATTGATAAATTGGACTCATACATATTTTAAAACTTTTGCTCTGTTAGAAGATGAAAAGGCAAGCTACAGAGTGAGAGAAAACACCTGCAAATTACATAGCTGATGAAAGGCTAGGATTTAAAGTGCACAAAGAACTCTCAAAACACTAAAATAGTAAAGAATACAGTTAGAATCTAGGCAAAAGATGTGAAGAGACAACAGTTCACTCAAGAAGATATATGCAGGTGACAAATAAGCACAGGAAAAAATGGTAAACATTATAAGCCAGTAGGAAAAAAATGCAAATTAAAATTACAGTGATGTAATTACCATATACCCATCAGAACAGCTAGAATTGAAAATAGCAGCAACCCTGATAGCTGGTGATAATACAAAGAAACTGCGTCATTCATACATTGCTGGTGAGAATGTAAAATGGTTACAGCCACTCCAAAAACAGCTGGCTGTTTCTAGAAAAGCTAAATATGCAACTACCATACAACCCAGCAATTGCATTTCTGGGCATTTATCCCAAAGAAACAGACTTATGTTCACACAAAAACCTGTACATAAATGTTCATAGCAGCTTTGTTTGAATAACCAAAAACTAGAAGTAACTCAGATATCTTTCGATGGGTGAGTGGCTAAACAAACCTTACATTCATAGCATGTAATACTACTCAGAAATAGAAGGGAACAAAGTACTGATACACAGAACCACCACAATAAGATGAATTCCCAGAGAATTATGCTGAGTGAAAAAGAAAATTCCCAAAGGTTATATATTATGGGATTCCATCTACATAACATTCTTGAAATGACAAAATTATAGAAATGGAGAACAGATTAGTGGTTGCCAGGGTAAAGGAGGATGCAGGAGGAAACGGATATGAGAGAAATATGAAGAATTCTGGTGGTGATAGCAACGTGTATTCTGTAACTTGACTGTATCTATGTCAATAGCCTGGTTGTGAGATTGTATTATAGTATCACAAGATATTAACATGAGGAAAACTGGGTAAAAGACACTCAGGATCGCTAAGAAGTACATTTTACAATTGAATGTGAATCTACAATTAACTCAAAGTAGTAAGCTTAATTTTTTCAATCCTTTTAAGAAACATAAAGAATAAAATAGAATGAGCATAAATTCAACTCAAAATTCTAAAATATGAAATTTAGGGAACACCTTTTATAAAAATATACTGTATACTATTTTAAAAGATAATACATTTTATTTATATATCTATATTATTTATTTTATATATCTATTTTATACACTTTATCTATTTTACTTACCCATTGTACTTATATATATTTAACGAGAGTGTGATAAAATTCATGGATCGCCCATGACAGGTCTTTATGAGAATTAGAATTGCCCAGGATCCATCTCTGGCCTCAGAGACTGAGAGAGTAGAGAGCAGTCCTAATATACCTAGAATTAAAGTCCAGAAAATCCACTGTTCTGAGCCTGTCTAGCCAATCTTCTTTTTGCCCTGGTGCCTCAACGACCGGTGGCAAGACTCCCAATAGGTTAAGGGAAGCCACGACTTCCTGGTGTCCAAAGGAATTGCTGGCTGGCAGTTTGGACTTTCTGGAAATGCAATCTTTCATTCAGGTCACTAAGAGATCATTTCCTATTTTAAAAGTCACAGGACACAAGTTGGAAACAACCTGAAAGAAAAACCTTCCTTTCATTCTTTATATTTTCAAGTAGGAAGGCTAAAGCCTCAGAGGTCCTACAACTCACCTGGATCTCCTTGACTCCATCACATAACAAGTATACAGTTTCTCAGAAATATTGGTAAAATGACCTAAAGTTATTCCTTCTTACCAGAACCGCAAGTTGTGAACGCAAACATTTCACGGAGTTAGATTATCCTTCTATTACCGGGAGAGCTAGCAAAGTGACCTACCCACATTTGTCTACCACACCATGGGCAGGAAGTTCTATAGGATGGCAGAGCTGTTTCCTAGAACATCATTTAAAAAGATCAGAAATGAATTCTGATCATTCCTCAGCTACCCTTTACTTATTAATAAAACATTCTGCCAACTTTAGTTGTGCAAGATGTCTGGACGTTATTAGTTCAGGTAGAGTCCAAGCCAATGATTTTAAAGGCTCCAAATGCCTCAAAAACCCTCATGAAACCGTGTCCTCCCCCTCACTTCATTCTCATCCACAAAGTACTTGGGGATTTTGTCCAGTGAACAAGCACCACAGACAGACCCAAACCTCCTCAAAGATTACCGCGCACAAGTCTTGGACTTCAGCCTCTACCCTAATCTGGCCCACAGGACCTTACCACTGTACTCCTCCCACATCGCTGCTAGCTTGAAATCTACTACAACCACGGCTTTTCACTCTGATCTTATTAACCTCTTTTCTCGACATCTCGTGATTTTTGCTTGACTAAATCATCAGCAGCTCACACTATCATTGAAGACCTTTCCAGCTGGCTATCCAGTTTGCTACCTGACTGTACTTCCTCCCCCTTGTGGAGCGGTGTGTTGGTGGCTGGTTGAAGGACCAATCTGAGGGATGGTTCTACTCCCAACTTGCTATGTAGTCTCCTTCCCCACCTGAGGCTCTCACTCCTCAGAGGCAGCCTGGAGGTCATCATCCTGATCGAGGTGGAGACATCCAGCATGTTCCCCAAAGTGCTGCCAACTGAGCACCCTGCCTCCTGCTACTCCTCCAGCTCAAGTGCTCCTGATATATGGAATTAACCTCCTGTTCCTTGGAGGACACACATTCAAAACCAAGCTGAGATCAAGAAAGAACATTCTACCCTTTGCTGTTCACCTGAAACTCTCACAACATTGTTAATCAACTATACCTCAATACAAAATAAAAAGTTAAAAAAATAGCAAAAAAAAAAAAAAAAAACATGCTAAACTCATTGCAATAAGCAAATGAGCCCCAGCCCACAAGAGAATTTCTATCCCAACCTATAACTGTCTGTATTCAGTCCTCATCTGTCTCCATTTGGTTTCCACCAGAAGCAAATTCTGAGACAATAACTCAAATGTCAGTGGTTTCTTTTAGAAGTAATTTCAGGAAACACTGGTAAAGAGACTGGAAAAGTGAGACAGGTAACAGAAGGAAATTAATGAAGTACATTCTCAAGCCTGTTCCTACATGGGCATCTTGGGCTCCATCCCACTAGGGAACTTTAGAAGACAGTACATAACACACCTCATAGTTAAGCAAAATGAGAGGCAAGGAAGCACAGGCTTTAATCCAACACTTTCCATTTGTCACTGGTTAAGAGGTGCTTCTAATTAATCCCCTCAGCCTTTCCAGCTTGCCATGCATGCTCCCTGGCCAGAAAAATGTTACAGAGCTCTAAAGACAAGAGTTTTTTGTGTAACCCATGAATGCCAAGGTATGTGAGTGGGCACCAAGAAGGTCTGCTACCCTGCACTATTGGCCCCATTCTGTTAGTTGGTTCATGAGAACCACAGTTAAATGTTAGGACCCTTAACAGGTACAGGATCTCGATCATGCTCAAGTCTCTACTTGCAATCGACAACAGAGAATGTACTTATTCTACAATGCATGCATGCATGCTATGTTGCTTCAGTTGTGTCGACTCTGTGACCCTATGGACTATAGTCCGTCAAGCTCCTCTGTCCATGGGATTCTTCAGGCAAGAATACTGGAGTGGGTTGCCATGCCCTTCTCCAGGGGATCTTCCTGACCCAGGGATCGAACCTGCATCTCTTACATCTCCTGCATTGGCAGGTGGGTTCTTTATCATTAGCACCACCTGGGAAGCTCACAATATTCCACAATACTCTCAAAACCATGTCAAAACCAGAATATGCTGTAAGGGAAGTGTATTTTCTCACCAGAAATTGGAAGTGGAAAAGGAACCTAAGATTTTTGCCTTGGTAATGGTCAAGATGTTGAGGGGCTGTTTATATAGATATGAACTTCATTTTTTAACAACCAATGACTCACCTCCTTCCCAACCCCCACATTTCCCCTAATTCACTGCTGAGCACCCATATTTAAAAACAAAAACAACAGAATAAGCTGGCAAAGTCTCTGAATAATGAACTGTGGCTATTTCCTTGGCATCACAGAATGAACAAAGTGGTAAAATTCTAAAAGGCAAAATATGTTTGTGCTTCATGATAAATCATCCCCAATAAACTGCCATGATGACTCCTAACATTGTCCTCTTGCAAAAGGCCAGGATCTCAAGTTGTAAAAAGTGTTTAATCAGATTCCTCCTTCAGTACCACAAGGAAGAATGCCTAGTTTTCTTGAGTCAAAAATATACATTAAACGATCATGTCATTGAGTATCTTTTATGGTGTTTACATTGGAGATACAAAGATAAAAAAGATGACACCTACACAGAAGGAGGCCACAATCTTTATATTATTCATGGTAACTATGTCCCACAGGTAATTTCTCTATAAAAAGTGAAGAAGGGAAATGGGAGGCCAGACTGAGGGGAGCCATTCCAAGTATTTTGAGCAGAGCAGAGAAGGCAGATGTTCTAGTGAAAAAAAAAAAAAAAGTGTATTGCAGGCAAGAGAAAAGCCAAAATCAAATTTAGGAGAAAATAGGGCATAACCACATAAAATAATATTATATATAATGACATGTTATACTCACTGGATCTGGAGCCACAGGAAGGAGCTATCTGACCAGATGGGCAAGTGCACATATTTGGCCTTGAACAAAATCCATCCCCACAGGAATGCCGGCAAATGGCTGTGAATAAAAGCAGAGGTCTGTTAGCACATGGCTTCAGAGCACAGTGATTCACAGGGCCCCAGTCCTCAGGTGAGGAAACGTGGACTGTCAAGTTCCCTGTTGACTTTGCTATCATGACCTGTGTGACCTCAGGCCTCAGGTCTACTCATTTATAAAACAAAGCTATTGGACTAAATAGAATCTAAGACTGGGAAGCTCCCTAATCCATATGAGTGGTTCTCTAGCCTCTCTTTACTTATTCCACAGCTCACTATCTGTCAATAAGCCCAGGATAGTCTATAAAAGGAAAACCAAACAAGCAAAAATCCTGCACTGCTGTTGTTTAGTCGTTCAGTCATGGTCCAACTTTTTGTGACCCCATGGACTGTAGACCTTCAGGTTCCTCGGCCCATGCGATTTCCCAGGCAAGAATACTGGAGTGGGTTGCCATTTCCTTCTCTCTCTCTCTCTTTTTCTCTCACTATATATATATATATATACACACACACACACACATATACACACACACACATATATATATATTTGTGTGTTTGTATATATATTCCTGCATATACATACAGACACATATATGTTGTTCAGTAGCTAAGTAGTCTCCAACTCTTTGTGAGCCCATGAACTGTAGCTTGCCAGCCTTCTCTGTCCATGGGATTTCCCAAACAAGAATACTGGAGTGAGTTGTTGTTTCCTCCTCCAGGGGATCTTCTCAACCCAGGGATCAAACCTGCTTCTCCTGTGTCTCTTGCATTGGCAGGAGGATTCTTTGCCACTGAGCCACCAGAGAAGCCCATATACGTATGTATGTATGTATGTATGTATGTATGCATGCATGCATGTATGTATGTATGTATGTATGTATGTATGTATGTGGCTTCCTGTAGCTCAGCGGGTAAAGAATCTGCCTGCCATGCAGGAATCCGCCTGCAATACAGGAGACCTGGGTTTGATTCCTGGGTCCGGAAGATTCCCCTGGAGAAAGAGATGGCAATCCACTACAGTATTCTTGCCTGGAAAATCCCATGGACAGAGGAGCCTGGTGGGCTACAGTCCATGGGGTCTCAAGAGTCAAACATGACTTAGCAACTAATACACATACACATTCTGTTTTTACACTAACTTAGAGTTAGTGATATAAAACTTGTAGCAGTATTCTTGGTAGCCTATTTTATTGTAAATGCTTAAAATTTAGTAATCTTTATAAAAAATACCATGCCTGGCTCAGACTGCTTCCTGGTTCAGATCCTGCCAGCTGAGAACATCTGATCTACAGAGTAACTTATATCCTACACATTTAGTCCTCTTGTGAACTACATCAACAGTCTGAGGGAAGTGTGAATCCACTTAATAGTACTGATTCTACAGTCAGGAAGCCATTCATCTTTTAGAGAACTATTAACATCTTCAAGTCACCCAGAGACTAATATCAAACTAGTACCAAATGCTCTGCTAACTGGACTGAAGAATAAGTTCAAATGGCAAATGGTTTATGTTTATCAAAAGACCAAGATTTGGTCACTACTCTTCTATACTCATAGACTTGATTCTTTCCATCAAACTCCTGTACAAACTTGCAAGAAGTAAATGAAATATGCAAGGCCAAAAATAATGCCCTTGATAGAAAGTGCATCAGAATGTCAGAAGAGCCCTAGGATGGAGATTGAAAACTATTAGGAAATAAGCTGTCAAAGGGCTCAACAAACATTTATTTAAATACTTGAAGGTAGCATTTCTCAGAGATTCCACAGAACACTAGGGAAAGTGTTTTGTTTTTAAGTTCATTTAGAAAACTCCAAAAACCATTACATTCCTCTCTTAGTCAGTTTTGATTTTGACATAAACCACAATGTGCCAAATGAATAAGTTTTTTTAGTCAAAATCAAGAACTGGGAAGGGAATTTACTTTTTCAGGTCACCAAGAGAATGCTGATTGAAATAATCTCTTCTTCTCCATGGATCATTTTTGGCCAAATGAGAAGGGGGATAACATGATTCCTTAATGGCTTCTCAGCTCTAAATTTCCCTATTATACTAATGGATTTTTCCAAAAACTGAAAATTATTTCACAGGTGTGATGACTGTAAAAATTCATGGAGGACCGATGTCATAACTAATCTGAGTTAGTATCTCTTAGTATTAAACACCACCTTGTCCGGCATGTGGCTTGTCACACAACGTTTGTGGGATACGAGCATCTGAGCTTTGCCACAGAAACAGAATCAATACAGGAATCTCTGGTACCATCAGAGTTCCTCCCCCAGTCTTTTCACTCATTTTCATATGATGCTCTATCTGCTTCCTCTCCTCTTTGTCTAAGAGTTAGGTTTCCTTTTAGCCTCCATCACCCAAATTCAACATGCAAGGTTTGGGTAGGCTTGTAGGTGGCCAACACAGAAATTACAATAAGGAAGGCAGCAATGATAAACTTTTTTTTAAAAACCCCATCAAAGTGATGACATAGGCTACATGGCCAGGAATAATGGATGCAATGACCTGAAACCTTAATCAAGGTATCCCTATGGCTCTATTCCCTCTATCTCAGAAACATTCTAAAGAAAGTCACTGAATTAAAGTATTAACAGTGGCTTAACTGAGTTAATATATTCCCAAGCTGGATTCAGAAGAAGTAGGAAAATCTTAGAGCTGGAAGGCTCTGCTATAAACATATTAATGGTATGTCGTTACATAGGACAGAATACTAAGAATCACCATGCAACCAAAACAAAAGAAAACGATGAAAAATAATGGATTGCCTATTACTTACGGACAATACACTGATTTCCACCAGGTAAAGTCTTCCATCCAGGGCAACAGTAAGCATTATAACGTGATCCACAGACATTGGGTCTGAAACAAAAACAGAAACAAAATTCAATCATGATAACTCCATATTTTTTTTTCAAAAAAGAATATGTCACTAAATTAAAGGAAAAAATTCCTGAATTAGAACAGTATGAATCTTTGCAGACAAAAACAGTAAGCTCATGGGACTCAATGCTGGCTTAGTAGTTGGGCACATTTTAACATAATGATACCAATAAGGGTATGCTTAATATCACCTATGTACACAGAGCATCAGGAAAATAAAAACCATAGAAACAAAATGCAGTTCCTTCTATGACAATGCACAGATATAAAAATTTATGGTGTTATACAAGTCTAGTTTGAACAATACATTTACCAATCTAGTTAAGAAAAGTCATCATAAAGTCTACTGAATGTGAGGTCTTATCTTTTCACTCATTGAAATAGTGTGTATTTTTCCCTATGACCAATCTACCCTCTAAAATGTGACCACATTCTTCCTTTCACCAGAATTATAGGAATGCAAACTCTGACATTAGTCAGAAAAAAATAAAAGCCAAAACATGTAAATATTTCTTTAGCCAAAGTTTACAAACATAGTTGATACCAACAGTTACAGGAAAATAAAGTCCATGTCACTCTGGATTTCTTGTTTACAGACAGTTCATCACATGTTTTGGAACAAAGCCATGCATTCAGGATCCAGATGATCCATATTTAACACTTTAAGGGAAAAACTGGGTAAAGATCTAGCAAATTTTACACTGGAAACTAAGGCAGAGGATATAACACAAACACCCAAAAGAAACCATTCATTTCACTCGGTCACAGCTGAGGGCCTAAAAATTGACGCCAGTTCTTCAAGTTGAGGGGCTGATAAGGCAGATCAAAGGTTTTAGAATCGATTTCACAAAATAGCAGCTATCCCAAGCCTTGCTGGTATAAATACTATAGTCCCGTAAGTATAAGCCTTTAAAAACAATTGCAGACCTAAAATGCATTTTCTGTTGGGGTGTACTCACATATTCTCACTATATTTGCACAGAACACTCCTGCATTCTTCCTAAATTCACCACTTTAACCAAATGCAGGATTAGAAAATGAGCCCAAGTCTTTGGCCTGTCTTGAACTCCGTTTATAGCCCCAGAGAACCTGGAACATCCTACAGGGAAAAATGCATACTTCAAACCAACTGATGCTGACATCTGAAAGAGAAAGAAGAAAAAGGATGGAGGAGACAAGGAGACTGCCCTAAATCCATACCTAGCCAGGGTAGAATAGCCAGGGCTCTTCCAATGCTAGACAGAAAATTACTGGATAGAGGCTTAATAAGTGCCTGGTGTTAGGAACTCTCTGAGCTTTAGTTTATTTCTCTCCAACTGGGATAATGGAATGTGTCCACATCATATGTGTGTATATCAGATGAAATAATGAACATGAAAAGCTTATAAATGAAAAGGACAATGAAAACACACAGCCGCAGCAGCATGGTGGTGGAATTATTTTCTGATCTAAATTAGCTGTTCAGCCAAAGGAACCATAAGAGATTAAGCAAGGGAGAGAAACTTTACCAAGAATTCCAAGCCAGATGCTCTCCACTCTCTGTCCCTCCTGCGACAACGTAGTGCCCTAAACTTCAGTTCAGAGTGCCCAGAACTTCCGAGGGCAACTCATAATCTTGGAAAAGGGAGTGAGAGGAAGGGATAGGATAGACAGCTGGGGCAGGAGAACAAACTTCATAAAAGTTCTTTTGATCTAAAAAGACAATCCAGGCCAAAGTCAACCACCTCAAACCTTCCCCACCAATAACTCCACTGGATGCAATGCAACTCCAAACCAAACCCTGCAAGAGCTTCAGAGAATCCCTGAGCCTTTTGTAGGATGTCCTATACTCAGAGTAACTATGTTTTTCAAAAAACCAGGACATATCATCTGACAAGAATGAATGTATTTATGGAGTAAACACATACAACAGGGTTTAAAAAGAAAAAAAAAAAGGTAGATAAAAAAAAGTACAAAATCAGTCCTACAAAGCAAGATATTCAAAAGATTTTCCAAGGTATTTGAAAAATCACAGTAATAGACATTCTTTATTGTTCCTTCAATGTTTAGAATCAACCTACAGACAAAACATGGAAGACATTACAATTTACAATGGTTACAAAACAAAAGGTAAATGTTTTAAACCGTCACGTGTCATAAATCAAGAAACAAGTTGGAAAGAAAAGTGTGGAGAGAAATAAAGCAATTGATTCAGGAAATAGAGGTTTAAGAACCTAATTTTTTTTTTAAATACACATAACTAAAAGTCATTCAATAATTATTTTAAAAATGGGAAAGAGAAGAGAGAGTAAAAGTATAGATCCAAGTGAGTTATGTCCCCATCTTTCACGGCAAGAAGCCAATATGTACTGTTTAAATATAGACACCTAAGTACAAACACAGTACATGGTGTCAAGAGGATAAATATGAGAAGAACTAAAAAGAAATGGTTAAGACTGGTTGCCTCAGGAAATGAAGATCTGGGGAAGTAGAAAGTTCTTTTGCTTTCTCAATTAATACCCATCTATAACTATTCATTTTAAAAATATGTCCTGTTATACTTTGATCATCATCTTTCATTTAAAACAACAATTTTACTTTCAAAGTATGAACTTCTTATCTCATAAACACGGTACTTCCTGCTTCATTAGAATGAAACATTCATAGTTCCCTTTCATTAGCTATCACATTTTCATTTCATTGCATTTCTTAAAATTCTATATTGTGTTGAATTATGATTTGTTTTCATGCTCTGACTTTTTGGAGTTTAATAACTTTGTCCTTTTTAATAGGTAATATAAAAAAATAGGTAATATATTATTTAACTTCAACCAATATCATCAAATGACAATTGCTTTTGTCTTGTTACCATTTGTTCTTCAACAACATGAAATACTACTATGTCTTGTGGCTTAATACAAAGTATTAGAAAGATATAAGTTTTCTGCTCTGCTGACTTTGGTCTTGAGAACTGCAAACTAACTGGATGACACTTATTCTGCTTACACACAGAAAAAAAACAAAAACAGGTTTAATTCTAGAAATTAATGTCTTATTTAAGTTGGAAAGCACTAAGATATTTGAAGTCTAAAGTAGACATGTTGGATTATTTCCATTCTAAAAGATTTTACTCTCAGGTTTCAGCACAAAAAAAATCATTAACGAAGAAGATAAATCATTAATGAAGTTACTTTTTTGTGTAAATAAAAGTGTAGCATTCATACCTCTTCCTTTGTACTTCATCAGATATACCCACCAACCCATCATTAAAAAGAGTCAGAGTTAGAGCTCCATGCGAGTGGCAGTAGCATTCAGCAACTTAAAGGTAAAATTCAAAGAGAAAAGATATACCAAGTGCTAAAGATACATTATTTCATCATCATAGAAACTCTCTGAGGAAAATTCTATTATTACTATTTTAATAGTAAGGAAACTATGTCTTAGGAAGGATAAAGAATCTAGCTAGCTAAAGTCCCATAGCTTAGAAGTAGAGAATGGGGATTTGAACCCAGGAAATCTTATTTTAGAGCACACTGTCTTAAGGCAAAGATGTATTTAGGTGACAAGATGATATTCACTCAGCAGCATTGATGGTGGCATAGATTAAAAATATCACAAAATGTCCATCAACTGACCAAAGACAAACATAAACTGTTTTACCTGATTCTTAATAGTTTATGGTGGGACGGATATGCTTCTATTCCACTTTACTGCTATACATTACATTTTTTTGAATTACTCTTTATAACTTTTCTTACCAGTTGCTCTGAATGTTAGCCCTGCAACAACCCAACTCCAGTCACTCTAGGGGAGGGGTGAGCCTCCACAGGCTGGATATTTGGATCCAGTTCAGACACAGCTCTCAGAGATTGTGTGGGCTAGCTAAAGCCCCTCTCAATGGAGCAAACAGCTGGGCTCTACCACGTCTGACCACATCATTGCAAGAATTGGCCTCTGTGTGAGATGTCTGCAGTGTGTCCACATTCCTAAGCCAGAACCCACTTCTGCGAGTCTGGCCTCTTATAGCCAAGATAGCCTTTCTGTTTCCTATCCCAAATGCAAAGTCTTTTTCAGACAAGACTGGGGTAATAAAGACAAATTCAAGGGACTCTTATTTTATATGCATGAGTTTCTCAGATGTGAAGTGATAAAACTTTGGACAAACAGAATAAAAAGCATTAAGTAAAGGTTAATGATATGGACCCTGCTGGCTTCTTTGATCTTCAGGGACAAAAATTACAATTTAGTCCTCTTGGGCATTAGTATGGAGACGCATCAAAAAGCATATGCCACCACATGACAAAAGGTGCCCATGTAACACACCTCAAGGTAGACATCCTAACAGTCCAGTTTCAGAGTTTAAAAATAATTACAACTTTATCAAAAATGAGATGAAAAAACATGAAAAAACTATAATATGCAAATGAGTTATATACACTGTGGAACCACACATTATTATTTTATGAGTACTTCGACAAATTTTATCAAGGTAAAAAGAAAAACCATCTGTGCTATCTCATAAATGACTCCACTGCTTCAGTAAACTTTGCAACTGCTCCACCCTTATTTTATTTATTTTATTCTGGCTCTCTTCTTAGCCGAAGGCAGAGGTCACAGCAGTGATCTGAATACTACATGTGACCATTCCAACCCGCCTGCCAGTCACAACAAATCGAGTAATGAAACTTCAAACCCCAGCAATGAAAATGTCTTCTATGGCCTCCGCAAGCATCAGCCAGGCTCTCCAGACCCAGGGATGTATTTCTGGATTGTCTGGATTAACACTGGCTGGGACACAGACAATCCTGGTTTTCTCGTTGGAAGACTTAAGCCAGCCAGCTAGCCTCTCTAACCTACCACATACAATTTTTCTGAATGAAAATGATTTCAAAAGGAACAGGAAGATGAACCATTCGTATTCTGGTTTGCAGGAGCTTTATCCTCTTCTTGCTTTCTCCCATCTCTGTTAGATTAGTAACCCCATTATCCTCTCCTCCAAAGCCAGTGTCTGTCTGTTTCTCAAGGCTTCCCTCCCTTCGCTTCTTTTCCCTCCTTCCTTCCTGTCCTTTCTCTCCCTCTCTCTCTCTCTCTAAATTTCTACTGTCAGGGCCTCTAGAATGAAATGGTCTGTTACTACCTTCAACTGACAGAGGATGAGATGGTTGGATGGCATCACTGACTCAATGGACATGAATTTGAGCAGATTCCAAGAGACAGGAGAAAATGAAGGACAGGGAGGGAAGCCTGGTGTGCTGCAGTCCACGGGGTCACAAAGACTTAGCAACAACAACAGCAACAAGATATCCAAGATCACATAACTCATCTTCTAGTATACCCAGTAAATTCACTACCAAGCACACAAAAAGGCATACGAATAATCGCCTTGTCTACAAGGCAACTGTAGACAAGCACAAAGCCATTCAACCATATTCAGTGACAATCTATTATGTGTTAGGCCCCTTGTTAGATAAGAAATAAAAGTGACTAAGAGAAGCATACTTAACACCAAGATCATGGTTTCTAATACCACTCTCCAATAAAAGGAACCAGGGCTCCTGGGAAACATGGCTGACTCGAGGACTGGGCAAGAAGTATGCAAGGTGAGTCTGGAGTATCACGTGGCAATAAAAAGTAGAAGGTAACTGCCAAACAAAGAAACAGAACTCACAATGATAAGCATATGTCAGGGATACAGGAGCCAAATGAAGAGCTCCCAGTGGCCAAAGCTAGAAACATTTAAGTAGCAGAATAACAAAAGTAGTATTGGATTATAATCCAAAGTATAAAAGAAATGTCTATGAGTCAAGATTGATAAATAAATGATTGAATAAATAAAGGCAAGAAAAGAGCAAAGTCTCTTGTGCTAATAAACTCCAAATAATTTATGTAGATACTCTGCCTTCAAAAAGGTGAAGCATAACTCGCTACTCCTTAAGCATGGGCTGGGCACTGTGACTTCTTTTCCCAAGAAATCCTAACTGAGGGATAATCTACAAAATTCCTGACCAATAAGTCCTCAAAACTGTCACAGTCACCACAAACAAGGAGTCTGAGAAACTGTCACAACCTAGGAGGACATGAAAACTAAATGTAATGTGGCATCCTGGATGGGATTTTGAACATTAAAAAGGACAGTTAAAAAATAAATTAATCTGAATAAAAAATGGACTTTAGTTAACAAAAATGTATCAATATTGGTTCGGTTAATTGTCATAAATGTATCAAACTAGTATAGGAGGCTAACAGCAGAGAAATTTGTGTCCAGGGTTTATAGGAGCTCTTGGTATTATCCTCCTGTTTTGTTTTTTTTTCCTTGTAAATTTAAAACTGTTCTAAAATTTATTAGAACTTTTAAAGTTTATTTAAAAGTAAAATAACAATAATATTGTTACCATGCAATTATAAATAAACTGTTACATTCCCTCAAAGATGACTAAGATAAGAGTCTTTGCTCTTGAAAGAAGAGAGACAAGTATGCAAAGCATGCCAATATGACAGGTAAAACACAGACATCTAGGTCTGTCTGAGGAGGCTCAGAACAAGAGCATTTAGCCTCATCACCCGAGGTAAGCTTGGAAGGGGACTATCTGAGTTATGACTTGATGTTTCCCAGTTCCTAAGAGGGGTCACTAGTTTTATTTCATCCCACTGTTGAAATTACTCTCAAATCCTCTAACCCCATTAGTAAATCCCTTGTCCAAATCCTAGTGTTTCACTGTTGGACTAATATCACATTCCTTTTTCCTGGCTTCCTAGTTCCTCTCTGCTCCATTAGGACAATGTGGCTAAGCTGCTTCTTTTTTAAATTAATTTTTATTGGAGTTGCCTTACTATATTGTACTGCAGTTAGACTTCCTTCCCTTTTAGGTCACCACAGAGCATTGTCTAGAGTTTCCTGAGCTATACAGTAGGTTCTCATTAGTTGCTAAGCATCTTTTCATATTCACCATGTCTAATTCTATTCTCCTGTGATTCAGAGATAGACCTTTAATCACCATAAAATGTTAAACATCTCACTGTTAGCTTCAGATACCTTTCAGCGCCACCAACTTCTACAGTCCTGCTCTCCTCCTCCTCTTCAGTGACTCAGCTGTCACTCATGTACAAGCCCCTCCCCCAACACACACACACACACACACACACACACACACACTCTAAACTCTCCTTTCACACTCTAAAGCTCTCCGACCTTTCCCGTTTAGTGTGTAATTCCATCTCCCCTCATAACACTAATCTCTTTTCCTTGATTAATCCCATCATGTTTCAACCTACCAACAACAATTCCAGACACACTTCTCAAAAACCTACATATGTTATATTGCAGTTATATACTTCAAATAATTTTATGTTCAGATTCTTATCTGTGAAACCCACCCCTAGGCCCTCTAATCCCAGTCTAACAGTTCTTTAAACAGAGAAACAATGCTTGTTATGCCAGGAACATTTTGGAGTCTGTTCAGAAGCACACAAGATAACACTGACTAAATGCCTCAGTAAGTACAAATCATAATTAACAGAGATTAATACCATCTCTTCAGTGTCATAAACAGGCCAGCTGTAAACAAGGCCAACACAGAAAACTGTCTCATAGTGAGAACTACTTTTTATAAATTAATCTACTTAAGAGAAGAATATTCCATGCCTATTTAAATGGTTACAGACAGTTAAATGGGCTTCCCTAGTGGTTCAGATAATAAAGAATCTGCCTGCAATGTGGGAGACCTGAGTTTGATCCCTGGGTTGGGAAGATCCCCTGGAGAAGGGCATGACAACCCAGTCCAGTATTCTTGCCTGGAGAAGTCCATGGACAGAGGAGCCTGGCAGGCTACAGTCTGTGCCGTTGCAAAGAGTCGAACAAAACTGAGTGACTAACACTCGCAGACAGTTAAATAGTAATGCATAATGGTTTCATGGCTTGGCCATTTTGCTGATATTCTGATCATTAATTTATTCTAATCAGTGAAGTTATCAATGTTTATAACTCAGGCATCAATACATTTCCTTCAAGAAAATATAAAATCAATGTAGAGAAAACACTCATATATAAATATCTGATTTTACTTATTTCTTTAGCAAAAGAAAACCATAAATCCCAAAGGTGACTCGACTCAGCAAAAGTTTGAAGTGTACTCTCTCATGGCAGATTGTTGTGTCTGATCAAAGTCACTTGATGGGGCCAGCACTTGTGGTCAATTCCTAAAGACGAGCATCACAGAACTCAGCAGGTAGCGTGGAGAGGTTCCTCTGGATGCACTGCTAGAATGGAGGCTTTTCCCTCCCTCTTCTGTTTGCAGCAGCAGCACAGAGAGGATGAGGCTTCCACAGTTTCATTTTATGTACGCCCTAAGTTGTGTTTTGTAGAAATTTTCTGTTGATCCAAAGCAATAGCCCAAGAACCTGAAAGCCAAAGAATTTAGGTTGCCATATCAAGGGCACACACACAGACACACACACACACCCCTTCAGCCTTTCTCAGCTAAGGAAACCGAGTTGCTAAGGCAGTTCCCCAAATCCGGGAGATCATTTTGGAGTGGCAGCCAATTTAAATCCTGTTGCAATCTTTTATAGGTGACCGAAATGGGAAAACCACTAGACCATTCAGGTATGACCTAAATCAAATCCCTTACAATTATACAGTGGAAGTGACAAATAGATTCAAGGTATTAGATCTCATAGACTGCCTGAAGAACTATGGACAGAGGTTCCAGACATTGTACAGAAGGCAGTGATCAAGACCTCCCCAAGGGAAAAAAAAAATGCAAAAAGGCAAAATGGCTGTCTGAGGGGGCCTTACAAATAGCTGAGAAAAGAAGAAAAACTGAACGCAAAGGATAAAAGTAAAGATATAAGCATCTGAATGCAGAGTTCCAAAGAATAGTAAGGAGAGATAAGAAAGCATTCCTCAGTGATCAATGCAAAGAAACAGAGGAAAATAACAGAATGGGAAAGACGAGAGATCTCTTCAAGAAAATTAGAGATACCAAAGGAATATTTCATGCAAAGATGGGCACAATAAGGACAGAAATGGTATGGACCTAACAGAAACAGAAGATATTAAGAAGAGGTGGCAAGAATACACAGAAAAACTATACAAAAAAGATCTTCATGACCCAGATAACCATGATGGTGTGATCACTCACCTAGAACCAGCTCCTGGAATGAGCAGTCAAGTGGGCCTTAGGAAGCATCACCATAAACAAAGCTAGTAGAGGTAATGGAATTCCAGCTGAGCTATTTCAAATCCTAAAAGATGATGCTGTGAAAGTGCTGCACTCAATATGCCAACAAATTTGGAAAACTCAGCAGTGGCCACAGGACTGGAAAAGGTCAATTTTCATTCCAATCCCAAAGAAAGGCAATGCCAAAGAATGTTCAAACTACCACACAAATGCACTCATCTCACATGGTGGCAAAGTAACCCCCAAAATTCTCAAAGCCAGGCTTGAACAGTATGTGAACTGAGAACTTGCAGATGTTCAAGCTGGATTTAGAAAAGGCAGAGGAACCAGAGATCAAATTGCCAACACCCGTTGCATCATCGCAAAAGCAAGAGAATTTCAGAAAAACATCTACTTCCGCTTTATAGGCTACACCAAAGCTTTTGACTGTGTGGATCACAACAAACTGTGGAAAATTCTTAGAGATGGGAATACCAGACCACCTTACCTGCCTCCTGGAAAATCTGTATGCAGGTCAAGAAGCAACAGATAGAACTGCACACGGAAAAACAGATTGGTTCCAAATCGGGAAAGGAGTATGTCAAGGCTGTATGTTGTCACCCTGCTTAATTAACTTATATGCAGAGTACATTATGTGAAATGCCAGTCTGGATGAAGCACAAGCTGGAATCAAGATTTCCAGGAGAAATATCAATAACCTCAGATACACACATGGCACTACCTAAGTGGCAGACAGTAAAGAGGAACTAACGAACCTCTTGATGAAAGTAAAAGGAGAGTGAAAACGCTGGCTTAAAACTTGGCATTCAGAGAACTAAGATCATGGCATCTGGTCCATCACTTCATGGCAAATAGATGAGGAAACAATGGAAACAGTGAGAGACTTAATTTTTGGGGGCTCCTAAATTACTGCAGATGGTGACGACAGCCATGAAATTAAAAAGCGCTTGCTCCTTGGAAGAAAAGCTATAACAAACCTAGACAGCATATTAAAAAGCAGAGACAGTACTTTGCCAACAAAGGTCCATCTAGTCAAAGCTACGGTTTTCCCAGTAGTCATGCCTAGATGTAAGAGTTGGACTATAAAGAAAGCTGAGCGCTGAAGAATTGATGCTTTTGAACTGTGGTGTTGGAGAAGACTCTTGAAAGTCCCTTGGACTGCAAGGAGATCAAACCAGTCCATCCTAAAGGAAATCAGTCCTGAGTGTTCACTGGAAGGACTGATGCTGAAGCTGAAACTCCAATACTTCGGCCACCTGATGCGGAGAGAGGACTCATTGGAAAAGACCCTAATGCTAGGAAAGACTGAAGGCAGGAGGAGAAGGGGATGACACAGGATGAGATGTTTGGATGGCATCACTGACTCAATGGACATGAGTGTGAGTGAGCTCCAAGAGTTGGTGATGGACAGGGAACCCTGGCATGCTGCAGTCCATGGGGTCGCAAAGAGTTGGACGTGAGTGAGTGACTAAACTGAGAACTGAACTGGAACATGTGCAAGTCTGTGCTTTACTTTGGGGAAAAAAAAAGTTTTAAAAGAGGGAGAATTTAAAGCCACAGGGTGCACTGGAATAGGAAACCAGACATTGACCCATGAAAACCAGAAGCACATGGATGTGTGTGGCAAGTCCTGATCCTACTGACCACACAGGGCACTTTCTATGTCTAGAACTGTGGATTACACAATCCTGGGAACACACAAGTCTGCACAGTTCACTAAATCACCCATGTGACCCCCCAAAACTTCTAAAGGTAATGGTTTGACTAGCTTTCTGTCATGGTAAACTTGCACTAAACCTATTTCTCTCCAAGGCAAGGGATCTGTATCTTGCCCGCTGGCATCACACCACTGGTTGTGAGTATAAAAGGAACTCTCATCTAAACATGGGGAGAGGTGTATTTGTTTATGAAGTTGAAATTACTCTTCAATCCTATAAGGATGAGGATGGGTTTCTTCAAAACAGGAAAAAAATAAAAAACAAACAACAATAATGTGCCTCAAAATTGCATCTCTCCGGCCTCTACAAGGATTTAACCAATGGTATCACATAAACTCATGCTGCTTCTGAAGAACTGTTTCCCAGAACCCAGCAATCCCTTGGATTTACCTATGAGTTCAAGACGAGCGTGGTTATTTTCTTAGACTGGGATATTTGCTCCATTTACCCAAGCCAAAGCCACACTGTACTTTTCTAAAGGGTGGGCAAAATTCTAGAAATGATTGAAATGCAAACAAGTAAAGTAAGCAGGTGATCCAGAACAGGGAGGCCCAGGATGGCCCTACGGAATTCACCGCCCCCAAGGGCCAACTGGTCCCTTCCCACCTCTTTACCACCCACAGAAGAAATAAGGGATTGAAACCACGATTCTCACCACTTCCCAGAAGTTCTCAAACAGAGAGCTCTGTCCAAGGAGATAATATCTTCTGAATGTCCTGGCAGCCCCAGGAAAAGACAGGAAAGCCAGCCAATGGGATCAGGCTGAGGGGAAAGAATGGCGTCCTTCAGCAGCCGGGAGGGCAGAGTGATTCAACTCTCCAGTTCTGAGGACTGGCAGCTCCCAGCTGACAAACAGGTAGGGTTCCAAAATGTCATTTCTATATTGGTATTTAGAACTTGGACAGGCTTTTCCAATAGAAACAATGTTAATAGGTGGTGGTTTGGTCCCCGGGCTAGTCAAATAGCAGTCTCTCGGCCACATTATCAGCTAAATGGGCTATTGTAGGCTGGTCTGGGAACCTGACCACAGACTTAAAATGTTGTTTCTATGGGAAAACACATTCCACGGCAGGCAACCAGAGGGAAACTTGGCCACTCAAACCCATGGTCCCTGCAGCTTCAGCCAGCTGCCCAGTGAGCTGTGAGCACCAACCACCTTAAACTCAGGCCACTCCACGCAATCCTGAGAGGGCAGCCAGGCTGGAAGGCTGCCCAGCCCCAGGCCCAGGGCCACCTCCCACCCCCAGCAGGAGCCCATTAGGGCCAGTATGAGATATCCTTAAGTCCATAAATCAGGAACTTAAAAACTGAGGAGTGATTGGATATTCTAATTCTCAATGTACCTGCATTATTTTACAAAGCAGAAGATCCCACCTCACCAGCAACTATGATGTAAAATCAGGATCCAGGGCTAGTTCACAGACCAAAGGTTCAGTGAGCCATTTCTAGAAAGAGTGGCTTCCAAATGAAGCAAGGAAACAGGTCATTTTTGAATGGCTTTGCTCTTGTACTCAGGTTATTTGAGCATTTCAGACTCCCTGGAACTGAGTAATTACCCTCTCTTTTATATAGAATGTGAGCCCTTTAAAGATAGAAAATGCAGATTTATCTATACAGCCCTAGCACCTAGCACAATACCTGCATCTTAAACGGTAAATGAAGGCTTAGGATTTCACATGTACTTCCAACTAAGAAATCTAAGTTAGAATTCTGTCAGAGTGGTGAGAATTTAATTTGATGAAATGATAAATATGTTTCTAAGAAACCAAATAATAAAATAAAGGAATGAAAAACACAATTTCTAGTAAGAAATCAATGTTTTCCATCCACTTTTTAATTTTAAAAAATTAAAATGAAAAATCAAAAGACCCACATAAATGGAATTCATGGAGTATGACAGTAAAATTTTTCCTTCTTTCAGATGGATCATTTGAAAATATTTTACAGCTTCAAAAGCTTTGAAGGGCTTCTATCTCAAACTCTATTCCATAAGAGTCAACAGGCAATGGATCTTTTAAAATCATTTTTTACCAACTCTTATCATCAGAACAGAGACAAGAGTGTTGCTAAGCAACCGAAAAAAAAAGGGGGGGGAAATATATCATTGATAGAGTTTGTTTCTAAAAGAAGTCAGTTAATGGCATGTTGTGGTTGAGATTATTTCATAGAATTAACAATTCACAAATTAGGAATCAAGAGCTTGACAATTTTTTTTTTTAACTTTGTAGTTTAAGCAAGTTGTAAGCATTTACTTCTAAAAAATTAGTTATCTGGAAATTTTTTGAATAAAAATAGCCTGATTAAAATTTAAGGGAATTTGACTGAAACTTGAATTTATCTAGTCCATATGAAGTCACAATGTAGAATAAAAATAATAATGAACAACTTTTAGAGAGCTTTGTAATTTACAAAATGATTGTGTGACTCTTCCCTTAAATTCTATCAAGAATATGATTTGCTGTGCTCATTTTCAGATGAGGAAACTGAAATTCAGAGAAGTGAAATAATAGTTCAAAGGCTACCCAATGGAAACATGTCATAAATTACTAATTAAAACCCAAAAGAATTTATTAATAAAACATTCCAAGGCTATTACTAAAGATTTTAGATTAGAGATTAGAAAGATGTTTCCATAAATACCCCAGAGAGACTGTGTTCCTTTATATAATCTCATTTGTGTATAATTTTTTTGCATGCTCTGATTTTATTTTCTGAAGTCTGCATAACCAAAAATTTTAAGACACACCTCACAAAGTACACCGGAAAAGAAAAGCAATGATAAAAGGAACACTGCTTGGGAACATTCACTCCTACAGACCAGTACTTTTGTTTATGAAAGTTTCTACATGGTGAATATCCTGCCCTGTTCACCCTGGTTAAAAAAAAAATCTCTCAGCTCTTAACACGCTCGGTGTTTAGGGGAGTGGGTGGGTGGGGAGCAATGTAGAGACTCAAAATGCGGATAATTCAACACCTACTCCTAGCTGCCATTGGAATGTGCTTTATGTATACGCTGAACATGGGTACGGCTTGTCTTTTGAAAAGTAGCTTCAAGCAAAACTATCAGGTCAGGCAGGCAACTAACTGACCCATCTTAGGAAGACAATAAGCTGCACAAACGCCAGGGTGACCCAAGTGATCTTCTAAAAATCCCTCCAGATTCATGTCTCTATGACCTAATTCAGAGGCTGCCAGCACACTGTCCATCACATAGAGAAAGAAGCAACTCCCATCCCAAACACCAGCACAGCTCTACCCTGAAATCCAATCGAAAAAACATCCCACTCAGCCCAAGTGATGCCAGCACTGTGTTCTCAATACTTTGTGGGCTCTGAGGAAGGCGACGGTCTTCGTGTTTCATCACTAAGAAGAATGGGCACTAAATACTAGGCACTGCTTCCACATAGTGACAACCTCTGAGAAGGAACAGACGCTGGCACATCCACCCATTCTACCTCCTTTCCTAGTAAGAGTAAGAATCAGTTGCTCAGACGTGTCCAGCTCTTTGCAACCCCATGGACTGTAGCCTGCTAAGCTCCTCTTCCAGGGAATTCTCCAGCAAGAATATTGGCCATTTCCTTCTCCAGGGGATCTTCCCGACCCAGGGATCAAACCCCCGAGTCTCCTGCATTGCAGGCAGATTCTTTACACTCTGAGCCACCAGGGAAGCAGTTTCCAAATCTCCTCTGTAGCAGCTCCCAATGACAAAGCTTCCGTTCTTAAAAAGTCTATCAGTTTCCCAGGGAGTTTGACACCAAGCAGTAGAAACACGTCAGACCTCAAAGAATGGTGTGCATCTTTCACTGACATAAAACACAGGAAGGACAACCTGAATGTTAGCACGAGCACACGTACACACACAGTCCCCCACAAACACTCAGGATGAAGCCACTGGGGCAGTTCTTCTCCCTGCATACCTTTCCCAAGGGGATCTGGATATACCAGTGCTTTACAGAATGTTTCATTTGACTCACTAAAGCTATATTAGCTCCTATTTCTTTTTGATTGTTTTTCCCAGTTTTACTGAGATGTAATTGACATACGTCCCAGGCAGCACTAGTGGTAAAGAACCCTCCTGCCAATGCAAGACATAAGAGATGCGGGTTCAATCCCTGGGTCAGGAAGATCCTCTGGAGGAGGGCATGGCTACCCACTCCAGTATTCCTGCCTGGGAAATCCCACGGACAGAGGAACCTGGCGGGCTACAGTCTGTGGGGTCACAAAGAGTCAGACATGACTGAAGTGACTAAGCTTACTAATGGACACATAACACTGAATAAGCTCAAGGTGCTTAATTATATGACTTAAATAAATGGTAAAATGATTACTACAATAAGTATAATTAAAAGTGCCTATTTCTTAAATAAAAAGAGTGTTCCTGGAAAAGCAATGAAAGAAATAAGGGTAAAAACATTCACTTGTGAATGTTAAAATATCTGCAAACGTCTTCTTCTATCCACTCATAGTTCAAAATCTCACCAACTTTTTATAATCCCTTGCCTGAAACTCCTACTATAAACAAAAATATCACATTGAGAGTCTCCGTCTTCACTTGCTCAAAAAATCATGGGCAGAGGAGAAAGGAATGGGCCCCTGCAGAATTATATCTTTCCTTGTCTGCCCTCTCAAATGCTTGGTTCCTTCTTTGTAAATTTTCCACAGTGTTAGACCTCATCACTGCTATGCCTCAGCATTAGATATTAAATAATTCTTCTACAACCCTCAAAGTTCATGGGTCAGTTTAGACAAGTGCAGAAAAAGCATGTCTGGCAGCATTGCAGACATCGCTGGGTGTGAGGCATTGAGTGTAAGTTCAAAACTAGACATAAAACTTTCCAGTGCTAATAAACAAATATGAAAGGACAGAATTCAAATATTGCCATTCTTCTATCCTAATAAATTAACAGACCTAGACAATGATCATCAATGGCAGCTAACAGAACAAAAAGAGAGGCTAGCAGACAAGAAAATACCTTTGAATGGAAGTACAAACATCACTTACAAAGTCTTCTTGCCAAAAAGTTGATTCCGAGTTGAATCTAGTTCCTAGCTCTAACTAGCAAGTCATAACAACAGAGGACAGAAGAACACAGTGAGCACCACCAGCCCTGGGATGCAGTCATCAATAGACTGGAAGAAACCCTGAAGCTCTGCGCTCCAAGTATGGTCCAAGGACTGACCAGTGCTAGTCCACACACTATATATTACTAATTTATAATGAGATAAGGAACTTAAGCTGGAATGTAAACCATCTCACTGCTTCCTTCATCTAGAAAGCCTTGCTATGAAAAAGAAATAACAGCTCAGCTAAACGTGTGCTCAATGACACACTGCATTTACTGGCACATGATTTTCATCTCATCACAGACTGAGAACAAGCAGCTAATGGTCAGGCTTTGTAAGTGCCACTGCTCTACAGAATGTGAACCAGTTTCTTGTTCTCCCCCAGCTTTATTAGATAGGATTGACAGATAATATTGTAAAGTATAGTATATGACAATTTGATACATTTATACACTACAAAATGATCACCACCAAAGTATTAGCTCCACTTGGTTACATAATTACTATTTTGTGTATACGTGTGTGTGTGCGTATGCGTGTGTGTGTGTGTGTGGTGAGAACATTTCAGATCTCTCTTAGCAACTTGCAAGCCTATAATACAACATTATTAGCGATACTCATCATGTTGTACCTTTGATCCTCAAAACTTGTTCACCTTATAACTAGAAGCATGAACCCTCTGACCAGTATTTCCCCATTTCCCCTACCCTCAAGCCCTGACAAACCACCACTCTTCTCTCTGCTTCTGAATTCAGTTTTTTAGAAGTGATATATAACATGAATCCATTTCTTCAATAAATTACAAGAAAAAATGACAAGAGGGTCAATCTATATATTTAAAAATATTTAAGAGATTTATCAAAATAAATTTCAAGAAAAAATGACAAGAGGGCCAATGTATATATTTAAAAATATTTAAGAGATTTATCAACCAATTACTCTTAAAAGATGGACTTAATTTGGATCCTGATTTGAATGAACTATAAAAAATAAAGTTTATAATCTAATCAGGGAGCTTCCCTGGTGGCTCAGATGCTAAAGTGTCTGCCTGGAATGCAGGAGACCCGGGTTTGATCCCTGGGTTGGGAAGATCTCCTGGAGAAGAAAATGGTAACCCACTCCAGTATTCTTGCCTGGAGAATCCCACGGATGGAGGAGCCTGGTAGGTTACAGTCCCTGGGGTCGCAAAGAGTCGAACACGACTGAGCAATCTCACTTAACTTTAATCAAATTTATACAATATTACCAAACATAAAAATAATATCAAGTACTGGATATTTGATAATATTTTCAATTAATGCTAATTTGAAAATGATAGTAATATGATGTTTGTTTCTTAAAGAGTCCTTATCATTTACAGATGCATATTGAAATGGTGACTAATTATTTTTCAGGGATTTACTTTAAAATAATCTGTGGCAGGGAAAAGAAGTAGATATAATAAGAATGGCCATTCATTGATAACTACTGAAATTGGAGCTTCACTGTAGTATTCTAGTTTTGCATATATTTGAAATTTTCCATATTACAGGTTAGAAAACAACAACTTTGCAGCAGCATCTGGCCTAGATCTTCCTGTAGCCCTACTCTTCTATACATCACAACACCACACTTCTGCTTTATTTTTTTCCCTTCATATAAGAACCATTTTTACCTGTTATGTAACTCAACATTCTTGAGTGGGATGTGGACTACCAATAAAAGCTAACAACAGTCCAATTCCAACATGTTTACCATCTTAAGTAACAGGCAAGAACTAACCAAAATGCTTCTGTGAATCTCACATATGCAGCTACTCAATAAAGCTAAAGTTCAGAACAAATGACTTAATCACCCTTGTGAAAATAACAGCCCAGGGAGTGGGTTTTCTTGGGCACTGAACTACTTTCTGACATGATTCATTTTTATAAGGACACCACATATTTCTTTATGATAAAAACATAAATCCATAAGTTAACAAGAGTTTGAAGGAAAGGGGACTGATTGGCATCAGGTCCATAAGAAGGCTGAATTTTGGCTTTTCACGAATGGAAGAATTCTTACAGTCATGGGAAATAGGAAATGAAATGAGGAAATAATTTAGTGAGGAAGGCTGATATGTTTCCTGATTGTTTCAAGGAGAGGCCCAAATGCAAATAAGCACCTGGGTCAATCCAAGATTAAATTAGATCCTCTTATCTAGAATTCTGCCAAATGTTCACCAACATAATGTCAGAACTGTTGACCAAAAAAAAAGAAGGAAAACCTGACTTGCATATTCTTATAAGATTCTTGAAAGGTTTTCAAAAGTTTAAAAATAAAAGATTAATTTTTTTTATTTGAGGTTTATTTATTTCCTGTGAAATCAGCAGAGCAGACGAAGTACCTGGGAGTTGTTTGTTTCTACATTTTTGCTTTTTTATTAACTTTGGTTGTGTGATTTATCCCATGGGAATAAGAGATATTAGGTAATTTGAACATTTTTAATGACAAGCAGAAAAATAACTATTATCTGTTTAAACTATTCCTTATTTAAAGAAGTCTTATTTTTATAGGCTGTGAATGAATATAAAGCAACCACAATTTCTTAGAGTTTATTGCCAATCAGTTAACTAGAGGTTAATGTGTAAGGGTGCAAGGGTATAGGAATTCTACCAAAGCTTTGCCTAAATTAAGATAAAGTATGTTTTGGCCCACTTTCCCAGATGTTCAATAGTTTAAGATCTCTTGAAAGCCAACTCTCGTTAAAATCAAAATGGGAATCATTAAAGGAAAATGAAAAAACTAAAAGATTTTAAATTTCTCAAAAGAAACAGGGCACAGAAGAAAAACGACAAATGAGAATCCCTTTGTACTGACTGAGCATTCTGTTGCTGCAAGGCATGAAGCCCAAGGATGGGAACGCTCAGCTGGAAAGTGAAGGCAATGCCTCTTTTCAAGGGTGGATAATCTGAGTCAGTCCAGCCCCAGATCACGCAAGCAAGGCCTGTCCACAGGCATCCAGAGAGAAGAGCAACCACTGATGAAATGAGTCCTGGGATATGGGAATAACGTGGGAAGGAGCGGTTTCTTGGTCCAGAGCAGATGTGTTGTGTTTCTCATTCAGCATCTCTTCCTCCTTTTGCTACCCTAACTCCTCTTAGGAAAGAGGAAGCCATTCCACACCCCTCAGTCCTGGCCAGCCCACTTGCCCCATCTCTTTGGCCATGTGACGGGCACGTGACAGGAGCAGTGCCAGAGTTCTCTCTGAGATCTGATGTGGGGAAGCTGGGAAAGAGTTTCTCTCTTTACCTGTGAGATCATGAGATGAAAGGCAGTATGACTTGGAATTACCCACCAGTGGTCATCCTGTCTACCTGATCATAGCCAAACTCTTACTCTGACAAGGCAATTTAAGCCCATTTCCAAAATACCCAGCAACCTCGCCACAAACAGTCCCAACTCTCAGGGCATCTCTTTGCAATACTGCCAATGAAAGTGGTTTTCAGACTAGTGCTTCCATTTCCTGAAATATAAATGCTTTTCACAAAGGTTCTTGGGGGGTGGTGGGGGGAAGGTTCATCAGGAAGGAGACAAAGACATTTGCCAGATCTGCCAGTAAAAAAAGTGCAAACTTTTTTGGAGGAATTGGCAGGGGGTGGGGGGCAATATTAATTATAAATAATCTGGGGGAAGGGGAAATTGAAAAATAAAAATCTTATCTGCATGTCACCTTTAGGTATATATAACCAAACCTTCACAAACAAAATTAAGATTAAGATTATATACAAAATTAAGATTATAATTTTATAAATTTTGAAGTTCAAGTTTGCTTCCTATGTTTCTGAAAATAATTATTTCCAAGATGAGAAAGGGGAGACTTTGATAGCCAGATAGCAATGATTGTATACTATAGATAAATCCATCAGGCACTGTAATAGGAATTTGAAATGTATCCTCTCATTAAGTCTTAGGAAACTCAGAGAGGTGAGTATTACAACCTCATTTTACAAGGGAGGAAACTGAGGCTCAGCCAGGTCAAGTCACTTGTCTGAGATTCCTGCCTAGTAGGTGATGGAGCCAGACTCTGACCCCAGGCATGTCTGTATCCACACTTCCAAGCCTCCCTGAAAACACAGCCAACGGTTATTAGAGTTCATTGAAAATGACTCCTTGGTCCTTCAAATATAATCCCACAAGCAATACCACTCTACCCAGCTACCCACAACCAGGCTCAAATAGGAAACAGTGTGAGGTAATTATAACGTATACCCCAGCCGCTAGCTCTGGGTTTTTATGACTGAACTGCCAAATCACTCCTAGCCAACTCTTCAGGAAATGTGCAGACACTTTCTCAGATTCCAGCTAAAACATCAACTATGTGGCCCTGGGGAGTACAGAGCTCACAGGGTGGTAATGGGATATAAAATTTGCAAACTTGAGGTCAGCGGCCTCAACTCTGGGGTGTGAGGCAGCAGTAGTCCATGAAAGATTAAAAACTAGGTGTCGACTTGAAGGTTGCATCTCAAGTCCTTCCCTGAAAGGTACTTGTTCATGTCACCTTGGACATTAACCCCAACAGTAAAGGGAGTAATATAGCTCACATGTAGTTCTGCGTAGAATCACTGGAAGAAGACAATAGTATCAACAGGCTTGAGACAGGGTGTTCATTCTGAGAATTCAGCTTTAGGTCCAATTCAAACACAGCTGATGCTCAATAAATTGTTGTCACTTGGAGTAGGCAAGTGTTCTACAAAATTGGTGGGATAGATGATACAGAAGAATTTAAGATTGTTTTTTCTTCTTCACAGGCACACTTATTTCATGGAATCTAAATGTACAAATTGGTAGTCTAGATAGTTGAATCAAGATAAGTTACAAGTTACAAGATAAGAGTCTGAGCTTATAGACCTAGAACTGCCAGGGTTAATCCCAGGACTAATTGCTAATTAGCAGCGTGAGTGTGGGGATGGGGGGATTACACCCACAAGACTCCCAGAGGAGCCTCCCATTTCTCTTTCTCCCACCCCCTTACTAGCAACCACCTCCCTTAAAAAGCCCCACCCCACTCAACCCCACCTAATCTGGAGGCTTTCACTGACAGCAGGGTAGGACTGGGGAGCTAAAACCCTAGTGTCCAGCCTGCCATCAGGGCTGCCCACAGAGAAACAGATCGCACTGTCTAAGGCCAAATAAACAAGAACAGGAAAAATGTCCATGCCCACGCGATGCAGGAATTTTGCTTATGTGCAGTACAGTTGAGGACTTACAGATAACAGTCACCCTCTCTAGGGTATGAAGACAAACAAGAAGCATAAACTCCTACCCAACAACATCATTTTTCATTTGTGTGTACTCAGTCGTGTCTGACTCTCTGAAACTCCATGGGCTGTAGCCTGTCAGGCTCCTCTGTCCATGGGATTTTACAGGTGAGAATATTGAAGTGGGTTGTCATTCCCTTCTTCATGGAATCTTCCCAACCCAGAAATCAAACCCGTCTCCTGCATTGGCAGGAGGATTCTTTACAACTTGCACCATCTGGGAAGCCCAACAACATACTTCTACTTAAATCCCCTTTTGCTACGGTATGACTCAGCTTCCATACCTATGAAGTTAAGACGAAAACATTAGTACCCTGAACACTTTTAATGAACCTTCTCTGGGCATCAGTTTAAGCATCTATAAATTTCTAAAGTTGGTCCCACTATAAATATTCTGTAATGTTTTTGTGAAGGTGGATGGCCTGACAATGGAGGAAAATCTGAGTTGTGAAAAAAAAATTCTACAAATAAGAAGAGCCTTTAAAAGCTATTCTGCGAAGGTACCAACCTATTAGGGTCTGATTATATGATATTATAAATTAGCAGTGAATGGGTAGCGGAAATGGCAGACAATGAACCATTATCCATGAGGCAAGGGGGATGAACTGAGCAACATGGCACCATATATAAAGGTTCATAATAAATGATGGATTAACTTGTTTTTCCACTACATTCCTTTGAATGTTTTTACAGAAATGTTTTCTGACATCCAAGTGTCTTTCTTTCGTGTCCTGACTCACCTCCAAAAGCCCTCAGTCTCCTGAAGAGCCTGGTACCAGTGTTGCCAGGAGTCATCATCAGGATCTGTTAGCCGCCGGCACCTGCTCTGTCTAGCCCAGAGCCACTGGCTGATGGAACTCCACTACAGAACTTTCTCTGAACTCTCTCTGGCCTCCCTCAATCCTTCTCCTTCCTTTTCCTAACAAAAACATTATCCCTGGTTTTCTTTTTGAACACCCCAAGACCCTCAAGTAAAAAATGAACATTTTATTAAGAATTTCTTTTTCTTAATGTTTTAACTCTTATTTGATCTTTATCATCCCTATTTTATTGGTAGCTCAGCTTACAAAGTTATAAGAAGAAAAAGAAGATGAGATGACAATGAAAAAGAAAAATGGGGGGAGAAATTATGATGAGAAAGAAGGCAAAGAGGAAGAGGACGGAGGCAAAGGAGAAGAAACAGAAAAACAAAACAAAAACCTGTTTGTCTCTGGAATACATTTCTTTATTAACAGAGATATTACTATGCTTCAGTTCAAAACCGCGAACTTGACAGCAGACATAATGCGCCCATAGGGCCGACATAAATCATATGTCCCAACACCAACATCACAGAATGGTTGTACTATATTTGGACTTAGATGTGTTTGGATACTTATATTTGAATGTAAGTATGACTGATGGTCTAGGAATTCACAACCCTTCAAAACCCTGAACCAAATCACTTGTCTAATGGAGCAGTTCCCCCACTCTGGGCCTGCTTGCCGTCTGGAATACATCTTTGGCTGGGAATGGTAGAGATAGTGAATTTTCCTCTCTCCCTTCCCCTCAGAGGGGACTGAATAAATAGACTCAGTGATAACTTCAGCAACAACAACAAAAAAAAGCCACTTGAGAAAGTGGTAAAGTCACAGGAACTTAAGACCAGGGTTTGATATAATAGAGTTTTGGATCCATAATCCAAACTTGACTGTATTCCTAATCCAATTTTATTCTATGAACAATGTAGCTATTCCATTAATGCAAAAAAAAAAAAAAGAGTTCAGCTCACTATCATATCAGTTCTATTGACAACTGTACATCTATTTTTATTTATTAATTATAATCCCAGATTTTAAAAAAAAAAGTGTTTCTGAGGTGACTAACACCAACAGATATATAAAAGGGGGCTATTAGCAGAAATTTAAAGTATAATTCCATATAGAAGGAAGATAAAACGTACCAGATACCTAAATTAACAAAATTAAGTGATTGTGCATTAAATTTATCCTTGAGTTTCTTAGAGGCTAAAGGAAATGGGGTGGGGAGGGGGAGTTAGGAGTTTCATAACTTACCAGATTTTTAGGAACTATGGTCTTATTCCTGAGATTTGCAAATTCTTTAAATGCAGCCAAAATAAGAGCAAAGCCCTTAACGTTAATCTAACAGATCACAGAGATACATTATTTATGTAGAATTCTGAGGTCGCAGCAAGCAAAATACAATGAAGCAACTATGATGGGAAACTAAGTCAATCAGAGTAGATCAAGTTAGAATTGAAACATCTGATTAGACTTCTCACAAACCCGCTGCCTCACTGTGGTAGCTATTCTCCAAAGATTTTGCCCCTTAATTCTTCCTCTCCCTGTAGACACAGGCTGCCCCTCACCTCCATCAAGAGGCAGAGCTTATTAGTTCACACCCTTGAATCCGAGCAAGGTCTGTGACTTGCATGGAATTTCAGACAAGACTGTCTGAAGAAAGTCTGGTAGCTTCCACTTTTGTTTTCTTGGTATCCTCAGCTGCCTTGTACAAAGTCTGGCGATGCTGCTGGATGGTCCACGGGGAAAGGGAGACAATCTGAGACTATATGGAGGAGAACCAAGAAACCCAGCCAACCCTGATAACATATGAACTCATTCAGGCCCTTCCAGCCAGCTTTTAGCCATTCATCTCAGTCTGTGGTCAACTGGTGAGGTTAAAACATGTGACCAGAGATGAAGAGGCTATTGTTCACCATCCAGCCCCGACAGACACTTAACCTGAACAAAATCTGGTAGCTGCACCTGGGGCTCAGTTTCCCCATTTGCAAAAACACATTCAGTGGCCTATCCCCAGGGGCTGGCCCAGGCAGGAGATCACATAGGAGAGAGCTTTGAAATCTGGAAGGCTCCCAGCAGAGCCAGACAAGTGGCTCTTTGCTTCTTTTATCCCTTCCTCTGTCCATCCATTTAGCTCAACCACACCAAAGTAAACAGGACTGCAGGCACCAGTCTACGATCACAGAACCAGAAACACACGTGGAGAAGTCATCTTACTCATTTCAGACCCGACAGACATTGTGGGAAGCAGAGACAAGACTCCCCACTGCGTCCTGTCCAAATTCCTGGCCTGCAGGATCATAAGAAATAATAAAATTGTTGTTGTTTTAAGCCACTAAGTTTGGGTAATTGGTTACGTAGCAATAAGATAACCAAAACACAAATGAAATAGCTTATTTCCTTATAGTAAAGAGACTAGGAATAACTCTCTCTTTAGTTTCTCATTAATAATGTTACAATGTTTTTACATGTAATAAGTTTCAGTGTACATGGAGGTACATGTACATTGGAAGCTTCCTTGCCTTGGCCTCTCATAACCAAGTGGTCAAGCACTGCTCATGTTGCCACTTGAGCCTCCTCCTCACCACCACATCTCCCCCACCACTGTTGCTCTGACCATCACGCACTCTCACCATGATTCCTGTATTAGCTTCCCAAGTCTCCTTGCCTCTAGTCTCCTTACTCACTATATGATATACCTTTTACACCTCGACCATGGCCAAGACCTGATCACATTCCCATCTTAGAATCCTGTATTATGTCGCCATTGTCCGCTTTCACAACACTCAGACAGTGTAACATCATGCATCCTGTATTCCCTCGCCCACCCTGGCCTAGACATACATGGTGGCAGACAGACATACCTGGTGGCAGACCACACTTCCAGGGGGCTCTACTTTCATAGGCTACACTAAGAGCCGTGCCCGCAAAGCCATGCAGCGCAGACCCTGAGTCACGAGTGCAAACCCTGCCCATCGTACTCAGATGTCCCTCAATCACCAGAACATTATATACTGTTTCATGCCTTTTTCACTCAAATGTTTCCTTATTTTTCTCTTGTACTTCCACCAAGCTCTAATGTACACATAATTTACCTTACCCAGTCAATTAGTTGATTAAAGTTGGTCAACCATTCAAAAATTGCCTAATGCATACTTAGTATGTGCCCAGTTTCTAGATATCCCTAGTGATAAAATAAACAGAAACTCAGCCTTCAGTAAGTTCTCGGTCCTACTAAGGACTCATTTATCACACAGACCAGAGGTTAGCAAACTTTTTCTGTGAAGGGAGAAACAGCAAATAATTCCGTTTTGCCAAGCCCTACTATCTTTATCACAACTACTCTTCCTCTGCCAGTAAGTGTGAAAGCAGACATAGATAACACATAAATAAATGGGCATGGCTGTGTTCAACACAATTTTATTTACAAAACAAGCAGCGTGTTCCATCGTTTGCTGGTTCCTGACAGTTATCCACTGCCAAATCATTTCTGAATAAACCCATTCCCACAACGATACTTCGCTTGTCATGGGAGTGTGTCTGCCTTCAATAAACGCTGAGCCTTTCTCCACAGCAATGGCAGAAGATTCTTGGGAAATGAAGGTATCACGAATGTGGAAGAAAGGAAGAAACTTATCAGGTATAGGGTTTACTGTAATTGAGAATCATCAAAATACAATGGTTAAGGAACACTGACTAGGAAGCCAGATTTCCCAGCTCCATCTCTTACTAGGTTATGTCCCTGAAGGAATAACTAAAATCACTGAAAAACTGTATCCCTCAGTTTCCTCATCTGTTAAATGGGCAAGTATGTATAATCTTTCTCATAAAGGATCTGTGTATTAAATGAGTAATACATGAACAATGCAATAGTGAACAATATACCAGAGCTTGCTATTCTTTTTTGTTGTTGTTGTGATTTGTTGCAATTGCATTATTGTTGCAATTTAATGTAAAAAATTACACTATGTTAATGACTCTGAGCTTACAGGCAACCAAGGTGAAAAATGAAATGAAAGAATTAAATTACTCATCATATTGATGAAAACTTAAGAGAGATACCAGTTTCCCCTGGAAAGAGAAACACCTCGTGCAACTCTATCCAGAGAGAAGTTTCTCACATGGGACATGAGAGCAAGAGATTCTGAATGACATAACGAGGAATGTCTCCAGTTCAGAACCATGGGCAATGCAGATGAAGGATGCCTGTGATGGTTACCTGACATCCTCAATAAAAATTCAAGATATAATACTAAAATGCATGTGCTATCCAGAGAATCCACAGTTCAGACATGCTATAAGCCCCTCTGTGTTTTATTAGTCTTTGCAGAAATATCAAAGCTTCCTGTTTGACAAAATATTATATTACTACATTATTAATTATACCTGGGATTTGTGAACTAGCATGAAGGAATATTAGGAATTTTAAGTGGAATTTTACCAATGTCTTAGTTCTGCATTTTTGTCCAGAGGAATGAAAACCAAAACCATAACTAAAATTAATGGAGAAAGAAAATTTAATATTAAGAATTTGTCTTTAAAACTTAACCTCTGCATACCTCAGCTCTCACAGCTATAGAGGGAAGGTAATGAAAGGGCTCACCCTATACAGATGGGATGAGCACTGAAGGTGCTGTCATATGCAGAACACTGAGATGTGCCTGGCACATCTGGCACTGCTACAGATGTTATTATTATTTACTTTTACTTACTCCTAGACCCCATGCCCTTTCCTGCTTTTCTGTTGTCTCCCAATTTTTTTAATGCATCTTATTCTCCAAGGAAACATCCAACCCCTCCAGGCTATGGGCAATATGTCTCTAGCATTCCACATGCTAAATTCAAGGTAGCATTCGATCAAGGCTTCTTGAATTAATGAACTTTTTCAATCCCAGCTTCAACAAGTTAGTGTTAAAATGCTCATTTCTTGCCACTGCTGATTTTACAATCTAATGGGAAAGTCAAGCTTAACAAACATAAAATATTAAACTCTCATGTGTCTGCCATATAACTCAGCCCCTCATAAGATTTTCTATTTCAGCTTTCTTTAAAACTTTCATGAAACAAAATCCTGTTTCTAGGATAGGCCTATTTGTTGGGTTTCTAGACACAAAGAAATTGTTAATACAGTTTATTTCTATTTTAAGAAAACATCTTACTTTCACCTTGGAAATTAAGGCTAAAATTCACAAATTGGTTAGGCTTATTGTTTGGTTTACTGTAGGAAAAAGCAAACAAACTATGTCTGAGTATCCTAATACCAAGTTTTATGTCTCAAATGTTACAAAATGAATCCCATAAATAAATACTTTGTCTCCTGTCTTGTTTAAAATGTGGAATTGCTGAAACCTTTTATTTAAAAAATCTCTTTTTTTCATGGTGTTGCAATACTTTAGCTTAATCTATTCAATAAATGAAAAGACAAACCATACCACTGCAGGATTTTTGCCTCATATTTAATTGTTAGGCTATCTGACTTTGGATGAAATCTTAAAGTCCCCTTTATAAAGTAAAATGGACTTTATGAAGTCTGCAGAAATTTTTCTGTGTGCCCTGTTAAAGTTCTTTATTTTAGTAACAGATTTCTGTGTAATTAATCCCTCAGAGTTTGCCATCACATAATCTATCCTGTGTATGAACGGTTCCACGTGTTTTTTTTTTTTTTGGTAATAAGACCCCTGGAAAAAAAAAAATAAACAAAGACCAAAGGAATCAGGCACAAGGGGACAAATTGTGTGAAATACAACCAGTCTTATATACTTATAAACCAGGCAATACGGATAAAAGTGCAACAATCCATCTTATCAGATTTGGGAAGAGGGGGTTTCACTCTCAAGAATTTTTCCCTTTGATGGGAAACCGTAATATTTACTTATCTGGGAGCTAAAGCAATAAGGCAAACATAAATGGTGCATAGCTATTGCTATGCAAGTAGAGCTATGTGTTTTTAAAATTAGATTGTCTCGCACACTTTTTGCCTAATCACAGAAGTTAAGAATTTAGCTGAGAAAATTCTTGTGACCTGAAATTCAAACGATAAAGCTAGGATTTTATTATGTCTCATAAAGTCATTTCACACATGTTAAGCGGTGCCCAGGCAAACAAAAATCATTATACATTTATTACTTGAAAACGTTTTTAAAACTTGCAAAATCCTCATTTCAAAATAGAGAGAAATGCAATTTTTGCAGAGTGAATAGGACCACACTCATTCCATTAAAAAAAAAAAAGGATTTCCTGTAAAAACAGAAATTGGCGATTTACTCTAAGAAAACACAGTGAAAGCTGGGAAGAAACTTGAGGATGCTTAAATTTCCACTGTGGAACAACTTCTGCTGCCCAGTGGGAAGAGAGGGAAAAAAAAAAAAAAAAACACCTGCAACAGGATGGGAGGAGAGAAGGACAAGCTAGGACTACACACCCAAAGAGGGGAAAACCATGCAGGTCCCCAGGCAGGGACTCAAGGGAGCTGACAGGAAAGGACTACATATTCCAAGAAGAATACCCAGGCAAATTCTGCAGTTACCTGTCACATCAGAGCAAGTCAAGAAGACAGTGACTTGTAGGAGAGCCCAGACCAACGGGTGGCAGACACTGATGGGCTTAAAACACCTTTTAAATAGAGGAAATATTAGTGAGGTGCTGAAAGTTGCTGCCACCAACTGGGCATCAGGCAGACTTGGGGATTTCAGATCACTTTCATTTCATAAACTGTACATCAAAATGGCAAACAGGTTTCACTGTAGTCAAAGAGGTTGATTTTGAAGCTGCTAATAGTTTAACTAGTCAAAATAGGAGTTTTAAGCAATAACTGGAAAAATGGAACACACGACTGCTCTTCCTGACGATGTATACAGCATGGTGTGGTTAAAGACTTACTCATGTGAGATTGTAATAGCAATAAGCAGAGAGAATACATTTTAAAAGCTATTCAAATTTAAGAACAGAGTCGGCATTCATTTCAAGCCTATGGGAAGACCTTTGATAAACAACAATTATATTTTCTTTCATCAGTTTATACTACACATAAATGTTCAGATGGACACCAACATGCAGGCAGAAGAATGTCGGTAATAGCAAAAACTTTAATGTAATCTAAAGAGCCATCATCAGGAAACTGTTCCAGCCATATTATGGGATTCTGTACGCCAAGAGAACACCTGAGGTAGATCCCTATGAGTTGATAGAAGGATGCAGTAAAGATTTATAAAAGTAAGACAGGTTGGGAACAGTATGTATAGTACATTCCAATCATTAAAAAGGATATACACACATATCTAAGTGAGTTTATATATATAATATATATATTTATACATGTATTATACTATTTCTAGAAAAATACATAAGAAAACAGTCTCTGAGCGGTAGGTGGGAAATATCTTTATTGTATATCCTTTCAAAGTTTAATTTTTTACCTCAAATATGTATATATATAATGCATACATTATATGCATATAACATTATAGATAACATAAGATTTATAAAAATAAAAACCTTTATATTATAAAGGTTCATTATTATAGTATATTAATATATAGTTATGCTACAAAGGTTAATTATAATTATTTGCCAAATTTTTCATATGTATGCAAAATCTCATAGATAACATGAGAATTAGAAATGTTCATAATTACTGATCTATTAACACCATGCTTTGGGGAAGACTTTCTGAATAGTTTGCAATAGAATCACGTCCCCATTAGCAACTACGTACCACCTAAACACAGAGTGTTTCTTTATAAACTTTAAAAAAATGTAAAACTGAAAAGAACTAAGTGTTGGTGTGAGTAAAAGCATGGACATCCTGTGAAGCAACAGAGCAGGGCTTAGTTTCTGTTTTCACATGGAGTCTGCCTCCCGAGGAAACAGGCTGGCTGGTGATAGCACAGAGATGAGACAAATGTCTGGCCAGGCCTGAAGTCTCCCTGCAGACCTCCATCCACAGAATTACACCCCCTACTTCCCATCTCTCCCTAGGAGCAACACTGTCAAGCTTAGCATCTAAGATAATATATATATATAGCAGAAATATATTTTTTGAAAGAAAAATGCTAGACTAAATCAGGTCCTTTCGAGAATGGATGAAAATCAGAGTTTCAGTCCATTTATCGAACTTGCCATGGGCCGTGCACACAGGGTAAAAAATGTCTGCTGTCTGACCAGTATCAGGCTTAATATGATAAGCAAATTTCCTTTCCAACACTTGTTGGAATCCTTGATTTATTTTCCACGAAGACCAAGATGGAACTAAGTTAATCGTAACTGTTTCCTAGGGTCAGAAAATCCTGCATATTTCACCAAGGCCTAAGTGCTTAGCTCTGACCATTGTGTTGCCCCTATCTAGACCAGCACTCAAAAACTCATCTGTTCAGTTTACTGGACTTTTTTCTTTCTGTACCTGGGCCATACAGACACAAATTTCACTACATATATATAATTAAAACAACACATAACAAAAAAGAATATGTGAAATGTTCAGCCACATATCCAAGTGGACACCATCATTTGATCACTCAGGGCCAAACTACACAACTACTCAAAAAAGAACAACAATGCTCCACAGTGACTTAAATGGGAAGGAAATCTAAAAAAGAATGGATATCTGTATACGCATAACTGATTCACCTTACTGTACGACAGAACTGACATGACATTGTAAAGCGAATATACCCCATTTAAACAATTTAAAAATTTTAAAAATATTTAAAAGAGCAACAAGTTAATAGAAACCTCTGTGTATTTACTCTCTGGTTTCATTACAGAATCCTCCAAAGAGACAAAATGGGTCATTTACAATCCATCCTGCTGCTTCTATGGAGGCTTGAATTTGAACACTCTCAGAGATTCTGCTCTTTCAATCTGAACAATTTTAAGGGAAGGGCACTCCCACCCTTCTTTGATTCAGGAAACTGACAATATTTATGCAGTCAACCTGCCTAATTTAAATACTTCCTGTTGAAACATTGTCTGTAATAGGGGCATAGGAGACTGGCGAAATCTTCAACTACATGTGTGTAACACACACAAGACAGTGTTTTTAACACTCATTCAAAGCCTGCCACAGCAGCATTACTGCCCCCATCAAATAAGGAGCTTCTTAAAACCACAAAACAAGTTCTCAGAAACACTTGCCCTGCTCCGCTTCCAGTGTAGACATCTAAAGGAAAAACTCAGTCCCTAATTTTAATAAGCACAATTTCAAGGAGAACCAACTATTAGCTATGTGTCTCCTCTAAATGTCTGTCCTTGGAATCCCTTTCTTTCCCTGCTCCCCTGCAAACAGAGCATCTACTAAGATGCCCACCATGCAATTGCTTTCCCTACATACAACCGGAATTGGTATGAAGGGAAAGGATGGGCTGCCCCTCTCCTCAGTCGCAGCTCCTCCCCTTCTTCCTCAAAGAACCCTCCTCGCCTCCCCAAATCAGCCTCGACAATGGCCCAAGATTCCTTTTAGCCGTGACCTCTACTCTGGGGCAGAAATCCATAGAGTAGAAGCAAGGTGGTTTGGCCAAGAACTGCAGCGAGGACTGGGTAACCCTTGCATCTCTAAGGTGTTCCCAGGAAGTCTTATCAGGGATCCTTCTACTGTCCAGAACTGACTCTGTCAGTTCCTCTGGATCTTGATACTCGGGAAAAGAGGGAGGGGACACCCACACCAAAGCAGCTGGCCCGATTCATTACCCTTTAAGCGCGTCGTGTCCTCCGCCGCCTCTTCTCTTGGCCCGGTTGGCTCTGGTTTCCTTCACGTTCCCAGCCTCCAAATTGGTATCCGCCCCATGGCTCGTGTAGGACGCTAAGAGTACGGTAAATCCCAGGGCGACCTCCAACAGCCCCCCTCGCCGCATGATGCCGCGCGGCCGCCGGCTCCCGCCGCCTCTCGCCGCGCCCCGGGCTCTGTCCGCGGCCGCCGCTGCGCCCTGGAGCGCGCCGCGCCGCCGGGGTCCTGCTCTCCCGCCGCCCGTCCCCCGGGCCGGGCTCCTCCCGCCTTCTCCAGGCGCTGCTCCCACTTCAGGCGGCCCCTGCCAGCTGCAACAGACAAATCGCCGAGGCGGGGGGAGACATTCAGGGCATCAGGATGCTGAAGCCTCAGGGTCCCCATTCCCGAGCCCAACCCGCGCACCGCCTGCGCGTGGCGCAGTTACTTTGGGTAAGTGAAGACTGTTTGGTCCACAGCTGGCTGAAAAGCCCAGGCCCCCAGCGGCATCGGTTCCAGCTAACCCCTTGGCCTCCCGGGCGCCGCCTGAAAAAGGCGCTGCAAAAGTCCCCATGTCCTGAGCGGATCTAAACCCCGGGACGAGCTCGCTGGGTGTATTTTTTACTAGCACGAATTGCGCGCAATGCGCGCTCTGACGCCCCAGCTCCCCAGTCTGTCCTCTCCGCCAAGCCGCCGGGCTGGAAGCCCGCCGCGCCATCCCCGGCCGGCTCCGGGCACTGCCACCACCCCTCAGCATCTGACGCCGAGCCCGGCACCAGGAGCCCCGGGCCAGGAAGCTGTCAGGCAGGGGAGGGCCAGCGCCAGCTCTGGACGTTCCGGGACAGCCCCTCACCCCAGTCCCTGTCTCTGCCCTCGGCGCGGCGCAAACGCAAAAGCCTCCGTGGCTGGAGCCCCAGCCGCGGCGGCCGCCCGATCCCTATGGGGACCCTGGCTGCACCCACTGGAGAAGCGGCGGATCCGGCTCCCAGGGCGGCTGCGGCGGCTGTTCCTCGGTCTTGGCCGCGGCAGCCGCTGCCCCGCTCCGCCCGCAGCTGTCCCAGCTGTGGCCGCCTGTCTGCCTGCGGCACCCACAGTCTCTGCCGCCGCTCCTGCGGCCCCCTCCTTTCCCCACCTCTTCAAGTATCGTCTGCGCAGCGGTTTCTCGCGAGAGAAATACTTTTTAAAAAAAAAAAGAAAGAAAAAGAAAATGACACCCCCTCCTACATCCCCCTCATCACCACCCCACCCCTCGGCCCCATCCATCCTCCCTTTCCACTCCCCTTTGCCAGCCACCGCCTCGGCGCGGGGGCCTCTCTCGCCCGCAGGATTGGCGCAATGGGAGGAGGCAGAGGTGATCCGGTCCTGCCCAGCCTGGGATTTTGCGTTTTGGGGTGAGGAGTTAAGGGAACGGGAAGAAGCAGAGTAGCGGTTTCTCCCGCTCCGCGGCTGGGAGACCTAGACCCGAGATTAGCCTCTCCCGTGATCTGGGAAGCCCGGCCGGCGCGTGAAGCTGTGCCACCTGTACCAAGAATGCGCGCTGAAGAGGGCAACTCGGAGGCCCCAGCGCGAAACGAGACGCATCTCGGGCTCCCCGGTGGCCGCCTCACTGCGCTTCTGGGGCCGGCACCGAGCAGAGGCCGGACGCCGCTGGGGCAGGACGAGTCAGGGGGCCCCCGCTGTCGGGGAAGGGCTGATGTGCAGGCGAGGGAGGAGGCATGATGCTGAGCTTCAGTTCAAGTCACCCAGGCTGAACCCAAGATGCCTCAAGAGTCTGAGTGGGATTCCGACCCAGAGGCCTGTGAATGTTGGAACCTGGGATTTGGGGTGGAGGCAGTGAAGGGACGGTCCTCGGGCCCAGCCCACAACTAATCCTAGTCTTCTCGTGGAGGACCCTCTTGCGCCTCCCCAGACATTCTATTCTCTCTCTCTCTCATATACATGCAAACACACACACACACCTGCCTCTCCAGGATAAACAGGGCACGGTGACTTTGAAGAAGACATTTATGATATCCTTCTATAGGCAAGGCCCCATGTTGCCTGCACCCTGTAAGGGTGTAGTAGGGCAGGAAATCGCAATCGATTTCCCTAGGGGAAAGGGGCCCTAGGCACTGGAACTGGAGACCCCCAGAAAATCCCCCGTGTAGTAGCCACCAGCTGTCAAGACAGAAATAAGAGTTCAGCACAAACGAACAGAAATCCTGTTGAAAGGGGTTTTCCTTACCAGCGATTATTTGTGCCCAGGCAATAGAGTATGGGGACCTGGGCAAGTTATTTAACTTCTTTCCAGTTGCAAGATGGCAAGAGTGATGTTGACTACACAGGGTTATAATGGTGATGCTGAGTCTGCTGAAGTGTCATGATAACCATGGTCTCAAAGATGAAAACATGGAGCCTATTTAAAGTCATAGCCCTATAAAAATCCTCTTAGCAGATTCATGAATTGAAGCCTTGATCACACACCCAAGACTAAATAAAGGCAAGCCTCTGTTCAGGATGCATTTACTGAACACCAGTTGTGTACCAGCTGGTGCATGGTTGAACCAAGTTCCCGGGTAAGCAAGGCAGAAATGTTTCTCCCCTCACAGAGTAGTCTACAGGGAAAGGCAGATGTGAAACAAATGATGAATCAACTTTTAAATGCCAAGAGAAAGAAGTCCTGGTTGTTCAGAGGACATATAACAGGAGTACTTGACCTAAGTTGTGGCTGACCAGCGAAGGTTTTCCTAAGGAAGTGATGTTTAACGTAAATCCAAACACATGACTAAACTTCAATTAGGGTAGTAGTTCTCAACCCAGGCTATACAGTAGAATGACCTGGGAACCTGCAAAAAATCGGACACCAGGACTCAACCCCTGGAGCTTCTGATTTAAATAGTTTGGAGTGGAGCCATAACACAGGCATTTTTAAAAGACCCCCAGGTAGGAAGAGGTAAGGGTGGTATTCAAAGTGGGAAAAAAGTCTAGGCAGAGGGACCATGGCTCAGGAGAAATAGTTAGATTGGAGATCTACAGAGGCCCTGTCCTGCCCACCAGTTTTCTGGACTGTTCTGCACCCTCTGGGGAATCCAGAGACTGCCTGTTTTCTCTATATTCCAGCAGCATGTGAGACCCTCCACTCTCTTAGAGCCCTCTGCTCAGTGACGTGTTGGACAGCAGCAGCTGAACATAGGGCTTTTCTGAGGTTTTTGCTCATGAAGCAAAGAGCAAACCCTGGTGCCCTGCAAGTCTGAACATTCCAGCATTTCTGAACATGTCTATTACCTCCTACCCTATCCCTAAACTGCTTTCCAGGGTTTCACTTCTAAAGGAGAGATTTAGATTAAATGCTTTCTTTAGGCCTTAGCCCTCTTTTTTTCTCCTTGGTCCCTTCCTCCAGTTAAGACTCTAATTCCTCTTCATGTTAGATGGGAGCCCTAGGTCGTATACTCCCCTTTTTGAGTGATAAGTGTCATGGCTTAACTAAAGAGTTGGAGGGAGAGGGGGAAGAAAGATTTCTAAAAAAAGAGAGATTAGTAAAAGAGATTTCTTTTAAATATGTAAGAAATACACCAACCAGGCAATCAACACACATTAGAGCAGTGTGCTACCAGTAACAAAATTCAGTCACAAATAAAGAAAATTATGTATTTTCAATAAGATTTTCTTGATGCCACATGATTCAGGAGCCACCTCTCTTGAAAACTTATCATACTCTTTGGTCCATGGGGCTAGAATTCCCTTATTTCACCTCTTCATTTAAAAAAACTCCACCAATCCTAAGAGAATTGGCTCAGGTTCCTCCTGACTTCCAAAGCCAAGCCTTAACAGACCTAGCAGATTCCTCCTTCAAATTCTTAGCTGCTGCCCTGAAATGGCCATGGCTTTAAGAAGTTCAGGATGAAAAAGTATGTCCCAGCTAACCTGAGACCCTTATCAATTAAATGCAGCTACATATGGGATCAAATTTGACCTTGAGTACAAAATGAAGTAGGGCAAACACTAACAGAATTCTGCCAAGAGAATGCACTGGTCAGAGCAAATACACTTTTCCAACAACACAAGAGATGACTTGGACATCACCAAATGGTCAATAACAAAATCAGATTGATTACATTCTTTGCAGCAAAAGATGGAGAAATACTATACAGACAGTAAAAACAAGACCAGGAGCTGACTGTTGTTCAGATCATCACCTCCTTATAGCAAACTTCAGGTTTAAACTAAAGAAAGTGGGGAAAACCACTCAGCCATTCAGATATGACCTAAATCAAATCCCTCATGATTATACCTGGGAGGTGATGAATAGATTCAATGCCATCAGATCTGGTAGACAGAGTACCTGAAAACTATGGACAGAGGTTCATAACGTTGTACAGGAGGCAGTGACCAAACCATCCCAAAGGAAAGAAATGCAAGAATGCAAAGTCGTTGTCTGAGGCGGCCTTACAAATAGCTGAGGAAAGAAGAGAAGCAAAAAGCAAGGGAGAAAGGGAAAGGTATACCCAACTAAATGCAGAGTTCCAGAGAATAGCAAGGAAAGACAAGAAGGCCTTCTTCAATGAACAATGCAAAGAAATAAAGGAAAACAATGGAAGGGGAATGACTAGATATCTCTTCAAGAAAATTGGAGATATCAAGGGAACATTTCATGCAAAGATGGGCACAATAAAGGACAGAAACAGTAAATACCTAATAGAAGCAGAAGAGATCAAGAGGAGATGGCAAGAATACACAGAAAAACTGTACAAAAAATGTCTTAATGAACCAGATAACCACAATGGTGTGGTCACTCACCTAGAGTCAGACATCCTTGAGTGTGAAGTCAAGTGGGCCTCAGGAAACACTGCTGCCAATAAAGCTAGTGGAGGTAATGGAATTCCAGCAGTTATTTAAAATCCTAAAAGATGATGCTATTAAAGTGCTGCATTCAATATGTCAGCAAATTTGGAAAAACCAGCAGTGGTCACAAGACTGGAAAAGGTCCATCTTCATCCCAGTTTCCAAGAAGGGCAGTACTAAAGAATGTTCAAACTATCAGAAAATGGCATTCACTTCTCATGCTAGTAAGATTATGCTCAAAATCCTTCAAGATAGGCTTCAGCAGTACTTGAATTGAGAACTTCCAGATGTACAAGCTAGGTATAGAAATGGCAGAGGAACCAGAGATCAAATTGACAACATTCGCTGGATCACAGAGAAAGCAAGGGAATTCCAGAAAATATCTACTTCTGTTTCATTGACTAAGCTAAAGCATTTGGCTGTGTGGATCATAACAAACTCTTAAAGAAAATGGAAAACTCTTAAAGAAATGGGAATATCAGACCATAATACCTGTATGAGAAAACTATATGCAAAAGTTAGAACCTTATATGGAACAACTGACTGGTTCAAAATTGAGAAAGAAGTACAATAAGGCTCTTTACTGTCACCCTGTTTATTTAACTGATGCTGAGCACATCACACAAAATTCTGGGCTGGATTAGTTACAAGCTGGAATCAAGATTGTGGGGAGAAATATCAACAACCTCAGATACACAGATGACCCCACTCAAATGGCAGAAAGCAAAGAGGAACTAAAGAGTCTTGATGAAGGGGAAAGAGCAAAGTGAAAAAGCCAGTTTAAAACTCAATTTTAGAAAAACTAAGATCATGGCATCTGGTCCCATCACTTCATGGCAAATAGAAGGGGAAAACGTAGAACCAGTGACAGATTTCCTCTTCTTGGGCTCAAATCAGTGCGGATGGTGACTGCAGCCATGAAATTAAAAGACGATTGCTTCTTGGAAGGAAAGTTATGACAAACCCAGGCAGTGTATTAAAAAGCAAAGACAAAAAAAAAAAAAGACAAAAAAAAAAAGCAAAGACATCACTTTGCTGACAAAGGCCCATATAGTCAAGGCTATAGTCTTTCCAGTAGTCATGTATGGATGTGAGAGTTGGACCATAAAGAAAGCTGAGAGCTGAAGAATTGATGCATTTGAACTGTGGTGCTGGAGAAAACTCTTGAGAGTCCCTTGGACAGCAAGGAGATCAAACCAGTAAATCCCCAAGGTACCCTGAATATTCATGGGAAGGACTGAAGCTGAAGCTGAGGCTCCAGTACTTTGGCCACCTAATGCAAAGAGCTGACTCGCTGGAAAAGACTCTGATGCTGGGCAAGATTGAAGGCAGAAGGAGAAAAGGGTGACAGAGGATGAGACGGTTGGATGGCATCAATGGACATAAACTTGGGCTAACTCCAGGAGATGGTGAGGGAAAGAGGGGCCTGGCATGCTGCAGTCCATGGGATTGCAAAGAGTTGGTTGGACACGACTTGGTGACTGAACAACAACAACAACACGTGATCCTAGCAGATCAGCAGAAAAATTGCCCAGTGAATTCACAGAATAAATAAATGGCTCAGTAGGTAAGGAATCTGCCTGCAATGCAGGAGACACAGGAGACAGACACAGGTTCAATCCCTGGGTCAGGAAGATCCCCTGCAGAAGGAAATGGCAACCCACTCTGGTATTCTTGCCTGGAAAATGCCATGGACAGAGGAGCCTGGTGGGTACAGTCCAAAGGGTCACAAAGAGTTGGACACAACAGAGCAACTAAGTAGGCACACACATACACATAATTTTCATTATAGTTTATGCCACTTAATTATTAGGACAGTCTAGTAAACAGGGACAGATAACTAATACAAACTTGAGGGGATATATTTCTGTCTCAGTTTTATAGATGAATAATATCACATTCAGAAATATGAGAAATTTGCTTATTTTCATAGAACCAGAACTAGAGTCAGGGCTGGATTTAAAACAATGCCTTTGACAACAAGTTAAGGGTACTTTTCATTTCATCGCTTCATCCATCTGTCTCAAAATCTCAGTTAAATCTTTGTGGTAGACTGGAGCCACTCCCTGTATCCATAAAACTTCCCTGATGTCTTCTGAGAAGCCAAGGTTTCATCCATGGAGCTTCATTGCCATCTGAACCTATTGCATCCTATTTAAGAGCTCCATGCAGCAGTCACTAAGATCTCCTAGTAAGTGAAAGGATACTAAGAGATGCTATAGTCAACTTCCCTGCCTCTCTGCTTCCATTTCTAGCTCCTCACATCCCCATCACAGAGAACAATTCTGTGTGCATAACAGGAACTCAAAGAATATTGGTTGAATGAACAAACAGATGCATTAACTTACTTTCAAGATGGTGATATGATGGCTACTTCAAAACCTCACCTCAGGCTTCTTTATCACTCTGTGAGTTAAGGAAAGATCTAAACCCTCCAGCCATAGACAGAGTAACATTGCCTGATTGTGCTTCTGTGTGCATCACTCCCTCTTGGGACATGATATGAATGAATGGGTCTTGGCTTGAAAAAGAACTAAAGGTAGAATTAAGTTGCCTTCTCCTATCTATGAAACAGAAACAGAACCACGAATGTAGAGAATAGACTGGTGGTTGCCAACGGGGAGAGAGGTGGGAAAGGGATGGATTGGGAGTTTGGGATTAGCAGATGGAAACTATTCCTTCTTACTAACAGAGTACCTCCATGTTATATCCCCCCACTTTTTAAAATTATTGTTTATTTATTCACTTAACCATTTTAATTGAAAGCCAGGCACGGTGTGCCAGACATAATGTCAGAAAATAAGGATTCAACCATGAAGAAGATGCCCTTTCTGTCTAGAGGAATTACAAGATCTAGGGCACAGGAAGAGGGCTTTATAGTGACAACTACCATTGATTAAGCCTTGGTTGTGCAGGTACTGTGTTAAGTGGGAGGTTAGTAATATTCTTCCCACTTAGTGTCTTAGATAGTTTGGAGTTTAATTGAGAACAGTCTAAAATTATATAAATCAATGTCTCTTTTATTTGTACATGTTTGTGTCTGTATTTATTGTCAGGATCCTAAGACACTGTAAAATTATGTTTTAGAGAGGGGGAAGGTGAAAAAGAGAAAAAAAAGAAACAGGTAAAAATTTTGCATGCTAGATAAGAAATAGAATTTTTCATTTTAATTGTTGTATATATAAAACTACCATAATTTGTAAACCAACTATGCTTCAATAAAAAAATAAAATAAAAAAAATTTTTTTTCACTTTAATCACTTTCAGAAGTTTTGTTTGTTGTAGAAATACTTTAGCTACTAAAGAAAAGTGTTCTTTTAAAAAGTATTTTCCCATAATCCTATCATCCTAACACAACAATTTGTATTTCTTCAGTTCCCCTCCAGTCTTTGACCATATGGTGTATTTTAACATAGTAGAACCAAGGTGTGTATTATAGTTTTGTGCTCTGCTGAACACTCAGCATTTACCCTTTGCATTTTGCAGATGGGGTCCCTGGGTGAGGTTTGCCTAGCTGTACTTCTGGCAGAAAGCATGTACAACTGTTAAATTATGTTATTGAAATAACTTTCATTACCTCAATCCCCCAAAGCAAACAGTTCCTCTCCACCCAAAACAAAACCTCTGGTTCCCAGACTTCATTTCATTTGTGTTTTCCATGAGTTCTGTGACCCACCCTGGTATTCCCTGTCATTTTTTCTACCAGACATAACAGATACCAGCCCAACAGCAGAGGGGAATAAAGAAAAGGCCTGGACAGCAAGAAAGGACATAACATTGTATCCATCTCAAATTAAAAACACATTTCCTCTCAGCTCCATTCAACAGTATTTACTAAACACCAGCTCTGTGCTCCAGACCATGATAGACTCTGCAGAAGCCACCAGCAAGTGTCAGAACTGTGTCCTCCCCGAAGGGCTACACCCTCTCTCAGGAGGGAGGAATTGAGTGCCTGTAGCAGGGGTCAGTGAACTTCCTACAAAGTGACAGATACTAAATATTTTAGGCTTTTGTGGGCCGAGAGGCAAAAGAAAGCAAATTTCCGCAAGCATTTTATTGACCAAAATAAAACTTTATGGACTTTGAATTTGAATTTCATATCATTCTCGCATGAAACAAAATACTATTCCTCAAGCTTTCTCAACAATTTAAAAATACAATAACAACTCTGCAAGTGCAAGTCGTATAAAAACAGACACTGGGGACATACTTGCTGCACAAGCCATAGTTTGCCAACTCCTGATGAATAAGATAAAAGCAAGCAGAGAAAGTGGCCCCAGCCATTAGTCTTCAAAAATGAGTGGCACCAAAGCAGGAGTCCAGAGAGGAGGGAGCTGGGGTGGGGTGGTCCAGTCAGGAAGCCTTAATGGAAGAGACAGAATCTGAGCAGAGCCTTGAAGGGAGGGTAGGATTTGGCTGCATAGAACTGTCTGGGTAGAACATTCCAGAAGGAAGCAACGAGCATGAGGCAAAGACACAGAGGGAGGAAAGATCATGGGCCAAAGGGGACATAGGAGGTGTTTCCTCATCCTTCACTGTGACATACTTTTAGCTCTCCAAGGCTTCTGTGACACACCCTGGGCTGGGTGTTTACCAAGGGGAGGTGTATCGTGGGCCTGTGGGAGTCGGCCTGTAAATGACTACCATTAATCATATTATATGAATATTTATAATATTCACTACCCCAAACTTGGGAACACTGAGATCCATGAGATTTGTAGGTTAAAACTGATGGAAAATGAACTGGATTATTTTTCTTCATCAGGAGACCTTCTAGTTTTCAATTAGTCACCTATTTTATGGAATTTTTCGGGGGCAATGAGCTTTTTCTCAGAATCTTAATAATATTCTAATCATAACAGGAAAAGCCACGTGCCCTAACCCAGATTTTTATGGCCTAATCTGAAAGTTTTAATCACATTAGGAGTGACAAGTAGCTTTGGTTGGTGACATTTATCTTTTTCTACACGTTTTTGTTTTTACTCTCAGTCTGAAGTTTCTCTAAGAAGTTAACAATTTGTAGATAGTAGTAATTAGTGAATACCTTTAAAAAAATGTTCTTGGCTGACTTTATCTATTCCCATGATTTCACCTCCTGCTCATAAAATGCTTCTAACTCCCAGATCTGTATCTGCAGCCCAGATATCTCCCTAGAGCTTCCAACTCAGATGTCCGTGTTCCTGCTGGGTATCTCCACCTAGTCCTCCCTCAGGCATGGTCAGCAGCCTCCAAGATGGCCCCCAATGAGCCCCACCTCCTGGTACTCACACCCCTGGGTAACCCGCTCCCTTTGAGTGTGGGCTGGACCTGGTGAATGGCGGGGCTGATGGGAGGGACATAATTTCCAATATTAAACTACAAAAAGACCCTGGATTCTATCTTGTTCGCCCTTTCTGGCTCTCCTGCCTGCTCAGACTGCTGGAAGCCAGCCGCCATGTTCTGAGCTGCCCTGTGAGAGGCCCCATGGCAAGGACCCGAGGGATGTCTCAGGCCAACAGCCATTAAGGACCTAAGGCCCTCAGTCCATCAGTCCTGGATGAACTAAATTCTGCTAACACCCACTTGAGTGAGTTTGGAAGTCTTCAGCTGAGACTGCAACCCCAGCCAACACCTTGATAGCAGCTGTGAGAGACACTGAGCCTGAGGCACTGAGCTAAGCAGTGCCCAAGTGGTGACCCACAGAAACTATGAGATAATAAATGTGTGGTGTTAAAAGTCACTAAATTTTGAGGTAATTTGTTCCACAGAAAGAGATAACAAATCTATCGGCAAACTCTCTAAAGCTGTTCTTTCTTAATTCTCTATTGTAATTGCCAGGGCTACTATGCATTGACTCCATCTATGCTGAAAACAGGTTTGCAAGAGGTCCTCCTCTTGTGTTTCTTACATCTTCAAAAGCTCACATGCTTTTGCATTGCTAATCACAATCAACATGACTTAGTGGTTTTAAAATTTTGCCCCCTGTGAGTTCCATCTGGAAATCAAGTCATTTGTGCAACATAACATGCTGCAGCTTGAACTTTCTCGGTTTCTGCATGACTCTGCTAGCAATGATATTAATGACATCATTCTGGATATCTTTCCACAGATAATAAACCCCTGGGAAGCATCCAGAGTGATAGAATGGGAGAAGAGAGAGTCTGGGAAATGCTAGGAAGCTATGCCTGGAGCTTGAAATTCAACCATGTTTTATGTGAGATGGAACAAGCACAGGGTTAGAAGACAGACGACATGGGTCTGGACTTTGCTATAAATCTTCTGTGTCCTTAGCAAGTCACTTTATTCCTTCAAGAGTCCCTTTCCTCTTCAAGAAAAGGAGGGGTTAGATTTCAGTGAGAAACAGAACCATGAGGGGGTTGCTTCAGGATACACTAGGGAGTTTATTAAATTTCATGTTCCTGCCCCTAACATGCTCCAGGCTGAGGTGGTAGGACTGAGACAGGCCCTCGGAATCTGTATTTCTAAAATGACCATCTCCCTGAAGCAAATTCTTCTTTGGGAATCCTTAACTACATTCTTTCACAGGAGATTTTAATTCTAGTACTGTAATTACCAAGAAGCTTCCACTATATGCTTATTCTACTTGACATGTACATTATAAAACATACAAAAAACTAATATCCTAAAGGATAATTTTGTATGAGTGTGTGCATGTGTCTTCATTTTCTTTTCTTCCCAAACCCTAATGTGTCTCCTCGCATGGTCACTGGGACCCATACACCTCATTGGGAGAGGCCCCTGGCGACCATGACAGATCTCAGATCTATTGGAACTGAGTGAAGAGGGGCACAGCGGTCCAGGATTGCCAAAGACAAACAGCCAGGGTTGCAAGGGGATTCTTACATTTACACTAGTGCACTGCATTGTGAGATACTAAGAAGTCAAAGATAATGTTCCAAAAGAATTTACAGACTAGATAAGAATGTGTGTGTGTGTGTGTGTGTGTGTATGCACAGAGTTAGCCCTTCTGGTCCTCACCTGAAAGCCTATCACAACACAGTGTCACATTGTATTAGTCGGTTCATGTTGTTGCAACAAAATACCACAGACTGGGTGGCTTACACAACAGACAGTTGTGTTTCTCACAGTTCTGGTGGCCAGAAGTCCAGGATCAGAGTGCTGGCTGATTCAGTTCCTAGTAAGGGCCACCTTCCTGGTTTGCAGACAGTCTTCTCTCTGAGCCCTCATGTGGCACAGAGTAAGCAATCTCTCTCTCTTCCTCTTCTTATAAAGCCACTAATCCCAACATGGGTGCCCTACCCTCATGACTTCATCTAATCCTAAGAACCTCCCAAGGACCCCATTTCTAAATAATCACAATAAGGATTAGGGCTTCAATATATGAATTTGAGGAGGACATATTCAGTCCATAGCACACAAAAAATGAAGCAGAATCTGACTTCATGAGAAAATACCAATCTTCAGTAAAAGTACTGTCTTTATTGAAGGTCTCTTGAGGAGGTGTAAAGGGAATTTTGTTCTATGCTGCACACAACAAGTCGGTATTGCCAAAACCCTCCCTAAAACTATTTCACTCTTACCAAATCTCTCAGATCAACTACCCCACCCATCCTCACCCTGGTTCTCTTCCTCTCCTCCCCAGCCCTTTCTCCTAGGATTCTGCAGCCTACCCTCCCAACCCACAGACCTTGTGTAGAGGGAGTTTTCCCTTTTCTCAGCTTCTCCTGTGTGTTCCACAAAAGACAAGGATCAGCCTGCTATTCACCTTCAGCTGAAGGCCGACACGGGGTCACAGTTATGTCTAACATAACATTTTTAACCCTCTTAACTAAGAAAGTAGAACTAACAAAATAAGTAATATACACTTAAATATTAAGTAGATAAATTCCAGAGAAACCTACTTCTGCTTCATTGACTACACTAAAGCCTTTGATTGTGTGGATCACAACAAACTGCAGCACATTCTGAAAGAGATGGGAATACCAGATCACATTACCTGCCTCCTAAGAAACCTGTATGCAGGTCAAGAGGCAACAGTTAGAACTGGAAGCAGACATGGAATGATGGACTGGTTCAAAATTGGGAAAGGAGTACATCAAGGCTATATATTGTCACCCTGCTTATTTAACTTATATGCAGAGTGCATCATGTGAAATGTCAGGCTGGGTGAATCACAAGCTGGAATCAAGATTGCCAGGAGAAATATCAATAAGATATCATCTCAGATTTGCAGATGATACCACCCTAATGGCAGAAAGCAAAGAGGAACTAAAGAGCCTCTTGATGAAGGAGAAAGAGGAGAGTGGACAAGCTGGCTTAAAACTCAACATTCAAAAAACGAAGATCATAGCATCTAGTCCCATCACTTCATGCAAATAGATGGGGAAACAATGGAAAGAGTAGCGGAGTTTATTTTCTTGGGCTCCAAAACCACTGCAGATGGTGACTGCAGCCACAAAATTAAAATATGCTTGCTCCTTGGAAGAAAAGCTATGACCAACCTAGACAGCATATTAAAAAGCAGAGACATTACTTTGCCAACAAAGGTCTGTCCAGTCAAAGCTATGGTTTTTCCAGTAGTCATGTATGGATGTGAGAGTTGGACCATAAAAAAGGCTAAGAGCCAAAGAATTGATGCTTTCAAATTGTGGTGCTGGAGAAGACTCTTGAGAGTCCCTTGGACAGCAAGGAGATCAAAACCAGTCAATCATAAAGGAAATCAATCTTGAATATTCATTGGAAGGACTGATGCTGAAGCTTAAGCTCCAATACTTTGGCCACCTAATGCGAAAAGCCAACTCACTGGAAGAGACCCTGATGCTGAGAAAAGATTGAGGGTAGGAGGAGAATTGGGTGACAGAGAGTGAGATGGTTGGATGGCATCATCGACTCAAGGGACATGAGCTTAAGCAAACTCCAGGAGATAGTGAAGACAGAGATGCCTGGAGTGCTGAAGTCCATGGGGTTGCAGAGAGTCAGACACAACTTAGCAACTGAACAACAAAAACAAGACAGAGAATCAGGATTCTAAATGTTCAGAAGAGAGACAGAGTGGAGCCACAGAGGCCATGGAGAAAAGAGGAAGTTACCCAACAGTTGAAAATTAGAAAAACCTTTTACAGATGAGCAGTAGAGCCCACCTCTCCTATGGGAGTGGAGATTCTTATACAAGGGAAGACCAAAGACAAAATATGGAAGTATATTAACATGTTTAGAAAGTGGACAAAACTAGGTGGGCAGCATAAAAGGGAAGGAGAGAAAGAGACAGGATCAGAAGGTTGGTTGGGGTCAAAAGATTGAGGACTATAGAGAAATACATCTCATTAAAGAACTTAGAGCATGGGAGTGACATGATCTAGAAAATAAATGTTTTGTCACCATGCTGGAAAGACTGAAGAACAGAAATCTTTAAGAAAGGGGGTCAGGAGGCTAATGTAGTCTCTGCGTCTTGGTGATGAGGGTATGCTCCAGGGATGTAAGAACACACTTGAAACAGAATAGAAAAATGACTGTGATTCCTTGGTAGAACCATCACGGCTGGCTGAACAATTGGATGTGAAAAGCAGTAGAGAGGGGAAGCCAGGTGACACCAAGACTTGAAGCTGGTTGGATGGGGGTTGTGAACAAAATTGAGGAATGGAGGTGGCGAGGAATTGTGAACACAGAAGGGAAAAGATGGAGAGTTTGATTCTTATTTTACGTGGCAATTCTGAAGACACCTAAACCCAGGTGAGTAGCCAGGAAGCAAAGGAGATGCAGGGGGTTGCTTTGGAGAGATCTGGGGTTTAGATTTGTGAGCATCTGTAAGAAATTACATTTACTAGCTAATTAAAATTTGCATTTTCCTAGAGTTGAGAGTTTTGGTTGCTAATAAACCTGCAAATAAAAAATAAAATAAAAAATAATAATAAAATAAAATAAACCTGGAATAGATAACCCTCTCTTGTTAACCAGCATTTGTTCTTTTAGTTTCAGATATATTCTTAGGAAGAGATTCTGAAGGCAAGCAGGGTAATAATTTTGAGTAATTAAGGAGGAAAGGTGGGACACCAGAAGTGGACTCTGCTCCAAGCAGCATCAGGATAAAAAAGATCTACACATCTCCATTTGAAAGAGTGATTGGAATCTGGGGAGAAAATTAAGAAACTACATCCATGTATCACACTTACTTCTGGATGATCTGTGAATAAAAATTATTTATCATGAGAATGATAAATATTATAATTGCATGTGGGATACTCAAATGATATCAATAAAGAAAGCCTTACCAATGTGTTTTAAGAGAAGAGAATTCTTTGTTTAAAACCTATCTATACTATGAAATAATAAATTTACATTTACTTAAGGTTTGAGAGTACATTAGAATTACTCTCTTGGTCAGAAACCTAGAAGTATATTCTTGCTGCTGACTTTAAACCGAAATGCCTTCACCTGATGCTCCAGGCCAGACCTCCAACTTTTTACCACCAAAGGCTTCCTTTATTAATTTTTCACTAGAGACCTATGCTTTGAAAGGTTTTATTCTGTAGTAAGTACAAATATGTATCCATTTCCATTAGCCTAGGTGCCCATCAGCACAAGATAACCATCAGCATTAGAAAGTAGTTTAGGGACTTCCCTGGTGGTCCAGTGGCTAAGACTCCAAGCTCCCAACACAGGGGTCCCAGGTCTGATCCCTGGAAACTAGATCCCACATGCCACAATCAAAGGTCCTGCATGCCACCACTAAGACCTGGCAAAGCCAAATAAATTAAATTTTAGATGGCAAAGATTAAAAACAAAAAAGAAACTAATGTTGATATCATTGGTTGGGCAGACATATCATGGTTTCTAGGACAGACATTACTAATTTCCTTGGCCCTTAGGGGCCCAGGGAACCCAAGTTGCTGGGCATTATTTGGGGCCCTTTCCACATTCACCTCTCTGCCTCTTGGCCCTCATCAAGCCCAATTTCATACCGTCTCTGCAAATCTCTTGCTATTTAACACCCTGCTTTTGCTCAAACTTATCTCACACTCAAAATGTGTTTTCTCTTCCAAAGGGATAATGCTGTTCTCTGCCAAGATCTCTTCTTCTGGACCAATGCACCCATCCCCCAGTTGCTGGGAACATTAACTGCTAACAGCTCACAGCTGGGTCCCTAACTGGACATTGCCCTTGGCCACTTGAAACTGCCTAGCCCAAGGTGACACCCTCTCCCTGACTGCAATCTAGTATTTTCAACACTCTTAAAAGCTTGTTATGGATAATGTAAGTTCAGCACTCTTCAAGATAAATTGAGAGAAGACACAAAAATTACCATTATCAGGAATTTTAAAAAGGGATATTATTAAAAATTCTACAGACATTAAAAGGTTAAGGAACAGTACGCTGGTATGTTCCAAATTTAGAATGATGGTTGATATCACACCAAGAATCTACAGAATGCACTAAGAATCTATTAAAAAGTGACTGAAACTATAAATTCAGCAAGGATTCAGCACACAACTTTATAAAAATCCATTATAATTCTATTTGCTAGCATTAAAACTTATGTTGAATGGATTTTTAAAAAATCTTAAATACTATGATTTAAAATTTTTAAATACTATGATTAGTTTGACAGAATAAGCCCCTACCAGATTGACTCTTCCACAGATAATAACAATAAATCCTGGAAAAATATATAAAAACAAAACAACAACAACAATAAAATTATCTAAAATACTGGAGTGTGAACAAAAGGAATCAGATTATGGAGGAGAACTGACACCTAAAGAAAGAATTTGACACTGAAGGCATATCCCATTTTTTTATGGCCTTAAGTCTGTGGAGAGACTGTAACCAGCATTATGTAGGATGCCGACAACTTGAGAGACAATATACAGACTTTAGGACCAAAGAAATAGAGTGCAAAGCTTGAGGCAACACAGCCGCTGGAAAGTGAGAGTGTAAGCCCAAAAAGGAGAACACCTGAGAGGGGGAGCCACAAATTCTGTGTATACATCCATCCCCAATATCTGCTTAACCCTTAAGTTTGTATAGGTGGACAGACTGCCTACAAATCCAGTTAAGGATATAAGAAGTGAATTGTAATTTAAACTACTGCCAAAAAGACTAAGATCATAGTTTGAGTCCAATAAGGTAATTGCCTCCTAAGAAAACAAAACCACTGCTCTCTTTGGAGAAATATAACAAAATCAAAGTCTTCATAGCTTAAAATTCACAATGTCTAGGATACAATCTAAAATACTAAGCATACAAAGAAAAAGAAAAATGCAAGTTATTTCCAGGAGAAAAGACAGACAATCAATGGAGACAAACCCTCAAGTGATTCAGATGTTGGAATTAGCAGACAAACATTTTTAAGGTAGGTATTATAATCCTGATCCATGAAGTAAAGGAAAATACGCCTATAATGAATGAAAAGGTGGGCAAACAAATTATAAAAAAAGAGAAATTCTAGAATTGATAAATAGAATATCTGACATCAAAAATATACTGGATGAGCTTAACAGTAGTATTGAGATGATAAAAGTCAGTGAACTTGAGTATCAGTCAATAGAAATCATCCAATATGGAAAATACAGGGCTAAAAGAACACAGTAGAAGAAAATTAACAGCATCTCAAGGACTGATGGGAATACATCAGGGTTTAACACGTGTGTATTTGACATTACAGGAGGAGAGAGGAGAGAGAGCAGACAGCATAAAAATTTCTGAATAATAGTGACCTACAATTTTCCTATTTGGGGGAAAATCATATATACATATTGAAGATGTTCAGCAAACCCCAAGAATAAACATGAAGAAAACTATGCTAATACTGCTGGAAATCAAAGAGAAACAGAAAATCCTGAAAGGGTACAATGAAATGACATACTACATACAGGGGAACAATGACACAAATCAATGTGAACGTCTTATCAGAAACTATGGAGGAAAGAAAAATATGGAATAATACCTTTAGAGAGGTGAAACAAACAGACAAAATATTAGCCCCAAATTCTACATCCAGCAAAAATATCTTGAAGCCTCAATAAAGATATTCTCATTTTAAAAAGATATTTTTATTTAACATACAATCAAAAATAGAAAATAAACTTAATGTGCACAAGACCTATATACTAACTTGTAAAATGCTACAAAAATAATTTAAAGACCTACATAAATGGAGAGATATAACAGTTTACAGATTGAAAGACTCAATATTAAGAAGTCAGTTCTTGCTAAACTGATCTATATATCTGTAACCTATAGATAAATATAATTCCAACTATAATCCCAGTAGGCTTTTATACAGGTTGAAAGACTGATTCAAAATTTATAGGTAAAGGGCAAAGGACCTAGAATAGCTGGAGCAAGTTTTAGGTTTAGTAATTCTACCAATTGCTAAAAATAGGGTATTAAAGTCCCCAACCATAACTGTGGATTAATCTCTCTTCTTTCAACCTAGTGGTAACGAGCACTGCCCTGCGCTGTCTCCTTAATTCCTTTGCTGCTCCATGGGCATGGGCTCAGCTCATGAGACTCTACAGACATTACCCTGATGTGAAAATCAGAGCAGGGATTGGAAGATCACCTTCCTACTCAGCCTTGCTAACAGACTGGGGGGGTTGGAGCACACTGTATATATTTTTGAGGGGTTGGAGAGGGTGCTGTGGTTTTTCCATTAGTGTTTGGATGGAGTAGGAAAGATATGGCCCAAAATGTTTTTGTTGTTAGGCCACCCTTTTTCCCATTTTTTGACAAGGAGGAAGAAAGTTATTTGTTATTTGGGAGATTTGGGGGAGCTTTTTGTCTGTGCCTGTTGGCAGTTCTGGGTTGGAGGTTTCTTCAGCTCCCTATTCAAGATATATGAGAGGTTATAGGAAAACTCAGAAACTTATCATCTGTTCTTCCTTAAGTCCTGAAATCTCTAGGCAGCGCATTCTCTTTTTTCCACCTTTCAGAGACTTCCTCTGCTCAAAATTGTGTTTTGTGCAGAGATTTTTATTTGTAAGGAGAATGAGCTATGAGGGATATGGTTATGCAATCTTGGGTGAACCAGAATTTCCCCCAGACAATTGTGAAACATAAGTCTCAAAGTTACAGGTCTTACACTATTACTTACTGACTAGGTAATCAAAAGAGTGATCAAGACAGTGTGGTACTGGTAAAAGGATATTCCATAGATCAATGGAATAAACAAGAGAGTCCAGAAGTAGAAGCACATGTACATGAGCCATTGATTTTTATACAAGTGCCAAGGTAAGTCAACAAAGAAAGAATAGTCTTGACAATAAATGATAATAGAAAACTGATAGTCACATGGATAGAAATGAGCTTGCTCAAACTCATATCCATAGAGTCGGTGATGCCATCCAACCATCTTGTCCTCTGTCATCCCCTTCTCCTCCTGCCTTCAATCTTTTCCAGCATCAGGGTCTTTTCTAATGAGTGAGCCCTTCATTTCAGGTGGTCAAAGTATTGGAACAGCTTCAGCATCAGTCCTTCCAATGAATATTCAGGGTTGAGTTCCTTTACAGTTGACTGGTTTGATCTCCTTGCAGAGCAAGGGACTCTCCAGAGTATTCTTCAATACCACAGTTCAAAAGCATCAATTCCTCAGTGCTCAGCCTTTTTTATGGTCCAACTCTCACATCCATACATGCCTACTGGAAAAACCATAGCTCTGATTAGACGGACCTTTGACCACAAATTAATGCCTCTGCTTTTCTGTCTAGATTAGTCATAGCTTTTCTTCCAAGGACTAAGTGTCTTTTCCTTTCATGGCTCCAGTCACCATCTGCAGTGATTTTGGAGTCCAAGAAAATAGTTTGTCACTATTTCCATTGTTTCCCCATCTATTTGTCATGAAGTTATGGAACCAGATACCATGATCTTCATTTTTTGAATGTTGAGTTTTAAGCCAGCTTTTCATTCTCCTCTTTCACCTTCATCAAAAGGCTCTTTAGTCCCTCTTTGCTTTCCGCCATAAAGGTGGTATCATCTGCATATGTAAGGTTATTGATGTTTCTCCTGGCAATCTTGATTCCAGCTTGTGCTTCATCCAGCCTGGCATTTAGCATGATGTACTCTGCATATAAGTTAAATAAGTAGGATGACAATATACAGCCTTATTATACTCCTTTCCCAATTTGGAACCAATCTGTTGTTCCATGTCCGGTTCTAACTGTTGCTTCTTGACATGCATACAGGTTTCTCAGGAGGCAGCTCAGGTGGTCTGGCATTCCCATCTCTTTCAGAATGTTCCACAGTTTGTTGTGATCCACATAGTTAAAGGCTTTAGCGTAGTCAATGAAGCAGAAGTAGATGTTTTTCTGGAATTCTCTTGCTTTTTCGATGATCCAACGGATGTTGGCAATTTGATCTCTGGTTTCTCTGCCTTTTCTAAATCCAGCTTGAACATCTGGAAGTTCTTGGTTCATGTACTGTGGAACCTAGCTTGGAGAATTTGAGCATTACTTTGCTAGCATGTCAATTGAGTGCAATTGTGCAGTAGTTTGAACATTCTTTGCCATTGCCTTTCTTTAGAACTGGAATGAAAACTGACCTTTTTCAGTCCTGTGGCACTAATCATAAGAGGTAAAAATTGGTTAATTGAACTTTATCAAAATCAGAACCTTTTGCTTACCAAAGATACTGTTAAGCAAATATAAACATAAAAGGAGAAATGGTTGTTTTAGATCTATCTATGTATCTATCTATGTGTGTGCATATATTTATACACACACACATATATATATATCTGATATAGGACTTATATAAGAATACATAATAAACTCCTCCAACTCAATAATATTAAAACAACTCATTTTTAAATGTACAAAATATTTAAGTTTCACAAAAGAAGATATGCAAATAGTACATAAAAAGTATTTGATATTAAAACCACAATGATATGAATACATACTGGAGGAAGTAATTCATTTTATTGATAACTAGGTCTGTGAGACAAGGCTGATCCTGCAGTCAGTATGACACAGAAACACAGATTTGTAATCTGAAAGTTCCAAAACAACAAAGTCCTAAAGTTCCAAAGAATATAGCAGAAATCCCTGGGAGTAACTTTGGTCCTAGAGACCACACACCTCATTCCTTGGCCCCTCTATATAAGCTGCTAGTGATGAGATGCATATAATTCAGTAGCTGAAAAGGTACAAGAAATAAACTGTACATTTTAGGATCTCCATACCCCATGGGTACCAGAACACAATGTCCTTTTCACTTCACCTCCACTTTTTTGGCTGCTTCTCAGGAACCAGGAAGTAAATGAATGTGAAAAAGAAACTATTTTTTATATACAGAAATGTGAGTCTCAAGAGAATAAAAATACAAGCCACAGTATGGGAGAAAATGTTTGCAAAAGACTTAGCTGATAAAGACTTGTTATTCTAAATATACAAAGAACTCATTAAAACTTCACAGTAAGAAAATGTACACCACATTTAAAAATAGGCAAAAGTCCTTAACATATATTCCACCAAAGAAGATACACAGATGACTAATAAGCATTTGAAAAGATGCTCGACATCATATGCAACCATGGAATTACAAGGTAAAACAATGAGGTACTACTATACACTTATTAGAATGGGCCTAATCCAAAATACTGACAATACCAAAAGCTGACCACAGTTTGGAGCAACTGGAACTCTCATTCATTGCTGGTGGGAATACAAAATGGTAAAGCCACTTTGGAAGACAGCTTGGCAGTTTCTTATAAACATATTCTTACCATACAATCCAACAATCACACTCCATTTAAAACTTATTTCACATAAAAACCTGCACCTGGGTGTTTACAGCAGCTTTATTCACAACTGCCAAAACTTGGAAGCAACCAGATATCCTTCATTATGTAAACCAGACATAAAAACTGATATACCCTGAAAATGGAATATTATTCATCACGAAAAAGAAATGGGCTATGAAGCATGAAAAGATATGGAAGAACCTTATTATTACCAAGTGAGGGAAGCCAATCTGAAAGGTTGCATGCTGTATATTTCCAACCATATAACATTCTAGACAGCAAAACTATGGGAACAGTAGAAAAATCAGTGATAGGGACTTCCCCAGGGGTTAAGACTTTGCCTTCCAATGCAGGAGTGCAGGTCTGATCCCTGATTAGGGAACTAACAACATCCCACATGGCTTGTGGCCAAAAAACCAAAACATTAAAAAAAAAAAAAACCCAGAAACAATATTAGAACAAATTCAATAAAGACTTTAAAATGTTATAAAAGACTTTTTATATTTTTTAAATATAAAAAAAAAAAAAATCAGTGATTGCCAGGGGTTAGGGGAGGGAGAGATGAATAGGCAGAACTCAGAGGATTTTAGGATAGAACTATTTTGTATGAAGCTATAATATATTTGCCCAGATGTATAGAATGTATGACACGAAGAGTGAACCCTAATGTAAACTATTAACTTCAGGTGATGATGATAAGTTAGTGTAGGTTCATCAGCTGGAGTAAATGTCCCACCCTAATGCAGAATAAATCACTGCAGATGGTGACTGCAGCCATGAAATTAAAAGACGCTTACTCCTTGGAAGGAAAGTTATGATCAACCTAGATAGCATATTAAAAAGCAGAGACATTACTTTGCCAACAAAGGTCTGTCTGGTAAAGGTTATGGTTTTTTCAGTGGTCATGTATGGATGTGAGAGTTGGACTGTGAAGAAAGCTGAGCGCCGAAAAATTGATGCTTTTGAACTGTGATGTTGGAGAAGACTCTTGAGAGTCCCTTGGACTGCAAGGAGATCCAACCAGTACATCCTAAAGGAGATCAGTCCTGGGTGTTCATTGGAAGGACTGATGCTGAAGCTGAAACTCCAATACTTTGGCCACCTCATGCTAAGAGTTGACTCATTGGAAAAGACCCTGATGCTGGGAGGGATTGGGGGCAGGAGGAGAAGGGGACGACAGAGGATGAGATGCCTGGATGGCGTCACCGACTCAATGGGCATGAGTTTGAGTAAACTCCAGGAGTTTGTGATGGACAGGGAGGCCTGGCGTGCTGTGATTCATGGGGTCGCAAAGAGTCGGACACGACTGAGTGACTGAAGTAAAGTGAAGTGAATGCAGGATGTTAATGGTGGGCAGGCTGGAGTGGAGGACAGTTAGGGGATACTTGCAAACAATATGTATGTTCTCTTCATTTCTGTTGTGAATCTAAAACTGATCTAAAAATAGAGTCTTTTTTTTTTTTTAGTATGTAAGCCTGAACAAATAGGATAACTATTCTCGATGTAGTCTGCTTGGGGCATCCTGACAGTCACTGGAAGGCATATACCAACAACAGGAAAAGTAAGTGGGACTTCCATGATGAGCTCCAAGAACCAAGAAAAGGAACTTTGTAAATTCCTTTCCTCCCTTTTCAGCTCTCCAACTCTCTTCCCCAGCTTTTGTAATTTCCAAATTCCACAATTAGAGATTCACTTATTTGTAACTCTTAGGGAGAAGTAGTACTCTGTGTGTGTGTGTGTGTGTGTATGTCTATGTGTCTGTGTATGTGTGTGTATGTGTCTGTGTCTGTGTGTGTGTGTCTGTGTGTTTGTCACTCAGTTGTGTCCGACTCTTTGCAACCACATGGACCACAGCCCTCCAGGCTCCTCAGTCAATAGAATTCTCCAGGCAAGAATACTGGAGTGGGTTGCCATTTCCTTCTCCAGGGGATCTTCCCAAACCAGAGATCAAACCCAGGTCTCCTGCATTGCAGGCAGATTCGTTACCATCTGGGCCACCAGGGAAGCCCAAGTAGTACCATAAATACTAGTAAATAATTCTCTTATATGAGGGTAGAGATTCACCTCTTCTACTGAGATCAGGTTTTGATAAGGAATCATTTGTTGAAACATCACAGATCAACATAAATGAGAAAAAGACGGAAGGCAGAAAAAACCCAAAAATGGGAAACTAGATATACTGAAGATAAATATTGAGGACCACCAAAATTCATCCCCATTTAAAGAAAAACAACTTTTAAATATACTTAATTTCAAAACAGTGTAATTGAGAAAATGAATAATTTCTACACACTGCTGCTGCTGCACTGGAGAATGTTATAAAATTCTCTGCCATTCCCTTCGATTTCTGATCTTGGATAAATTATTTAACTTCTCTATGAACCAGATTTTCTCAGCTGTGAAATAAAGACACTCCTTGCTTACTGCCAAGGCCATTTCTAAGAGAGGGTGGAACCTGGAATAAACCACAGTAGTGTGATCACACCCTAAATATCCTGACATAAATAAAACCTAATTCAAATGCATATCAAGGGTAGCTTTGAAGGAGATAAGAAGTCACAGAAAGGCTACCTGCAGTCTTAGGGGAACATATAAGAGGATGATATTCTGCAGCTTGTACTTCTCACAGTGAAATCTCATGGGAGATGTAGGCTAGTCATAATATAGTTGTGCTTATTATTAAAGCAAGCTAAGGGCCATATAGTCAAAGCTACGATTTTTCCAGTAATCATGTACAGATGTGAGAGCTGGACCATAAAGAAGGCTGAGCACCGAAGAATGGATGCTTTCAAACTGCGGTGTGGAGAAGACTCTTGAGAGTCCCTTGGACAGCAAGGAGACCAAACGAGTCAATCCTAAAGGAAATCAATCTTGAATATTCATTGGAAGGACTGAGGCTGAAGCTGAAGCTACAGTACTTTAGCCACCTAATGCAAAGCCCAACTCATGGAAAAGATTCTGATGCTGGGAAAGATTGAGGGCAGGAGGAGAAGTGGGTGACAGAGAATGAGATGGTTGAATGGCATCATCGACTCAATGGACATGAGTTTGATTGAGCAAACTCCGGGAGATAATAAGGACAAGAAAGTCTAGTGTGCTGTAGTCCATGGGGTACCAAAGAGTCAGACAGGACTTAGTGGCTGAACAATAGCAACCCAATCACTCTCTCTACATTGTCCTTAAGTCATTGCTATCTGGTCCTGCACTGATGTGCTCCTCTCCTGAGCTCCCCAGGGCTCTAGGCTTTTACAATAATCTTCCATATCTCAAAAATAGCATCAACCAAGCAAAGGGCAATACAGAACTTAATTAGAAATATCTAAGGGTTTTTCATAAAAGGTATCTTTATCAATTATATAAGCCAGTATCATTTGAAGCTGGTAGTGAAAGTAACTTAGCTGAAAACTGAATCAGAAATGTGAAAAACCAACATGAGAATATATGTCAGAATGCCAAGGAAAAAGGAAACACACAAAGAGAGTGAAAGAAGATAACAGGCAGGGAAGAGAGATGCATGGCAAAAACTTATAAACATTCCCAAGGGAAAAATGAGACAACTTGGTACAGAAACAACAGCCAAAAACACCACTGTCCTGAGGAAAACTACCCTGAGCTAAGAAAAGAGAGCAATGAGCAAATCAGAAGGATTTACCTTATACTAGGGTAAATAAATAAGTTTGCATGGAATGTAAAGAATAAGCTAATGAACAAATAAACACCAAAAAACATGAAGATATGTCTTAGCCAAGGTTCCTCGGGAAGCACAGCATGAGACCAAATCCTATATGTCAGCACCTTATTGTGGAATGTGATCTGGGGAATAGGAGTGAAGGATAAGGGTGATGTAGGATGTAGGATGCATTCATTATCTATTGTCGTGTTACAAGTGCATACCCCAGAACATAGCTTAAAACAGTGCATTTATTTTCTCAAGGTTTCTGTGTGTCAGAAATCCAGGAGCAGCTTACTTGCCTGCCTCTCACTCAGGGTCTCTCAAGAGGCTGCAAACAAGTCAAATGCTGGGCTGTGTTCACCTCAAGGTTGGACTCACTCAGGTGGATGTTGGCAGCCTTTACATCCTCACTGGCTATTGGCTGATGACATCTGTTCTCTGCCATATGGGCCTCTACACAGGGCTCACGACATGGCAGGCAGTCTTCCCCAAAAGCTAAGCTCCAAGAGGGAGAAAGAAAGAGAGAAAGCGAGCAAGACAGGGTAAATGAGGTAGAAGTCAGGGTGTTTTTATAGCCTAATTTCAGAAGTGACATCCTACCACCGTCATTATATTCTGTTTTTAGAAGAATCACTAGGTCCAGCCCACAGTCAAGGACAGGGGATTACCCAAGGGTATGAATACCATGAGGTTGTACATTGGGGGCCATTATGAGGCTGCCTACTACAGGAGAGGTCAGGGGCACAGTATGGGGCCAGATGGAGACTCAGGGACTTCCCTGGTGGTCCAGTGGATAAGAATCCACCTGGGAGTGCAGGAGACACAGGTTTGATCCCTGGTTTGGGAGATTCTACATGCCATGAAGCAACTAAAGCCCATGCAACACAACTACCTGCACGCCATAACTACCGGAGCCCACATGCTCTAGGGCCCACAAGCCACAACTACTGAGCCAGTGTGCCACGATTACTGAAACCCATGTGGCCTAGTGCCCAATGGCGCAACGACTGAGCCTGAGCGCTGCAACTACTGAAGCCCTTACATCCAGAGCCTATTTTCTGCCACAAGAGAAGTCACCACAAGGAGAAGCCCGTGCACCACAATGAAGAGTAGCCTCCACTCACCGCAACTAGAGAAATCCCTCATGCAGCAACAATGACCCAGCACAACCAAAATTAAAGAAACAAATTTTTTTTAAAAAAAAAGAAAGATGGAGTCAATACAAGATGTGTTAGCAAATGGATGAACAGCACTGCAAAATGCTTCTTAGAAGTTAATCCAGGGAAAGAAAGGAAATAACATTTATCCATTAATGTTTTGTCCCACAAAGCATCAACTCTTTCATTCTTCCAAGCATGAGTTTTCTTGGGAAGTAGATGTGTGCAGAAGGTGAGGGGCATGTGAAGGGCCATGGGGCCATCTTGAGGGAGAGGCTATACCACTGCCCTTGAATCAAACTGGAAGAAGTCTGCAGAGGGTGTGTTGCCATACAGATCGGTGAGACAAAGAGATCAGAAGTATTTCATAAGAGCTGCCTGAGGGTCCTGATCAAGACGAGAAGTAGGAAGATCCTGAGTTCAACTTCTTCCTCCAACATACCCAAACTACAACTACATATAGAACAACTATCTCTGAGAATACCCAAAAGACTAACAGAACAGATTTCCTACCACTAAACATATGAAGAAAAAGACACATCAAGATCAGGAGGAGGGGCAGAGAAACAGTCTAGTCAGAACCGACACCCTGAGTGCAGTGACCCACAACCAGGAAGGATATCACAGTCTCAGAGTTTCCCCCTGAGGAGCAAGGGGTCTGAGTCCCACTTCAGGCTCCAGACCAGGAGACCTGCATTGGGAAGACCCCACAAGGCATGGCTTTAAAAACCAACAAGGCTTATGTCCAGGAGGGCTGAAGGGCTGTGGGAAATCCAGACTGCCCTTGAAGGGTTCACTCACAGACTTGCATCAAGTCTCAGGGCAGACGCAGGAGCTTGAAAAGTACCTAGGTCATACAAGAGAGAGATTCATTGACTAATTTCAGGGTGTGTGCCGGAAGGGCAGGGATCTGGTGGGACTTTCTTTGGCAGTGGAAACAATAGCAGGCACCATTTCCCTTTTACTCTCCTGCCATCTCACTGGTGCTGGAGGGTGCCATATCTGTCACTATGAATCAGAGTAGCTCACACCATGCTTCCTGCCCCAGGGCTCCCCCTGAGGACCAGCCTCACCCAACCTACGTGCCTGGGCCAGCACTGACCTCCTCCAAAGCAGTTCCCACCCTGCCCCACCTGGTGGGCAGCCCTACCTGGCATCAGAACTCCTCCAAAGCAGCTCCCCCTCCAGGGGGCCAGTCCTGTCCATCATGACACCCATAACAGTTGCAGCCAAACATCTCAGCCAGTCAGGCTGGAGGACAACCCCAGACAACTGCAGCAGTTGTTGCCAGGACTCCCAGTGAGCTGGCCTGGTGGCCAACCACACCTACTAGTGTACCCATAGCAACTGTGGCCTGACTGCAACAGGAGGACACATGCAGCCCACACAGGGGATACCCCTGGAGCACCTAGCTCTGGGATCCAGGGAACTGCCCCACCAGGCCACACAGGACACATTCTACATAGCTTTGACAGAGAAACAAGAATCAATCAGAACTTAAAAATACAATAACTGAAATGAAAAATACACTAGAAGGAATCAACAACGGATTAAGGGTTGCAGTAGAACAGGTCAGCAATCAGAAAGACAAAGTAATAGAAATCATCCAATCAAAACAGCAAAGAAAAAAATACAATATTTAAAAATGATAGTTTAAGGAACTTCTGGGGCAACATCAATCATATTAACATTTACATTACAGGGGGTACCAAAGGAGCTAGGACAGAGAAAGGAACAGAAAACCTATTTAAAAAGATAATGACTGAAAACTTCCCTTGGTGAAGGAAGCAGACATCCAAGTTCAAGAAGCACAGAAAGCCCCAAACAAATTGAACCCAAGAGATCCACACCAAGACACATTATAATTATAATGTCAAAAGTTAAAGAGATCATCTTAAAGCAGCAAAATAAAAACAACTGTTACTACAAAGCAACTCCCATAACACTATAAGCTGATTTTTTAGCAAACACTTTACAGGCCAGTAGGGACTGTTAAGTTTTTCTATTCAAAGAACTTAAAGGGAAAATAAACTTACATCCAAGAGTGCTATATCTGCAAGGCTATCACTCAGAATAGGATAGTTTCCCCAGACAAGCAAAAGTTAAATGAGTTCACCAACACTAAACTGGTCATACAAGAAATGTTAAAGGGACTTCATTAAATAGAAAAGAAAAGGGTATAAGTTAGAAAGAAGAAAAGCTTCCTAGGTAGTGCAGAGGTAAAGAAGCCACCTGACAATGCAGAGATGCAAGAGATGTGGGTTTGATCTGGGTCAGGAAGATCCCTTGGAGTAGGAAATGGCAATCCACTCCAGTATTCTTGCCTGGGAAATTCCAAGGACAGAAGAGCTTGGCGGACTACAGCCCACGGGGGTCACAAAGAGTTGGGCATGACTGAGTGAGGAAGCACAGCACAGCACACAGCAGAAACAAGAAAATTATGGGGAAGGAAATATCACTGGTAAAAGCAAACATAGAGTAAAGGTAGTGGGTCAACAATGATAAAGCTAATATGAAGGTTAAGAAACTAATAAAATCATCAATATCTAATTAGTCAAGTGATACATAAAATAAAAGATGCAAAGTATGACATCAAAAGCATAACATTGGGGGAGGTTAGAAAAATGTAATAATTTTAGAATTATTACAGTCTTAAGGACCATCAAGTTAATAGACTGCTGTATTCATTAGTTGTTATAGATGCACTTCATGCTAATCACAAAACAAAAACTTTCAACGTAAAACTAAGGAATACAAATATAACACTAAAAGAAGTCGTCAAATCACAAGAGGAGAGAACAAAAGAAGAAAGGAACAGATAAGAACTACAAAACAACCAGAAAACAATTAACAAAATGGCAATAACTATATACCTATCAATAATCAATTTAAATGTAAATGGACTAAATGCTCCAATAAGAAGATAAGGTAGCTGGATGAATGAAAAAAAAAAAAGACTCATACCTATTGTTAGTCTCTTTCTAGTTCCTTTAAGTATAAGGGCAGATTGTGTATTTGAGATTTTTCTTGGTTTTTGAAGTAGTGCCTACAAAGACTCACTTCAGATCTAAAGATACACATAGATAGTATAGGGATAGAAAAAAGATATTTCATGCAAATAGATCTGAAAAAAAAAAGCTGGAGTAGCAATACTTATATTAGACAAAGCAGACTTTATAATAAAAACTGTAATAAGAGACTAAGAAGGACATTACATAACAATAAAGGGATCAATCAGAGAAGAGGATACATATAAGTACCTACGTACCCAACATAGAAGCACCCAAATATATAAAACAGATATAAATGGAGATATCAACAGTAATATAATAACAGTAGGAGACTTTAACACTTCACTTAACAAAAACTGATGTATCATCTAGATAGAAAATCTATAAGAATTGCATTTAAGAATTACATTCCATTTAAATGACACTTTAGATAGGACTGACTTAATAAATAAAGAATATCCCATCCAAAAGAAGCAGATTGCAAATTCTTCTCAAGTGCACATAGAACATTCTCCAGCATATATCACATGATAATCCACAAAACAAGTCTCAATAAATTTAAGACAGAAATCATATCAAGTACCTTTTCCTACTACAACTATATAAAACTAGAAATCAATTACAAGAAAACTGAAAAAAAACACATGGAGTGGAGTCTAAACAACATACTACTAAACAAATCAATGAGTCAACAAATAAAGAGTACAGCAAAAAATTCCTTGAGATAAATGAAAATGAAAACACAACATTCCAAAATCATCTATGGGATGAAGCAAAAGTCTTTCTAAAAGGGAAGTTTATAGCAATATAGCCTACTTCAAAAAACAAGAAAAGCCTCAAATAAACAATCTAACCCTACACTTGAAGGGACTAGAAAAAGAAGAACAATCAAAACCCCAAGTTAATAGAAGAAAGGATATAATAAAGATCAAAGAAGAAACAAATGAAATAGAAACTTAAAAACCAACAGAAAAGATCAATGAAACTAAGAGCAGTTTCCTTGAAAAGATAACAAAATTGAAAAGTCTTTAGCTAGATTCATCAAGAAAAAGAGTGAGGGTCCAAGTGGGGCTTGGAAAACTGGACAGCTACACATAAAAGAATGAAACTAGAACACCTCCTAATACCATACAGAAAAATAAATTCAAAATGTATTAAAGACTTAAATATAAAGGACAGAAACTCTAATGCTTCTAGAGGAAAACATAGGTGGCACACTCCTTGACATGAATCACAGCAAGATCCTCTATGGCCCACCTCCTAGAATAATGGAAAGAAAAACTAAAATAAACAAGTGGGACCTAATTAAACTTAAACGCTTTTGCATAGCAAAGGAAACAATAAACAAACTGAAAAGACAACCCTTAGAATGGTAGAAAATAATAGCAAATGAAACAAGTAACAAAGGAGTAACCTCCAAATTGTACAAGCAGCTCATGCAGCTCAATATCAGAAAAACCAACAACCCAATCAAAAACTGGGTAGAAGGCCTAAATCACACATCTCTCCAAAGAAGACATGAAAGTGAAAGTGTTAGTGGCTCACACACCCGACTCTTTTGTGATCCCATGGACTATAGCCCACCAGGCTCCTCTGTCCATGGGATTTACCAGGCAAGAATACTGGAGTGGGTTGCCATTCCCTTCTCCAGGGGATCTTCCCAGCCCAGGGATCAAACCCGGGTCTCCTGCATTGCCAATGAATTCTTTACTGGCTGAGTCACCAGGGAAGCCAAAGAAGACATACAGATGGCTAATAAGCATATGAAAAAGATGCTCAATATCCCTCATTATTAGAGAAATGGAAATCAAAACTACAATGAGGTATCACTTTACACAGGTCAGAATGGCCACCATCAAAAAAACGTACAAACAAATGCTGGAGAGGCTGTGGAGTAAAGGGAACCCTCTTGCATTGTTGGTGGGAATGTAAATTGATACAGCCACTATGAAGAACAGTATAGAGATTCCTTAAAAAACTAAGAATAAAACTACCATAGGTCCCTCCACTACTGAGCATATACCGTGAGGAAACCATAATTGAAAGAGACACAAGTACACCAATGTTCCCTGCAGCACTGTTTACAATAGCTAGGACATGCGAGCAACTCAGATGTCCATTGATAGATGAACAGATAAAGAAGTTCTAGTACAATGGAATATTACTCAGCCATAGAAAGAAGACATTTGAGTCGGTTTTAATGAGGTGGAAAACCTAGAGCCTATTATACAGAGTGAAGTAAGTCAGAAAGAGAGAAACAAATACCCTACATTAACGCACATATATGGAATCTAGAAAAATAGCACTGATGAACACATATTTGCAGGGCAGTAAAGGAGATGCAGACATAAAGAAGAGACTTGTGGACATCGTGGGGGAAGGAGTGGGTAGGATGATTTGAGAGAGTAGTACTGAAACATATATATTCAGTCAGTTCAGTTCAGTTCAGTTCAGTTCAGTCGGTCAGTCGTGTCCGACTCTTTGCGACCCCATGAATCGCAGCAGGCCAGGCCTCCCTGTCCGTCACAGACTCCCGGAGTTTACTCAAACTCATGCCCATCGAGTCGGTGATGCCATCCAGCCATCTCATCCTCTGTTGTCCCCTTCTCCTCCTGCCCCCAATCCCTCCCAGCATCAGGGTCTTTCCCAATGAGTCAACTCTTTGCATGAGGTGGCCAAAGTATTGGAGTTTCAGCTTCAGCATCAGTCCTTCCAATGAACACCCAGGACTGATCTCCTTTAGGATGTACTGGTTGGATCTCCTTGCAGTCCAAGGGCCTCTCAAGAGTCTTCTCCAACACCACAGTTCAAAAGCATCAATTCTTCGGCATGTAAAATATTAATAGATAGCCAGTGGGAAATTTTTCTATGACACAGGGAGCTCAAACCTAGTGCTCTCTGACAACCCAGCGGGGTGAGATAGGGTGGGAGGGAGGGAACATATGTATACCTATGACTGATTCATGTTGATGTATGGCAGAAACTAACACAATATTATAAAGCAATAATCTTCCAATTAAAAATAAATTAAAACGAAAAAGAGAGAGGATCCAAATAAAATCAGAAACAAAAGAGGAGAAATTACCAAAAACACCACAGGAATACAAGGGAGCATATGAAATTAATAAGAACAATTATATGCCAATAAAACAAAACAGACAACCTGGAAGAACTGAGTAAATTCCTAGATAAATCTCCCAACACTGAATCAGAAACAAAGACAATATGAACAGATCAGTTATCAGTAATGAGATGAATCTGAAATTTAAAAAATCCCAAACAAAAGTCTAGGATCAGAGTTTCATAGGTATTTCTACCAAACATTTAAAGAAGAATTAACCCTTATTTTTCTGAAACTATTTCAAAAAGTTGAGAAGGAAGGAACACTTCTGAATTCATTCTATAAAGATAGTAACACACTGATACCAAAACCAAAGACATCACAAAATAAGAAAATTAGTGGCAAATGTCACTGACGAACATACATGTAAAAATTCTCAACAAAATATTAGCAAACCCAATTCAAGAATACAATAAAAGGCACACATAGCATGATCAAGTGGAATTTATTCCAGGATGCAAGGGGTTCAATATCTGTAAATCAATTAAGGTAATATATCACATTAAGAAAAAAAGAATAATAATCATATGATTATCTCAACAGATGCAGAAAAATTATTCAACAAAACTCAACACCCTGCCTGTGGCTATTTAATGTTGATGAGTGGCAGAAACTTGCAGTGTCATGGAGCAGCTATCTTTCATTAAAAAATAAATAAACAGAAAAACACCTATTCATGATAAAAAATTCTCAATAGAATGGGTATAGAGGGAACATACTTCAACATAATAAAGGTCATACATGACAAACCCACAGCTAATATAATACTCAACATGAGGAATTCTCTGGTAGTCCACTGGTTAGGACTCCATGCCCTCACTGCCAAGGGTCTGGGTTCAATCCCTGGTCTGTGAAGATCCCACAAGCTGTGGGGCCAAAAAAAAAAAAAAAGTTAATGTGGACCTAGAGACACTGAGCGAAGTCAGTCAGACAGAGAAGGGCAAATATCATATGATATCACTTACATATGAAATCTTTAAAAAATGGAACAAATGAACTTATTTATAAAACAGAAATAGAGTTACAGATGTAGAAAACAATCATATGGTTACCAGCGAGGTGTGGGAGGGGGGATGGGAGTAAGAATAAACTGGAAGACTGTAATTGGCTTATACACACGACTACATGGCAACCCACTCCAGTATCCTTGCCTGGACAATTGCATGGACAGAGGAGCCTGGTGGGCCCCAGTCCATGAGGTTGCAAAGAGTTGGACATTACTGAGAGACTGAGCACACGCACATATAATGCAGATAACTAATAAGAATCTTCTGTATAGCACAGTGAACTCTACTCAATGCTCTGTAATGACCTGTATGGGGAAAGAATCGAAAAGACTGGATATATGTGTATGTATAACAGATTCACTTTGCTGTACAGAAGAAAGTAATACAACATTGTAACTCAACTATACTCCAGCATACCTGCTCATATACTCCAGGATACCTGCTCTCACCACTTTTACTCAACATAGTTTTAGAAGTCCTAGCCACAGCAATCGGAGGAGAAAAAGAGAAGAAAGACATCCAAATCTAAAAGGAAAAGTTAAAACTGTTACTGTTTACAGATGACATGATACTACACAGAGAAAAGTCCTGAAGACACCACCAAAAAACTATTAGGATTAATAAATGAACTGGTTGCAGGATACAAAATTAAAACACAGAAATATGTTGTTTTATATATACTAACAATGAACTATCAGAAGGAAAAAGGAGAAAAAATACAACTGTATCAAAAAGAATAAAAGGCTTATGAATAAATTTAACCAAGGATGTCAAAGACCTGTATTCTAAAAACTCTAAGACACTGATGAAAGAAGTTGAAGATAACACAGATAAGTGGAAAAATACACCATGCTCATGAATTTGAACTGATATTATAAAAAATGTCCATACTACCCAAAGCAATCTACAAAATCAGTACAATCCCTATCAAAATATCAAGGGAATTTTTCACAGAACTAGAACAAATAATCCTAAAATTTGTACAGAACCACAAAAGATCACAAATAGCCAAAGCAATCACAAGAAAGAACAAAGCTGGAGGTGTCAGGCCCATTGATTTCAAACTGTACCACAAATCCCATGGACAGAGGAACCTGGCAGACTACTGTTCAAAGGGTCACAAAGAATTGGACACAATTTGCGTGACTAAGCACAAAACTACAGTAATAAAAAAACTATCTATCATCCTAACACAAAACCAAATATATTGATCAATGGAACGGACAAAAGACCTCAGAAATGAACCCATACTTATATGGTCAATTAATCTATGACAAGGGAGGCAAAAATATACAATAGGGGAAAGACAATCTCTTCAATAAATGGTGTTGGGATAACTGAATAACTATATGCAGAAGAATCAAACCAGGTCACTTTCTTACACTTTATACAAAAACAAACTCAAAATGGATTAAAAGTTAAATGTAAGACCTGAAACCATAACACTCTACAAAAAAACATAGTATGCTCACTGCTATCTGTCTTAGCTATATTTTCCTTTGGATATGTTTACACAGGCAAGGGCAACAAAACCAAGAATAAACAAATGGGACTGTATCAGGTAAAATGCTTTTGTAGAGCAAAGGAAACTATCAACAAAATGAAAACTATCAACAACTGAATGGGAGAAGATACTTGCAAATATTTGGGAAGAGGTCAATATCCAAAATATATATAGAACTCAGCTCAGTATTAAAACAATAAGCAATCCAATTTAAAAATGGCAGAGGACCCAAATAAACATTTTTCAAGAAGGCCAGAAGACACATGAAAAGATGGTTAACAGCAGTAATCATCAGGGAAATGGAAATCAAAATCACAGTGAGATATCACCTCACACCTGTCAGAATGGCTTTCATCAAATAGACATCAAAAAAGTGTTGCCAAGTATATAGAGAAAAGGGAACCCTTAGATACTACTGGTGGGACTATAAATTGGTACATCCACTATGGAAAACAGTGCAGACGTTCCTCAAAAGATAACAAAGAACTACTATACGATCCAGCAAGTTTACTTTTGAATATTTTTCCAAAGAAAACAAAAACAATAACTTAAAAAGATACATGGCCCCCTATGTTCGCTGTTGCATTATTTACTAATACAATAGCCAAGATATTGAAGCAACAAGTGTCCATCAATAGATGAGGATAAAGAGGATGTTGTATATCTCTGTCTGTGTGTGTATATATATACACAAGTCTCTGTTGTTAAAATAAGGCAATCAGTATTAGGATATTTTGTTCCATCATGCTTTTTTTTAAGTTACTCATGAAATAAAAATGAAACACTATACACACACATACGCACACATACATAAACAATGGAATATTATTCAGTCATTAAAAAAGAATGAAATCTTGCCAGTTGCAGCAACATGGATGGACCTAGAAGGTATTATCTGCTTCAAAATACCCCAGAATGTTGGGGGATGTGGTGGCATGATGGGAGTGTGGATAATAGTGATGAAACAAGACTGTTCATAAGTTGAGCATTGTTGAAGCTAAGTGATGGGTACATGGGCTTCACTTTACTCTTCTTTCACTACGCTTTGTGCATTAAATTGTATATAATAAAAATGTCTTAAAATGTCAATACATATTTACCTAGTAATTTTGATACCAGAAATTAGCCCTAAGGAAACACTCAGAACTAAAAGCAGACTTTTATATAAGATTGGTCACAACATGCTTATCTTAAGATTTATAAACTGAAATATTAGAAATAACCTTATTGACTAACAAAAGGGTAATAAAGATATTAATATATTCATATGAATCTGTTATATGAATTATATGATATTCCTATTAAAATCATGTCATTAATGATTTGGGAAAACTCTCACAATGTGAAGTGAAGTGAAATCGCTCCATTGTGTCCAACTCTTTCCGACCCTGTGGACTGTAGCCTACCAGGCTCCTCTGTCCATGGGATTCTCCAGGCAAGAATACTGGAGTGGGCTGCCATTTCCTTCTCCAGGGGATCTTCCCAACCCAGGGATTGAACCCAGGTCTCCACATTGATTTGGGAAAACTCTTACAATGTAACGGAAAGTTAAAAAATAGTAAATAAATCAAAAAGTTAAGAAATAAGAAATAGGCAATCAAAAAGTTGGTGAGGATGTGGAGAAAAGGGAACCCTCATACACTCTTGGTAGGAATGTAAATTGGTGCAGCTACTACAGAAAACAGTATGGAGATTCCTCAAAAAATTAAGAATATAACTAACATATGACCCAAACTTCTGGGTATTTACACAAAGAAAACAAAAACACTAGTTCAAAAAGATACAGGAACCCCTATAGTCACCACATTATTTACAATGTCCAAGATTCAGAAACAAATTAAGAGCCATCCGATAAATACATCAAGAAGCCATACACACACACATATACATACACACACAGTGGACTGCTACTCAGCCTAAAGAATGAAATCTTCCCATTTGAGACAAAACGAATGGAAATGGAATGTATACTGTTAAAAGAAATAAGTCAGGGAAAAACAAATACTGTACACTTTCACTCATATGCAGAATATAAACAAAAAACAAAAAAGAAGTAAATGAATAACCCAAACCAGACAAAAATTAATACATTGATACAGAAAATAGAGTAATGATCACCAGAGGGAAAAGGGTTGAGGAGAGTAAAATAAGTAAAGTGGATCAACTGTATGGTAATTCAGTTCAGTTCAGTCGCTCAGTCATGTCCAACTCTTTGTGATCCCATGAACTGCAGCATGCCAGGCCTCCCTGTCTATCACCAACTCCTGGAGTACACCCAAACCCATGTCTATTGAGTCAGTGATGCCATCAAACCATCTCATCCTCCATTGTCCCCTTCTCCTCCTGCCCTCAATCTTTCCCAGCATCAGGGTCTTTTCAAATGAGGCAGCTCTTCGCATCAGGTGGCCAAAGTACTGGAGTTTCAGCTTCAACATCAGTCCTTCCAAAAAACACCCTGGACTGATCTCCTTTAGGATGGACTGGTTGGATCTCCTTGTAGTCCACGGGACTCTCGAGAGTCTTCTCTAACACCACAGTTCAAAAGCATCCATTCTTCGTCACTCAGCTTTCTTTATAGTCCAACACTCACATCCATACATGATCACTGGAAAAGCCATAGCCTTGACTAGGCAGACCTTTGTGGACAAAGTAATGTTTCTGCATTTTAATCTGCTGTCTAAGTTGGTCATAACTTTCCTTCCAAGGAGTAAGCATCTTTTAATTTCATGGCTGAAATCACCATCTGCAGTGATTTTGGAGTCCAGAAAGATAAAGTCTGACACTGTTTCCACTGTTTCCCCATCTATTTCCCATGAAGTGATGGGACCAGATGCCATGATCTTAGTTTTCTGAATGTTGAGCTTTAAGTCAACTTTTTCACTCTCCTCTTTCACTTTCATCAAGAGGCTCTTTAGTTCTTCTTCACTTTCTGCCATAAGGGTGGTGTCATCTGCATATCTGAGGCTATTGATATTTCTCCCAGCAATCTTGATTCCAGCTTCTGCTTCTTCCAGCCCAGCGTTTCTCATGATGTACTCTGCATATAAGTTAAATAAGCAGGGTGACAACATACAGCCTTGACGTACTCCTTTTCCTACTTGGAACCAGTCTGTTGTTCCATGTCCAGTTCTAACTGTTGCTTCCTGACCTGCATACAAGTTTCTCAAGAGGCAGGTCAGGAGGTCTGGTATTCCCATCTCTTTCAGAATTTTCCACAGTTTATTGTGATCCACACAGTCAAAGGCTTTGGCATAGTTAATAAAGCAGAAATAGATGTTTTTCTGGAACTCTCTTGCTTTTTCAATGATCCAGCGGATGCTGGCAATTTGATCTCTGGTTCGTCTGCCTTTTCTAAAACCAGCTTGAACATCTGGAAGTTCACGGTTCATGTATTGCTGAAGCCTGACTTGGAGAATTTTAAGCATTACTTTACTAGCGTGTGAGATGAGTGAAATTGTGTGGTAGTTTGAACATTCTTTGGCATTGCCTTTCTTTGGGACTGGAATGAAAACTGACCTTTTCCAGTTCTGTGGCCACTGCTGAGTTTTCCAAATTTGCTGGCATATTGAGTGCAGCACTTTCACAGCATCATCTTTCAGGATTTGAAATAGCTTAACTGGAATTCCATCACCTCCACTAGCTTTGTTCATAGTGATGCTTCCTAAGGCCCAGTTGATTTGCATTCCAGTATGTCTGGCTCTAGGTGAGTGTGAGTGATCACCCCATCATGATTATCTGGGTCATGAAGATCTTTTTGTATAAATCTTCGGTGGATTCTTGCCACCTCTTCTTATTATCTTCTGCTTATCTTAGGTTCATACCATTTCTGTCCTTTATTGTGCCCATCTTTGCATGAAATGTTCCCTTGGTATCTCTGATTTTCTTGAAGAGATCTCTAGACTTTCCCATTCTAATGTTTTCCTCTATTTCTTTGCACTGATCACTGAGGAAGGCTCTCTAATCTCTTCTTCCAATTCTTCGGAACTCTGCATTCAAATGGTTTATCAGTCCTTTTCTCCTTTGCCTTTCACTTCTCTTCTTTTCAGCTATTTTTAAGACTTCCTCAGACAACCATTTTGCCTTTTTATATTTCTTTTTCTTGGGGGTGGTATTGATCCCTGCCTCCTGTACAATGTCACAAACCTCTGTCCATAGTCCATCAGGCAGTCTGTCTAACAGATCTAATCCCTTGAATCTATTTCTCACTTCCACTGTATAATCATAAGGGAGTTGATTTAGGTCATACCTGAATGGTCTAGTGGTTTTCCCTACTTTCTTCAACTCAAGTCTGAATTTGGCAATAAGGAGTTCATGGTCCGTGCCACAGTCAGCTCCTGGTCTTGTTTTTGCTGACTATATAGAGTTTCTCCATCTTTGGCTGCAAAGAATATAATCAATCTGACTTTGGTATTGACCATCTGGTGATGTCCATGTGTAGAGTCTTCTCTTGTGTTTTTGGAATAGCGTGTTTGCTACCACAAGTGCATTCTCTTGGCAAAGCTCCATTAGCCTTTGCACTGCTTCATTCTGTACTCCAAGGCCAAATTTGACTGTTACTCCAGGTATTTCTTGACTTCCTACTTTTGCATTCCAGTCCCCTATAATGAAAAGGACATATTATCCAGGTGTTAGTTCTAGAAGATCTTGTAGGTCTTCATAGAATCATTCAACTTCAGCTTCTTCAGTATTACTGGTCGGGCATAAACTTGGATTACTGTGATATTGAACGGTTTGCCTTGGAAATGAACAGAGATCATTCTGTAGTTTTTGAGATTGCATCCAAGTACTGCATTCCAGACTCTTTTGTTGACTGTGATGGTTACTCCATCTCTTCTAAGGGATTCATGCCTATAGTAGTAGACATAAAGGTCATCTGAGTTAAATTCACCCATTCCAGTCCATTTTAGTTCGCCGATTCCTAAAATGTTGACATTCATTCTTGCCATCTCCTGCTTCACCACTTCCAATTTGCCTTGATTCATGTACCTAACATTCAAGGTTCCTATGCAATATTGCTATTTACAGCATCAGACTTTACTTCCATCACCAGTCACATCCACAACTGGGTTTTGTTTTTACTTTAGCTCCATCTCTTCATTCTTTCTGGAGTTATTTCTTCAGTGATCTCCAGTAGCATATTGGGCTCCTACCAACCTGGGGAGTTCAACTTTCAGTGTCCTATCCTTTTGCTTTTTCATACTGTTCATGGGGTTCTCAAGGCAAGAATACTGAAGTGGTTTGCCATTCCCTTCTCCAGTGGACCACATTTTGTTAGAACTCTCCAGCATGACCCATCTGTCTTGGGTGGCCCTACAGGGCATGGCTCATGGTTTCATTGAGTTAGACAAGGCTGTGGTCCATGTGATCAGAAATGTTAGTTTTCTGTGATTGCGGTTTTCAGTCTGTTTGCCCTCTGATGGAGAAGAATAAAAGGCTTATGGAAGCTTCCTGATGGGAGAGGCTGACTGAGGGGGAAACTGGGTCTTGTTCTAATGGGTGGGCGGAGCCATGATCAGTAAATCTTTAATCAAATTTTCTGTTGATGGGTGGGCCTGTGTTCCCTCCCTGTTATTTCAGTTCATTTCGGCTCAGTTGTGTCTGACTCTTTGCAACCCCATGAACCACAGTACACCAGGCCTCCCTGTTAATCACCAACTCTCGGAGCTTACCCAAACTCATGTCCACTGAATCGGTGATGCCATCCAACCATCTCATCCTCTGTCATCCCCTTCTCCTCCCACCTTCAATCTTTCCCAGCATCAGGGTCTTCTCAAATGAGTCAGCTCTTCACCTCAGGTGGCCAAAATACTGGAGTTTCAGCTTCAACATCAGTCCTTCCAATGAACACCTAGGACTGATCTCCTTTAGGATGGACTGATTGGATCTCCTTGCAGTCCAAGAGACTCTCAAGGGTCTTCTCCAACACCACAGTTCAAAAGCATCAATTCTTCTGCACTATTATTTACCTGGGGCCAAACTATGCTGGAGGCAATGAAGATAACAGCGACCTCCTTCAAAAGGTCCCATCCATGAACGGCTACACTTACTGCCCCCAACCCTGCAGCAGGCCACCACCGACCCATGCCTCCACCGGAGACTCCTGGACACTCACAGGAAAGTCTGAGCCAGTCTCTTGTGGGGTCACTGCTCCTGTCTTCTGGGTCCTGGTGCACACAAGATTCTGCTTGTGCCCTCCAAGAGTCTGTTTCCCAGTCCTGTGTAAGTTCTGGCAGTTCTATGGTGGGTTAATGGTGACCTCCTCCATGAGGGCTTATGCCATAACCAAGTCTGCTGCACCCAGAGCCCCCACCCCTGCGGCAGTCCACTGCTGACCTGTATCTCCACAGGAGACACGCAAACACAGTTCTGTCTCAGCCTCTGTGGGGTCTCTGGGTCCTGGTGCACAAGGCTTGTTTGAGCCCTCTGAGCAACTATGGCGGCTGTGGGGTTTGATTCTAAATGCAATTTCACCCCTCCTACCATCTTGCTGGGGCTTTTCTCCTTTGTCCTTGGACGTGGGGTATCTCCTCAAAGTTGCTCCAGCACCATGTAGCCACTGCTCCAGCGCCTACCATCTTGCTGGGGCTTCTCTGCCCTTGGACATGGGGTACCTCCTCACAGCCGCTCCAGCACACGGCAGCCACCGCTCTGCATTATCATGGTACTGTGGCAATTATGGATATCTTTGATTATCTCATTTATACCATATATAATTGTCTACAAACATTATATTCTACAAATGCAAGAAAGAAGTAAACATGTTAAAAAGAAGTAAACATTATTTTAAAGGGCAAGAAAAGAATGATTTGTTGAAATTTATCTCTCCTAAGCATGGACAGTTAAAACCACAATTGAATTTCTCGTATTCTGGAACTATTTATTGACTACTTACCATTTGCAAAGCCCTGTTCCATAGTTACTCTATGTCATTCACTAGGAAAAATAATTCACATTTCAGACTACTTAAAGAGAGAAGAGATAAAGTCAGAATGAGCAAGAGAAAGGAATTTGGTGTTTAGGGAGCTCAGAATAAACTTCTAGAAAGATAATGTGTTCAATTTGGGAGAACTCAAGTTCAATAGAGTCAGTAACAATTCTCCACCCATTTCCTTTATTGCTGCTGCCTCAAGATGGTCTCAAAACCACAGAGGAAAATACTTCATATGCCCCACATCAATGAATTCTAACTTCATGATGAAAACTAGGAGAAAAGTAAGTATCATTCAATGACAGCTGCTACAAAAATGTGTCAGCATTACTTGCAAAACCCTGGGAGGCAGAGCTGTACCCTTTTCTGGGAAAAAATTGGAAAAATGAGTAAACGTTACAAGAATTCATCATAAAAGTGCTGAAATTACAATCCAAGCTGGCAAGATTTCTTAGAGTTTTTCTTTCCTTTGTGGTCTTCTGGAAAGGCGCGGGGCTTTCTCCACCCTGAGATTGGGGCTCTTTCTAGCAGATTTACCAGGGTGAACGTAGAGACAGCTAGCTATCTTGCACTAGATGGTTGGTGATCCCTGACAACCACTGGTTCCTGACTGGCAACAAGTATCTGAGTGAGCTTCTGAACTGCAGACGTTTTAACCCTTGGCCTGAGGGTTTTGTTTCAAGAAGCACAGGGTCCTACTTTCTAAAATAGGATGGGTGGGGGCTTCTAAAGAATGAGGACTACTTTTTGTTTAAATGCAGCCAGTTTTCTTGAGAGGAAGAATTTCTTTCTTCCAAGGAAAGGAGCACATAACTGTTGATTTTTTTCTTGTTGCTTATTTACATTATCTTGTAATTAATTTTTAGTGGCGGTTGTGTTAGTTTCTGCTGTACAGGAAAGTGAATCAGTTACATATACACATATGTACACTCGTTTTTAGGTTCTGTTCCTGTATAGGTCACTATAGAGTACTGAGAAGAGGTACCTGTGCTATACAGTAGGTTCTTACTAGTTACTTAGTTTATAATATGGCAGTGTGTACATGTCAATCCCAATCTCCCAATTTATCCCCATTCCACCTTTCCCCATTGGTAACCATTAATTTGTTTTCTGCATCTGTGACTCTATTTCTGTTTTGTAAATAGGTTCATTTGTAACAATTTTTTAGGTTCCACAATTGCTGTGCTGTGCTTAGTCACTCAGCTGTGTCCTACTGTTTACTACCCCAGGAACTGTAGCCAGGAGGCTCCTCTGTCCATGTGGATTCTCCAAGCAAGAATACTGGAGTGGGTTGCCATGCCCTCCCTCCAGGATATCTTCCCAACCCAGGTCTCCCACACTGCAGGCAGATTCTTTACTGTCTGAGCCACCAGGGAAGGTTCCACAATTAAGTGATTCCGTATGATATTTGTCTACTTAACTCACTTAGTACAAACTCTACATCCATCCACCTTGCTGCAAATGGTATTATTTCATTCTTTTTTATGACAGAGTAATATTTTGATATATATATCTATCTCAAAATATATACACACACACGACATCTTCTTTATCAATTCCTTGGTCGATGGACATTTAGGATGTTTCCATGTCTTGGCTATTGTATTAACAAATAGTGCTACAATGAACACTGGAGTGCATGTATATTTCCAAATTATGGTTTTCCTGCAGACATATGCCCAGGAGTGGGATCACTGTATCATATGGTAGCTCTGTTTTTAGTTTTTTAAGTAGCCTCCATACTGTTCTCCATAGTGGCTGTACCAATTTACATTCCCATCAACAGTGTAGGAAGGTTCCCTTTTCTCCACACCCTCTCCAGCATTTACTGTTTGTAAATTTTTTGATGATGGCCATTCGGACTGGTATAAGGTGAGGGGAGCACATAACTGTTCTTAACACAGAGTTTCCCCAACCTGCCTGGCCTTCTTCATGCTGTCTCAGACCCTGAAGCACATGGGAAAAGTAGAAGCTACATAAAGCATGTGTCAGAAGAAGAGGGGAATGAGTGGGGAGGAGAAATGTGTTTATAAGGCTTGTGACTTTGGTGAGTAAGGAACACTCACAAAGTCATGGACCAGAGTTCATATTCTCTATGTCTGAGTTCACTGGACACAATCACCCTGCATTGAAAAGATAATGGAGGCCAAGCCACACCATGCATTTTCCTTGTCTGGCCTCCAAGTTCTGGGTATTATCTTCCCCTGAGGCAGTACAGACCCCAAACAGCTAGAAACCTCAATATATCCATGAGATTTGTAAAGAAAATCAGCTCCATTATCTTCTACAGATTTTGCTATCCCCTATGGACTCTCCTGAATTAAAAAGAGTATGTTTTGCTCTGCAATGAAGCAAGACAGAGTTGTTTAACTCTGGAAAAACCTACAGTGCATTAAAATGGTGACCAGCCCACATGCAATAATTCACAGTTCACAAGCCTATTCAATATGAAAAGGAGTTTCTGTTTGTGTCATCTTTTAAATTGCTCCAAAGTGATATTAAAAAAGAAGTACTACACTTGAAAGAAATCCAGACTAAACATACAGATAACTGAAGAATAGCAAACTTAAGATATTATAATTTACTACAACAGGATATTCAAACATTTAGACTGACTTCTGATTTCTGATGTTTATATGTTCTGGGACAAGAACTAGAAACAGTCTGTGAATAAGTTAATTAGAACTTGGATGGCTTTGATATCTGGTGGGACATTCATGATGTATTTTATGTATCTTGCATGTGACACGTGATGATTACGGCATATGAGGTAATGTTATACAATACATGGTGTGCATGAATTAAGAGAGAAATATGCAGCACATAATCATTTGGTACACAGATTCCCGACAGTTAATTTATATTCTAAAAAGAACAGATTTTTAACTCATTGAGTTTGAAGTTGCATATACTGCCAAAGGATAAACAACCATATCCCTGTTTCTTCTAAGCAAATTATTTTTCATGTTGACTGCCATAAAGTGACTTTACTTTGATATAAATGATTATAAAACCATAGCTCTGTGATAATAAAATACCTTTACTGAAGAGGAGTGAACTTCAATAATAATCTTTTTTTTTCTTTTTTACATTTTTTTTATTGTAGCAATATATATATAACATAAAATCAATCATCTCAACCAATTTTAGGTGTACAGTTCAGTGGCATTAAATAGTATATTCACGTGTGCAACCATCACCACGATATGTCTCCAGAATTTTTTTTTTTTTTCAGTGGGTTCTGTCATACATTGACATGAATCAGCAATAGATTTACAAGTATTCCCCATCCCAATCCCCCCTCCCACCTCCCTCTCCACCCGATTCCTCTGGGTCTTCCCAGTGCACCAGGCCCGAGCACTTGTCTCATGCATCCCACCTGGGCTGGTGACCTGTTTCACCATAGATAATATACATGCTGTTCTTTCGCAACATCCCACCCTCACCTTCTCCCAGAGTTCAAAAGTCTGTTCTGTATTTCTGTGTCTCTTTTTCTGTTTTGCATAAAGGGTTGTCGTTACCATCTTTCTAAATTCCATATATATGTGTTAGTATGCTGTAATGTTCTTTATCTTTCTGGCTTACTTCACTCTGTATAATGGGCTCCAGTTTCATCCATCTCATTAGAACTGGTTCAAATGAATTCTTTTTAACGGCTGAGTAATATTCCATGGTGTATATGTACCACAGCTTCCTTATCCATTCATCTGCTGATGGGCATCTAGGTTGCTTCCATGTCCTGGCTATTATAAACAGTGCTGCGATGAACATTGGGGTGCACGTGTCTCTTTCAGATCTGGTTTCCTCAGTGTGTATGCCCAGAAGTGGGATTGCTGGGTCATATGGCAGTTCTATTTCCAGTTTTTTAAGGAATCTCCACACTGTTCTCCATAGCGGCTGTACTAGTTTGCATTCCCACCAACAGTGTAAGAGGGTTCCCTTTTCTCCACACCCTCTCCAGCATTTATTGCTTGTAGACTTTTGGATAGCAGCCATCCTGACTGGCGTGTAATGGTACCTCATTGTGGTTTTGATTTGCATTTCTCTGATAATGAGTGATGTTGAGCATCTTTTCATGTGTTTGTTAGCCATCTGTATGTCTTCTTTGGAGAAATGTCTGTTTAGTTCTTTGGCCCATTTTTTGATTGGGTCATTTATTTTTCTGGAATTGAGCTGCAGGAGTTGCTTGTATATTTTTGAGATTAATCCTTTGTCTGTTTCTTCATTTGCTATTATTTTCTCCCAATCTGAGGGCTGTCTTTTCACCTTACTTATAGTTTCCTTTGTTGTGCAAAAGCTTTTAAGTTTCATTAGATCCCATTTGTTTAGTTTTGCTTTTATTTCCAATATTCTGGGAGGTGGGTCATAGAGGATCTTGCTGTGGTTTACGTCGAAGAGTGTTTTGCCTATGTTCTCCTCTAGGAGTTTTATAGTTTCTGGTCTTACATTTAGATCTTTAATCCATTTTGAGTTTATTTTTGTGTATGGTGTTAGAAAGTGTTCTAGTTTCATTCTTTTACAAGTGGTTGACCAGCTTTCTCAGCACCACTTGTTAAAGAGGTTGTCTTTTTTCCATTGTATATCCTTGCCTCCTTTGTCAAAGATAAGGTGTCCATAAGTTTGTGGATTTATCTCTGGGCTTTCTATTCTGTTCCATTGATCTATATTTCTGTCTTTGTGCCAGTACCATACTGTCTTGATGACATAATAATCTTTTAAAATTATTTTTCTCCTTTGAGATCAGATGACTAGAGGATTTTAAAAAGTGCAGGGTTTAGTTAATTCTTATTTGATTAATATTTTCAAGCAAATCTAAAAAGATAGGACCAAGAACACCAGAATAAACCAGGTACCTGAAAATCCATAATGTATCTAAGTGCATAAATAAAGATTCTGAAAGATGGGATAAACATGACTAGTTATAAATACTTCTTCCTTAACAAAAATAAACTTGTATTTATCTTTGACATGGTGGAGTTATGAGAGGATGATTAAGTGCAATAGCATTCTATTTCATGGGGAAATGTACGGTGGGACAGAGTCTATATAAATAAAATCAGCCAAAGCACTTAGGCTCAAAAGCTTAGGTACAAAATTGAATAGTATGATGTAGTGCAGTGTAGTACACTAGACTATATGTGTCACAGTATAATCTATAGTTCCTGGATGAAGAGCCTGGAATGTGATTAATATATGAAACAACAGACAAACCAGTAAAGACTAATGTAAAGAATCAGTAGACACTGGTTAAACTGCAGACCTGCAGAAGCACACAGGAAAGGAATTCTTAGTTGGTCAACAAAGCCTTCATGGAGGAGGTGACGCGGGAGTCATACTCCAAGCAACAGATGCATGGTGTATTTAGGCTAAAGGAAAAAGAGAAGGCTGCCCAGGCTAGGGAGAAAAAAGGAAAACATGAACAAAAATGGAATGAGCTTTGTGTGTTTGGAGGACATTAACAGACCCACCCAACTCAGAGCAGAAAGTACGTGTAGAGGAAAATGGAAAAAGCTGTTGGATCAGTAGAGGGGAGTCTGACCGTGAAGGGCCTCAGAAACCTGGCAAGGGATTTACATTTGATAGGGGTAGGAGGTGGTGAGATGAAAGCAGTGTTTAAGGAACAGTCGTCTGGTGTCCACGTGCAGGATAGATTGGAGTAGGGCCTGGGAGGCTGAAGTCAGGGAGGTTCCCTGCAAGGCTGATGTTCTGATCCAAGAATGGGCTGGAGAGGAGTTGGGGGGAGGCAGTGACAACAAAGAGACAGATACCAGGAGCAACATGAAAGAAGGCAGTAGATTAGTTGACTGAGTATCAGAGATATCAGAAGTGACTGAAGACAAGGTTTCAAACCTGGAAAATGAGAAGGGGAAAAAAACAAAAACTGGTGTTGATAACAGAGATATCAAAACCAGGATGGATAGCTGGTTGTGGAGAGACCAGTTCATTTATAGACAGCTTGAGTTTTCACATGAACATCGAAGAAATGCCTTTAAACTCTAGGTATAACCCAAGTGGGTTAAAAGCCCCTTTGGGGCATTTGGAAGTCTAGGATGCGAAGTAAGGCTGATAATTAAGCCTTGAGGCTTTCTAGTAGTTAAAAAATTAGAGAGAGAAAAAGAGGTGTAGAATCTGAGAAATCATATTTTTGCTCCCCACAGTCACAGTGGGTGTAAGGAGAAAAATGAGTGAAGAAAAAGTGTGTTAGACCCTTTAGTATCCCTTAAAATGCCATCAAAGTGACTGCCAGGTGCCTAAGAAGATACTCATAAAAACTCTAGACCTTTTTAGGATTCATACAGAATTACCACCTATTGCAGAGATAGAATGCAAGCACGAGAATTTTTTTTTTCTTGATTTGTTCACTGATGTATCCCAAGAATTAGAGTAATGTCTGGTACATAGTAAGCACTTATAGCAGGCATCAAGGGCTGAATTAATGAGTACGTGAATGGATAAAGAGATCAGGAAGATGAGGCAAAATGGAACTGACATTTTGTCATCCGGGCTACAGGGATCTTTTGACAAAACAAGCCCTGTGGCAATGTGCATTTCTACCCCGGAGAGACCTGAGCTAAAATCCAGCCCTGAATCTGAGGCCAGTGTTCTGTAAGCAGGGGTACGACAGGGGTGGAAAAGGAACTTCACTCTGTGGGGCAGGGAAAAGTCTCCCTGGGATACTTAAACTCATTGCCTTCTCTAACTCCATCGTTACAGATAACAGGCTGTGTGAAGAAAGCCCAGCACAGCCGGGGTGATCTCATACTGAGTAAAATTCCCTGAAGCATGCATAGTCATTGTTTCATTCAAGGCCAGTATATGCGGCCAACATTGCTCCTCCCAGCACTGAGCTTCAGATTGGATCCACTGGGACGCTGCCATCCCAGAAAACATGGTGTTCCAGCCTCGCATACTTTCTGCATGTGTGAAGCAGGGGTCTCCCTGAAAGGGTGGAGTTTTAGCTATAAGGGGCCCTTTCTTCCACAGCCCGAAGGAACTTGCCCCCTTGATCTTGCCGGGTGGTTTTCTATGAGTTAAACTTAATAAGTTGAGGCTGTCTTTAGTCAGACTTTGGCCTCTCTGGGTTGAGATGACTAAACTTTTGTAATTCCTCACTCCTCTCTGATTTGATGAGTGATATTTTTGCCAGAAAAGGACAAAGGCAGTCCAAAGGATTCTCTTTTCCCATCAGAAATCCCGAATGCTGTCTAAAATGAGAAGGGAGAAGAAAGACCTGGGGTCAGACCTGTTCAAGGTTAGAAGGAATCTTATCGATCTTATGGTCCAGGGTCCCAAAGTTGTGCAAACAAGGGCTGGGCAGACAACAACAGTACATGGGAATGACAGGGTCTGTGTCAAACTGGAGACTCACTGACCTATCTCGAGGACTCCCATTGAAGGACTTTTACAACCTTGTGCTGGCTGGACAAAGCCCATCTGTGCACTCTTCAAGCCCATGAGTCAAGTCAGTCCCTTCCTTTTACGGAGGAGGTACCGGAGGCCCAGAGAAAGGGCAAGAACATTTTATGATAGAAAGAACACCACCCTGAAAATCCTGAGACCTGAGGGTCTAGGCCTGACTGCACACACTGAATGACCTTGAATGAAGGTTGACCTCTTGGAATCTCACTTCCTTTGTAAATAAAGAATTTCCTAAGATCTTCTTATGCCCTAAAATTTTAGGACCCCCCCAAGGTCAGTCAACTAGTTGGTGACAAATCTCTAACTGGAGTTTGGATCTCTTGGTGGAGTGTTCTTTTTACAAAAGCAAACCACTTGCCAAGAAAGGCAGAAGGAGGAAACAGCATAATTGTGCAGAAGCCAATGTTTTCAATGCTTCTTACATTTGTTCACAGCTTAGGCAGGCTGTGAGAACCAAGGAGGAGGAAGACCCAGCATACCTCGGAGCCACACATAGGGCTTTCTTGTCCTCACCTGAGCACTTGTCCAGGGTCCCCAGGCGGGCCTTCTGAAGAGGGGGTCTCAGAAGATCTGAGCGTGTCTGCTCCTTCCCATTGAGTATGGTCAGCCAACACCAAAAGAATGAATCCAACTAGAAGAGACATGGATCTTTTTGTTTTTCTAGAGAATTTTCCATCCTGTTGGAAGGTGAAAAAGTAAAGAGGTATTCATGAGCCTCTGCTACAACCCAAGGTAAATCCTCATTCACGGGTTCTCACTTCCACTGTCTGATCTTGTTTGTTTTTTTTTTAGTGTGTGTGGTGGTCCTTATTAGTAGAAATTACCTTGTTTATCTTAGGCTTCCCTGGTGGATGAGATGGTAAAGAATCTGCCTGCAATAAAGGAGACCTAGGTTTGATCCCTGGGATCGGGAAGATCCCTGGAGAAGGGAATGGCTACCCACTCTAGTATTCTTGCCTAGAGAATTCCATGGACAGAAGAGCCTGGCAGGCCACAGCAGACTATAGTCCATGGGGTCACAAAGAGTCAAATATGACTGAATGACTAATGCTTTCACTTTTTACCTTGTTTATCTATCTACCTTTTATTCTATTACCCTTCAAATGTGAGTTTGATGAGAGTGGGGACCTCCCCTTGTCCACTATTATATTCCCAGTGCACCAAACAGTGCCTGATCCATAGCCAGGTAGAATAAATTTTTGATGAATAAATATATGACTGCTCAAGGTTCTGCAGCTAATTAGTGGAGGAGTCAGCTTTTGTTACCAAGGTCACTCAACTTTTAGTTATTTTCCCTAAACTACTGGGCCTCAGAGCAGTAACTCTGTCAGTGAATTGTGTGAGGAAGTGGGTACTAGGTCCAGGCATCAGGATAGAATGGATTAGAAGAGTCAGTTGATTTGAATTCTAGTCCAGGCTCTGCCCACTCATGGGCTCGAGACCTTGGCCGAATTTACAACATTAATTTTAGATAAGATCTTAGACATCAATTGGTCTGAAGACTTTGAACATATATATAGCATCAGAAGTACTTATTCAGATGCAACTTTACACCAACTCAAATATACAAATCAGATAAAACACTGCTACTCTGGTAAAAGAAAAAGGGGATCCAGAGCCTGCCCTTTAAGCCTATACTTCACTTCTGAAGCTGTCACCACTGAAAAGCACAGCTGGAAAACCACCAAGTTAGTCAAACTGCCCACCTAGTTCAAGAAACCATTGAGTCAGAGAACTCACTCCATCAGGGCAGCCTATTCTATTGTGACAGATATGAGGAAGCCTAGCCTCTTCTTGGTCCCACAGAACTGGAGAGCCACCCCTCTCCACTGGTATCACAGCTCTCAAAATACAAAGACCAGTAAGACACGGCCCTTGTCTTGAACTCGACAGACCTGGGTTCGAAGATCAGATCTAAGCTGATCTTACTGATCTTACTCATCTTCTCTATCCATTAAATACCTCTTTTTTGATTAGGGATATGATAGCACTTATTTCACGGCAAAGATTGTGGTAATGATTAAGGGCAGTAATGTGAAGACTTAATACAATGCCTGGCACAAGGTAAGTGACAAAAAAATTTTACCTATTATTCAATCTCACACTGACATCTATGTCATTACTTATTACCACTTCATCCCCTTAACCCAAATACCAACATCACTGCTATTATTTCTCTTCAAGGAACCTACACAGACTGCTGGAGGAAGCAGCTCAGTGTTCAGTAAGATACAATTCATCACAGTAAGTTCTACTATGGAGGTCTGTACTAAATATTCTATTAGCCAATAGCATTAGTGTGAAACTCAGTCTTTCTGACCCAGGGATCAAACCTGGGTCTTTTGCATTGCAGGCAGATTCTTTATCCTCTGAGCCACCAGGGAAGCCCAAACTTACTCAAGTAAACTTATGATGCCCATTGATTTTTTCCACTGTGCCTTGAAACTTTGATTTTTCCTGGTGAAACCAGCTGGAATCATTCACACCCTCTAAGAGCTCACTGCACATGGCAGCATTGGTAGCATCTAGAAACGTGTTAGAAATATAACATTGCAAGCTCCACTCGAGACCTACAGTACCAAAATCTGCGTTTTAGCAGAAGCTGCAGTTGCTTCGTGTATGGAGTAAAATTTGAAAGGTACCACAGGTTCCATTTCTTCATCTGTGAGATGGGAAGACAACCATTTTCTCTGTCCACCTTACTAGGATTCATGAGAGAACTGAATGGGATGCATAAAAGCACCTTAGAGCCAATCAAGTGTGAATTCCTCAGTGCCTTCCAGGTTCCTTTATACACAGAACTTGTCCAACACTGATTGACACGTGGCAGGACTATCCCAGTGCTGACTGACACATCCCAGGACTATTGCACTTGACCTCTGCATCAATTATTGAATGTCTAGACCTTCACACTTTTCTTGTCTTATAAACTACATATGTTCTCTGTGGAAATTCTATTAAAATGATTTCTGCCTCAGAGTATATTCATGTTCTTGAACCTGCCTAGTCCCTGTGTGGTCATCTTTCAGAATGCCATTTGACCTACAGTTATTACTCCCACTCTATTTTATGGAACATTTTCAGCCAGTTACATGATTTAATGGGTTTAAACACATCATTATTGCCATTATTTCATAGTTCACATGCCTAAAATAATACATGACACATTTTTAAATCCATCTGAAGACTTACTTTTAAATTTTATTATCTAGGAATTAATAAAATCTACTCATTAAATCTTACCACCCAGGACATCTAAGTTGGTTCTAGCTGGCAGTTGGGTGGCCAAAACACATGTAAAGGGGATATGCCCTGAGGTATCACCAGAAGTCTGGAGCCAGGCACCATAGGGGAGACGGCAAACTCAGATAGCAGGAAAGCCAATGCCCTCTTAGGTGGCCCAACATTAAAACAAATGATCCAATGGTGCAAAACCCCAGCTGATTTCACAGAGGTGACCAAAGCAGGCACTTAATATAAAGTATTCCTCAGACTCTCAAGAGGGCCATTCATGAGTCAGATATCATTAGGGAAATATGTGAACTGGAAGGGATTAGGAGGTAACTGAGGAAGACAAAAATGACAAGGATCCAAGGCAAGGATTCAACGAAGTCAGAAGTAAGAGGTCATCCCCGTGGGCGCTTAGATGGCACTCGCCACCCCATTCAGTCTTCAATTTATTATTCAGTGCTGCAGAAAAATTACCAGTAACACAAATACCAGAAATCCATGGGAAGGTGTCCTAGGTTAGAGACACCAACATGACCATCTCCTCCATTGTTTCAGGATCCTCTGTTCTATTACAACATTGCCTCTGCTAACTTCCTAGTGTGACTCATGCCACATACAGTTTCCCAGCTGATCCTGTCTAGGGGTCCTTTGGCCTCCCTATTTAAGGTATATTGGGGTTGATGTCAGCAGCAACTTCTCTCTATGGAGACAGCAAATAACTCTGGCTCTATTTTGACCAGAAGTGGTGCTGAGCTCTTTGTGACCTGCTACTTATGAGATGAAAACCAAGACTTGAACTGGGGATCCTGCTGCCCTATTAACATCACTCTTTGAGTTGCTCTCATCTGTCATCTTATGACCCTTTAGCTGCACAGGTTACAGTTCATTTACATATAGCCTACTCTTTGGGGGGGGGGGGTGCTTTCCTGGTGGCACAGACAGTAAAGAGTCTGCCTGCAGTGTGGGAGACCTGGGTTCAATCCCTGAGTCAGGAAGATCCCCTGAAGAAGGAAATGGCAACCCACTCCAGTGTTCCTGCATGGAAAATCCCATGGACTAAGGAGACTGGCAGGCTACAGTCCATAGGGTTGCAAAGAGTCAGACACTATGAAGCAACTTCACTTTCTTTTCCTTTATGCTCTGGGGACCACAAAAATGTCAAGTCTACCATCTTCAGTCTGAGTTACCTGCTTTATAACTATGCAGAAAGCTCTGGATTTTCCTCAGACTCAGCCATTATGCAGATTCTGGCAGTCAAAACCATCCTGCCTTAACCTAAAAGTTTCCTTTGCCTCTGGATTTGTTGATAACTCTATATTAATCAGAATATTTTACATAATTTTTAATATTATGGTGCATTGAGAAATCAATGGTGGGGTGACTTCCCTGGTGGCAAAAAACACAGTGAAGCCTTTTGCCAACTGTTCCCCTTTTCCTCCGCCTTTTAAACACCCTGGTGCTTCTCCATGTGCCCCCTATCCCCACCCTTGCTGTGGCATCACTTACCCCTCTCTTAAGAACTGCCATCTTTCCAATGGCAATTGCTTTGTTGGTCTTACTACATTCCAAAATTTCTCATAATCACTACATTTTAAAGCACTCATCAAATTTGAGCCCAGGTTTGATTGCCAATCAATGGACTTGCCTAAAGAAAGGAAGTAGTCCTGTCTACAGTTCCCCAGACCGGGTGCTGAGAAGGATGTGGACAGTGGGAACATCCATATGTCCATCAGGCCACGTGCTGGTGTGCTGCCATCTCACTCTATGTACTGTGCCCAGGCTTCAGCATCAAGGCTTCGGCAACATGTGTTTCCTTCTGGGGGCAGGCTGATTCAAGTTCCTAAGTGGAATTTTGTAGCTTTAGGACCTGAGCTGTGTTGGTGTGGAACCCCTCAGAGCTGTAAACCACTCCTAAAAGAAAAGTAAACCAGGGATGAGGGAGAGAGGGAGGGAAAGTGAGCACTCAGACTATGAACTAAGAGAGTGAACCTCCATACGTTTTTTTCAGAATGTCGAATTTTTATTTTTTTTAGAATATGTTGCTTCTTGGTCTCTAACGTTTCTCACCTGAAATAACTTGTGGGCCTTTTGTTTCAATTTTACTCAAAGCTTAATTAAAGATATCTGGAGCTTTTAAAATGTATTCATGTAAGTGGCTTCTATGTGCAAAATTCTATTCTAGACATCTTAGTACATTCTGAATAAGCAGACACCATATCTATTTTAGAAATGAAAATAAAAACCAAAAACAAAGACTTAGGAAGGTTAAGTAACTTATCCTAAATCACATTACTTGTGAAAGACAATCTATATTGGGACCCAGATTATTTTTTACTCCAAAGTTCATTATATTCTACATGCCCTTTGGCTTCATTTTCAGGAGTGTAACCACTAGGTAAGCAGTTCTTATCTCCTGAGGCAACATAATTTGTTCCACCATAACCTGCAAAAGTGCATAGCAACAACTTGGGTTGCACTGGCCATCCTGTCTTGGAAATGTAATCCAGGAGAAATGCATTCTTCCCTAGTCACATTGTATGAGCTCTCTCTGACTACCTCCATTCTTAGCAAGAAGTCTGCACAGGATGCCATAAACTGCCAACAACTAGGAAGGCTCCTTAATATTGTTGAACAAGAAGAGGATGTTACTGCTTCATTTCTAGATGTTCTCTAAACAGATCTAGTTTCTCTATCGTACTGCTTTTAAAGTCATTCCTTTTCTTCCTCACACAAACCCCTTGATCTATTTTCAACTTCCAAGTTCTTTATCAGGAATCTTCATCCCCCCACCCCCACCTCCAGCTTCCTACTCTAAGTATTTGATCTGTCCTAAGGATCTTTTGCCACCTCAGGCGAAGAGTTGACTCATTGGAAAAGACCCTGATGCTGGGAGGGATTGGGGGCAGGAGGAGAAGGGGACGGCAGAGGATGAGATGGTTGGATGGCATCACCGACTTGATGGACATGGGTTTGAGTAAACTCCGGGAGTTGGTGATGGACAGGGAGGCCTGGCGTGCTGTGATTCATGGGGTCGCAAAGAGTCAGACACGACTGAGCGACTGAACTGAACTGACTGAACTGAAGGATCTTTTCATCTCTTCTAACGAGCCATAACATTGGCTCTATCATCAATGTTATCATCTTATCTTCAAACCCCATCCCTATGGGATTAGTGATTGCTTCATGCACAAAAACAAACAAGGTTACTAAGGTATTAACACTTTCGTGAGTTCAGACTCCTTGAATTTTAATATACCATCATAATTTCCCTGGAAAATGTCTACTAAAAATACTAAAACTGCTTGTTTACTGCTAAACTCATCATGCAGGGACTTCTAAAATTGTCCTATTAAACACTGTCCAAATATTTAACAATATACCATGCTCTAGAAATTTATATTAGTGTAGTATACTTTTAAAGTTATTTTGGTACAATTTCTCAAAAATATTTCAGCAAAAAACTTTTGTGGCAAGCAATTAATTTCATGGAACACCAATTTAAGAAGTATTGGTCTAATTGTATGAAAGCATCTGAATGCATTAAAATATGGGAAACATTTTAAATGTCCTCTTGGGAACTTGAAGTTGTAGTAATTTACAAGGATAATCTACAATGATTACCACTTGATGGACTTTAGAAGGCAAATGAACTGCCCAGTATTTGTTGAGTATGGAAAATAAAGATTGATCCTAATTTTTTCCTAACAGACATTCTTGGAATCCTTAGGAACAACTGAATAGTGAGAACTGGATCTTTTGTCACTTAGGAATGCTTTAACCCTAGGCAATTATTTTTTAGTACTAGAAAGCACATTTATCATGATCAAGTTAAATGTTAATTTTATATAAGGCATGAAAGATAGACTCAATTCAGTGACAAATAAATATGACAGTAAATCACTTGCATACATTTTAATATGACAAAATGAGGCTATGCTAGTTCTACAGTAAAAATAAAGATTAAAAATAGAATTTTAATAGAGGAAAAAGAGATAGAAAACATCATGGGAAGGATATGCTTGATTGGAAAAAACATGGGTATATTTCTGAAGACCCTACCCTGCCAAGAGCCCTTTTACTTACTCCATAGGAATCCCAAAATTTAACATTATGTCTATTGACTATATTTATCCAATGATTACTTATTAGATCAACATCAAGCCTTGAAGCCTTTATGATACATGGCTTATAGCAAAACTAAGATTTCATTAAATGCACCTGGAAATTAGACTATTCCGGTAGGTGAAGCAAAGAGCCAGAACTTGCTTATTATTCTCAGGAGTCGATGGTGTCATGGAATTCCAGGATATAAATTGCATGATTATTTCCCCAAGGGTTTATTGTCATTTTTACCTACATGAGTTTATCAGAAAATTCTGCGTGAAACATCTTTCCTAAGGGCTCTGTGGGGCAGAGAAATGAGCAGAACATTCAGCACAGGCTCCCTCTGGCAGAGACAACTCTTCCCCAACATGGTTGATGGTGTTCCCTCTGATCTAAGATTCCCCGGGTTTCATTCCAGTCAATTGCACAAAGGAGTCAGCGGAGGCAAAAGAGGCCTAAGAACAGGCAAAGGAGCCCAAATTGAGGGCACTGTTGCTTCAGGTCCCACAAATGCAGTGCGTACTCTCACACCTGATCTGTTTGGAACTGAGCACTGAAAGGTAATGAAAAAGTCCCTTAAGGGGATGTGCAAGTCCTAAACATTTTTTTTTAATCAAAGACATATAATGCAAACTTATTTACCATCCTTGCAACTATTTTCTACTCACTGTATTTGTTCCTTGTTTTTCCCTTTGCCTTCTCTGATTTGAATTGAACATTTTATATAATTCCATTTTATCTCTTAGCAATGGGACTTCTTTTAAAAGAAATCTGAATGGTTGACAGTGTTAATTAACTGGAGTCCACCTTCAAATAACACTGTTGCACTTTGCGTGTAGTACCGGCACCTCACAACAGAATATGTCCCTTCCTACTCTTCCTGTCCCTCACGATAGCAGTGCCCTTCACTTCACTTATCCATATGATATAATCATCCAATACATGGCTATTACCCTTAATTAAAACAAACAGCTATCTATCAAAACAATTAAGAATAAGAAAAATAACTGATTTTAATATATGGTTGTTTATTTCTTGTCTGATGTGTTTCCTCACTTTACACAGTCCAAGTTTCTAACAACACGCATTTCCTTCTCCCTAAAGATCTTCCTTTAATATTTCTTGCAGGATAGGTCTTTTGGCAATGAATTTTCTCAGTTTTGTTTCCCTGAGAAAAGCCTTATTTTTCCTTCACTTTGAAGGACAATTTCACTGGACATAGAATCCAGGTTGGTTGGGTTTTTTTTTTTTTTTCCTTCTTTCATCACTTTAAGTACTTTGCTTTCTTCTTACATGATAAGTCTATTGCAATAATTTATTTATTTATTTAAGCCTCATCACATGGCATACAGTATTTCACTGACCAGGGATCAAACCCACACCCCCTGCAGTGGAAGTACAAAGTCTTAACCTCTGGACTACCAGGAAGTCTTGTAATTCTTACCCTCGTTCCTCTATAGGTGGGCTTCTCTGGTGGCTCAGACGGTAAAGATTCTGCCGGCAATGCAAGAGATACAAGCTCAATCCCTGGGTTAGGATGATCCCCTGGAGGAGGAAATGGCAACCCACTCCAGTATCCTTGCCTGGAAAATCCCACAGACAGAAGAGCCTGGCAGGCTACAGTCTATAGTATTGCAAAAGAATTTGGACATGAAAGGATCATAAGAGACTACTACCAGCAGCTCTATGCCAATAAAATGGACAACTTGGATGAAATGGACAAATTCTTGGAAAAGTATAACTTTCCAAAACTGAACCAGGAAGAAATAGAAGATCTTAACAGACCCATTACAGGCAAGGAAATCGAAACTGTAATAAAAAATCTTCCAGCAAACAAAAGGCCAGGACCAGATGGCTTCACAGCTGAATTCTACCAAAAATTTAGAGAAGAGCTAACACCTACCTTACTCAAACTCTTCCAGAAAATTGCAGAAGAAGGTAAACTTCCAAACTCATTCTATGAGGCCACCATCACCCTAATTCCAAAATCAGACAAAGATGCCACAAAAAAAGAAAACTACAGGCCAATATCACTGATGAACATAGATGCAAAAATCCTTAACAAAATTCTAGCAAACAGAATCCAACAACATATTAAAAAAATCATACACCACGACCAAGTGGGCTTTATCCCAGGAATGCAAGGATTCTTCAATATCCGCAAATCAATCAATGTAATACACCACATTAACAAATTGAAAGATAAAAACCATATGATTATCTCAATAGATGCAGAGAAAGCCTTTGACAAAATTCAACACTCATTTATGATTAAAACTCTCCAAAAAGCAGGAATAGAAGGAACATACCTCAACATAATAAAAGCTATATATGACAAACCCACAGCAAGCATCACCCTCAAAGGTGAAAAATTGAAAGCATTTCCCCTGAAATCAGGAACAAGACAAGGGTGCCCACTCTCACCACTACTGTTCAACATAGTGCTGGAAGTTTTGGCCACAGCAATCAGAGCAGAAAAAGAAGTAAAAGGAATCCAGATAGGAAAAGAAGAAGTGAAACTCTCACTGTTTGCAGATGACATGATCCTCTACATAGAAAACCCTAAAGACTCTACCAGAAAATTACTAGAACTAATCAATGAATATAGTAAAGTTGCAGGATATAAAATTAACACACAGAAATCCCTTGCATTCCTATATACTAACAATGAAAAAACAGAAAGAGAAATTAAGGAAACAATACCATTCACCATTGCAACAAAAAGAATAAAATACTTAGGAGTATATCTACCTAAAGAAACAAAAGACCTATACATAGAAAACTATAAAACACTGATGAAAGAAATCAAAGAGGACACAAACAGATGGAGAAACATACCGTGTTCATGGATTGGAAGAATCAATATTGTGAAAATGGCTATACTACCCAAAGCAATCTATAGATTCAATGCAATCCCTATCAAGCTACCAACGGTATTTTTCACAGAACTAGACCAAAGAATTTCACAATTTGTATGGAAATACAAAAAACCTCGAATAGCCAAAGTAATCTTGAGAAAGAAGAATGGAACTGGAGGAATCAACCTGCCTGACTTCAGACTCTACTACAAAGCCACAGTCATCAAGACAGTGTGGTACTGGCACAAAGACAGAAATATAGACCAATGGAACAGAATAGAAAGCCCAGAGATAAATCCACGAACCTATGGACACCTTATCTTTGACAAAGGAGGCAAGGATATACAATGGAAAAAAGACAACCTCTTTAACAAGTGGTGCTGGGAAAACTGGTCAACCACTTGTAAAAGAATGAAACTAGAACACTTTCTAACACCATACACAAAAATAAACTCAAAATGGATTAAAGATCTAAATGTCAGACCAGAAACTATAAAACTCCTAGAGGAGAACATAGGCAAAACACTCTCTGACATAAATCACAGCAAGATCCTCTATGACCCACCTCCCAGAATATTGGAAATAAAAGCAAAACTAAACAAATGGGATCTAATGAAACTTAAAAGCTTTTGCACAACAAAGGAAACTATAAGTAAGGTGAAAAGACAGCCCTCAGATTGGGAGAAAATAATAGCAAATGAAGAAACAGACAAAGGATTAATCTCAAAAATATACAAGCAACTCCTGCAGCTCAATTCCAGAAAAATAAATGACCCAATCAAAAAATGGGCCAGAGAACTAAACAGACATTTCTCCAAAGAAGACATACAGATGGCTAACAAACACATGAAAAGGTGCTCAACATCACTCATTATTAGAGAAATGCAAATCAAAACCACAATGAGGTACCATTACACGCCAGTCAGGATGGCTGCTATCCAAAAGTCTACAAGCAATAAATGCTGGAGAGGGTGTGGAGAAAAGGGAACCCTCTTACACTGTTGGTGGGAATGCAAACTAGTACAGCCACTATGGAAAACAGTGTGGAGATTCCTTAAAAAACTGGAAATAGAACTGCCATATGACTCAGCAATACCACTTCTGGGCATACACACTGAGGAAACCAGATCTGAAAGAGACACGTGCACCCCAATGTTCATCGCAGCACTGTTTATAATAGCCAGGACATGGAAGCAACCTAGATGCCCATCAGCAGATGAATGGATATGGAAGCTGTGGTACATATACACCATGGAATATTACTCAGCCGTCAAAAAGAATTCATTTGAACCAGTCCTAATGAGATGGATGAAACTGGAGCCCCTTATACAGAGTGAAGTAAGCCAGAAAGATAAAGAACATTACAGCATACTAACACATATATATGGAATTTAGAAAGATGGTAACGATAACCCTATATGCAAAACAGAAAAAGAGACACAGAAATACAGAACAGACTTTTGAACTCTGTGGGAGAAGGTGAGGGTGGGATGTTTCAAAAGAACAGCATGTATACTATCAAGGGTGAAACAGATCACCAGCCCAGGTGGGATGCATGAGACAAGTGCTCGGGCCTGGTACACTGGGAAGACCCAGAGGAATCGGGTGGAGAGGGAGGTGGGAGGGGGGATCGGGATGGGGAATAAGTGTAAATCTATGGCTGATTCATATCAATGTATGACAAAACCCACTGAAATGTTGTGAAGTAATTAGCCTCCAACTAATAAAAAAATTAAAAAAAAAAAAAAGAAGTTGGACATGACTTAAGTGACTAAACAATAACGACTTCATTTGTAGTTATTATAAAATATTGGCTATATTTCCTGGGTTGTATAATATATCCTTGCAGCTTATTTTATACCTAATGGTTTATATTGTTTAATTCCCTACCACTATTTTCTCCTCCCCCAACCACCTTTTATATTATATACATCAAATTTAAATTTAATTGTCTATCTCCTCCAATAAGATAATGTCTATATAAGAATGTAAACTGTGTCAGAGCAGGGACTTGGTCAGTATCTCCAATGTCTAGCATTCTGCCTGGAACATAGTAGGTATTTAACAAATTTTTTTTTAAAATAAATGAACAGGCAGAATCACTCGGAATGCTTACACTTTCCAACCATAAATACAAGCTTTGAGAGTAAAGGCAAGTGTTTTCAAGTGATCGCAATCTGAAAGGGAAGTTTTTCTTGGCCATCCACATAAGCTTTTTGCAATTATAGTATACAAATGTGGAATCTTATGTCATGGGCCATCAACCACAGGAAAAATTAAAATAAATATCGGGCCACAAAGAAGCAGAAAGCAATAATTAAGGGCTAGAGAAGAGATTCAACAATTAGTCACCACTTGCTTTGCCAGAGTGGTTGAGAGCATAAGCGCAGGGGTGAGACAGACAAGGGTTTGAGTCCTTACCACCAGGCCCTAGATCCACCACTTTGATACTCTCTCTGAGTATGAGTTCTCTGTTCTGTAAAATAGGGGTAAAACTTTCCTGAGTTGTAAGAACTACATGACATAACATTCTTAGCACAGCCCCTGGCACATTAGTAGACCTTTAATATAAGCTGGCTTTATTCATGTATTATTTTTAATATATTGTTGTAGTAGGACTCAACTCAAAATCATACTTTCCATTAAGTAACCCAGCAGTTGCACACAGCCACCCTCCAGCAGAATTCTCCAAGAGGTAAGGGACTGTTTACTGGCTATACTCATAAGAATCTTCACTTTGTGGTTAGGTAGGTACACCTAACAGAATCTACATATCATACCATTAATAGTTTGTTGATTTCAGACTTCCTACGGAGTACATGGGCTTTCCCAGTGGCTCAGTGGTAAAGAATCTACCTGCAATGCAGGAGACACAGGTCTAATCACTGGGTCGGGAAGATCCCCTGGAGGAGGGCATGGCAACCCACTCCAGTGTTCTTGCCTTGAGAATCCCATGGACAGAGGAGCCTGGTGGATGGACTGTTCCACCTACAGTCCACGGGGTTGCAAAGAGTCAGAGACGACTGAAGCAACTGAGCTCACACGCAGGGAGTACATAAACATTGAAAATAATGGAGCCCAAGCTCAGATGAGAATTCTAGTCAACACATTACAGCTACCCATTTGGAATGTGTTTTCCACATGCTTCCTACTCCCTTGCTCTGTGGATCTGGTGACTAGCTCTTGCAGTGAGGCTAGAGGGGGAGACCCTGTGCTGATCTGGTCAGAATTTCTCCTCTGTGGAGAAAAACCACAATGCTCTTGCCCTATTTTACTGCTTGATCTGTGCTGGGATATCTTTTACTTAGCTTTAGTTCTCCTGTTACTGATCTTATTTCTAGCTCACACACTTCTTCAAAGCTTTCTCTGAGTCTTGAGTCTTCTTAGTAACCTGAAGAGCAGCTAAATGATACAAAAGTCCATAACAATCCTTTTTTCCTTTATTCATTCAACAGATTTAAACAACTACTATGTGACAGACTTCATGCCAAGGTATCAGAAAGCAAAGCAAACACAGTATCTGACCTTTTCTCTGGGAGCTGAAGTCTATGAGCAGCATAGATATTGAATGTGTGTTTGTGTTTGTATGTGTGTGTGTATGTAATTAAGTGAATCACAGTTTTCCGCAATACACAGGAGAGGTACCACACCCGGACTTAAAATACCATGGAATTGAGGGAGTTACACTTAAGGGACTGTTTTTCAAGCCTTTTGACCATGACATATACTAAGAAATATAATCTAGGCTGCAGCCCAACACATGCATATATTCACACAAAACTAAAACAGATACCTCATGAAACAATACAAATTTTCTGTTCAATTTCATTCAATTCTGTAATTTTTTTGCTAAAAAATACCTACTACATTAATTTCATGATCCTTTAATTACTGATAAACTAAAGTTTGAAAAACTCTGCTCTAAAACAAACACTAAACTTGCCAACTCTGGGCTACATACAGTAGGGATTGAGAGTAACAGACACATGTCCTAGACAAAAAACATTACACACAGGGTCTCTGAAGTTAATGCATGTCAATTCATTTCCTGTCACCCCTAGGGCTATGATTATGATCACTTAGCCACCAGTTTCTGCTTCTGCTTACTTTTAGGGTGTCTTCCTGTACTGTCAACACTAGGAACTAAAAACTACAATTCCCAGACTCCCTTGCAGCTAGGTTCTACATTTAAAATAGGCAGATGCAGTATCATAAGTAGGAAGCTGGAACTGAATCAGGCCCAACATGCTCTAGATTTTAGATAGCTCCAACTGGAAGCAATGTCTTAAAGACATGGCATCTACACAAGAGTAGCCAGGCACAGCATTCTGATGTCTAGTCACCAGCTTTGGCCACTGAATAGTTGTACCCATGGTGGCAGCAGTTTCCCTTAGATTATGACCATGGCAAGTATATTCTTAAACTGAAGGGTGGCCTCTGATTCCTGCTCTCTTTCAGTGATTTTGAAAGCATCTACTTCCCTGTAATAAATTCCTTTCTTCTTAAAATACTTGAGCTTGTCTTAGGTCAGGTTTCCCAGATGCAGGTCTGAGGTGAGGATTTGTATACAAGTAATTTATTAATGAGAAACTTTTAAGGGTGGAGGGGGAGTGGGACTGGGAAAGGGTAGAAGCCAAGTGAGGGTATAATTTCAGGTATATAGTTCCAGTCTCAGCCAGATCCCACAGAAGTGCTTTGGTGATAAATTGTACCTCACAGGTTGGCCTAAGTTGAGCCAAGACAGCTAGCTGGGCTTTCAGATCCTCACACCATCTGTCACTGGCCATGGGCCACACTGTGGGTGCAGGGTGGGAGACGCCCTATGCATGCAGATAAAGTGAATCCAGGATCATGAGATCAGTCCTCTGGAGAGGTCTGGGTGGTAAAAAGCAAAGGCCAATAGAAGCTGGGAGAATGTTACACAGAAATATTAAACAAGGACTTAGGAGGTACATAGAGGACAGGGTCCTCTATAGGATGATTTCTATAACTTGCACCAACCACTGACAGATACAATCAGCAACAAAATTCACAAGTTACTGCTTACCCATAAATATTCGCCCCCACTAACAATGCTATTGAAGTTGAACTTGCAAATAAAATAGACTTGTTTTCAGAATTGTCCTCATATACGGAATAATTATTAAGCAAAGGCCTAGATTCAGTCTTCTGGACTTTAGATTTTCAACCTCAAATACAGAATTTCATTTAAATGTGTTGGGTTTTTTTCTTTTTCATAAACATCTATCTAGAAAAAAGAAGACAAACAATCTGACATCTGCAGTTGCTAATAGCTCTTGGCAACTTAAGATACGGTGGAAAGATATAGTGATAACTTACATGCTGGTACACCACTAGGCACCCTGGTGGTTTCCTTCCTGATGTGAGAAGAAGCATTTTTTCCCCTGAAAAAAGAGATTGAGTAATTTTACTCTGTTTATCTACTTCAGAATCTAGTCAAGACTTACTACAATTCCTCCTTCAAAACATCCATTTGACAGGGGTGGTTTGCTCAGGCTCATAAACAAACCGTAATCATTCCCCTTCTCCTCTCCTATCCACTGAGATTAAAAACTAACAAAATTGGATAAAATTGTATTTTTTTCTAATGTCAGAGATAAAAAGAAGAAAGTAATTTTATTTTTAATAGTGAAAAGAGCTGAAGTTTTTTTTTATTTTCTGATAATTTATATATGTCTTTCATTGACAAATATGTGAATAGCAGTAAAATTATCAACTGGGATCATATCAGTATATATTGAGAATATAACTTGAATAGAACTCAGGAGTTTGAATGTAGTCATGGACATCTTGTTTACTGCTGGCAAAAAAAAAAAAAAAAAAAAAATCATTTCCAAGAGTTGGCAGGTTACTTGTATCTAACCATTCTAGATCATCGCTGCCTGGCTGTTCACATTATGAACTGTCTTCTCAGTTAGCTGCCCAGGTGGGGAACCCCATAGCTTTCTCCCCAGGTCAGGCTAGGTGATAGAACTTACATGCAGATCCACACCATGAATGCTACACCTATTGGTAGCTATTGGCAAAATTGTTCTTTTCCCGTGGACTAGGATAGGGGTTTCTCAGGTGATACCAGTGGTAAAGAACCCTCCTTCCAATGCAGGAGACAGAAGAGATGCAGGTTTGATCCCTCGGATGGAAAGATCCTGGCAGAGGGCATGGCAACCCACTCCAGTACTCCTGCCTAGAGAATCCCATGCACAGAGAAGCCTGGCAGGCTACAGTCCTTAAGGTGTTAAAGAGTCAGACACGACTGAGGCAACTTAGCAAGCACACAGGGACTAGGATGAGTGGAGGTAGGATGGGGCGGGGGGGGGGCGGGCGGTGGCAGATAACATTCAGGGTGTCTTGATTTACACAATCTTGAGTCTTTGCTCTCTACACAAAGGCCCCAAAGAGAAAAAGTAACCTACTCTCACTTTCTTCTTTAAACTAAAACAGTAAGGCAATATTATCAACCAAGACCAAGGCTAACCAGAACTTCTTTTCCCTTTCTGCTTATCCTGACAATTCCATCAACATTCCTTGTGCACATTTCCTATTACCTCTTTCTTGTGTGTGTTATAATTCTCTTCTATAACATTACATCAACTACCCAATGTGTTACTGAACACCCAAGCTATAAAGACTCTCACATCTTACTAATAAGCCAAATCAAGGGGTTTACTTGGTTAAAAATTGAGTGGTTTATTTTCAGAAAGTAATACTATCCCAAGCCACAAAAAAAAAAAAAATCTCAGGTTCTCAAAATTGTAATGAAATTGCATTTTCTGCTATTTTCTGATCAGAGTGCCATAAAACTGGGAGTTTATAACTAAAGGATAAGTAGAAGACTTCAAAAACTAAAACTAAACATTTATTTTGTGTATAATTTTCTAGAGAAAAAAGGAAATAAAAGTGACTAAGTTAGATATAATTAGACATAACTAGAATGACAATGTTGTATCTTAAAACATGATTTTCTGCCAAAGCTGAATTGAGAGGAAAATTCATAGTCTTAATACATTTCCATTAAACAAGAAATAACAGAATTGAAGTCAGAATTTAACCCAAAAATCTAGAAAAAAAATAGCAACAAAATGAATTCTATGAAAGTACAAAAAAGGAAATATGAGAATGAGAATACTATACTAGAACATATTACAGTTAAGATATTTAGAAGCTTATTATTTGAAAAGACAAAATAGACAAAACTTTTGCAAAACTAAACAATTACACATAAAAGTAAAAAAGTAAAACCATTAAGACTTAACTACCAAAAAGAGTATGACAGGGCTGTATACCGTGTTTATTTAACTTATATGCAGAGTACATCAAGCAAAATGATGGGCTGGACGAGTTACAAGCTGGAATCAAGATTGCCGGGAGAAATAACAACAACTTCACATATGCAGATATCACTCTAATGAGGGCTTCCCCAATGCCTCAGTGGTAAAGAATCCGCCTGTGAAGCAGGAGCCACAGGTTCGATCCCTGGGTCGGGAAAATCTCCTGGAGAAGGGCATAGCAACCCACTCTAATATTCTTGCCTGGAGAATCCCCACGGACAGAGGAGCCTGGCAGGTTACATACAGTACATAAGGTCACAAAGAGTTGGACACAACTGAAGCAACTTAGCACGCACCACTCTAAATGGCAGAAAGCGAAGACAATCTAGAGTCTCTTGATGCGGGTGAAAGAGTAGAGTGAAAAAGCCAGCTTAAAACTCAGTATTAAAAAGACTAAGATCATGGCATCCAGTCCCATTACTTCATGGCAATAGAACAGAGGGGGGAAAAGGTGGAAGCAGTGACAGATTTCTTCTTCTTGGACTCTAAAATCACTGCAGATGGTGACTGCAGCCATGAAATTAGAAGATGATTGCTTCTTGGAAGGAAAGCTATGACAAACCTAGACAGCATATTAAAAAGTAAAGACATCACTTTGCCAACAAAGGTCCTTATAGTCAAAGCTATGATATTTTTAGTAGCCATGTACAGACATGAGAGTTGAACTATAAAGAAGGCAGAGCACTGAAGAATTGATGCCTTTGAAATGTGATGCTGGAGAAGACTCTTGAGAGTCCCTTGGACAGCAAGGGGATCAAACCAGTCAATCCTAAAGAAAATAAACCCTAAATACTCATTGGAAAGACTGGTGCCAAAGCTGAAGCTCCAATACTTTGGCCCTCTGACAGCCAACACACTGGAACAGACTCTGATGCTGGGAAAGATTGAAAGCAAAAAGAGAAGGGGGCAACAGAGGATGAGATGGCTGGATGGCATCACTGATTCAATGGACATGAACTTGGGCAAACTCTGGGAGATGGTGAGGGAGACAGAGGCCTGGTGTGCTGCAGTCCATGGGGTCACAAAGAGTCGGACATGACTGAGCGACTGAATAACAATAACAAATTACTATTGATATGAAGGAAATACAGAAAATTCATAAAAGAATGCCATCTGAAACTACTGTAATAAATTCTAAAATATCCTCATAAAGGATAATTTTCTAAGGAAATATAACTATTAGTTAACTAAAGCTGCATGCATCTATGTGTCAGCTGTGATTCTTCTGATCTTGTTGGGCTCTATCATTAGTTTGCAGTCAGCTGCAGACTGATAGGGCAGCTCTGCTAATCTTACCTGGGATCTTGTACCATCTGTGCTCAGCGGATGACTGGCTACAGGCTGGTCTAGAATGGTCTTGGATGTGATCGAGACCCATGCAGTTTCCTGCATGTGTTCTCCCATTATCCAACAGGCTAGTTTGGGTTTATTCAAATAAAGATGGCAGGGTTGCGAGAGCAGAATGACACAAGTTAAGTACTTATGGTCCAAGCCTGGACATGACACATTGTCATTTCTATCAGACTTCAGTGGCCAAAGCAAGTTGCAAGATCAGTCAAGATTTAAGGCACAGAGAAGGGGAATTCACATTTTTATGGGAAGAGCTACAAAGCCACACTGCAAAGAACACAAATACAAGGAGGCCATTAATTGTGTCCTTTGATTCGCTCCACTGGCCACGAAAGCTGACTAAGGAGAAAATCTGGATGTACCATGAAAAGCCACTGAAAGGGTGTCTTTTCCACCCTTTGGAGTGGCTACTTCCAAAATTTATATCAGATCCTACGTGTTGTAACAGCAAGTTCTTTGAAATACTCGAGGAACAGAGAATTTTATGCTATAATACTGACCTAGTATAGAGAAAGTAGGAAAGACTTTAATTCATTTTATAAAGCTGGCATAAAGGTGATAACAACATATTTAAGAAAACTGGAGATCAATAGCATTTATGAGAATCAATCCAAAAATATGAAATAAAACATTAGCACATAAGAATACTACACATATGAAATCCCATGGTCATGGAACAGTGCACTTCAGGAATTCAAAGATAGATTAATATTTAAAAATATGTTAATATGAATTATCACATTGATCTAAGGAAAAATGCATTTAAATCATTTTAGATAAATACTAAAATGTATTTTGTAAGAATTGTCATTCAATTACCAGTAAAAAAATGAATCAAAGGGATTTATATAAAGTGAGCTTAAAATTGTTTAAAATCAAATCCAATAGCATGCTTAAACATTCAGAGCATGAACTGGATAAGATTATAGTTACTGTGTTAAAAAAAATAAGGGATGAGAGGGTTTATGATTCATTATTAAGGACTTTTAGAAAACAACAAGCATATATTAAACAAATTTAAACAAATGTATTTACTATAGATACTTCAAAGCCTTGTGAGCCACCAGGGAAGCTCAAATGTATAAATATGGATCTCCAAACATATTTGACTCCTGAACTCTTCTTTTAAAGAATGTCAGATGGGACTGTGGGAATCAGTGCTACAAAGACATTCTCTTTTCAAGTAGATAAAAGGCAAGAATGGATCCTATTACCACGATGATTTAAAATTATTCTAGAAATGTTAACCAATACAATAAGAGAAGCTAACAAAGCAAAGGATATATATTTTTTGAAAAGGAAAAAGCAAAATCATTGTTGTTTACTGATAACGACTGCCTTCCTAGCCAAACAAGAAAAGCAACTGGAAGACTATCAAAACTAGCAAGAAATCAGCTTTTTAAAAATGAACACATAAAATCACTTCCTTTTGTTCCAATATTAGTCCATTAGAAATTACAATACAGAAAAAAAATAAAAAATTTCTAGGAATAAACTTAAGGAATATGCAGGAGCAGCATATAAAGAAAGCAAAGCAATACAACTAGAGAAATTTTCTGAAAAGTATAAACAGTTAAAAGTACAAATGTATTAAATTTAAAATAGATAACCAACAAGGACATACTGTATAGCATAAGGAACTTCTACTCAATATTCAGTAATAACTTAAATGGGAAAAAACAGAAAAAGAATAGATACATGTATGTGTATAACTGAATCACTTTGCTATAAACCTGAAACACAACATTGTTAAGCAACTATAGTCCAATATAAAATAAAAATTAATAAAAATAATAAATAAAAAGGTAGAGGTAATGTCTCAAACTGAAAAATCTAGTATCACTAATGTATTAACTTTACCTAAGTTAATCAAATTCACAGGATTTCAATGCCATTTTAAAACCTTAGAATGATTATAAATTTCATTTAGAAAGCTATGAATAACAGCCAAGCACTAAAGATGAAATCATAAAAGAATATGTCTATGTATCAAAAAACAAAAGCCACCATAAACATTACAAAGGAACACAACAAATTGAGGAAAATATTTATGTAATCTATGAAACAAGGAAAATAACTTGAGATATAAAAAAAGGAACAAATAAAATAAGTTAAACCTCCATCATAGATAACTGTAAGAAATCTAGTCTCCTATTTGATATTTCTTGAAATATCAAGAGACTTACTCTTTCACATGGTCCCTCACCAACTCCACTCCAGACTCCCACCTGTGTTTTCCCCTATCTGGCCTCTCCCATTTCAGAACAACCATCTGATGTCCACATGTTCACAGAAAATTCCACTTCTTATATACAAATCTTCTCCCTCAGCCCCACTCCACCCCAAGATAATAACCTCTAGGCTTCAGTAGTTTTTAGAAGTATTAATACTTTTCCTTACAAGGAAGGACCTGGGAAAACAAGTCCAACAGACTCATGCTCCAAATCCCATCTCCCTCAAGAGTGAACTCTCCACAATGCTTCCTGCTCATTCTTCCTAAGGTCCTCCAGGCTCAACTCCCACACTGATACACTTCTCCCATAAAGAAATAATTTTCATAGAATTCACTCTAAAAATGTTGCCTGTCCATGTACATATAAACACATTCAATAAAATGCAAATTAAAACTACAGGAAGAGAGTCTTTCTTTATACAATGAGCAAAGATTAAACAGAAAACCCAGAATTAGGAAGGACATGGGTACTGGCTACTCTCTTAGAATAACGAGGGGGAGCATTAAATAGCTCTAGAAGACCAATAGACATTCAGCACCAAAACGCAGAAAAATAAGCAGACTCTGACTCAGAAAATTTATTTCTAGACATTGATTTTAAGTAAATTATTGGACAAATGCCTGTGGATCAGGAATATTTGTTACAATATTGTTTGTAATAGCAATAGAATATATACAATAGAATGGATATTATATAGCCATTAACTATTGTGATAGATATTGCTCTATAATAACTGGTTGAAGGGGAGCTTTCCAAAAAGACATATTCTTGGACTTACCCTTCTTAGGATCTGATTAAGTAGGTGTAGAATGTGTTTGGGAATCAAAATTTGTTAGAACTTTCTAGGGAATTCTGATACAGAAGAATTCCCTTATAAGACATGAAAGTTTATTTTGAAGTTACCTGAATTACAATATTGGTGCCAGAACTATGGACACTAATGAGACAGAATAAAAGGTCAGAAACAATTATATTTAAGAAATCACTCTGGGAGACAGTGGGATTTTATACATTTGAAGAAAGGATAGATTATTCAATATAAAGCATTGTGACAACTATCTGATTACTTAGAAATATGTAATACTGACCAAAAGGACTTCCAAGGACTACACATTAAACATAAATGTGAACTCATAAGAGTGCTACAAGGATATACACACACACATTCATACAAACAGTTATATATGAAAATAGTTACATGATTTTGGAGGAATATTCCTACTTAGAGCCTTTGTCCAGTGAAAAATTCTTTGTTTATATATCTGAATTCTCAGAGACAAAACTCTATATTCAGAAATTTTTAAATTGTGAAATAAAATAAATACAATTTCTTCACTTGTTCCCTTTAAAACATCCAAACAACTCTCTAAATTTGTTTTTTGAGCTAAAATGCAAATGATCAGACTTCTCTGAGTTACAGAGTCGGAAAAGACTCCTTTTTCCAAAACCTAAAATATTAACCTGAACAATCACCACAGTAGATAGTAACTTATAGCAGAGGGATATAGTATTATACCCTACCAATTTATCTACTTTCCTTGTTCCTTCGGAGGGAAAGTAAGCTGGTTAACTCCAGACTAAGTCTATCAGTTCAATACCAGTTCAGTCGCTCAACTGTATCCAACTCTCCGTGACCCCATGGAGTGCAGCATGCCAGGCTTCCCTGTCTATCACCAACTCCCGGAACTTGTTCAAACTCACGTCCATTGAGTCAGTGATGCATCAAACCATCTCATCTCTGTCTGCCCTTCTTCTCCAGCCTTCAGTCCTTCCCAGCATCAGGGTTTTCTAAGAAGTCAGTTCTTCGCATCAGGTGACCTAAGTATTGGAGTTTCAGCTATAGCATCAGTCCTTCCAGTGAATATTCAGGACTGATTTCCTTTAGGATGGACTGGCTGGATCTCCTTGCAGTCCAAGGGACTCTCAAGAGTCTTCTCCAACACCACAGTTCAAAAGCATCAATTCTTCAGCACTCAACCTTCTTTATTGTCCAACTCTCACATCCATACATGACTATTGGAAAAACAATAGCTTTGACTAGACGGACCTTTGTCGGCAAAGTAATATCTCTGCTTTTTAACATGCTTTGTAGGTTGGTCATAGCTTTTCTTCTAAGGAGCAAGGATCTTTTAATTTCATGACTGCAGTCACCATCTGCGGTTATTTTGGAGTTCAAAAAAATAAAGTCTCTCACTGTTTCCATTGTTTCCCCAGCTATTTGCCATGAAGTGATTGAACTGGATGCCATGATCTTAGTTTTTTGAATGTTGAATTTTAAGCCAGTATTTTTCACTTTCCTCTTGCACTTTCATCAAGCAGCTCTTTAGTTCCTCTTCACTTTCTGCCATAAGGGTGGTGTCATCTGCATATCTGAGGTTATTGATATTTCTCCCAGCAATCTTGATTCCAGCTTGTGCTTCATCCAGTCTGGTATTTCATGATGTACTCATATTAAGTTAAAAAGGTAACAATATACAACCCTGATGTACTCCCTTCCCTATTTGGAACCAGTCTGTTGTTCCATGTCTGGTTCTAACTGTTGCTTCTTGACCTACATACAGATTTCTCAGGAGGCAGGTAAGGTGGTCTGGTATTCCCACCTCGTTAAGAATTTTCCACAGATAGTTGTGATCCACACAGTCAAAGGCTTTGGCATAGTTAATACAGCTGAAGTAGAGGTTTTTCTGGAACTCTCTTGCTTTCTCTGTGATCCAATGGATGCTGGCCATTTGATCTCTGGTTCCTCTGCCTTTTCTAAATCCAGCTTGAACATCTGCAAGTTCTCAGTTCACATACTGTTGAAGCCTGGCTTGGAGAATTTTGAGCATTACTTTGCTAATGTGTGAGATGAGTGCAATTGTGTGGTAGTTTGAACATTCTTTGGCATTGCCTTTCTTTGGGATTGGAATGAAAACTGACCTTTTCCAGTCCTGTGGCCCCTGCTGAGTTTTCCAAATTTGTTGGCATATTGAGTGCAGCACTTTCACAGCATCATCTTTCAGGATTTGAAATAGCTCACCTGGAATCCCATCACTTCCACTAGCTTTGTTCGTAGTGATGCTTCCTAAGGCCCACTTGACTTTGGATTTCAGGATGTCTGGCTCTAGGTTAGTGATCACACCATTATGATTATCTGGGTCATGAAGATCTTTTTTGTATAGTTCTGTGTATTCTTGTCACCTCTTCTTAATATCTTCTGCTTCTGTTAGGTCCATACCATTTCTGTCCTATATTGTCCTATCTTTGCATGAAATGCTCCTTTGGTATCTCTAATTTTCTTGAAGAGATCTCTAGTCTTTCCATGCTATTGTTTTCCTCTACTTATTTGCACTGATCACTTAAGAAGGCTTTCTTATCTCTCCTTGGTATTCTTTGGAACTCTGCATTCAGATGGGTATATCTTTCCTTTTCTGTTATCTTTTTCTGTTCAATATACCTTCTTCCATTTCTTCATGATCATGATAAAGAAGCAGAATCCATACTTAGATAACACTGTTCAAGGGTAAAAAAATGTAAAGATGCCATAGAGTATTAGTCTGATAAAGGAATACTTTTCAAGTTAAAAGAATGAAGACAGAACTTTGTCTCTTGAATTAATGGTCTTTTATACAGAGTACAGAACTTTGTCTCTTGAATTAATGGTCTTTTATACAGAGAAATAACTTTTTTACATATATATAAAACACCAGTAATCACTAAAGTCAGTTCCATCCTTCTGAGGCTTAGAGAGAAAGAATAAAGGAAAAACCCTTAAGAGTGGCTACAGTTCTCAGCACTTTTTACAGAGTGGGCCATGTGCCATGTCTAGGTGATGATACGGTTGGTTTGACAGCCTATGGATTCCTAAGTAAGTCAACTCCCTCCAAGTTTGTCAAGGGTATTAAATAAGCTAACAAATGTAAAACACTTAAAATGTTCCTGACACATACACAGAAATGACTATGCAAACGTTAGCATCAGCATGTAAGGAAGAAGTATCATGGACCATATTCCAGTCTTGTGGCTTCCTCTATCTACCAGACCAGTTGGGTATAACTTTGACCCTTCTCAGGAATAGCCAAGATTTTATTTATAGATGAAATAAAACAATGTCAGGAATTTACTTTAAAATGCTACAGAAAATAAAGGTGTCTACTTAGGAAGGAAAAAAATAGATTAAAAAAAAAATACCAGTATACAGTTAAACACTAATTATACTTCAATATTTCAAACATACCAAAAGTCAGATTAGTGTATTACTATCTAGTTGGATCAGTCAGCTTTATATTCACAAACCAGAGGCCCCATTGAGTGGACTGGGTGATTACTAATTTCTCTTGGGCAAATCCCAAGCCCTAAAAGGAAACTGTCTGGGTCCCCTAACCAAAATGTATCTTAGAACTTGCACTACGGTTTTGCCTTGTGACATTATTCCAGTATCAACCTAGGACTTTTTGTATAGTGGGAGGTCTTATAGTTATACAGTAAGCTAGTAATCCACAAAAATTTCAGTCTAATTTCCTTCAAACCCATCTAGATTATCTTTCAATTCCAGTGAATAAGCAGTCTCTCTCAGGCTACTCTAAGAGGCAAAAATCAGTCACCACAGTCTGCTTTCTACCAGCCAAGACACTGATAAGAGTGTTTTAAAATTTGGGACATATCCCCGATTTCTCCACTTAGTAAGTCTATTTTCCAGTGTTGCTAACCAACAAGTCATGAACCCACCTAATAGGCTTTTTCAGATCATTAAGGCCAAGTCATTACTATTATGAGAATTCCGTAGTTTCATTTTCTAAGTCAGTGGCTATTAAGTGGAAAACATGCTAAGAGCAAAAGTCTCCAAATTACTATCTTTATTTCCCTTTAACTCTAATTTTAACCAGAGGTCATTCTCATTAAAAAGCCTCTGGGGTCTTTGATAAATGTAAATTTTATACTCCCTGAGAGATCCTTGGCCCTTCGCTGTGGCTGCGCTCATGCCAGTCATCCAGCTGCTATCAATTAACATTCCATCGATTTCTCTGTCAGTTTGGGTTAGGCTTGACTGAGTCACAGGTACAGTCTACTTGGCAACATTTTGATTCCACAGTGTGCTCACCATAGTAGATTTAGAACTTTTAGTGAAGTTTTATTCAAAAACAAACATTTATTGAGCACTTACTATGTGAAAGGCACTATATATTTGATCTAATTCCAGTGACATAGAACCTCTTTGCCCTAATGGATGGTTAAGCTAACTGTCTTAAAAAAAAAAAAAAGAGAGAGAGATTATTAAAGTATCATTCTGTGTTAAAGTAAGAATTGTTTTTTGGCCTTTGTTGAAAAATTACATGAATGATAGAACAAAAGGAAAGGAATGAAAGGGCAAGAGGGATAACACAGTAATAAAAGAAACATAAGAATAAGCAGACAAGAAAGAGAAAAATAGCAAGGACAGATGAAAATAAAAACAGAATGACAAAAAAGAAAATGAAATAATGAAAAAGAATTAAAAAAGAATAAAGGCAACAGAGAAGAAAAGAAGGGTGAATCAATAAAGAAATAAAGGAAGCAAAAGTATTTATAATTCCTTCAATATGCTAGTCATAGATTTTCTCCTAGTATAATGCACTTTAAAATACTAAATAAAAGATATGTGTATTTTTAAAAATGCACAAGTCATTAAATGAATAGTTGATGTGAAAAGGAAGTGAAAATCTTCCAAGGCCCAAAATCTCAAAAAAAGTATGAGCTGAGCGGGTGAGTCAGCACTAAAGCCAAATGTTGCACTAAAACCATCTGTTAATCTCTGGTGGCCGATGGGAAAAGGGGTATAGAAGAAAGTGAGACCCCTGGAAGATAAGCTATTAGTGAGCAAAGTGGAAAAACAAAAAACAAAAGCCCCGAAGAGGTAAAATATAAGAAAATTTCCTTACTTCATACTTGACTCAGGTAGAAGGAAAAAAAAAATTTCTCTCCTGGAATTTCTTACCAAAGCCATAGTTTGCAGTTGAATTTCTATTGGGTGCAAAAAAAAAAAAAAACAAAAATCTATGGAAAGGCCCTACAGTTATGTTGAGCTGCAAACCTAATTCTCTGCAGAGTAACATACCTTAATTAAACCCAGATTTTGGTAAATTCCTAAGGATGAAGTTCCAAGGCACTTGAGCTCTCATTAAAAGACATTACCAAAACTCATAAAGAAACAGAACACCACGAATGAGAAACAGAACGAACAACAGACTTCAGAATTATACCTGTAAAGACTAGATATGCTAGAATAATCAAATATTAAAATAAAATAACTGTTTAATATGCTTAATTAAAGAAAACAAGAAGACAATAAAAAATACGGCAAGGAGCAAGAGTTTATAAAAACTAGCAAGAAATCCACATAAATGTTTAAACTGGAATTAGAAGCAGCAGATTAGACACAGCTAAAAAAAGACTTTATGAAGTGAGTAATAGGGCTGAAAGAATTAAGCAGAATGTAACTCAAGAGATATACAAATAGAAAACATGAAAAAGAAGTTAAGAATCAGATCACGGACTTAGCTTCCCTGGTGGCTCAGTGGTAAGAATCCGCCTGCAATGCAGGAGACACAGGTTTGATCCTTGTGTCAGAAAGATTCCCTGGAGAAGGAAATGGCAACATTTTCCAGTATTCTTGCCTGAGAAATCACATGAACAGAGGAGCCTAATGGGCTATAGACCCTGGGGTTGCAAGAATATGTCCACTGTTCACAGATGACATAATAATATGCACAGAAAATCCTAAGGACACCACCAGAAAAAAACTACTAGACTTCATTAATGAATTCTGTAAATTTGCAGGTTACAAATTACACAGAAATGTGTTGCATGTCTATATACTAATTATAAACTATCAGAAAGAGAAGTTAAGAAAACAATCCATTTACAAGTGCATCAAAAAGAATATAATACCTAGGAATAAATCTAACAAAAGAGGTAAAATAACTATATTAAGAAAACCATAAGACAATGATGAAAGAAACTGAAGAAGACACAAGAAGATGGAATGTTATCTCTGCTCATGGATTGGAAGAACTGGTACTGTTAAAAGGACCATAATCCCTGAGGAAATCTATAGATTCAATGCAATCCCTATCAAAATATCAAAGCTTTTTTTTTTACAGACTAGAACAGACAAGTTTCAAAACTTCATGGAAAAATCAAAGTTCCTGAATAGCCAAAATAATTTTGAGAAACAACAACAAAGTTGGAGGTGTCACAAGCCCTGGTTTCAAACTATACCACAAAGCTACAGTAATCAAAATAATATGGTACAGGCACAAAAACGGATACACAGATCAATGGAACAGAATAAAGAGCCAAGAAATGAATCCATATTTTTATAGGCAATTAACCTATGACAAAAGAGGAAAAAATATACAATGGGGAAAAGATGAAAATTGGACAACAACATACAAGAGAATCAAACTGGACTACTTTCTCAAATAAAAAATAAATAAATAAATAAGTAAATAATAAAACTCATAAATAAATAAATAAACTCAAAATGTAAGACCTGATGTAACTTAAATGTAAGACCTGAAACCTTAACATTCCTGGAAGAAAACAGACAGTACATTCATTGACATCAGTCTTAGCAGTATTTTTAATATGCTTTTGTTTTTGTTTCTTCAGGCAAGAGAAACTAAAGTAAAAATAAACAAATGGGCTACATCAAACTGAAACACTTCTGTACAACAAAGGAAACCATCAACAAAAATGAAAAGGTTGTCTACTGAACTGGAAAATATATTTGCAAATTATATATCTGAGAAGGTGTTAATGTCCAAAATACACAGAAAATTCTTACAACTTACAATCATAAAAACAACCTGTTTAAAAATTGGGCAGATCTGAGTAGACACAGTTCAACAAAGACATATAGATGGCCAAAAGACACATGAAAAGATGCTTAACATCAATAATAATCAGGGAAATGCAAATTAAAACCACAATGAAATATCACTCCACACTTATCAGAATGGCTATTATCAAAAGGACAACAAATAACAAGATTCTAATTCTTGCTATTTCCCCCCAAAAAAACAAAAGCACTAATTCAAAAAGATATATGCATCCCTATGTTCCTTGCAGCATTATTCACAATAGCCAAAATGTGAAAGCAATCTGTCTCTCAATGAATAAATGGACAAAGAAGGGGTGTTGTGTATGTATACACACACACATATATATACACACAATATTATATATGCATATAAATATAATGGAATATTACTGTTATAAAAAATGAAATATTGCTATTTTGCAATGTTGGTGGACCTAGAGGGTATTATGCTAAGCAAAGTCAGTCAGAGAAAGCCAAATATTATGATTGATTTTTACATGGAATCTGAAAAACAAAGTACCAAGCATAACAAAACAGAAACAGTGTCAGAGACACAGAGAATAAACTGGTGGTTGCCAGAGGACTGGGGGTGGGGAGGGGGGATAGCTGATATAGCGAGAGAAACCAAGAGGTGCAAACTGAGAGTAAAAATATTAATGAGCTTGGGGATAAGAAGTACAGTGTGAGGAATAGAGTCAAAAATAAAGAAATATCTTTATATGATGATAGTAACTAGACTTACTGTGGTGATCATTTTGTAATTTATAGAAATATTGAATCTTCTGTGTCAAGAACATGGCATTGTAGGTGGATTATACTTCAAAATGCAAACAAACAAACTCATAGAAAAAAATGGGGTTACCTGAAGCAGTGGAGGTGTGGGTGGGGATTCAGTGAAGGCAGTTAAAAAGTACAAACTTCTAGTTATAAGACATGTAAATACGAGGAATATAATATACAACATGATTAATAAATTAACACTGCTGTATGTTATATATTAAAGTTGTTAAGAGAATAAGTCCTGAGTTCTCATCACCAACAAAAAAACATATATTTTCTTTTATTTGGTGTCTATATAACATGATGGGTGTTCACCAAACTTATTGTGGTAATAATTTCATGACGTATGTAAGTCAAATCATTAAACTTATATACCTTAAACTTATACAGTGCTGTATGTCACTTATATATCAATAAAACTGGAAGAAAAAAATGTTTTATAAACCAGGAAGGAATAAGAATCCTAAAAATGTGTACCAATATAATAAATAGCTTCAAAATATATAAAGAAAAATTGACATGACTACAAGGAGAAATTTATCAGTTCACTGTCTCAGAGATTTCACATACCTATAAAGTTTACAGACTGAGTGAATAAAAAACTGTAAGGACACAGAAAATTCAAGCAAAATTTTAACATATTTGTCAAAGTTTAATCCAATGATCACATATGGAACATGGACTTCTGAAATGGGTAATATACATTTTTTAAAAACACACATGAAACATTTGACAGAAAATGGCAAGATAGAGAGTATAAATTAATGTTGATAGAAAAAGTAGAGAGGTAATTAACACCTCTTCCTGGGTTCTAATCTTGCCCTAAATACTAACTGCATTTAACTTGTAGCCATTCTTGGACTACAAGAAGATCAAACCAGTCAATTCTAAAGGAAATCCACCCTGATTATTCATTGGAAGGACTAATGCTGAAGCTCCAATACTCTGGCCGCCTGATGTGAAGAGCCAGCTCATTGGGAAAGACTGAGAGCAAAAGGAGAAGAGGGTGGCAAAGGATGAGATGGTTAGATAGCATCATCAACTCAGTGGACATGAATTTGACCAAACTCCAAGAGACAGTGAGGGACAGGGAAGCCTGGCATGCTTTAGTCCATGGGGTTGCAAAGAGTCGGATACAACTTAGAGATTAATGGAACAACAACAGCCATTCTTTTTAAGAATAAATCTACAGAATCTCTGGGTGGAGGGACTTCAGAGTTGTCCACTGCAACAAAATGCCTGACACAAAAGTCACTGCAACATTCCCCTAAAGCCTTAACCTAGCGTTTGTTTAAGCCTCTCCATGATGGGGAGCTGCAGTAGTCCTGGGTGGCCCTGTATTTCTAGCCCCTCCCAGCCTTTAACCAGCTGGCATGCCTGCAGGTGAGTCATTCTTTGACCGCAGCAATTCAACTGTATCTCTGAGATAACCAGTCATTATCTTAGTTTGTGGACAATGGCACAGGATGGGTATGGTGATGATGTAAGAAATTCTACCCAGACACCAGATGTTACATGTAGGTGACAGGGCCTACTAAAAGCAGTTATATAACCATGCAATGCAATTATGTGGAGTTTCAGGATAATGTGGTTAGCCTTTGTAAACCCCTCTCAGAGCTTCTTGCAACCTGGAATACAAGGAATTCAACTTTTGGACCAGCAGAATACATACCCATCTCCCATTAATAGTTTCTGAAATTTATAAAGAAAAACACAAATAATGAAAAACAGCAAAAGAGTGCCCCGTCCTTTCCTATGCCCAGGTACTGTCCTCCAGGGACAACAATTTTCAGTTCCTTTATCTGTGTTTTCAAGTCTTTCCTCTAGTTTCTAAATAACATGTTTATACTGATGCTTTTTAATTTTTTTTAGTGTTATAGTTTATTTCCAACCATGGAAAATAAAGTTTTGGCTCACATACCCTGCCTGTCCCTACATATATATACTTTTTCTCCCTGATAATCTCAATATAACTGTTTATTCTTCTTGCTTATATCTGTGTATTATTTATTATAATCAAACAAATATTATTCAGGAATGAGTTTATAGTATACAATAAATCTCCTTCTACATGCAATCTTGTTTTCTCTAAAGGATATACTGTCTTTTACAATTCCTCAACTTTTTTAAAACATACCTCTCCTACTTCATCCACAATTCTTCAACAGAACTAAAGATACTGTCTCAAGTTCAGCTCGGCAGATATTCTTTAAGTTCCCTTTTTCTTTAAGAAAGAAAGAAAAGCTGATGTCTCAGCTATTGCCATCCTTTCCCATTATTCCAGACTGATTCTACTCTAGGCTTGTTGTACCATTGGAACTTCCCTTCACAAGCATCCTGGGAATGTCCTTCCTTCTCCACTATGTTACATTAGATCCTTATTCCCTGGAGTCTGTATTTTTCACTTTGCTTGACAACTTGCTTTGATGAAGCACATCTCATAGTGGGTTTGGTTTTTTATTTGAGGTAAATTTGCATTATTCACTTTATTGACAGGCTAAGTATTGAATTATGAATTGAAAATCATTTTTCCAATTTTGAAGGCACTGTTCCACAGTCTTCTAATTTTATTCATTACAACTGAGAAGTCTCATGCCCTCTGATTCTTGATTCTTATTCTGTGATCTCTTTTTATAATATGTGGACATTTCTATGAAAATTCAGAAATAATATGTCAAATAGGAACATTTATTAATTTAATAGCTTCATGTAATTTACCCATTAAAATCATACTTTAGAGAAATATTTAAAGTCATGATAAAATTACCTGACAAAAGAGAGAATATATAATATTTTAAAACACTGAGAGTATTCATCAAAATATTAAAAGTGGCACTGCTATATGATGACATCTGTGGAGCTTGCTTTTTCAGTAACTTCTTGTTCCGAACTGAATGACTGTGTTACCCCCAAATTAATACGGTGACACTCAAGCCTCCCCCCAGTTCTGTGATGGTTCCCAGGTGGTACAGTGGTAAACAATCTGCCTGCCAACACAGGAGATGCATTTTCGATCCCTGGGTTGGGAAGATCCCTTGGAGGAGGGTATGGCAATCCACTCCAGAGCCTGGCAGGCTACAGTCCATGGAATTGCAGAGTCAGACAATGCAGAACGACTGAGCACATAGCACTTTGAGAAGTAACTAGGTTTAGATGAGATCATGAAAGTGGGGCCCCCATAATGGGATTAAGTCCTTATAAGAATAGGAAGGGAGACTAGAACTTTCTCTCAACTGACATGTGAGAACACAGAGAAGGCAGCTGTCTGGAACCAGGGTTTTTAACAGGAAACAAATCTGTCAGCACCTTAGTCTTGGACTTCCCAGTCTCCAGAACAATAAGAGATAAATATTTGTTGTTTAAGCCACCCAGTCTATGATATTTTGTTACAGCAGCCCAAGCTAAGATACTTCCACATTAAACACACTTCTGGAAGCTGTGTTTATTTTCACAGTTGGGTTTGAAAAGGTGTCCTTATGCCATGTTAAAAGTCATCTTTACAACAGTAATAAATGTCATTACATTATAAAATCAATAAAGGAGCATATTAATATAAATCTTTATAAATGTCAATTTTAATCATATTTCCAATATTTTAATAAACATTCTAAACATATAGCAAAGTTAAAGAAATTTATCAGTCAACAACTATATATCTACTACTTAGGTCATACCAATAACATTTTACTATACTTGCTTTATCACATACCTATCCATTTATGCATTCCTCTAGCCATACATTAGAGCCATATATTGGAACTGAAGCTCCAATATTTTGGCCATGTGATGGGAAGAGCTAACCCATTGGAAAAAGACTCTGACGCTGGGAAAGACTGAAGGCAAAAGGAGAAGGGGGTGACAGAGGATAAGATGGTTGGATGGCATCACCAACTCAATGGACATGAGTTTGAGCAAACTCCAGGAGATGGTGAAGGACAGGGAAGCCTAGTGTGCTGCAGTCCATGGGCTTGCAAAGAGTAGGACATGATTTAGCGACTGAACAACAACTAGCCATACATTAATCTCTCTTAATTTTTCATGCATTTCAAACAAATAGAAGACATTAATATAGTTAGTCAGAGAGGTGCTTCCAGGATCAGCAGCCCTCTTCCTCCACCCTGTAGTCATTGTTTAGTTGCTAAGTCATGTCCAACTCTGCAACCCCATGGACTGTAGCCTGCCAGGTTCCTCTGTTCATGGAATTTTCCAGGCAAGAATACTGGAGTGGGATGCTAGTTTCTACTCCAGGATATCTTCCCAACTCAGGGATCAAACAGGTGTTTCCTCATCTCCTGTATTGGCAGACAGATTCTTAACACTGCAACACATTGTATACATCTCTTTAAAGGTTGCAGCTTGCATATTATCAACTAGAGTTTAATACTGTTTATATTACTTTTCTTTCAAGATAAAATTCATATATTCTGACATGTACAAATCTGTAATGTTCTTTGAGTTTTGAAAAATGCATACATCTGTTCAATCCAAACTGCTATCAAGATATAATATCACTGTAACACTTCATGTAAAATGAACAATACTTATAACCATATAGGTCTACCTAACAGTCATTTCCATCCTTTATGCTATAATTGTCATATGTATAATATTACACCTATATACAGTTGACCCTTGAACAACATGACCCCTTGTGCAGCCAAAAATCTGTATATAACTTTGACTACTCCCCCAAAACTTAGCTATTAATAGCCTGGTATTGACCACAAGCCTCACTGATAACATAAGCAGCTGATGAACACATATTTTGTATGTTATATGTGTTATACTGTATTTTTACCAAAAAGCTAAAAAAATCATTAAGAAAATATAAGGAAGAGAAAATACATTTATAGTACTGCACTATATTCATCAACACTGTAAGTTTACATCATCTGTGTACCAAGATGAATTATCTGTCAGTATCTACACCAATCCTGTCTCATATGATAAAAAACAGTGTAAATGTTATATGTATTTCTAATTAGACATCAAAAATAAAAAGATAATATGAAAAGCAAATTCATATTTATTTATAACATTTCATGCACTGTTAACAAAAAAAAGCAATATTATTTATAGAAGCTTTATAGTAGCTGAGTATAATTGATATAATTACTTCATAGTAGCCTAGCCTATACACTAATGAATAAATCATTATAAAATTTTATGACATGTACTATTAGTCATATTCATAATATAGTATCAGAAACATTGTCATACTTTTTTTAAATGAAAAACCAATTACCTTTGATGATAGACTGATACACAGTTTCACCAATTACAAGAGAGCAAAGAACACTCACTTTATGTTTTTGTAAGGACAGACTAGTATCTATATATATTTTATGCATTTGTGACATATCTAATTTTTTATTAATTTTTTTTGCTATTTCTAGGCTGTGCAGTTCATCTGTGAGTTTTCTCAAATTGTCTCAAAATTCTAAATTTTTCTAATGTATTCATTGAAAACAATCTGCATATAAGTGGAATTACACAGTACAAAATCATGTTGTTCAAGGGTTGACTGTCTAGTACAAGCCCATGAGACAATAAGTTTTGCTCAAAATCATCATGTATTTTAAACAAACTAAGAGAAAATATTTTATATTTACCAGGTCTAGTGTTTTCCCTTCTTTCCTTCCTTTGTTTCTTTTTTTTCTTCCCTTCCTTTCTGAAGAACCAGGTTTCCATCTGAACTTATTTCCCTACAACCCAAAGAACTTCTTTTAGCATTTCTTTAATGGAGTTATGATGACAAGTTCTCTGAATTTCCTTAGCTTTCTTTTATCTGAATTGTCTTTATTTGCCTTCATTTATTGAATAATATTTTTGTTGAGATACAATTTGGGGCTGATAGGTTTTCTTTTTTTTTCCTGGTATTTCTTTAAAGATGTTGTTTAACTGTCTTCTGTCCTTGTTTCTGAGATTTCAGAGCTCATTCAAATCATTGTTCTCCTATGTGTAATGTATTATTTTTCTCTGGTGGCATTCACGATTTTCTCTTTATTCTTAGTTTTCAGCTGTTTGATTGTGCTCTGTGACTTGGAGTTTGCTGAGCTTTTTTAAAATGTAAATCTATAATGTACACAAAATTAGGGGCATTTTGGCCATTATTTCTTAAAATGTTTCTTTCCATCTCATTTGCCTTTTCTCCTCTCTTCTGGTTTGCAAAATATACACATGTTAATCTTTTGATATTATAACACAAATACCTCTTTTTTAAGTCTTTTTGCTTACTGTCATTCAGATTAGATATTTGTTGATCTACCTTCAAGTTCAGTGACTCTTTCCTCTATCATCTCCTTTTGCTATTAAGCCCATCAAGCAAATTTTACATATAAGGTAATTTTTAATATGTTTTGTTCTTTTCATGGTTTATTTCCTTACTGAAATTTTCTATCTTTTCATTCACTGTAAGTATATTTTTATATTTTTTACATCTTTACATCATTATGTATACTTATAATAGTTGCTTTGTCTGAAGGGCTTAATCTTCAAAATATACAAACAACTCATACAATTCCACAACAACAACAAAAAAACAACCCAATTGGAAAATGAACAGAAGACCTTAATAGACATTTCTTCAAAGAAGACATATGGATGGCCAGTAGGCACATGAAAAGATGTTCAACATCACTAATTATTAGAGAAATGCAAATTAAAACTACAGTGAGGTACCACATCACACCAGCGAGAATGGCCATCATTTAAAAGTCTACAAATAACAAATGCTGGAGAGGGTGTGGAGAAAAGGGAACCCTCCCTTACTATTGAGAATAAGTTGGTGCAGTCACTGTAGAAAAACAGTGTGAAGGTTCCTCAGAAAACTAAAAACAGAATTATCATATAATCCAGCAATCCCACTCCTGGGCATATACCTTGACAACACTATATTTAAAAGAGATATATCCACCTCTATATTCATAGGCACTATACACAATAACCAAAACATGGAAACAACCTAAACGTTCATTAACAGATAACTGGGTAAAGAAGGTGTGGTACATATATATTAATACAATGGACAACTACTCAGATATAAAAAGAGAATGAAATAATGCTATTTGCAGGAACATGATGCAACTGGAGATTACCAAACTAAGTGAAGTCAGAAAGATAAATACCATGATATCACTTATATGTTGAATCTAAAATAAGGTGCAAATGAACTTATCTAAAGAACAGAAACAGACTTACAGAAATAGGGAACAGACTTGTGGTTGCCAAGGGGAAGGTGGGTGGGGGAAGGAAGGACTAGAGCTTGGGATTAGCAGATGTAAATTATTATATATAGGATGGATAAACAAGGTCCTACTGTATAGCACAGGGAACTATTCAATATCCTATGATAAACCATAGTGAATCAATATCCTATGATAAACCAAAATGGAAAAGAATGTAAAAAATAATGTCTGTATGTAAATGAGTCACTTTGCTACATAGCAGAGATTGCACATTGTAAATCAACTATAATTCAATAAAATAATCCTTGTCTGCTAATTCCAACAACTAGATCATATTTGGTATTACCTAAGTTTACTGTTATTTTTCTCAAGAAGAGATCTTATATTGTATTTCTATTATGTTCAATAATTTAGGGTTGTATCCTGGACATTTGTAAACATCATCTGGGGAAAATATATTCTGCTATGTTCCTCAGAAGAGTATTACTTTTTGTTTGTTTTCTGTTTGTTTGGTTTAGTAGATGGATTTAAACTACAAAATCTAGTTTCTTGGGCACTGAACTCAAATTTCAGTTCAGATGTTCTTTTCTCATTTAAGCTACTTAGACTCTGGCCCATTCAGGCAGAATTTGAGATAACAGAAGGTACACAGAAGTTTTGGCTTTCTCACTGCTAACATTCTTCTCTAATTTTCCAGAGGCTGTGCATGCTAAGTCACTTTAGTTGTGTCCAACTCTCTGCAACCCTATGGACTATAGCCCACCATGCTCCTCTGTCCATGGTATTTTCCAGGCAAGAATACTAAAGTGGCTTGCCATACCCTCCTCTAGAGGATCTTCCAGACCTAGGGATCGAACCCATGTCTCCTGAATTGGCAGGCGGATTCTTTACCACTCCACCACCTGGCAAGTCCTTTAATTGCCCCAAATGGCCAAATGTAGTATGCTTCAAAGCTAAAAGCTATTTAAAAAAAAACAAAACAAAGAAAATTCACTCTTTGCTATTTCCTTCTTCCAAATGACAATTTGTCACCATAACCTGTTTAATTTTATTCAGGTAGCTTTTGCTTGTTCATTTATTTCATTTTACACAGAGTTTAGAGTTGTTATCTATGGAAGACTAGTCTATTAGAATCTTAGACATTTTTGAAGTGAATCAGCATTGTGAGAGATTTTCATGCTTTTGTGAAAAAATATTTTAATATATTGCCCACATTGAATGAGAATTACTTTTATATAGCAAGTTTTAAAAACTATTAGTACTGTATCTCAAATAGAAACTTCCAATACCAAATAAAATAAAGAAACTTTACATTTATCTGGAGAGCAGGGGGAGGCAGGAATTCTTTGGAGAATGATGGTGAAAGCTTTAGGAGAATAAGCAGAGCTGACTACAATCAGAATTCAGACTATAAAACAGAAATATCTCTAAGCCAAAAGACACCTCTGAGCAGGTATTGCCCCATCAGCACTAGCAAAGAGGAAGCCAAACAGGTTTACCTGGTCAGTATTTCCATCCCTAGGTCCTTGTTAACACTTAACCTTCCCTTCCCAGTGCAAGGCCCTCCCCTCCAGGGTGTTCAGAACCCGTAATACATTTACTGAATTTGATTTCCAATTTCCTCCAAGACATAATTCTTTCCTCAGTTAACAAGCATCTGAGTGGACATGTCGGCTACTTCAGTGGAAACCAGAGGTTTACATGTTCTATATTGCTATTAGTAATGAGAAGTTCAGTTAGAAACCAACTGTGTGATCTTGGGTGAATCATTTCCCCTTTCTGAGTCTTGGTTTCTTTACCTGCAAAATAGGAGTATGTACTAAAATAACTGCAAGTTTAGTTTTTTAACTTTGAAATTCCCAACAATTGTATAGAAATTTATCGAGACTAAGAGAACTCCAAGTTTAAGTTTTTTACCTTTGAAATTCTACAGAGTTGCATAGAAATTCTGTAGAACATGAACATGCTTTAAATACATTTAAAATTATTTTTTCCTCTAAAATCTGCTATCCTATAGCATACTTATGGTATCGTGTGCTATATAAAAATCCACTAGAGGGGAGTAAAACATTAGATGACAGCATACCACAACTCAATTTGGATATCCTGTATAAATTATATTTGTAACTACTGCCTAATGTCTACTGTCCCTGATCAACCTCACTTAACTGTTTTAAAATACAAAAATGTGAGGGAATCACAATTTCCATGTGGAAATTTTCTATTCTGTGGAATAAAGCCCTAAGCCTGGGGCTAGGGATTCTCTGCACTCTTGCTAATGAAACAGGAGCAGTTTCTGAGAACCACGGTGCCTGTTTTATCTCTAGATTTCTTTTTATTTACAACTGAGTTACAGTGATCAAAAGATGCCGATTCTTAATTCAGAAAAGATACTTCATCCAAACAGCTTATTCTCAATCAAAGTGTGGAGCAACTCCTGCGTTCCCAACGCTTGACCAGTAGTATGTAAAGAGACCTCAGAACCTTAACTGTGTTCCTAGTTCTTTGTACCCTGAAGGCTGAAGGAAAGAAGTCTTAGGTGGCAGGGGTGTCCCCTCACATTAAGATGACTAGAGACCCCTGACCCATAGGTTTAACATTTTTACTTTCAAGAACAATGATTTTTAACATAATTAGTTCATCTTTTCTTTCAGAGTAGTTTTAGGAGACCTGGGCTTCTGGTTTTTATTATCGGGGAGTCAGTTTCAAGGGACAGGAAGGAGGAACAGAGGAAGGAGAAGGATGGTACCTTGGTAGGGCTCTACTGGAGACTCAGCTCAGAGGACCAGATATTAGAATTAGAAGAATCTAATTACACATTAGAAGAATCTAGTCACACATGTGTTCTCTATTTCTTCAGGGTTTGATGATTTTTTTAAATTTCCTAGTAGTTGCAGAATGACAGAGAAAGCATTAACTTAGGGGTCACACAAGCTCTAGATAGATGAAATTACTTCTAACTCTGTGACCTGGAACTATTCATGTAATCTTTCCAGTCACAAAATATGAAGCAAGACTCTTCAGTTACAAGAGACAGAAAACCAACTCAAACTATGTTATGTGGACAATGTCACCAGGTCTGCCTCTGTCTGTCATTTGATTCCAGAGTCACTGTATTGCATTTGATCAGTATATGCTTTCCTTCACTTGGCTAATGGAAGAGGATCTGAAAACTGACTTCATTTCAGAAAGACAATGTCTTTTTCTTTCAACAACCATACATAAAATCCTAGAAGGAGACTGACTGCCTAAGCTTGAGTCTTATGTGCATCCCTATCCAGGCCTAAGTTACGTACCTACCTTTATGACCAAGGAGAGAAGATTAATGACTAGGATTGTCAGTTAAAATACAAGATGCCCAAATGAATATGAATTTCAGATGAACAAGTAATTTTTAGTGTGAGTCCCATGCAATATTAGGGATATACCTACACTAAACAAGTATTTTAGTTTACCTGAAATTCAAATTTAAATTCTAATTGTGCCCATGCACTATTTGGGACATACTTATCTGACCTGTATGTGAGTAAACATAGGGAAGTTCAGAAACTCACATGTATGTCATGTAAGTTTCTATATAATGTTCTGATGCCTACGGTTTGTACTACCTCCACAGAACACTACACACATCCCTGACACCACCACCTCTGCCAGCAAACTACTATCTCCTTTGCTCTGCACACTGTCAGAGGGAGGAGTTAGGTGTGCTAACTTACAATGTCGATTTTTTAAAAGGTTTTCATGAACTAGCTTTTGGTGGTTAAATACAACTACACTGTCATCCAAGGGCCTCAGGCATTAGCCCACAGAGTAACCTGAGAGGCAAACACCAAGCCCTGTTCAGAATTTCTCTTTCACTATGAGGACTCCTCTCCATCATGATGCATTATCTCCATGGAGGCACTTAGGTCCCTCTTGCAAACAGCTTTCTGAAAAGCCACTAATCCTTCAGGGAGGGCTCAGACGCAAATTAGTATAACATACGACTCACATCTTCTAGATTCAAAGCATGGTCTTAGTATTCCAAGGTTTACAATCTAAATAACTCAATAACACATGCATAGATTAAGAAAATTATATCAAAATTTTAATGAGTCATGCCAGTTAAATATTAAGTGAAAAATACGTTGAATTGATGAATTAGTAAATGATGGTAAAAGTACTGACCATGCTTTTAGAAAAAGAGTAGTGCAATCTGTAATAGGAAACATAATAATCAAAATGGGATGATTTGAGAATGGTTTATTTATAAACGTGTAGATGTGGGGTAACCATAGAGCTGATGTGGGAACCCTAGGGCTAGTAACAACTGGATTGACTCTATCCCAACCTGTAAGTGATGAGAGGAAGGAGAGATTACTCTGACCCAGAGAGTCATGGAAACCAGTGCAACTCAAAGTGTGGCCTGTGAGTAGGATCCAGTTTGCAAAATCAGTGGTCCACAATGAGATGAGAGTACAAAAATTGAGAGAATGTAGCTTAAAACTTTTATAACTGACTTTGCTGAGACATACAAGCCTATAATATCTTACTATAAAAGGTCAACAAGATCAGTTGATGATGAAATGAAAACAACAAAACCTGGTCCTTCAGCACATACAGCTTGAGAAGTACTGGTGTAGAGAAGGACATCTTGAGGTAAGTATTCCCTTTAGTTCACAGGCATCCTGAGATAATCCAAGGGCTGGAGCCAGGGAATTAAACACTTGGACTTTGCTATTCTCCTCTCCTATCTCCTGCCAGCACGACCCATTGGCCAAACCCAACTGGAAGCCAGAGACAGGGTAAGGAATGTCCTACTTCTGCCCATGCCATTTCTTAAGGACACCACAAAAGCAGCAGGAAACCAAAAAAACAAAAAAAAAGGCAAAATAGCTCCAAGTCCTTCTAGGATACCTGGTGAGGACTGGGGCATTCATCTAGCAACTATTCAGCATGTTAACTATTTGAGATGATTTCATAGTATTTCAATTTTCTCGAGTTAAACTGTATGACCCAGAATTCCCTTTCTCATATGTTTCTGGACAATGTGGGCTAGAAATGATATTCTGTTGTAAGAGGATGGAAGGAGGATGGAAGGAAAATAACAGATATTCTGTTATATTCATGTCCCTTCTTCCAGTTACTCAATCAAAAACTAATTTCAGTGTTGTTATGAAGGGAGTACGCAGATCTGAGTGATTTTAAGTCACACAAAATCATATCACTTTCAATTAGGGCTATTATCCTGGGAGGGCCTGACTTAATAGGCTGGAAGGCCTTATAAGAGAGACCCTGCCTATAGACAATGGCTGAAGCTGCATTCCTCTCTTCTTGACTGCCTGTCTTACAGACTTTGGACCTGCTTATTTAGCCATCACAACTGCATAAGCAAATTCCTTGTAATAAGTGTCTTAATATTTATCCATCTATCTACCTACCTACTTCCCTCTCTATCTCTCTATCCTTCCTACTGGTTCTTCCTCCCTGGTTGAACCTTGGCAGATAACACTACTTCTTACAGTTGAGCAGGCAGGGAAGGCAATTTGATTCCAGACCCTGAAACCCCCTCTTTTACACCAGCTCAATGTCACCCTCTTCAGACCCAGCCTGGTGTGACCCTTAATGTCCTTCTCATGACCCTCACTACCACAGGCAGCTCCTGCCCTCCAACTAGAGAAGAAAAACTTCAAAGGCAAGAAAGGGCACTAGTCAAGGAATCCAGAAGAATGGCCTGCTGGAAGAGATGGAGGTGGAAAAGAGTAGATGAAAAGAACTGAGTGAATAATCTGCAGAGGAAGGGGGAGGAAGAGGGGTGGGAAAGCAGGATGGATGGTGGGAAAAGCACAGAGGAGGTCTAGAGGAAGGAACACAGAGTAGGACAGTAAGGCAGAAGAGAAGGTTAGAAGGGGATGCCTATGTTTAGCTTTGTCTTCCTTCGCCAGGTTGCCTCCCTCCAACCTTGGGGTAATGATGGCTGTCCCCACTGGAAGATCAGCCTACACTCCAGTCATCACTTATCTGTGAAGGACCACCCCACACTTATGTGACTGATTTTTTTATATCCAGTTTTCATTATTTTTTAGCATTAAAAAAGCTTGCTTTAATTTTTTTGTTGTAAAAGGAAGGTACAGAACAGAATATAACATGCTACCACTTACATAAAATAAGAGCTGTATGTGCATATACACCTGTGTACATAGACTGAAGTAGAAGATTCTGCTATAAGGTGGAGAACTAGGGAACTGGGGGTCAGAGCTGGAAAGGAGGCTTTCCACTTTACTTCTTGGAAAGGTTCAATTACCATTTGGATCTACGAGTATTTTAAAAACAATACAAACTCACTTATAAACAAATTCTCACCATATATATATATATATAAATCATTCTATATACTACAACTGCAACATATGTTCGGATACAAGTGAAATACGCACAACCAGCAGCTACTGCAATCCTTATCTCCTTCCTAAGGCTCTCCAAAGCTTAACCTGTTATGACAGCGACGCAATACTCCCCATGGAGGTATTTCCGCTCATAATACTATTCCTCCTCAGCAAACACAGGATTTGTGCCAGTCAACTTAATGAGCTGCTGTGATTATGCTCACCGTTGGCACAACCACCCATCCCACGTGTTTTGTTGGAAAAGGAGAAACTCCAGTAGCCCATAGAGCCAAGTTTTCTGGACTAGCTTTAGTGAGCGCTCCAGAACAAAGGGAACGCATTTTAGAGCCATTTAAATAGAAACCAGGCATCTCTGCTCAGGATGTGCATCTCAATTAAGGAAACAAAGAGGCGGTATAGATGAGACTCATGGGGAGGGGGCTCTCTTGCTCTGTTTTTTCTCCAATAGAAATGCACATCATAGGCTTGGGCTTAAATGATTATCTATGGTCTCTAGAATCATGGCAGCAAAACCAAACGAGAGCACATCAAGTTATTTTCTATTTTAAAAAAGCCACAGAGAAGCTTTGTGTGATTACGAAGTAATGGATCCGAATGAGGGTGCGATTTGCCAGCTGGAAGCACTGGGAAAGGGCTCTTGGTGGTAAAGCAACTACGTGTCTTGAGAAAACGACTAGTACGTGTTGCAGGCCCCATGGAATTTGCTTAATAAGTTGCACATTTGTCATTGTAGGTCAGTTCTTTGGGTGCCAGGAGACATAACTTCTTCATTATATAATCAAATATTTGTCCTTGCTGGAAAATGAGCACAAAAGAATGAAGAATGTTAGCCACTCTGCTGTTTCCAAAACCCTTTCTCTGGCCAAGTGGGTGTTCTGAATTGAGCCTTCATCCCAGAGAACATTTTGAAAGCTAAGTTCTGGCACTGGGATTTGGTCCCTCTGCCACTTATCTCTGCCCCTTCTCTAAGAGTCTGACTCTAAGCAGGCTGATGGAAAGGGGAAGACAGCAGATGTTTGTTCATGCTGTTAGGCAGGGATGGGAAGCTCTATTTGGCCACAGAATTTGTCAGCTACAATATGTTAATTACTCTGAGGAACTTAGAGACAAGACATTTTCATTTTTCGAGGTCTTTTTAAAATCTCATGCTGCTCATACCCATGTGTGTTTGGATCTATAATCTCTGAAGACTTCTTCCAAGAAAAATAGAACTTTTCACTTCTCCTAAGGAAGCCTCTGGTTAATCTTACATGTTTTGATTTTGAGCAAGTTGGGAATTTCTACTGGTATTCACTTTTGCTTCAGACTGGGCAAATACATGTTAACAATTTGATTTGCTCCATGGAAAAGACCTTTAAAAGTGAACTTCCTACCACATTTACTCAGGAGGCAACTGGAAGATGATAATTTGCTTTCAGTAGGTAAGATATCTAGAAAGTGGCCCTCGCCAGCTGGCCCATTATATTAATAGGTACCCCAAAGGCATATGCTATTTTTCTGTGTTTATACATGAGCCAAGCCTTAAGAAACCCAGCAGGTAAGAATTCTGAAAAACTTCTGGCCAATTAAAACAGAAATTTGAATTCATTCATGGGAATACTTGAGCATTCAAAAATCAAAGTAACTTTGATGAATAATCAGTCTTGGAGTTTCTGTAGAGCAAAATTGTGAAACTGTACATTTTTTTAAAAATTTCCAGAAACACATATTGGCAGCCAATAAAACCATTAGTATCTATAGGGCCACTGTGACAATGCAATAACTGGGTTCACCCTAAGTTCTTATAAATGAAGTGCATTTCTATGGTTCATAAGGTCAGACAACAGGAAGCAAAATTTGGTCCAGTTCATAATGTACACAACATGATTAATAAAATTGCCAGGTCAAATTTGTTGTGAGAAAACAAAATCCTTCAGACAGGGATTGTGTCTGAACCAAAACAAAACAATTTTTAAAACCACATATTTTGTTAGTTCTATTCAATTTACTCATTAGACAACGTTTTTAAGAGCACAAGATTTAATTCGATCACAAAATTTTCATATTATTCCCAAACTTTATGGAAAAAGGCCATTCCATTTATGTTACTTTTAAAAATAAAGAAGTTTCTCTTTAATGGCACTTACCATTTTGATTTCTAATTAATTTCCTGTTCTGGTCCTTAAGAAAAAATGTTATAATGATATCAAGAAGTTTTTGAATGGCATATTTACTGCTAGGAAATTTCTAAATGTCTTTTCATTTTTAGATGAATCACTACTGGTTGGATTTTAAAATTACAAAAGATGGTTCTATTGTATCATGGGTTTTCCAGTTGTGTTGGTAAATTCGGAATTGCAACATAACCTCCATAGAATGCCCTAATCCATAAACCTCCACTGAAGACCTATTTTTTTCCCATGTCCTACCAAGAAAGCAAGTTAAACAAATTTTACATGTGGAGAAGCCTGCTGAACTCATTTTCTTTCATGGGATCATGGGCAGAACAGCGGAAGGAGAGGAAAGAACTTCCCTTTAAAATGAATTCTAATTCACCCATGCGTGCTTTGTAGTCATTTAGTCATGTCTGACTTTTTGAGACCCTTTGGACTGTAGCCTGCCAGGCTCCTCTCTCTGTCCATGGGATTTTTCAGGCAAGAATACTGGAGTGGGTTGCCATTTCCTCCTCGAGGGGATCCTAACCAAGGGATCACCGCATCTCCTGTGTCTCCTGCATTTCAGGCAGATTCTTTTCCTGCTGAACCATCGGGGAAGCCAGAAACCAAGTCAAATAAAGACAGTATAGGGATTAAGACCATGAACTCTGGAGTAAAACAATAAAGGGGGGAAATAAGCTAGATGAAATTGGTTCCTTAGTTGTGGCAAATACATCATTCTGGAGGCTATTAACAATTGGAGAGGACTTCACTGGTGGTGCAGTGGATAAGAATCCTGCCAATGAGGGGGACATGGGTTCCATCCATGGGTTCCATCCCTGTTTCAGGAAGATTCCACATGCCTTGGCCGGTGTGCCACAATTACTGAGCCCATACTCTAGAGCCTGTGAACTGCAACTACTAAAGACCATGAACCTAGAGCCTGGGCTCTGCAACACGGGAAGACACTGCAACACGGGAAGACACCGCAACGAGAAGCCCACGCACCACAACAAAGAGTAGCCTCTGCTCACCACAACCAGAGAAAGCCCCCGCAAAGCAACAAAGACTCAGCACAGCCAAACAGATAAATAACTAAAAATTAAAAAAAAAAAAAAAAAAAAGAGGAATCTGGGTGGGAGGTATACGGACACTGTACTATCTTTGCAACCTTTTTGTGACTCTAAAACTAATTTAAGTGAAAAGTTTATTTTAAAAAAAAAGCCAGAGACCTGGGTGTGACTTCTGGCTCTGCCATGTGTTAACTGTGTTAACCTTGAGCAAATAATTTAACCTCTCTAAGCCTCAACTTCATTTACCCAAAAAGTCCTACTCTACAGTGAAAAACTGAAAGGCTTCCTGCTAAATTCAGGAACAAGACAAGGATGCCCACTTTCACCATACCTGTTTAACATAGTATTGAAAGTCCTAGCAAAAGAAATCAGACAAGAAAAAGAGATAAAATGTATCCAGATTGGAAGAGAGAGGTAAAACTGTCACTATATGCAGATAACATGATACTCTATATAGAAGACCCCAAAGTTGGAGATTAAAACTGATAAATGAATTCAACATGGTTGTAGGATACAAGATTAATACACATAAATCTGTTGTATTTTTATACACTAGTAACACTATATCAGAAAGAGGAAAGAAAAAACACTGTGTAAAACCACATTAAAAAACAACCTAGGAATAACCTTAGCCAAGGAGGTGAAAGACCTATATCCTGAAAACTATAAAACATTAAAGAAACTGAAGATAATTCAAAGAAATGGAAAGATACCCCATGTTTTTGAATTGGAAGAATATTGCTAAAATGGTCATATTACTCAATGCAATCTACAGATTTAATGGAATCCCTATCAAAATACCAAGGACATTTTTTCACAGAACGAGAACAAATAATCCTAAAATTCAAATGAAGACACAAAAGTCCTAGAACTGCCAAAGCAAATATGAAGAAAAAGAACAAAGATGGAGGCATAGCCCTTCTAGACTTTGAAATATGCTACAAAGCTAAAGTAATCAAAAGAGTGTCATACTGGCACAAGAACAGACATATAGATCAATGAACAGAATAGAGAGCCCATAAATAAACCCATGTAACTAAGGTGAATTACTCTATGACAAAAGAGGCAAAAATAAATAATAGAGAAAAGACAGTCTCTTCAAGTGGTGTTGGGAAAACTTGGACTGCTACATGTCCATTACTGAAATGAAAATGCTCCCTCACACCAAATACAAAAATAAATTCAAAATGGTTTAAAGACCTAAATTAAGCTATGGTACCACAAAACTCCTAGAAGAGAACACAGGCAAAACACTTTGACATAAATCATAGCATTATTTTGTTAGGTCAGTTTTCCAAGGCAAAAGAAATAAAAACAAAAAGAAACAATTGAGACCTAATCAAACTTAGAAGCTTTTACAGTCATCAAGACAGTATGGTACTGGCATAAAGACAGAAATATAGATCAACAGAACAAAATAGAAAGCCCAGAGATAAACCCACACACCTGTGGACACCTTATCTTTGACAAAGGAGGCAAGGATATACAATGGAGAAAAGACAACCTCTTTAACAAGTGGTGCTGGGAAAACTGGTCAACCACTTGTAAAAGAATGAAACTAGAACACTTTCTAACACCATACACAAAAATAAACTCAAAATGGATTAAAGATCTAAATGTAAGACCAGAAACTATAAAACTCCTATAGGAAAACAGGCAAAACACTCTCTGATGTAAATCATAGCAGGATCCTCTATGACCCACCTTCCAGAATATTGGAAATAAAAGCAAAAATAAACAAACGGGCCCTAATGAAACTTAAAAGTTTTTGCACAACAAAGTAAACTAAAGCAAGGTGAAAAGACAGCCTTCAGAATGGGAGAAAATAATAGCAAATGAAGCAACTGACAAAGAATTAATCTCAAAAATATACAAGCAACTCCTGCAGCTCAATTCCAGAAAAATAAATGACCCAGTAAAAAAATGGCCCAAAGAACTATACAGACATTTCTCCAAAGAAGACATACAGATGACTAACAAACACATGAAAAGATGCTCAACATCACTCATTATCAGAGAAATGCAAATCAAAATCACAATGAGGTACTATCTCACACCAGTCAAAATGACTGCTATCAAAAAGTCTACAAACAATAAATGCTGGAGAGGGTGCAAAGAAAAGGGAACCCTCTTATATTGTTGGTGGGAATGCAAACTAGTACAACCATGATGGAGAACAGTGTGGAGATTCCTTAAAAAACTGGAAATAGAACTGCCATACAACCCAGCAATCCCACTGTGGGAATACACACCAAGGAAACCAGAATTGAAACGTGTACCCCAATGTTCATCGCAGCACTGTTTACAATAGCTAGGACATGGAAGCAATCTAGATGTCCATAGGCAGACGAATGGATAAGAAAGCTGTGGTACATATACACAATGGAATATTACTCGGCTATTAAAAAGAATGCATTTGAATCAGTTCTAATGAGGTGGATGAAACTGGAGCCTATTATACAGAGTGAAGTAAGTCAGAAAGAAAAACACCAATACAGTATATTGACACATATATGGAATTTAGAAAGATGGTAATGATGACACTATATGCGAGACAGCAAAAGAGACACAGATGTAAAGAACAGACTTTTGGACTCTGAGGGAGAAGGTGAGGGTGAGATGATTTGAGAGAATAGCATTGAAACATGTATATTATCATATGTGGAATAAATCACCAGTCCAGGTTCGATGCATGAGACAGGGTGCTCAGGGCTGGTGCACTGGGATGACCCTGAGGGATGGGATGGGGAAGGAGGTGGGAAGGGGGATTGGGATGGGGAACACATGTACACCATGGCTGATTCATGTCAATGTATGGCAAAAAACCACTACAATATTGTAAAGTAATTAGCCTCAATTAAAATAAATAAATTAATTTTAAAAATAAAATAAAAAAACTTAGAAGCTTTTGCACAGTAAAAGAAAACAAACCAAAACAAAAAATCCTATAGAATTGCAGAAAATATTTGCAAATGATACAACAAATGATACAAATAATATCTAAAACACAGAAACAGTTCATAATACCATTCAATATAAAAAACAATTGAGTCAAAGAAATAAAAGGAACCCAGACAGGAAAAGAAGTGAAACTCTCACTGTCTGCAGATGACATGATCCTCTACATAGAAAACCCTAAAGACTCTACCAGAAAATTATTAGAGCTAATCAATGAATATAGTAAAGTTGCAGGATATAAAATCAACACACAGAAATCCCTTGCATCCCTATACACTAACAATGAGAAAGCAGAAAGAGAAATTAAGGAAACAATCCCATTCACCATTGCAACAAAAAGAATAAAATACTTAGGAGTATATCTCCCTAAAGAAACAAAAGACCTATACATAGAAAACTATAAAACACTGATGAAGGAAATCAAAAAGGACACAAACAGATGGAGAAATATACCGTGTTCATGGATTGGAAGAATCAATATTGTGAAAATGGCTATACTACCCAAAGCAATCTATAGATTCAATGCAATCCCTATCAAGCTACCAACGGTATTCTTCACAGAACTAGAACAATTTCACAATTTGTATGGAAGTACAAAAAACCTCAGATAGCCAAAGCAATCTTGACAAAAAATAATGGAACTGGAGGAATCAACCTGCCTGACTTCAGGCTCTACTACAAAGCCACAGTCATCAAGACAGTATGGTACTGGCACAAAGACAGAAATATAGATCAATGGAACAGAATAGAAAGCCCAGAGATAAATCCACGAACCTATGGACACCTTATCTTCGACAAAGGAGGCAAGAATATAATATGGAAAAAAGACAACCTCTTTAACAAGTGGTGCTGGGAAAACTGGTCAACCACTTGTAAGAGAATGAAACTAGAACACTTTCTAACACCATACACAAAAATAAACTCAAAATGGATTAAAGATCTAAATGTAAGACCAGAAACTATAAAACTCCTAGAGGAGAACATAGGCAAAACACTCTTCAACATAAACCACAGCAAGATCCTCTATGACCCACCTCCCAGAATATTGGAAATAAAAGCAAAAATAAACAATGGGACCAAATTAAACTTAAAAGTTTTTGCACAACAAAGGAAACTAAAGCAAGGTGAAAAGACAGCCGTCAGATTGGGGGAAAATAATAGCAAATGAAGCAACTGACAAAGGATTAATCTCAAAAATATACAAGCAACTCCTGCAGCTCAATTCCAGAAAAATAAATGACCCAATCAAAAAATGGGCCAAAGAACTAAACAGACATTTCTCCAAAGAAGACATACAGATGGCTAACAAACACATGAAAAGATGCTCAACATCACTCATTATCAGAGAAATGCAAATCAAAACCTCAATGAGGTACCATTACACACCAGTCAGAATGGCTGCTATCCAAAAGTCTACAAGCAATAAATGCTGGAGAGGCTGTGGAGAAAAGGGAACCCTCTTACACTGTTGGTGGGAATGCAAACTAGTACAGCCACTATGGAGAACAGTGTGGAGATTCCTTAAAAAACTGGAAATAGAACTGCCATATGACCCAGCAATCCCACTTCTGGGCATACACACTGAGGAAACCAGAATTGAAAGAGACACGTGCACCCCAATGTTCATCGCAGCACTGTTTATAATAGCCAGGACATGGAAGCAACCTAGATGCCCATCAGCAGACGAATGGATAAGGAAGCTGTGGTATATATACACTATGGAATATTACTCAGCCATTAAAAAGAATCCATTTGAATCAGTTCTAATGAGATAGATGAAACTGGAGCCCATTATACAGATTGAAGTAAGCCAGAAAGACAAACACCAATACAGTATACTAACGCATACATATGGAATTTAAAAAAATGGTAACGATAACCCTATATGCAAAACAGAAAAAGAGACACAGATGTACAGAACAGACTTTTAGACTCTGTGGGAGAAGGTGAGGGTGGGATGTTCTGAGAGAATAGCATTGAAACAAGTATACTATCAAGGGTGAAACAGATTACCAGCCCAGGTTGGATGCATGGGACAAGTGCTCAGGGCTGGTGCACTTGGAAGACCCAGAGGGATGGGATGGAGAGGGAGGCAGGAGGGGGGATCGGGAAGGGGAACATATGTAAATACATGGCTGATTCATGTCAATGTATGGCAAAAAACACTACAATACTGTAAAGTAATTAGCCTCCAACTAATAAATGGGAAAGAAAAAAAAAAAACAATTGAGTCAAAAAATGGACAGAAGACCTGAATAGACATTTTTCCAAAGAAGATATACAGATGACCAAGAGGTACATGGACAGATGCTTCAACATCACTAATTATTTAGAGAAATGGAAATCAAAACCACAGTGAGGCATCACCTCACACCTGTCAGAATAGCTGTCGCGAATAAGCCTACAAAAAAGAAATGTTGGACACAATGTGGAGAAAAGAGAACCCTTGTACGCTGTTGGTGAGAATGTAAATTGGTGCAGCTTCTATGGAAAAAACTATGAGGTTTCCTTTAAAAACTAAAAATAAATCTACCTTATAATCCAGCAATTCCATTCCTAGGCATATATCTGGTGGAAAAAACAAAAACACTAATTCAAAAAGATACATGCACCCCAATGTTCACAACAGCACTATTCACAATAGCCAAGACATGGAAGGAACCCAAATGCCCATCAAAAGACAACTGGCTTAAGAAAATGTGGTGTGTACCTAAATGTAATATTACTCAGCTATAAAAAAGAATGAAATGCTGTCATTTGCACCAATGTGGCTGGACCTAGAGAGTATGCTTGGTGAAATAAAGCAGAGAAAGACAAAGAATGTATGATACCACTTGTATGTGGAATCTAAAAAATAATAACAATGAATGTACATACGAAACAGAAATAGACCCACAGAAATAGAATCAATTTACGGTTACCAGAGTGGGGGATGGGAGGGAAAATTAGGGGTATGGGATTAATGGATATAAACTACTACACATAAAACAGAAAAGCAACAAAGATGTATAGCATAGGAAGTAATACCCAGTATCTTATAATAACCTATAATGGAATACAATCTGCAAAAAAAAAAAAAAACCTGAAGCACTATACTGTATAGCTGAAACTAACATCCTATTGTAAATCAACTATACTTCAATTTTGAAAAAGTACCCTTATAGAGCCTACTTTAAAAGACTGTTGTGAGCATTAGATGAGCTAGCAAAGAGCTTGACACAATGCTCGGCATGAAGTATTATCTGTCAATTACTTGCAATCATCACCCATCAAAGGGCCAAGCACTGCAGTTTTCAATCAAGGGCACAGCCACTAAAACTCACCATGTCCTGACTCCCCAACACTGGTTGATAGCACATTCTTCACAATCACCCAGGCTCTAAAACTCTTTCAGTGCTTCTCTTTCCCTTGACCTTATACTCAATCAGGCAGCAGATCCTGTTAAACTTGTTGCTGCAACATTCTCAATCTTATAACCTCTTTCATCTAACCATTTCTACCCTGGCTTAACCCTTGTTCCTGCCTAATTATAACAGCACACCGTCCTCTTGTTATTCCCTATTTCCTCTGCTCCTTGAAAGCCCCTCTATAGCATGGCCTCACTAATCTCTCTAAATCATACTACCTAACCTTCCACAGAAGGAAGACCTGGAATGTTAGGTACATGAATCAAGGCAAATTTGAAGTGGTCAAACAGGAGATGGCAAGAGTGAACATCGACATTTGAGGAATCAGCGAACTAAAATGGACTGGAATGGGTGAATTTAACTTAGATGACCATTATATCTACTACTATGGGCAAGAATCCCTTAGAAGAAATGGAGTAGCCATCAAAGTTGATAAAAGATTCCAAATGCACTACTTGGGTGCAATCTCAAAAATGACAGAATGATATCTGTTCGTTTCTGAGGTAAACCATTCAAAATCAGAGTAATCCAAGTCTATGCCTCGACCAGTAATGCTGAAGGAGCTAAGGTTGAATGGTTCTATGAAGACCTACAAGACCTTCTAGAACTAACACCCAAAAAAGATGTCCTTTTCATTATACAGGACTGGAATGTAAAAGTAGGAGGTCAAGAAACACCTGTTACCTGGAGTAACAGGCAAATTCGGCCTTGGAGTACAGAATGAAGCAAAGGCTAATAGAGTTTGGCCAAGAGAATTCACTGGTCATAGCAAACACCCTCTTCCAACAACACAAGAGAAGACTCTACACATGGACATCACCAGATGGTCAACACCGAAATCAGATTGATTATACTCTTTGCAGCCAAAGAGGAGAAGGCAATGGCAACCCACTCCAGTACTCTTGCCTGGAAAATCCCATGGACGGAGGAGCCTGGTAGGCTGGAGTCAATGGGGTCAGACACGACTGAGCGACTTCACTTTCACTTTTCACTTTCATGCATTGGAGAAGGAAATGGCAACCCACTCCAGTGTTCTTGCCTGGAGAATCCCAGGGACGGGAGAACCTGGTGAGCTGCTGTCTATGGGGTCGCACAGAGTCGGACACAACTGAAGTGACTTAGCAGCAGCAGCAGCAGCCAAAGATGGAGAAGTTCTATACAGTCAGCAAAAACAAGACCAGGAGCTGACTGTGGCACAGACCATGAACTCCTTATTGCCAAATTCAGACTTGAAAGTAAGGAAAACCACTAGACCATTCAGGTATGACTTAGATCAAACCCCTTACTATCATACACTGGAAGTGACAAAAAGGTTCAAGGAATTAATCTGATAGACACAGTCCCTGAAGAACTAGGACACTATACAGGAGGTAGTGATCAAGACCATCCCCAAGAAAAAGAAATGCAGAAAGGCAAAACAAAATGGTTGTCTGAGGAGGCCTTACAAACAGCTGTGAAAAGAAGAGAAGCAAAAGGCAAAAGAGAAAAGGAAAGATATACCCATTTGAATGCAGAGTTCCAAAGAATAGCAAGGAGAGAGAAGAAAGCCTTCCTCAGGGATCAGCGAAAAGAAATAGAGGAAAACAGAATGAGAAAGACTAGAGATCTCATCAAGAAGATTAGAGATACCAAGGGAACATTTCATGCAAAGATGGGCTCAATAAAGGACAGAAGTGGTATGGACCTAACAAAAGCAGAAGATATTAAGAAGAGGTGGTAAGAAAACACAGAAGAACTATACAAAAAAGATCTTCACAACCCAGATAATCATGATGGTGTGATCACCAACCTAGAGCCAGAATCCTGGAATGCAAAGTCAAGTGGGCCTTACGAAGCATCACTACGAACAAGGCTAGTAGAAGTGATGGTATTCCAGTTGAGCTATTTCAAATCCTAAAAGACGACGCTGTGAAAGTGCTGCATTCAATATGCTAGCAAATTTGGAAAACTCAGCAGGGGCCACAGGATTGGAAAAGGTCAGTTTTCATTCCAATCCCAAAGAAAGGCGATGCCAAAAATGCTCAAACTCCTGCACAATTGCACTCATCTTACACACTAGTAAGTGAAGTCACTTAGTCGTGTCCGACTCTTTGCAACCCCATGAACTGTAGCCTACCACGCTCCTCCATCCATGGGATTTTCCAGCAAGAGTACTGGAGTGGGTTGCCATTTCCTTCTCCAGAGGATCTCCCCAATCCAGGTATCGAACCTGGGTCTACCATTGTAAGCAGACGCTTTACTGTCTGAGCCACCAGAAAAGTAATGCTCAAAATTCTCCAAGCCAGGCTTCAATAGTATGTGAACCATGAACTTCCAGTTGTTCAAGATGGATTTAGAAAAGGCAGAGGAACCAGAAATCAAATTGCCAACATCTATTGGATCATTGAAAAAGCAAGAGTTCCCGAAAAACATCTATTTCTGCTTTACTGACCACATGAAAGCCTTTGACTGTGTGGATCACAAAAAACTGTGGAAAATTCTTAGTGATGGGAATACCAGACCATCTGATCTGTCTCCTGAGAAATCTGTATGCAGGTCAAGAAGCAACAGTTAGAATCAGACATGAACAACAGACTGGTTCCAAATAGGGAAAGGAGTACGTCAAGGCTGTATATTGTCACCCTGCTTATTTAACTTATATGCAGAGTTCATCATGCAAAATGCTGGGCTTGATGAAGCACAAGCTGGAATCAAGATTGCTGGGAGAAATATCAATAACCTCAGACATGCAGATGACACCATCCTTACGACAGAAAGTAAAGAGGAACTGAAGAGCCTCTTGATGAAAGTTAAAGAGGAGAGTGAAAAAGCTCACTTAAAACTCAACATTCAAAAAACGAAGATCATGGCATCCAGTCCCATCACTTCATGCAAATAGATGAGAAAATAATGGAAACAGTGACAGACTTTATTTTCTTGGGCTCCAAAATCACTGCAGATGGTGACTGCAGCCATGAAATTAAAGGACCCTTGCTCCTTGGAAGAAAAGCTATGACAAACTAGACAGCATATTAAAAAGCAGAGACATTACCTTGCTGACAAAGGTCCATCTTGTCAAAGTTATGGTTTTTCCAGTAGTCATATAAGGATGTGAGAGTTGGACTATAAAGCTGAGTACCAAAGAACTGATACTTTTGAACTGTGGTGTTGGAGAAGACTCTGGACAGTCCCTTGGACTGCAAGGAGATCCAACCAGTCCATCCTAAAGGAAATCAGACCTGGATATTCACTGGAAGGATGGTGCTGAAGCTGTAACTCCAATACCTTGGCCACCTGATGCAATGAACTGAATCACTAGAAAAGACCCCAATGCTGGGAAAGATTGAGGGTAGGAGGAGAAGGGGATGACAGACGATGAGATGGTTGGATGGCATCACAGACTCAATGAACAGGAGTTTGACCAAACTCTGGGAGTTGGAGACAGAGTGGGAAGCCTGGTGTGCAGCAGTCCGTGGGGTCACAAAGGGTCAGACATAAGTGAGCAACTGAACTGAACTCAAACAAGCAACTCAGTAATAAAAAAGGCATAAGATGTGGGGAAAAAAGACATATCACAGGAGAGAAACAGCAAGTGAATAATAGAGAAAGCTAAAAGTAAAATGGCAAATGTAGTAAGTCCAATCATAATTTTATTAAACAGACTAAAAATCTCCAATCCAAAAGCAAACAGTGACTGTGTAAAAAAGCAAGATCCAACAATGTGCTCTTTCAGAGACCCATTTGAAATCAAGACATAAAATAGGTTAAAAAAGAAAGGACAAAAAAAAGATATGGCATGCAAACAATAATCATAAGAGAGCCAGAATGGCTGTAGTAGTATCTTAAAAATGAACTCTAAGAAATATTACTAGATAAAAAGAGATTTTATAATGATTAAAGGTTAGTACCTTTTATGTAACAAATATATTAAGATATATGTACCTAAAGCCAGTTCAGAATACATGAACAACAAGATTCACAGCTAACTTTTCAGCAAACATATGGTGGCCATTAAGGCAGTGGAATGACATAATCAAAGGGCCTGGGGCAGGGGTGGGGAAATGCCAACAGAGAATCCTAAATCCATCAAATGCCATCCTTCTAAAATGAATTTGAAATAAAGTACAAAGTAAAAACTGGAGAGAGTTTGTTGTTGGCATACTTGTCTCACTGATAGAAGCAAGTATCAGAGAATCAAAAGGAGAAATAGACAAATTAATAATTATAGTTGAAAATGTCCCAGTGTTAATAACTAACAGAACAAGCAGACCAAAAATCAGCAAGGCTGTAGCAGATCTGAACAATATTATCAACCAATTTGACCTAACATATTTTTTAACACTCTATCAAATGAGAGGAGAATATGTATTCTTTTCAGATGCATGTGAAACATTCTCCAGGCTAGGTCACATGCTAGGCCCAAAAGATAAATCTCAAATGTAGGTGATACATTTCTAAATAATACATAGGTCCAAAAAGAAATCACAGGGGCAACTAGAAAGTATTTTGAACTAAATGAAAACAAAAACACAACATGTCAAAATTTATAAGTATGCCTTATACAGTGCTTAGAGGGAAATTCAGAAGTTTAAGTACCTATATTAGAAAAGAAAGGTTTCATTTTGCCTAAGTTGTCCAATTTGTTCATATAAAGTTGCTTGTCGTATTCTCTTATAATCATTCTAATTCTGAAGGGTTGGTAATTAATGTCCCTTATTTCACCCATGACTAAGGAAGAAACAGAAAATCTAAAGCTCTATAATAAGAAAAAGAGAATCATTACTTAAAAACCTGCCCTCCCTTCCTACCACACACACAAAAAGCCCAAGCTAGATGGCTTTATCCAGTCAATTCTATACAACAACGAATAAATTACAGCAAGCCTACACAAATTCTTTCATAAAATAGAGGCAGGGGAACTTCTCAACTCATTCTACAGGACCAGTATTACGTTTTCATCAAAGCAAGACAGGTATGACAAGAAAACCAGAGATCAGTATCCCCTGTGAGCATGCACATGAAAGTCCCTAACGTGACGTTAACAAATGAAATGCAGAAACATATAAAAAGATTAAAACCACGATGAAGTGAGATCTATGTGACAATAACATTTACGGGGCTCCTCTCTTCTCTTTGTTCTGACATCACCCTTCAGACAGATTTAAACTGTGGTAGTTTGGCTGTGTGGTCCCTTCATGTATACACTAACCAGTCTATACCTTTCTTGGTGGTTATGCGTAAGGTGTATGAAATAAAGTAACCTAATCCTCTTGAAATTATGGATACCAAAAATAGATTAAGGATACCACAAAAGGAGCAAGAAGATTTCTACTTTTAGCCTTGATGCTAAGGGTTAAAATAGGATTTAAAACAAACACACAAAGATGAAAAATTAGGAAAGCAATGGGCTTGATTCTCAGTTTGGTAATATCCAGGACTCAAAATAATTAAGAACCAACAAGATCCATGTGGAAGATAAATTTAACTGGTTTAGTTTTCCTCGAGTGAGAAATGACATCCTAATTGTTGGAGAAAAGGCACTGTATCTTCAGAAATACAAATAAGATTTTGAAGAGACGGCAGCGTGTTCCTTTCTCCAACCTCATGTTAACTCAAGCACTGAAATCAGTGCTAATATTTAGGTTTATCTATATCTGGTCACCAGTTGACAGACTTTCCAACTCCTAAAAGGTTCACTTCTAGGTTCTTGCTTTTAGAGATGGTTATCAGCAGGAGGATGATGCACCTTGCCACCCATCCAACCATCATAAAAGTTAGCCTGGTGGACAAATCAGTTTGTTAGCATCCATCACTCAGTCATGTCTGTCTCTGCAACCTCAAGGACTATAGCCCCCCAGGCTCCTCTGTCCATGGGATTTCCCAGGTAAGAATACTGGAGTGGGCTGCCATTTCCTCCTCCAGGAAATCTTCCTGAACCAGGGATCGTTGGGCAGGCAAATTCTTTACCACTGAGCCACCTGGGAAGCCAAATATACAGGACAAACCCATAAATACAGTCCATAATACATTTGGGGTGACAGATGAGCGAAAGCTATGGCATTTTCAGGAAATACCTGCAAACACCTAATACTTTAATACCCATGTCTAGGAATTAAAAACAAAATGCAACCATATTCAAGTGGTCATTCATTTCTGCATGGTTTAGAATGTAACCGTCAACCACAGCATCAATAAGTTAGCCAATTCTGCACTATAAATGAACATAAAAATCTAATAGTTTAAAATTTGGGGCTGTGTGACAAAGATTATTTCCATTTTTAAAAAGGAATGCTTCAGATGAAGGAAAGACTGTGAAACCATAAGAGAGACAAAGTCTCTGCATGTCACAGGAGATCTGAAATAACACAAACGCCAACTAAAAAAAAAATTCAAGCTAATTTTGAAATAATGAAGTGAGGATACAGGTACATAGTTTGTGGCAATGCTTGTAATACTTCATTTCCAGTAGCTGAAAGCAGGATCAAAATTTTGAGCAGATATTTCCAGGTAAACTATGTGCAGAGCAAATATACAGACTCATTAAACATGGCTAACTTCAAAAATTAAATCTGGCTGATCATACATAACAAACCAAAATTGATATATTTTTCTGGATGAATTTCAAATATGCCAACATAACATTTCTACATTGTGAATTAAAAAACAATTCATAACAAATCTATAGACCATATGCAAGTTTATTTAAATAATTTAAAACTGCACAGGGAGCTAATTTATAAGTATAAAAATAGATGGTTTAGCAACCAAATACAAGCACCACACCAAAAGCAGATTACACACGCACCACCAAAGTCTTTGGAAGATGAAGGCAACATTAATATCTCAAGTAATTTTATGAGAATACTTTACTTATATGATAGTCAGATGTTACTAAAACATCTCAAAATATGTAGGGCCCACAAATATTTCAGTTTCAAGTCTTCCCTTCAGTTTTCTTGTCAATATAGTAATGATTCTTCTTAGATATTGTACAACAATTAGTCTAGATTGACAAATGGGCTATCGAAGCCACTATCTTGCTGGCTAGACAGAGGAGCAATTAATTTTCTCGAAGGCAGCGGACACATGGTAGGTGGTACTGTACTGCTCAGTTCTTTGAATTCTGACTTTAATGTATCAGCTTTATGATGAGGTGGGTATCCAAGAGTCATGCTGCTCTTCCCTGGCTGGGAATATGTGATTTCTTCTGACAGGTCTGGAGCATGACCACTCTGACATTTCGTAGGCTGACGAATCATGTTTTTCTCTGAGTCTGAAAGACAGCTGGCTGCTGAAAACTGTTTGAAATTCACAGATTCAGCAAGCGAATCCAGAGTGTCTTGCAGCCCACCGTGCAAAAATGACACCTCATGACTGCTATAGGGTAGAGTGGCAGTGTTGGAACGCCAGCCTGAAGAGTCACTCAGGTCCCCTCCATCCTTTACGGGAATTTCCTTAACACCCAAACTTGGACTTTTCTCAGATGCAGCGTTTTCACCTTCCATTAGTGGATTACATTTATATACTTTTAAACCAAGTCTTTCATTAGGACTTCGAAAAGTAATGTGTGTGGATTCAGACTCAGAAAGATCAGGGGTATATCGAGATGAAGGTTTATTTCCGAAGGTTCCAAGGAATGGGTGTGCGTTTGAGTGCTGGAGTGATTCAGAGTCAGGATCACCAACAAGGTCTTTCTTCTTGTGTAAACCAAAGCTTCTTTCATCTTCGCAAGGCACAAACTCAGGAGAAACACTCCTTGGCAAAATGTCTACATGTTTGTGACTGTTATCCCTGAACTGAAAGTGCAGGTGCGACTCTCTGGAACACTTGGGCTTCCCGTCCCCATGCTCTTCATCCTCTAATTGCCTTCGTAGGTTACAGGCAGCCCTCCTCTTAGGAACTTGGTCGCACATACTTCTGGGGATAGTTTTTAGACTGTTTGATTTGCTTTCCATGTGACATGGTATATTCTGATTCACATCATTTCTTTTTAATTTTTCAACTCCAGTCAGCCTCTCTGAAGTCAGAGGCAATACTCCTATGTACAAGGGAACACAAAATTAGGGGAAAACAGAATTAGCAGAAAATTAACACTGAAAGAGGAGGGGAAAAAAAACACGTTTTTATATATTTCCAAGCAACGCATATATATTTTATCATTTTCAAAGAAAATACATCAATACTGAACATTTTAAAATCTCATATATATATATGATAAAGCTGAGTAATTTTGCAATTGAAATCTATTATTATTATCCAGCTGATCTACTATTTTATGCAATAGGTGGTACAGCATTTCAACAGCCAACTGCAACATTTCCAACTTGCTCTGATGTCAAGTATCGAGTTTCTGATGAAGAAAATCTGGTGGAAGGACCCCCCACCCCAATTCAAGACTCACACACAACACATTCTTTCAAAGCTAAAATAGTTTCTGATTTAATTAGCTAAGGCACTAAATCTGATCAGAGGCAGAACTCCACAATGCATAGAATCAGAGGCATCATATGTCAGAGTTGGGTACTATGGCCCCTAAAATCCATATAAAGGATTTGCAACTGCTGGGAACATTAGACCATATCCAGAAAACTTTTCATGTTATATGCCATTGCCCCTTTATAGCCAAGGTTCACATCACCATTCCATTATTTACACAAATAATCTTTGTGCTTCTATTTGAAGAATGTTTACCAACCTTCAACTCAGGAATTCCTGAACAATCTTTGCTTCTTGCTTTCCCGAAGTTCAACTGAACTTTTATCATTATGAACTTTCACTTTGGTCAGTTTAATGCTAACTCACATTTACCTAATACTGTATTTAACTCTATAATTTATCTAATATCAATCTACATTGCTTGGTATATCACTCTCTAGCCCTGTATTTTGAATTGCTGATGGTGGTCTTATCTGAAATAACATATGTCTAGAATTTTTAAAACTGTTTGAAAATTATGCTCTTTTGTTACTGGGTTTAAGCAATTCATGTTTAGTGTGACAGCTGTTTCAATCTACTATTATTTTCAATTTACGTATGCTTTCCAGATGTATTTTTCCTTTATAGAGTATTAGATTGAAAACGTTTTCTTCCAAGTTTTACCCTTACTACTTTGAAAGTTATATATTCTAATTCTCTATTCAGTTCAGTTCAGTCGTTCAGTTGTGTCTGACTCTTTGCGACCCCATGAATCACAGCACTCCAGGCCTCACTGTTCATCACCAACTCCCGGAGTTTACTCAAACCCATGTCCATCAAGTCGGTGATGCCATCCAGCTATCTCATCCTCTGTTGTCCCCTTCTCCTCCTGCCTCCAATACCTCCCAGCATCAGGGTCTTCTCCAATGAGTCAACTCTTCGCACGAGGTGGACAAAGTATTGGAGTTTCAGTTTCAGCATCAGTCCTTCCAATGAACACTTAGGACTGCTCTCCTTTAGGATGGACTGGTTGGATCTCCTTGAAGTCCAAGGGACTCTCAAGAGTCTTCTCCAACATCACAGTTCAAAAGCATCAAATTTTTGGCACTCAGCTTTCTTCACAGTCCAACTCTCACATCCATACATGACCACTGGAAAAACCATAGCCTTGACCAGACAGACCTTTGTTGGCAAAGTAATGTCTCTGCTTTTTAATATGCTATCTAGGTTGGTCATATCTTTCCTTCCAAGGAGTAAGTGTCTTTTAATTTCATGGCTGCAATCACCATCTGCGGTGATTTTGGAGCCCCAAAAAATAAAGTCAGCCACTGTTTCCACTGTCTCCCCATCTATTTGCCATGAAATGATGGGACCAGATGCCATGATCTTAGTTTTCTGAATGTTGAGCTTTAAGTCAACTTTTTCACTCTCCTCTTTCACTTTCATCAAGAGGCTCTTTAGTTCCTCTTCACTTTCTGCCATAAGGGTGGTGTCATCTGCATATCTGAGGTTATTGATATTTCTCCCGGCAATCTTGATTCCAGCTTGTGCTTCTTCCAGCCCAGCGTTTCTCATGATGTACCCTGCATATAAGTTAAATAAGCAGGGTGACAATATACAGCCTTGACGTACTCCTTTTCCTATTTGGAACCAGTCTGTTGGTCCATGTCCAGTTCTAACTGTTGCTTCCTAATCTGCATATAGGTTTCTCAAGAGGCAGGTCAGGTGGTCTGGTATTCCCATCTCTGTCAGAATTTTCCAGTTTATTGTGAGCCACACAGTCAAAGGCTTTGGCATAGTCAATAAAGCAGAAATGGATGTTTTTCTGGAACTCTCTTGCTTTTTCGATCATCCAGTGGATGTTGGCAATTTGATCTCTGGTTCCTCTGTCTTTTCTAAAACCAGCTTGAACATCTAGAAGTTCATGGTTAACATATTGCTCAAGCCTGGTTTGGAGAATTTTGAGCATTACTTTACTGGCGTGTGAGATGAGTGTGCAATTGTGTGGTAGTTTGAGCATCCTTTGGGATTGCCTTTCTTTGGGATTGGAATGAAAACTGACCTTTTCCAGTCCTGTGGCCACTGCTGACTTTTCCAAATTTGCTAGCATATTGAGTGCAGCACTTTCACAGCATCATCTTTTAGGATTTGAAATAGCTCAACTGGAATTCCATTACCTCCACTAGCTTTGTTCACAGTGATGCTTCCTAAGGCCCACTTGACTTCACATTCCAGGATGTCTGGCTCTAAGTGAGTGATCACACCATCATGATTATCTGGGTCATGAAGATCTTTTTTGGACAGTTCTTCTGTGTATTCTTGCCATCTCTTCTTAATATCTTCTGCTTCTGTTAGGTCCATACCATTTCTGTCCTTTATCAAACCCATCTTTGCATGAAATGTTCCCTTGCTATCTCTAATCTTCTTGATGAGATCTCTAGTCTTTCTCATTCTGTTGTTTTCCTCTATTTCTTTGCACTGATCCCTAAGGAAGACTTTCTTATCTCTCCTTGCTATTCTTTGGAGCTCTGCATTCAAATGGGAATATCTTTCCTTTTCTCCTTTGCTTTTGGCTTCTCTTCTTTTCACAGCTATTTGTAAGGCCTCCTCAGACAACCATTTTGCCTTTTTGCATTTCTTTTCCATGGGGATGGTCTTGATCCCTGTCTCCTGTACAATGTCACGAACCTCCGTCCATAGTTCATCAGGCACTCTGTCTATCATATCTAGTCCCTTAAATCTATTTGTCAGTTCCACTGTATAGTCATAAGGGATTTGATTTAGGTCATACCTGAATGGTCTATTGGTTTTCCCTACTTTCTTCAATTTAAGTCTGAATTTGGCAATAAGGAGTTCATGATCTGAGCCGCAGTCAGCTCCCGGTCTTGTTTTTGCTGACTGTATAGAGCTTCTCCATCTTTGGCTGCAAAGAATATAATCAATCTGATTTCGGTGTTGATCATCTGGTGATGTCCATGTAATAACTCTCTATTAGTTAGCCTTAATTCTTTTTATTTTTAAATTTATTTTTGGCTATGCTGGGTCTTCAGTGCTATGCACAAGCTTTCTGTAGCTGCACTGAGCAGGGGTTACACTCTAGTTGGGGTGTGAGGACTTCTCACTGAAGTAGCTTCTCTTATTGCAAAGCACAGGCTTAGGACACACAAGCTTCAGCAGTTGTGACGCACAGACTCTAGAGTGCATGGGCTTCGTAGTTTTGGCATGTGGGCTCAGGAGTTGCAGCTCACAGGCTCGAGAGTACATGCTCAGCAGTTTGGTGCATAGGCTTAGTTTCCCCACGTGTTAGCCTTAAATTTTTATACACATACTTAAACTTGTATCTTTACAGCAAGCTACAGAGTTATAAGTATCTGTATCTTCTCCTTGAAAATAATATAAATTTTAGAATATTGTTAGTTTCCTCTACAATATCCTCTTTCATGTTTCTGAGGATACTGTATTTTTCTAACATTCTCACATCCTGTTGTTTGTTCTATTAATTCTATTTCTACATGTGTAAGCTCTGTTTGGAGGATTTTTTTTTTTTTTTTTTTTTGCTTTTTTTGCTATGTCTTGCTCTAAGTTTGGTTTCTTTTTTCATGGTGCTGCTTTCTATAAATATATAGTAATTCTCAGTTGAATGTATATCTTTTAGATGTCTTGAGCACAGTATCTGCTGGTTGTTTAAAGCAGTTGCAAGTGGAGTGAAAATGAATGAGCAGCAGAGTAGAAAGACCTAATTGCTGCTAATTCTGGGCATGTGAGCTCTCGGTCTCTCCTTGGTGTGGGCAGCCAACTAGAGTACTGCCCTGTCCCCAGACTGTTTCTGTTGCTCTCACCCAGCTTAATACTGAGGTTCAGAAAGGGAAGTAGGCAGAAATAAAGACAGTGCCCCCACCTGGTTTTGGTTGCTCTGGAATACCAATTACCCCAATGGTATCCCCTAGGCTTCCTACTTCTGGAATATACCACCACCATCCTGTGTAGAACAGTTTCCCTATTGCTCCCACTTGTAACTGTCATCTTCTGGGAGCTCTGAACTGAGGTTTCCATCTTCAATCTTAAAACGCCTGTCTTCTTTCAGGGATTTCTCACAGCCTCTGATCTAGCAATTATAACTTTTAAAAGCTGAGTTATAATTTCTTCTTTCTCTCTTTCTATATTGTCACTTAAAATTCTTTCTATCCTTTCTAGGGATAGAAGCAGCAAAATGAAGCCGATGGGCAAGCTCAGTCTGCCTACTTGAACTGGAAACTATACTGTTTTTCCAGTTTAAGTAAAATATGCATATAATTTGATAAATTAGCTCTCACTCCTTACATTCCCCATTTTCCTACTAAAAATATTAAATATCTAAAAGAAAGAGAGAGAAAAATCTTTCAAGTAACTCATTTTCGCATACCTGACTGTGTAGTTTTGCTCTGGGATCTATTAGAAATAGGTGTTTCCAGCAATTTTGCCATCATAGCAAGCTTGCTAGCAGCATTGATGATCTTCTTCTCAGCCCTGTGGGAAATTCCAGAAAATAAAATTAATAGAGTGTAGAGGAAGAAAATGAGTTTCCTTAGCCCCAGGATTTCTGTTTTCCTATATGCTCTGCCACCATTAAGAGTAGCACAGACATTAAGCCTCTCTTAACCCTCTACTCATCGTGTAGATACAGTTAATTCTGTGGCTAAGGAAAATGCTTACAAAATGACAAAATGCTGTCCTGGTACTCTCAGGACACATTGTTTAGACAGAACTTACCCTTCCTCCTTCCCATCATCCTGCAAAATCTGCTGGAGGCAAATCAAATAATATTTGCGCATCTTTCGGGCGGTTTCTTGACGTTCTCGCAATACCTCTGCTTTTACCATTTCTGCAGCTCTTTCCTTACTCTCCTGAATATAACGAAGCATGTCACCTGGGGGCGGGGGGAATCCCCACAAAATGCATGTTTATTGGCAGTTTTTTCAAAATAAGAGAGGCAGACTTCAGATCAATTTTCTGGGAGATGAAGTAACTGGAGATATAGCTTAAATATTATAGCTTAACACCATCATTAAAATGGAATATTTCGGTCACCATTTTAGTAGACTAAAAGGAGAAGTAATCTAAAAGTCCACTTAGAAAGATGACAGAACACAAATATGGTCAGAGAAACACAGCATATCCCCTACGGAAACTGTCATATTTTAAACACTGAGACAAGAAATTATCATTAATATGAGGCACAGAAATTTATGCATTTCAATTACATGTCAAGTTAAGACAAGAGAAAAAGAAATATACTGAAAGGGTGAGGCAGCAAGGAAGAGAGAAGTAGACACAGAGAAAGGAGGCAATATAAGCTGGAAAGATTCACAGCCTTCTGTTTACTTGTGCTCTAAAAACCCATGTTTCATTGTTTCTTCAATTCTTTCCATAGCACTTATGAATATCCAACTAAATATAATACTAGAATCCATGAGAAGTATACAAAATGCTATTGCAGGGAGAGATTTGAGACTCACGGTGCCTCCTGAAATTTTCACTTAAAAGCAGTTCACAGCTTTCAAGTCTTCCTTTTATCTTTAACTCAATGTGCTTTGATTGGGACTACCACACCGAAGAACTGATGCTTTCAAACTGTGGTATTAGAGAAGACTCTTGAGAGTCCCTTGGACAACAAGGAGATCCAACCAGTCCATCCTAAAGGAAATCAGTCCTGAACATCATTGGAAGGACTGATGCTGAAGCTCCAATACTTTGGCCACCTGATGCAAAGAACTGACTCAGAAAAGACCCTGATGCTGGGAAAGACTGAAGGCAGGAAGAGAAGGGGATGACAGAGGATGAGATGGTTGGATGGCATCATCAATTCAATGGACATGAGTTTGAGTAAATTCCAGGAGTGGTGATGGACAGGGAAGCCTGGCGTGCTGCAGTCCATGGGGTTGCAAAGAGTCAGACACAACTAAGCGACTGAACTGACCTGAACTCAACTGAACCACTCTTTAAGATTAACATTTTGTGCTAAATCCAGGGCTACATCCTACTGGTTGAATATCACCATCCCTATTAAATTAAGGAGTCTAATTCATAAAGGAATCCCATTCTATCAGTAAGCTCTTCCCGGAAATTACACATTCTATGCAAAAATGCTAAGTGGAAGACTATTTTTCATTATTTCAAGTGGGAAAAATTTTAATGGAGTACATGTCAATACAAAATATCCAACCAATTTCTAAAATGTAATACATGTAAATACACAACAAGTTATCACATTAGGATGAAAAAGGAAGCTTAAAATTTCACTTTTTGATTAATTATTAACAAAAAGTTAATTTCTTTCTAGTAACATGGATTCTGTTAGAACAGGAACAACAAAGAAGCATATTCTTTATATTAAGTGGCATTTTCAAAGCATCTACAGCATGATTTTGATGATCTACCAATTATATTTGAAACTTGAGACATCTCCCACTCATTTTGTTTAAAATGAATGCAAGCTTTAGGAGGCAAATATACATATCTCATACATAAACACTGGTATTGTTCTGAGATATATATACTAACTATGTAATATTACAGTTAAAAACTTGGAGGTTTTCTACTAGGAAAACAAACCACATAAATAATTCTGTAGGATATATTACACCACCTAGTACCACAAAGGTCTTGATAAACAAATTTACATGTATGACATAATCCATTATGAAAATAATGAGAAACCACGGAACAATTCCTAATAACATTAATTCTCTATGGTCTTTAAAAGCTTATGGAGAAAAATAATAACTCATTTAAAACTCATATGGCATTTTTGGGGGGACTAGTGATCTAAGTTGTAAGATTATAAAATTTTTAGGTTAATATTAGTGTCCAAGAAGAAAAATTCTGAAAGCAGTTCAAGATGGTATTATAGGAAATCCTGAATTCACTTCCTCCCATGGACATACCACATCTATAGCCACATATGGAACAACTGTCCCTGAAAATGACCTGAGAACTAGCAGAAGAGTCACCCACAGCAAAGCAGACATATCAAGGTGAATAGCAGAGGTAGATAACAGTCTTGTCAAAACCTTCACCTTGGACATGGCATCTCACAATTAGGAATAATAGCACAAAAACAAAGCTTCTCCCTGAGGTGCAAGGGGTTTGAACCCACATCAGATGCCCCAACTCTTGGGACCTGAACCAGAGAGATGAGCCTCCAAAACATCTGGTTTTGGAAACCAAAAAGGTTTGGTTTACATCCAAGAGACACAAAGTGCTGTAGCAAAGGGAGATCCCATTCTTTTAGGACCCATTCAGAGACTCGCTCAAGTCGGGAACCCAGTGCAAAAACAACAGCATGACACATGCCTAGACCTTATGTGAAGGAGATGCACTTGCTGACCTTGAAGCATCCGTCAGAAGGGCAGAATCTGTTAGAACTCTCCTAGGATCAGAGGTGCTCGCGGGAGCCATTTGGGCCCCTGACTTCTACAAGCGCTGGCCCTTGCAGGCACCACTTGAGCACTCTCCCTCTGCCGTGCTACAGCCATTTGTCCCACGTCTGCATTCCCTGGTTGTCCTGACACACCACACCCAGCAGGTGTGCACAGTCCAAGTAGGGGACATCCCTTGAACACCTGGCCTTGGGGACTAGAAGGCTTGTGCTTCTGGGCCCCACACAAACGAAACAACTGAAGAGACCATTCTTGGCAATCTACAACCCCCAGGACACAGCACCCTAAACACACCCTAGTCTTCCTGTGTCCACCCCTTCAAGATTGGGAGAGGTAGCTCTCCTATTTCACATAATACATAGAATTAAACACATAGAGAGTTAAGCAAAATGAAGAAACAGAACTATGTTCCAAATAAAAGAACCAGACAAACCCCAGAAAAAAACCTTAATGAAATGGAGGTCAGTAACTTACCTGATAAAGAGTTCAAACTAATGGTCATAAAGATGTTCATCAATAAGAAAGGATGAACACAGAGGGAACTTAAACAAAAAATAAACAGGAAATACAAGAAATGTTAAAGAGACTCACTTCAGATGTAAGGATATATAAAGGCTAAAGTGAAGGAATGGATCAATATTTCATGCAAATAGAAAGCAAAAGAAAGCTGAAGCAGCTACACTTATATCAAATAAAATAGACGTTAAAACAAAGACTGTAATAAAAGACAAAGATGGACACTAGAAAATGATAAAGGGATCAACCCAACAAGAAGATATAAATAACATTTGTTAAAATTTATTCACCCAATATAGGAGCACCAGTATGATCAGACCTACAAGGAGAAATCAACAGTGATACAATAATAATAGGGGGATTTAATACCCCATTTACATCAATGGGTAGCTCATCTAGGCAGAAAATAAATAGGGAAACACTAGCATTAAACAATATAGTAGCCTGGATGAACTTAAAAGATATGTAGAGACTATTTTACTCTAAAACAGGAGAATACACATTTTCCTCAAGTGCACATACAACATTCTCCAGGATTATAGCACATGTTAGGCCACAAGTCTCAATGCACTTTTAAAAAATTGAAACCATATCAAGTATCTTTTCCAATCACAATGGTATGAAATTAAAAATCAAAAAAGGAAACTGGAAAAAGCACAAATATGTGGAGACTTAACATCATGTTACTAAATAACCAATGAATCAAAGGAATAAAAAATAAGCCTAAAGATAAATGAAAAAATCAATAAAACATACCAAAATATACTGGATATAGCAAAAGCAGTTTTAAAAGAGAAGTTCATAGCAATACAGGCCTACCTTGGGAAACAATGTTAAACAATCTAACTTTACACCTAAAGGAACTAGAAAAAGAAGAAAAAAGAAGGGACAAAGTTAGTAGAAGGAAAAAAATAATAAAAATGAGAACAAAAATAAATTAGAGACATAAAAAAATAGAAAAATTCCATGACAAAAAATGGGCAGAAGACCTAAATAAACATTTCTTCAAAGAAGACATACAGATGGCCAACAGGCACATGAAAAGATGTTCAATATCTCTATTAGAGAAGTGTAAATCAAAACTACAGTGAGGTATCACCTCACACTAGTGAGAAAGGCCATCATTAAAAAGTTTACAAAAAACAAAAGATGGAGATGGTGTGGAAAAAGGAAACCCTCCTACATTGTTGGTAAGAATGTAAATTGGTACAGCCACTATGAAAAACATAATGGAAGTTCCTCAAAAAACTAAAATTAGAGTCATCATACAATCTAGCAGTACCACTTCTGGGTATATATCTAGTGAAAACTCTAATTCAAAAAGATACGTGCATCCCTAATGTTCATAGCAGCATTATTTACAATAGCCAAGATACAGAAGCAAACTAAATGTTCATTGACGGATGAATGGAAAAAGATGTGGTATACACATATACATACACAATGGAATACTACTCAGTCATAGAAAACAATGAAATAATGCCATTTGCAGCAACATGGATGGATCTAGAGATTATCATTCTAAGTGAAGAAAGAAAGAGAAAGACAAATACCATATGATATCACTTATATGTGGAATCTAAAATATGATACAAATGAACTTATTTGCAAATCAGAAAAGGGAATTCCCTGGCAGTCCAGTGCTTAGGACTCCACACTTCCACTTCAGGGGGCATAGACTGGATCCCTGGTCACTGAACTAAGATCCTATAATCCACATGGTACCACCAAAAAAAAAACTACCCAGAAACAGATTCACAGACATAGATAACAAATTTATGGCTACCAAAGGGGAAAGGTGGTGGGGTAGGGATAAATTAGGAGGTTGTGATTAGCAAATACAGACTAATACATAAAAAAGGGATAAATAACAAAGTCCTACTGTATATCAGAAGGAACTATATTCAATATCCTATCATAAACCATAATGGAAAATAATATACATATTATGTATAATATATATTATATATACACATATAGATGAGTCCCTTGGCTGTACACCAGAAGCTAACACAACGTTGTAAATCAACTATACTTCAATAAAAAATTTTTTTAATGAAAGAAGAGAGAGGGAAAAAAACAAGATTTACTTAAAAGAAAAACAACAACAACAAAACTGAGAAAAGATCAATAAAACTAATACCCGGTTCTTTGAAAAAAGAAAGCTGATGAACCTTTAGCTAGACTCACTAAGAAAACCCAGGACCAGATGGCTTCACTAGTAAATTCTACCAACCATTCAAAGAAGATATAATATCTACCCTCCTCAAATTCTTGTAAAAAAAACCAGAGAAGGGGATATTCCCAAACACATCTTATGAAGTCAGCATTACCCTGATGCCAAACTAAACAAGAACACCACCAAAAAAAAAAAAATGTTACAGGCCAATATCACTGATGAACACAGACACAAAAATCTTCAAAATACTAACAAATCAAATTGGGCAATACATTAAAAGGAGCATACACCATGATCAAGTGGGATTTAACCCAGGGATGCAAGGACTGTTCAACATTCACAAGTCAATCAGTGCAATATACCACACATTAACAAAACGAAGGATAAAAACAGTGTGGTACTGACATAAAAACAAAGAGATCAATGGAACAAAATATAGAGCCCAGAAATAAACGCACCCACACGTGGTTGACTAATTTACAACAAAGGAGGCAAGAATATATGATGGGGAAAGGACAATCTCTTCAAAAAATGGTAACGGAAAAACTGGACAGCCACATGCAAAAGAATCAGAGTGTGCCACTTTCTTACAACATATACAAAATCAACTCAAAATGGATTAGGGGCTTGACTGTAAGACCAGAAAACCATAAAACTCCTAGAAGAAAATATTGGCAATAAACTCATTGACACTGGTCTTGGTGATTTTTTTTTAGACCCAACTCCAAAAGCAGTGGCAATCTAAGCAAAAATAAATAAATGAGACTACATCAAACTACAATGCTTCTGCACAGCAAAGGAAACCATCAAAAAGATAAAAAGGCAACCTATTAAATAAATGAGAGAAGATATTTGCAAATTATATATCTAATAAGGGATTAATTTCCAAAATATATATAAAGAACTCACACAACTCAGTATCAACAAGAAATAAACAACCTGATTAAAAAATGGGCAGAGGAATAGATAGATTTCCAAAGAAAACATAGAGATGACCAATAAGTATATGCTCAACATCACTAATCATCATGGAAATGCAAGTCAAAATCACAATGAGGTATCACCTCACAGCTGTTAGAATGGCTATTATCAAAAGACCAAGATGTGTTAGTGAGCATGTGGAGGAAAAGAGAAACCCTATGAATTGGTGATGGAAATGTAGATTGGCATAGCCACTATGGAGGTTCCTCAAACATACTCAAACAGTATGGAGGTTCCTCAAAAAATGAAAAATAGTACTACCACATAATCCAGCAATTTCACTTCTGGATATTTATCAAAAGAAAGTGAAAACACTAATTCAGAAAGATCTATGTGTGCCAATGTTCACTGCAGCATTATGTACAATAGCCAAGCTATCCAAACAACCTAAGCATCCATCAGTGGATGAATGGATAAAGAAGGTGTTCTAGACATACAATGATACTACTCAGCCATAAAAAACAAGAAAATCTTGCCATTTGTGACAACCTGGGTGGATCTTGAGGGCATTATGCTAAGTGAACTGTCAGAGAAAGACAAATACTGTATGATTTCATTTATATGTGGAATCTTAAAAAAAAAAAAAAAAAAAGGCAAATGAACAGAGAACAGACTAGTGGTTGCCAGAGGGGAGAGGGTTGAACAGCAGGCAAAATGGGGCAGAGGGTCGATAAGTACAAAGTCATGAGGATGAGGAAGTACAGCACAGGTGAATATAGTGAAGAATACCTTACAGCAGTCCCCTCTTATCCCTCGGGAATACATCCCAAGACCCTTAATGGATGCTTGAAACCACGTACTGAACCCTATATATACATTTTTTCTGATACATACATTGCCTTCTTAACATTTAATTTATAAATTAGGCACAGTAAGAGATTAACAACAGTAATTAGTAAGACAGAAATTTTAACAATTTAATAAAATTATGTGAATGTGATCTCTCTCTAAGTATCTTATTGTGCATATTTAATGTCTTTTTCATTTTAACTAAGCACTTATCATCCACTGTATCTGTAACTTTTGCAGTTTGAGGTGTGACAGCAAAACTATCATGAATTGTTTTCGTTCTTCACCATTTTGTGGGTAAAAGATCTGTCCTTACTGTTGATCTCAGCAACCTCACCATATGATTTTTTCTTTCCTTATTAAGTCGAGAACTTTTACCTTTTTACTTAAAGGAAGCACTTTAGAGCTTCTCTTTGGCATATACGAATTGCTAACATCCCTATTCTTGCACTTTGCGGCCTTTATTAGGTAAAAGAAGGGTTATGAACACAACCACTACGATATAGTGATAGTGGGTCCAATAAACCGAGGTGGGTACTAAGTGACCAACAGGCAGAATATGCTGACAAAGGGGTGATTCACTTCCAGAGGCAGACAGCATGATGGCTGAGATTTCATCATGCTACTCAAAATGGCCTGCAATTTAAAACTTACTATTTATGCAGTTTTCCATTTCATGTTTTTGGACTACAATAGACCACAGGTAACTGAAACCATGAAAGTAAAATCACAGATAAGAGGGAACTATTGTATATTTTGTAACTTTGTATGGTGATGGGGAAACTAGACTTATTGTGGTGATCACTTCACAGCATAAACAAACACCTAATCAATTATGTTACAGGCCTGAAACTAATATAGTGATATATGTCAATTATACTTTAAAATATATATACACATACATTTTAATCCAAAAAAACCCCAGGATAACTAACAATATAAAAATACCTCTATCCTGTGCCACTTCTAAAATTTTGGTGGCAAACCCCAAATTTACTTGGGTAAAATCACCTATTACGACATAATTTAGAAAAGCTATCAATGATCTCTTCTAAAAACAGGTGATATAATATCTCAGATTAAGGTAGTTCAGAAAATTCCCCCAAATTACTACTATTAGTTACAGAAAAGACTCAAACCACCTTGAAACCTTAGGAATCTCTTTAGAGACTTACGCTTAATCTTTTTTACAGCTTTAATGTATTGCCCGCGAAGTTCTTCCAAGGCCACCTCATTGCATGGCAGGCAGGCATTTTCAATAGCTCCTTCTGACAGTGACCTAAAAAAGTACAGAGATTAAGTGAAAAATGTAATTTGAAAAATATGCATATATAATTTTTAAAATATATATACATAAATATATATTCTAATAAAACAAGCTGTGTGCTAAAAAATACACATCTGAGGATTCTACTATAATTATTTAGGAGAAAAAGGCAAACTTAAGTGTTATGGTTACTTATATCACAATAAATCCACATGATGAAAACCTACACAGTTACTGAAGAGTACCTTATAAAAGTATATCTAATGACATGGGGGAAGAGTTTATCTTATAATACTAATAAAAGGCCACAAAGTGGCTTATATAATAATCTCAATTTTTAAAACATGTGCACATGCTGTGTTTGTATAAAAGTGAAACTGAAAGTCACTTAGGCATGTCTCTTTGTGACCCCTTGGATATAGAGTCCACGGAATTCTCCAGGCCAGAATACTGGAGTGGGTAGCTGTTCCCTTCTCCAAAAGATTTCCCCAACCAGGGATCAAAGCCAGGTCTCCCATATTGCAGGCAGATTCTTTATCAGCTGAGCCACCAGAGAAGCCCAAGAATACTGGAGTGGGTAGCCTCTCCCTTCTCCAGCAGATCTTCCCAACCCAAAGACTTTAAATAAAGAGTATCTTCTGGGTTTATACAACCTTTCTGTATAAACGCGAACCCAAAACAACAAAGTAAATGGCAATGGGACCATACCTATCAAAAAAAAGAGTATCTCCTGGGAATAGGGTTTTAAAAGTTTTTTTTTTTTCATACTTTTTGCTATGCAACAATAACAGTAATTTATATTCTTGGTATGATAATATTGATAGGACTGTTATTTTTTAAAAAAGTAAAGATACTCAGAAATAAACAGTTTCTTTGAAATAGTAAACGTCTACCTCGGTGGTAGTGTTTTACAAAGTGTTCTCAATTCTTCTAATTTATTCTTCATGTCATTGTTTTCTTCTATTAATTCTTCAACGACTTTAGTATTCTCTTCTAAAAAAGAAAGTGTATAGTATATTGGTCAATCTCTTTTTCTCTGTCTTTCCCTTAAATTACCAGCACAAATGTTCATAGAGGAGACTGCCAAATTTCCAGTCGTTCCCTGTGAAACCCAAATCTGACCACCCACTGTTCTATATTCTCAGCACTTTAAATCTGTATTCCATTTTCAACTCATTTTGGGTTACAGACTGTCCTGTAATAAATCTCCAATTGCTTCATATGCATGTGGTTTGCCTTCCAGTTAGATGGAAGGCTTTATTTAGAAATACAGATTTCCTAATTCCATGTCCCTCATGGACCCTGGTATGCAGTCTATGCTCATATAAATTGATCATTGAACAAGCACCTCAATACAAAATTAAGAGAAAAAAGTTAAGCTTAAGTAGGTGCCATTTTCAAAAATAACATTAGATCTTTAACTCTTTGAACTTTTAAAAACAAGGTAAGGAGACTGATGGAGTCCCTGTGGCACAGAGGACAAAGCATAAATTTCAGTCAGAGAGTCACAAGTTTAAGGCCTTCTTACGCACTGGATGAGCTTAGGCAAACTAATCTTTCTGAAACTGAGTTTTTTAATGTGTAAAATGCAGATAGTGTTATCGACCTTGACGATTATAATGGAAATAAAATAGTAAATGCACAGCACCTTATACAAGGTCTGGCAATAACAATGTTTAATAAATATGAAAATGGCACCCCTTGTTTCCTACTATTCCAGCCTTTCAACACACCCTACAGGTTGGGGAATAAATCATTCTGTTCTCCCAGTGATGGATACAGCTTGTATATTTCTAATCCACTCACTCTTACTCCATTACTTTTCAATAAATGCTACCATGACAGTGGAAAATGGAATTTAATAAACAATAAAGCAATCAAAATAGCAAAAATTTTATCAACTAGCAGATTTACATTAACACAAACACTGAAATTATCAAATGGCTTAAATGCTGACCCTGACCTCTTTTATTGGCTTGCTATTTTGAGCCAACTACCAACTTTCTTGGATTATTTCTAAGTCCACAAATTATAGAAGTAATCAGCCTCAAAAAACACTATGTAGAATAACTATTGTATGATCATAATGTACAGTGCTAAATATTATTATCTGTAAATAACCACAACCTACTGCCCTTATCATTTTATTACATAAAACAAATTTCTTGATTTTCATCAAATTTTACAACAGCCTCCTCCAGGAAGAGAAATTTACCACCACAGTTGGACAAATTTACTCGCTCTCCAGCCGCTGTTAAAAACCTAAGCAATCACCACGGGAAATGCAGTTGTTAAAATTTTTATCTCAAAATTGCTAAAACACTTTCTCAGCCTTAAAACAATTATGACCTATCTTTAACAGACTTAGGAAGCAGTAAAGGGAGTAGGTGGCTACTCTTGGGCAAAAATGTTTACCAAGTGTGCTATGATGCCAGGTACTATGCTAAGGCTGGGACAGGATTTAATCCTTGTCACCACCACACTCCAAAGGAGAATACAGACATTAAATAATCACAAGGATGACAAATGTTACAAAACTCATAGGAGCAGTGGGAAATGCCTAACGGAAGAAACTAGTCAAGTCTGGGGTGCTTAGGAAAGCCTCTATAGGGAAATTATGTGCCTGGGGGTTGACGAATAGGCGTTAGCCAGGCATTGTGACCAGGATGGGGAGACAGATGCTGTTGGTAAATGAAGAGGTGCACAAAGGCCCAGAGAGTCAGTGAAATCCCTGCCACAGCTCTGTTAGAGGATAAGAGGGCTGGGCAGGACATGAGCCTGAAAGGCTGGCAGAAGTGGGATCAGGAAGGGCTTCTTAAATTATGTCAAATTTTGTTTTACACCGAGGGCCAGACAAGCCACTGAGGTGCTTTAAACAACAACAGAGTGTCACAATCCTATTTACTTTTCTAAAAGGCCGCTCTAGCTTCCTGATGGAGAATGGATTGGAAGCAAGACTGGAAGCAGAAAAAGACGACTGTTGTCCAAGCAAATGACAGAGGTGGATGGAGGAAAAAAGTGAACCTACCCGCCTGGGTCTGGATGAAACATTGTTTGGGACCCTTGCATTCAGTCCATCCTTCATTCAAGCATTTATTACTGTCTTGTATATAACGGGTACCAGACTATAAGGATAAATGAGATACCATCTCAACAAATTTGTAGGTTAAAAAGATGTTGGGCAAGTAATCAAAAAGTGAGATACAGGCTGTTACCAGAGGAGACAAATGTCCTGAGGCCACACAGAAGCAGCCCATCTAGCCCAACACTGGCAAAAATCAAGGCTCTGCAGACAACATATCCTCTCAATTGAATTCTAAAGGATGGGCAAGAGTAGGGCCAAAACAAGAATGAGAGGGGAAAGCATAGGACAGAATGACAATATTATAAAAGAAAATTCCTGACCAGCTCGGGCATCTGAAATATTTCAAAGATAAGGAATACAGAGCACAGGGTGTAAGTCAACACCCTGTGAAAGGTAAGAGGGAGCAGCCTTGTGAGCCCAATAGCTCCCTTCTTCAAGAGGGCAATAGGAAAAGGCAGAAGACGGGCCGTTTAGACAACTCCCCGACAGCATTGTGAAGAACAGATGGAGAGAGGAGGCCACATCAGACCCAGACGCCTTGGTTCATGTCTCTTCCCTCTGCCTGAAACGCCATTCTCTTTGGCAAACACATTCATCTTTCAAGGCTTAGTCAAGCCTTCTTTAATAGGAGGAAGATTCAACTAACATCCTTTCTTCCTAGTTTACATGAACATACTGCCAGCTACCCAGAGCTGCAATTATTCATTAATGTTTTCAGTTCTCTTCCTTTAATGATAAGCTTCTTGAAGCAAGAGAACAGAGTCCAGTACATCTCCATCAGAAGTGGAATTTTGTCTGATGTCTTCACTGCTGTACCCCCAGTGCCTAGAACACTGCTTGACAGACACTCAAAAGCTATTCAATCAAAAAAAGAAGGACTAAGTTCAGTAATAACTATTTGCCTAATAAAAATCAGATCCAAATTAGTATATAGTAATTCCCAAAGATAATCAGTGGTTCCGTTAACTAAAATGTCCCATCTGAACATTCCAACCAGGATCAAGGAGATTTACACTTGTAGCAGTGTTACTTCAAATGCTAACCTCCGATTTTTTCCACTACAGCTTTGTGCTTCCTTTCTAAATGCTGAAGATGCCTACAGCATTTCTCCAGTTTTCTTTTCAGATCTTGACATTCCTGCTTTGCATTTTCAAGTTCTTGGAAGCAGTGTCCACAGCATGAATCTTTAATTTCAAGGATCTTTTTCTTATCTGCAAAAATTAAATGATAGCACACTTTTATATCAATTTAGACTATGAGAAGGAAGGAAACCAGATGACATGACTAAAGGCTATAGTCTAACTGAAAAAAAGTATGATGCTTAAGAAAAAGAGACTTGAATTTAAATCCTGTTTTCACTATTTATTTTATCAGCTGTTGCATTACTTAACCTCTGAGACTCAGTTTCCTAATATGGAAAATTGAATAATATCATCTATTTTAAAAACTGCTCTGAAACACAATGCTCAGATCTTAGTATCGAATACAACTGTCCACTAAAAGGAGCCAGGGTTCTTCAAGAGATGGCTGACTCCAGTACTGAGGCAGGGTACATTCAAGATGAGACTAGAATATTTTGCTAGGAGAAGAACACTTTTACGGTGTTGAAAGTATCTCCCCACAGATTCCTAATTAGTTGTGAGGGAGAAAATAAAACACAGTAATTATACAGTGAAGAAACTGGACAACAAGAAATATGAACATTACACATTTCCAGGTGTGGTATCACACCACTTGTGCAGTGGTCCAACTAAGAAAACACAATCCATGACAAATCATGAAGAAACACCAGACAAACTCAAAATGAGGAAAGTTCTATTAAAGGCCAGGGGTTGACAGGTATTGGGGAGAGTGAAGAATATCTCTCTCGAAAATATCAATGTCATAAAAGGCAAAAAGAGGCCATAGAAATACCCCAGATTAAAAGAGATTAATGAGACGTGACATCTAAACATAATACATGACCCCAGACAGACTGCAGTACCATAAGGGGAAAAAAATGCTATAAAGACTTTATCAGATCAATTGACAAAATTAGAATACAAAGAGCAAATTGATAAAACTATGTAACACAGATTTTCATCTAATGTTAAATTTACTATACTAAAGTATATAAGAAAAATCCCTATTTTGGGAAAATACACACTGAAGTATTTGGGGGTAAAAGGGCATAATGTATATAGTGAAAGTGAAAGTGAAGTTGCTCAGTCCTGTCCAACTTTTTGCAACCCCATGGACTGTAGCCTAACAGGCTCCTCCATCCATGGGATTTTCCAGGCAAGAATACTACAGTGGGTTGCCATGTCCTTCTCTAGGAGATCTTCCCAACCCAGGGATTAAACCTGGGTCTCCTGCACTGTAGGCAGACGCTTTACTGTCTGAGCCAACAGGGAAGTCCTATAATGTATATAACCTATCCTCGAAAGGTTCAGAAAGAAATGAAATGTTCACAGACATGTACACACGGAGGAACACAAATGGGGTAATATGTTATCACTAAGTGTATCTAGGTAAAGGGTATATGAGTGATCTTTGCAACTATTTTTATTTTTGCAACTTTTCTGTAAGATTTGACATTATCTCCAAATTAAAAAAAAAAAGATACAAAACTGTCAGGAGGTATAAACCTACAAATATTGTCTGGCACAGAACCTGGCATAGAGCAAGTATACAATAAGGAATAGCTATGGCTACTAGTAACATACAAAGTTTATAAAATTTAAGTAATATACAAAAATGACAGATTATTACTATTAATATAACTGATATAATGAAGTAGGAATACAAATTGGCACAGGCTCAGAGGCCAGTATCTAAAATGTTGATGTAAAAACATTGGTCCAGCAAAATTATTCTTAGCTCTCTTACTTTTCAGTTTCTTTCAAATGGTATCATTTATGTTTACAAACATCAAAGGATTAATGAAACATCACCATACACAGCACTTACACACTTCATTGAAGGTACTGTTTTGTAAAACTGGAAACCAGGCCAAACGCCCATCGACAAGAAAATAGATAAATTATACTATATTCATACAACAGAATACTATACAACAATGAAAATGAATGAACCAGAGCCATATACATTAACAAATTTTAGAAGCTCAATATTAAGTGGAAAAAAACAAGTTACAAAGACTAAAACAAGTATTAAACCATTTTTTTAATGTTAAATGAAAGCAATAGCTTTTTGAGGATACCAATATTTGGTCAAAACATAAAGAAAAGCAAGGAAAGTTTTTTTTTTAATGTCAGAATATTTATTACCTCAGTTGGTGGGGAAGTTACAGGGATGGAATGATGATGAAACACGGGCATCTTCAATAGTACTGGTGATGTTCTACCTCTTAAGTCAAATAGTGGGCTCCTGGTTGTTGGGTTGATAACTTACCTGTGCGTTACACATATTTTTTGCATGTATCAATTATTTCATAATTAATATTTAAATTAGTTTTTAAAATGATAAAATATTAAGAGAATATAACCACACTACTAACAGAGGTACTCTCTGGTAGTAGGACTGTGAGGGGCTTGATCACATAGTAAATGTTTTGGATTATTCAACCCTTTCTGATGTTAATGTGTTTGTTTTTAGGGGAAAAAAGATTAAAGAAAGAATGTAAATCCTTCTATAGCCTGATTTGTCGTTAAGTCAAAACTGATTTCTTTCATATTGACTAGACCTCCCAAAGCCAAATGATATCTAAAACTCATTTCTATGCATTTCACAAATTAGGAAGTAACTTTCAAGTTATTCTAAATATAACAACAGACATAAAGTGACATTGAAAAGTAGGAAACAAAATACAAATTAGGATAGTATTACCCTGCTAATTGTTAAATTAGTATTTACTTAATTGGCAAAAAGATATTCGCAACCATCTAGAACCTAGAGGTAAGGGAAGAGGGTCTCTGGTCAGACGATGAGAGAAATAACAGTCAACTGATGTCTTAGAAAAGGCAGATGTTCTCTAGGACTCTGGTAATATGCCTACTGAATTGGAGAGTGTGGAAACTAAGGTTATTCACTTTGTACATGATTTCCTCTGGCAAGCCTTAGTTCTTTTCCAGGTTACAATGGAAACAGCAGACAAGAAACAGAAAAAATATGTATAAATTTGTAGGTGGGGGAAGGGAGGAGGTTACAAGGGGTGGATGTCCTAAGAGGACTGGAACTTAGAAGGAGAATGGCAGTTCCTAGTTCAAAATCCCAGTAAATGGGCAGTATATGCCCATATTCCCCAGTGAGCTCTGAATACCTCAAGGGGTTGCAGCACGGTGCAATTCTTTTCAAACTAACAACTCTAAGTCACTAAGTTAAATTATTAATTCATCAGATATTCAAGGAACACAAACTATGTGCCATTCACTATGTGCCAGGTGGTAGAGAGGAAGAGAAAAAAACACTGCCCCCCACCTGAAGAAAACTCCAAATATAGCAGGAAACACTTAGTACACTTCAGAAAGATTTCTATTAAAAATAGCTGAAATAAGCTTCAGTAACCTGAATGGAAAAGTCTCAGTGATTTGGCAATTCTCTTATGTGTAACCTCTGATTTCTCAACAAAGCCAGGGAATGAAAAGATGACTGCTCTACTAAAATTTTCATTATTACCTTTATAATACGAGTCACTTATGAATGGAGAGAAGACCATGAAAAGGGAGGAAATATGAGGGCCTACAGCAACCCTGTCTTCTAATGTAAAATGAACCTAGGGAGAGGATACACATAAAGTAGCATCATATCACCCATTTGTTCACTCATGAAAACTGTGCACATCTTTGATTTCCTTTTATCCTTAGAGCAACCTTCGGGAACTGGAATTATGGATATTGCAAAGACAAGTAGGAACAGAATCCCATTACCAGCTTCTGCTTCTTGTACAGCCGCCAAAGGCAGAGCATGGCGTCCAGACGTAGGCGCAGGAAGCATCGCCTGGACTCCAGGGTCTCCTCTGCCCGTGGCAGGATCCTTATAGATCTTGGTCATAATTCTCTGAAACAGATTATCTTCATAGTTAATGTCTATTAAAACTCTAATTAAAATGCTAATATTAAAAATATAAAAAGAAAACAGCCTTAAAAAAATCTGGCCTAAACTATCAACATTTTTCTTAGGGTTTTATGTGAATACTGTCATTACTATCAGCTAGACTCCTATGATTGTATGTTCCAAATGAGACCATAATCCAACAGAGGACTGGTAGACTAGCTATGGGACAGATGGAGATATGGTTTGCACTTTTAAGATATTTTAAGAGTTTATGTGATCAACCCACAGGACTGACATGAGCAATCAGAATTGTTCTTGGAAATCCGAAACATTTTCACTGCAACAGGGGGCAAATTCATTAGAAATTTACAATACTAAGCTTATGCCTTCCACGAATTGAAAGTAACAACAATAAATATCTTTGAAACTTACATAGTATGCTATGTATCTAAATACTTTACATTGTCATTTGTTGACAAGGAAAGACCGTTCAATTCTAATGTTAAGGAGAGAAACTGAGGCTCACTTAAGTGAAAATCTTGCACAAGACCATTTCCTCACTAGTATTTATTGAACACTTTCTGCATTCTACTTTCTGTTCTGGCAACATGGCTACTAACTCACTAATGTTGGGACATTTTTTTAAGACAATATATTTTCCAATTTTGGACAACTAGTGAATCCCAAGCAGACCAGATGATCTTGAGAAAGCTGTCTTGTTTAATTACTTAAAATACTTTATATATCTTAATTCTGGAAGCCTTGATTTTGAATCACTGTCAGGAAAACTACCCATGTAGCCCAACAGAAGCAGAGGTCAATAGGTACAAAGACTGCAAACTCCAGGCAATCAAGACGCTATGAGGTTGAGACCAAAGGAGTAATAAAAAATGATCCCAAAGGCAGCTAATGTTTCCAATTTCTGCTCAGAACTGGAGAAAAACCAAGATGGCAAAAAAAGTAGCAATCTTTTTGTCTTAATTTTAACTTGACATTGGTGGTAAAACCACACATCCTTAAATTTGTTTAAAAATTGTGTTCCAATTGCTATTTCTCTTTTCTTTTCGTCATTATGAACTGCTGTATTAATATACTTAGTATATAAATATAAATAACATGTTTGATAAGGCATTCATTTTATTGGAAACTGTATTTTTAATTCATTGCAACAACTTGGCCATTTAAAATCTTGATAATCTAAACTTAATTGTTCTCACCAACAAAAAAGTACAGTAAATAGGTGAGGTGATGGATGTGTTAATTAACTAAATGGTGGAATCCACCCAGGGATCGAACCCAAATCTCTTGGGTCTCTTACATTGGCAGGCAGATGCTTTACCACTGTGCTACCTGGGAAGACCTTTTCACAATGTATATGTGTATCAAATCACCATGATATATACTTTAAACATCTTACAATTTTATTTGTCAATTATAGTTCAATAAAGCTGAAAAAAATTTTAATTAAATCTTGACATTTAAGTAATTTTAATGAGGACTTGTTTTATATATACTGATCACTTTTTTCCAGTCTTAAGTTTCATGAGAAGTTCAAAAAACCACAAATTTAATTAATTATAAATCACAGCTCTTCACATTTACGGCACTTGTATCACAAATTTATAATCACTGCTTTTTAATCACTGCTTTATCTCAAGGTCCTGAGCAGAGTTAGCTCTAAGACAGCAGAAGGCTGAGTACTACTCTTCTGTGACAAATTTCTGTAACAAATGCCAAATAAGACATTTCAGAGTCACCCTTCTCCCGAGAATGGAATCTGATCCCACTCAACATAAGCTGCAAAAGTCTAAGTTCTGAGCCAAATTATGTGAATTTGTCTCCATATACGTGTAAGACACATAAAGTCATACAGAGGGCCTTATCCTGCTTGCACAACTATGTGTGCTCAGTCACTCAGTCATGTCTGACTCTTTGTGACCCCATGGACTGTGTAGCACGCCAGACTCCTCTGTCCATGGAATTTTCCACACAAAAATACTGGAGTGGGTTGTCATTTCCTTGTCCAAGGGATCTTCCTGATCCAGGGATCAAACCCCCATCTCTTGTGTCTTCAGCATTGGCAGGCAGATTCTTTACTGCTGTGCCAGCTGGGAAGCCTGCACAACTATAAGCCCTATAAAAAGACCCCGGGGTTGATTCTATGCTAACATTAGGAGAATGGTGTTGTGAGTTTCTTGACTTTTAGAGCAGACAAAAGTTTGCTTCAGGAAAGCAAACTCGAAAGCATATAACATGATCTTCCCATCACTTCATACCCTTTAAGTTGCCATAAATAATTTTTCTTAATTATATACTTCATCCAAAAATTCTCAATAAAGTATTTTAAGCAGTAATCATGGGAATTGGTCTTGCCCAGTGAATTTTACACTAAAAGTAATATTAGGCAGTAACATCTTTGTGAAATCAAGAATAAAAATATCAACTGGGTTGAATTGGGATGGGGTAGACTGATCTTTCAGGTTCCTTTGGCTCTACAATTCTGTATTGTTTCAAATGCAAGATGCAGAAAGACCAAGCTGTGTCATTTTCATCCTACCCAAATCCAAGGAATTAGACCAGGGATTTGTATTTTATTTTTCAGATGAGCAACTATAATTTATGACTACCCAAAGTAATAAACTAGACATTACTAAGTATGGGATTAGAACTCAGATTTTCTTTTTTGTAGCCTATAATTCTTTCCAGTAGGTATTAATACCAAATGCTCAATCCTGGCCTTGAAAATCTTTAATCACAATATTTTAATGAATCTTAACTCATGTTTCAACTCTTCTATCAGACAAAACTTACAATATTGGCATTTGTTTCTACCTCAAATACCAAATGTTAACACTGGCTGCTCACAATGGCTAGAATACCATTCTGGAATTTTCATGTATATCTAATGTATTTAACGATAAGGCAGCAAGACTTTGGTTTTATCAGATCTTCCACACAAACTAAAAGCTGGTGTCAGAGAATACTTATACAATGAGAAGAATACAACTAATCCATTCTACATGCACATACAAAGTACACCAACAAAACTCTGCCTCAGAGTTTTATGTGATTAAACCGTACCTCTACTTGTTTATTTCTAAAACAATATTCTTTGGACTCAGTGTTTTTTTGCCTGCACGAGATATAAATTCAAGGGTAAGCAATAGGCTTTCAAACTCTTTAGAAGTTCTAGTTTAATACGATGCATGTTTCTTAAAGTTGTCATGTCCCCCAAAAATAGGAATGAAAGTTATTCCATTTCTGAAATCTGAGGTCCTTACAAAGAACAGCATGGGTTTTGTTTTGTTTTTTTAGGGAAAAAAAGATATCTAGAAGATAAAAGCTCTGCTCATATTTGTGGCACTATGAAGGAGCAAAGTTTTGGGGGCAAAAAAAATATATATTGCAATCCTTTGAATTTGCTAAAGATTTTTTAAACCACTAGTAAAAACACAAGTCTCACATCTATTAAACTGGAGAATGAAGAAAGGAAGAAATACCAAATGCAACTTCAATAATCATACATGACACTGAATCATAGCTCTTTTCACTTATCAGGAACATACCTTCCCCCAGTCTGAGTCGATAGATTCTATCAGTAAGGAGAGTATATCTTGAAATGCTTTCTGTATGCAGGCCTTTAGTTTTTCAAAACATTGCACAGACATCCATTTCGAAGAACAAGTCGACAAGAGTTCCAAAAGGGGCTTACTCTCTGAACCACTGGCTTGCTCCTTCAGAGTGTCCTTTAAGAGAAACTCCAAGACAGTTAGGATGTCCTCCTCATGCTGATGGATTTCCAGTTGGATCCGCCTGGCTTCCTGCATAGTCCATTCTCTGCGGCTCTGGTCTAGACACGTCTGTAATTCTGTCTCCTTCTGAAGAAGTAGTTCAGCTTTTTGCTTCAAAAAGTCTTCCTTAGCTGCAGCAAGCACCTCATTAATTTTATTTCGATGGTCATCTAAAAATTGCCGGTAATCTTGCTCATTTTGTTCTTGAATTCTGTGGATTTCTTCTTGCTTTTCTTTGCTCCACTCACTCCGGGCCTTTGCCAGCTCAGCCCTGACAACCACGGGGAGTTCCTCATTCTTTAACTCAAGCTCTCTCTGCAGAGAATGAATCTTCTCTTCCATTTCCTTTCCAGGTGTGACATTTTTCTTCATATTTGCAACCTCGCTTTTCCATTTCTCTTTAGCTTCAGAAACAGCAAACAATATCTAAAGAGTAAAACAATATATAATGAAAACTTTTTATGATTCTTTCCATCAATAAAAAAAAATTAAAGTTACTGTTTGGGTTAATCTTTGAACTTGTCAAACAAGAGATTTAAAATCAAAATTAAAGAGAAAAAGTAAATTTAAGTATGACATTAGTTGGTCCTAAAATATAATTACACCCAATGTGAAGATCTTTGCCCTCATTTTAAACCATCTAATATTTTGTCTTATGTAAGACAAAAATAAATAAAATTTAAAAATAAAAATTAAACAAAATTAAAGTATAAAACATCCATTTCTATATGGATAACTAGAAATTTAAAGTGACCAAAAAATATACAGTTACATAATTATCTGAAATTAATTTTAGAAAAAAAATTTGTATTTTAATACAGATGCTATCTCAAATCTAAGCCACCCAAAAATAAATCATCTTTTATGCGAAGCAAAAAGCAGCCTCATACGGAAATCTTACTATTTTTAGGAATGTAACACTTACCTGAACAATAACTTGCTGGCAAACATAATGTATTTTAATGCAATTCTACTGCTTAAATCAGTTCATAAAATATCAAACAGAAAAGTCATTTTTTTTCATTAATCTAATTTTTCTTTGTAACAGAATAACAGGACAAGTAGATCATATGCATCAATAGAACACAAGCAAAAATTAACAGGGGATTAAAAATCCTGAGCTCTAGCTCAAATCCTGACTTGGACTACAGAGGCAGCCTCATATAATACAGGCTCTGGAGATAAACTGCTGAAATTAACAACTTCCCACTCCTCAACTTCTTTGATCCTCAATTTCCTCATCTATAATCTGGAGATAATTACAATGCCCATCTGATAATTGATTTTTTAATTTAAATTATTTAATTTAAATTATTTAAATAAGCAAAAAATTATTTAAGGTTTTTTAAGATTAAATGACAAAAATAAGTAATCCATTTAAAGCACTTAGTCCAGAGCATAGCAAACAATAAGACTCAGAAAATATTATGTATTTACTGTTACTCTTGGCTGCACAGGCTTAGAAAATTTATCTGTTTTACACTGTCTTCTATATAACAAGCAGATTAGATGATAACCTCAAGTTCCTTTCACTTCTAATACTCCCTGGACTAAATCAGAGAAGCCACAGGGATACAAATGCAAAAGAATAATTGGTCTGGCCTAGATGGTGGTGACCACTATGAATCAATACCATATATACACTGTGGCTATGGAGATGAAGGGTTGGCTTCCTTAATTCTTAGCTATTACATAATCATAGCAAATTATCTTCAACTATATAGATTCCTAGGCACGTTATGTATCTTTACTCAATAAAATGTGTTCCTAAACAGTTGGATATAAGTCAAAAATTTTGAATCATTCTTTAAGTTTACTAAAGGAACCCACTAAGATGAGCTTTACAAAGGAATTCACAGCAAAATTCTTTTACCACCAGTAAAATAATTCAGTAGCCATGTGAAACATGTTTCCTTTCCCAAAAAGGCAAACAGGGCATGTCACAGTGGATGCCTGGAAATGATCAACAGGTAACTAGGGTAGAGGGGTCAGGTCCCAGGGAAACTGGGTGACCCGTCCAACCTCACCAAAACTATACAACCTCTCATATAAAGTTTTACAGGAGAATTTGGCAGCATTAATTGATTTAGAGCTTCCTGACATTGCTGCACATTAGAATCACCTGAGGAGCTGTTAAAAATCCTGACTGATGCCCAGGCCACACCCTGTACCAATTAAAACATAAAGCCTGGAGGGGGGAGCCAGGCAGCAGCAATTTTTAAAGATTCTCAAGTTTTTCAAATGTGCAGCAAAGTTGAGGAAACAACTTGACTAATTTTGGATTCTGGAAACTAGCTTTAAATTTCCAGATTTTGATGTATCCCTCTAATCTTACAAGAACTTCTCGGCCAGTGCTGAAAAACGCTCTTGCCTACCTCATTGGCTTGGAGGAAGGATTTACAACATGTTAACTCACTCCAGACCCATCAAATCAGCATCTCTAGGAGCAAAGCCCAGGAATCTGCTCTAACAACTCCTCCACGTGATTCTCATGCCTGTTGAAAGTTTGAGACGCAACACATGGTCCTCTTGCTTCTGTATTTCTACATTCACATATATTCAATCAGGACTCTGTGTTCTTACGGAAAGATCAACTTATTATTCTTAACTTCTGAACTCTAAGAGACATATGTACATCATCATAGAGTTTCCTCTTTCTCTCTATCTCTTAAATTTCCTTTTGAAATATCAACTCATTGGAAAAGACCCTGTTGCTGGAAAGACTGAGGGCAGGAGGAGAAGGGAGTGACAGAGGATGAGATGGTTGGATGGCATCATCCAATGGACATGAATCTGAGTTTGACTCTGGGAGATAGTGAATGACAGGGAAGGCTGGCGTGTGCAGTCCATGGGGTTGTAAAGAGTCGGACATAACTTAGCAACTGAACAACTAAAAACATACAGAGAATATTATAATGATCATCCATGTACCACCACATAACTTGAGAAAAATATTAAAACATTTTTTTTTTACTTACGCTGAATTATTCCTTAAGTAATTTGTGGAATATAAGACTATGAATACAACATATGATTCATTTACAATGTCTACTACACACATTATTTTCCAAAATTGTTGTGACAACAGGAGAGTAATATATGCTTGAAACTTCAATCTATTATATCTTGCGTATTACAATTAAGAGAGGATATAAACACACGGCATAAAATAGCACCTTAAGTTTGCTATTTGTGGACTTCTCATGAAGACTGTATGTTCATATATTTGGGGTACTTATCCATAGATTGTTTCTCATAAATCTGTATTGTTTTTCTTATCACATATAATGGTTCTATGTGATTCACTTACTTCCCTTATTTTTATTATCCCCTCTTTTAATGTTATTACATAAACAAAAATGTTTTAAATGGTGTACATATTTTATCCTATTTATCTGTCTTTGCTAATGTGCCTGTTGCTTCACTACCGAATTATGATGCAAATCTGAAATATTCAATTTCTTTTAATTTTCCTATACTTTCATTTTAAAATGCTTAATTTCTGAATCAATCTAGAGTTTACTGTGATGTTTGGGGTGGGAAAACAATTTTTCCAAAGTGCTGTCTGGCTATCATAAGATTACTTAATGTAGAATAATTCCTCATTCCACGTTTTGAAACAATTAAGTTCTTATTCGTGTTGGACATATCTTCAATGTCTCTGTAGTACTGAATGAAAAAGAATTCTATTTTTGTGACTCAACACTGTCTGAATTGTTGCTTTCCAACATATTCTATTAAGTGTTAGGGCTGGACTACTACTTCTTTTCCAGAATATTTTAAATTTCTTAGCCCTTTCAGTTTTCCAAATAAATTTTCAAATTATTGGGTTAAATTTCAAAACTAAGTTCAGTTTATTGGTATTCTGACTAGAATTGGTTTATACTAATAAAGTAAGTTGGGAGAATACAAATGGTTGTAATACCTGATGCTTCTAGTCAAGCAACATGACATCTCTGGAAAGAAGTGATGATTATTTACCAAAGGAAGTTTAAGACTACTGACACAGCACATAAAACAACAGTTATACATGTGAAAGGATATCATATAGCTAACTGCTCTCTGATTCTCCTAGAAATACAGCAAAGTAGAAAAAGATTTTGTTCCATGGGTAAGGTTCCAGATTGTGAGAGTTTCATTGACTCTGAGACACATTCTCTTCCCCTCAAATACATGATACGGATGAAAACAGATCCCACTAGTTCGGTCCTGAGCTAAGCTTATATAGGCACTATTGCATGTAATCCTTCCACAAGGCTGTGAGCAGGTAGGAGTTCCTGGGACCGAGATGAGGTCCTCCTGAAGGTTCTTCCCAGGAGAGCTCTTACCCGTTTGGCCACTGACTGCTCCTGTAGCTCCTCCCACTTCTTCTGTTCTGCTCTTACAAGTGCTTTATATTCTGCCAGCTCTGGCAGTTCTTCCAGCCACCGATGACGAGCATTCTGCACAGCTGCTTCTACCTTCAGGAGAGCAATTGCGAGAGATGGGGAGGTAAAGTAAGGTATACAATTTCAGAAAGATCCCATTTGCAGGAAGCCTCTCTGATTCCCTGTGCATTTTATGCTGTTTTGCACTGGAGTAGTTAAACTGATTTCAAGTACCTCCCAGCCCTTATCCCCAGCAGTGAATTTAATCCTTCTGTTCTAAATGTTCCATACTGGCCCATGCAAATGCCAAAAGAGGAAGCAGAAAGCTATACATGTTTAATGGCCACTACAATTAATAGAAAGAGCTTCCCTGGTGGCTCAGTCAGTAAAGAATCCACCTGAAAAAGAATCCACCTGCAATGCAGGATATCAGGGTTCGATCCCTGAGTAAGGAAGATCCCTTGAGAAGGAAATGGCAACCCACTCCGGTATTCTTGCTTGGGAAACCCGAAGGACAGAGAAGCCTGGTGGGCTACAGTCCATAGAGTTGCAAAGAGTCAGACACAACTTAGTGACTAAACCACCACCACCACAACCACCATTACTAGAAAATCATAGAAATTGCCACTTCCAACAAACTCCTATTTATCTCAGGGTGAAAAAGAAGAAATGCAGGAAGCTTGCTCGGCGTTGGCCTCTGTCCAGTCAGTATACCCACCACCTTCTCAGTCCTTGTGCCTGACGTATCAACATGTGCACACAGGCAAATGCACCAATACAGTTTAGAGCCTTATACTCGACAATTTTTCTTGCTGTCAAGGATGAATCTGTGACTATAAAGTAAGGGGGATACTTCAAGTCAAGCAAAAATATAAGCCTTGAATTATGAGGGTGATCTGGTTGTAAATCCATTATGGGTTACCACGGATCATTTATTAAATAATCTTTCCTATTTCCTTGTTCAAAATATCAAGATATACATATGACCATACATACACACAAAAGCAGAGTTGATGTAAGGGGCTGAATTTGTCACTAAGATGCTAAATAAATTTATAGGTAAATTCTAGAAAGTTAAAAACATGGGGAAAAGATAAAGCTCCTACAGAAATTTATATTCCTTCATAAGTTACTGCAAACATTTCCTTTCTACAACATACGGCTTTTTGTTTTTCTTCACAAGATCTGTAATTATATAAATACCGAACCAGCACCCTTAAATATGTCCCTTTGCCAATAAAACACTTTATTAACTCTGTTCAAAACTTAAACAGCTGAGAAAATTATTTTTCTAACTGACTGAAAATACCCTTAATAAAATTACATATACTTGCCTATGCTTCCATACTTTCAGTATCCCTTGTAAAATCATGAATAACAATTTATCAGATAGGCAGAACAAGTATTTATCAAAAGCCGAGTACGTATTTTTTTAAAATTTTACTTCAGATATTATCTTAAGACTTTACATTAAGTAACAGATCTAAAATTTTAAAATATATAATAAATAATATTATATTAAGGTCCGAGGACCTCTGAGGGCTAGAAACCTTGTCAGGTGGTTTGTTAGGCAAAAATTATTTTCAAAATATTTGGACCTCCTTTATTTTTTTTACTCCCATTCTTTCATGTGTAAATAGCACAGTTCTCCAGAGGCTACATGCTATATAATGTGTCACTTCCCTGAAGCCAAAGGCAAATATGCATGAAGACTCTTATTTTTTAAAGTTTTCTTGCAGTTTTTTTCCAATACAGTAAAAAAAAATTATACAACCAACATAGCAAAAGCTGTTTCAAGTCTTCAGTTTTTAAAATTGTAAAGACATCCAAAGAACAAAAAATTTAAGCATCACTGTAATAAACAATATTGACAAAATAATAACTCAGCTTTATTCTATTAACACAGAGCTATGCTTTTCTCTGTCTGACCTTTCTTGGAAGCAAGTAACAGGCCCCACTTAAAAAGGAGCTACCTTTTTGAGTGCTTCCAAGGGGAGGTGATGATACCCTTTCTGGCCACAGGATTTATAGACAAAGTCGCATTTAAAAGGTAGGCTTCCAGATTCAAGTCTCAACACAAATATTGTTAAATATCTTATTCACTTTAAGCTTACATATCTGTAACTACTTTAGCAAAATATTTTCCATAAAGTTAGATACGAAAGATACATAAGTAAATTATGCTTCATTCAGATGTCAAACCATCATCATTAACCTCAGTCATCTTAATATTTAGACCAACTCAGAGGAGCACACATTTTGTACACTGAAAGAATATAGAGAAAAACTGAGAGTTGATAGTTTTGTGACAAAAATATAGTGAAAATTTTAGAACATAAGATTGTTACTCTACACTAGGGTGCACAAAATATTTAAATATAAAGTTATGAACAAGTTCAATGGCAGCACTTAACAGGTTTTCATTAGTAGGCAGTTCCAATAATTGTGCTATAGTAAACCTGCCTATTACCTGTTTGGCAATATTTTCACAGTATTTGAGTTCCAGTTCAAACTCAAGTTTCTTCAAGTTCCCCTTGATGGCTGTTTCCTTCTCTTGCTCTAAATTTTGCTGGATCTTTCGCTTCTTTTCTTCTATCATGACTGCCATCTCTTTCTTGGAAATAACATCAATGGTGGTTTCTTGGTCAGTTTGGCTGCAACAATCTGAGGTCTTCTTTTTCATTGCCTTTATAGTTTGATCCAGTTTAGACTGCCACTCCTTTTCAAGCTGTTGAATCAGTTCTTGTTTGATCTGTTTTCAGAAGAAAAATCACATGAAGAGAAAAATATTCAAATAAGCAAAAACTAGAATTAACAGGTAGCCAAAAAAGCAACCACAGATGGTTTGAGAACCATCTAACATTGCTGCAGTGATCACGTGAGGTTTTGAAATGTCAATGAGAACATATCCTACAGAAATCCTGAAAGTTACTCTTTGACTTTATCTATGGGACACAAGTCACATGGGAGATTTAAGTATGTTGTAAAAGATCAGGTTACCTTGCTCTCAAGATGGAAACTTTCACATTGCCACTAAAATGATGGTATGATTTTAAAAAAAGAAAAAAATGAAGAAAATCTCTGCTATGAATATGTGATTTTCCATCAATATCAGAGCAGGCATGGGGTAAGTATAATTAATGAACCTAAAATTGAACAATTTAAAAAATAGTCTGACTTACTTGAACACATTAGAATCTTGTTTGTCATATTAAACTGCACTGAGTCAGCTGTGCATTCAAGAGGAGGGCATTACTGGAAGAATGTCTTAATGATACGACTTTCAGCAGTGTAGTAGGATGGACGCAAACATAATTAGTAGTGGGCAAAACTGTGAAACAGCAAAATTTGCTTTTCCTTTTTTGTTTCCCACCTCCTGGGTATCCAGGGTTTTCAGATTACTTCCCTGCCTACCACAGCTGCTGGCTGCATTGCTTCTCTCAAAAGAGCTACCTTAAGTGGCCTTTTTTGATTTATCCTTTCCTGACATTCTCACAAAAGCATTATAGCTGTCTCACTCTTCCACCTAGTAAATAACTGGCTAAAAAATCCAACTAAAAAACAATTTGCAGTAATTTAAAAATAGGACATTTGTTTTGTGCCATCTATATTTTTATACATACATGGCTAGATACACTCCAGAATGTATTTTTATATTAAAAAATGACTAGTGAAGGAATTTCAGGTGCCAGCACTTGACTGATGAAATTTGAGGGAAGGGATGGGAGATGAGTAGGAAGGTCACAAGACAGGACAATGGTTTACGATTTCATTTTGAGGTAGCCCCAACCCGAATTAATAGCAATAGCAAGGACAAAAGAAGCTAGTTTAAACAAGTTTGAGAACTTATTTCACTTTCAACTAAGTTTTTAAGATCACAATTTGGTTCTTCATTTTCTTGGAAACTATGAGCATTTCTTAACCTCATTTGCTACAGAGGTTAATAGAAGCTTTGTACCTCCAAGTCTACCCAATCATTACTTCTATCTTCTAATCCACAGTGTATGTTAAGTATTTGTTAATTATATTGGTCTCAAATTATCAGAATCATTTCACAATATGAAATTTGATTGTTGTTTCATTTGAAAAATTTAAAAAGTACCCCTCAAAACACATTTCCTGAATTAGGCTAAAGAACTAAGGGGTGGGAAGTTTTAAAAAATAAAACTGGTGTAAACTGCAAACAGCCCAATTCAAAGACATAAAATGAATGATTATATATGTCTCTGTGTGTGTGTGTGTGTATGTTAGTTTCTCAGTCATGTCCAACTCTTTGCGACCCCATGGATTACAGGCCGCCAGGCTCCTCTGTTCATGGGATTCTCCAGGCAAGAATACTGGATATGTACTTGGCTATTAAAAATAATGTCAGTTCAGGAAGAGCTCTCTCTCAACAGTTAATACTATACATTTTTAAAACATAGCGACTAGAAAGAAATTTTAACCCACACCTCTTTCTGTTCCTTATCCCAGTGTTCTTTTGCTAATATCACTTCATTTTCAACCTGCTGTTTAATATTACTTTCGTGTTCTTTCAGCCACTTGTCCTTTTCCATCACAAGGGTATCTTGGTACTTTTCTTCAAGTTCCACCTGTAGTTTCCTTACATACTCTTCTCTTTCCTCCAATAGCTGTCTCTTTAAACAAAATTCAAATAAGTATCTCATATGACACTAATATTCTCCAAGTCAAATTTATAAAATAATATTTATATGCATGTAATAGAAAACAGCAACAGAGACAAGTGAACTTCCTATATGCTAACTCAATCAGTTGAATAAGTTGTCTTGTAAAAACTTGCCTACATCTCACATATTTGGATAAGAAATTTACAGTTGGATACATTAAAAGAAAAGGCATCTAGCACAATAAATGCATCCAATACATAAATACTCCCAGAAGACCAAATATCCTTTTTTAAAAGTGAAACTGACATTTATGTTTACAGCCCAGCCATCACGGGACATGTGAGGTATCACAGCCCAGGAAAACTCACATTTCTGAAAAGATCTGTATTCTGAGAGAAGCCCAAAGTTATTACTCTATTTTTTTTTTTGGGGGGGGGGCGGTGGGGCAGGGCACAAATCTTAGTTCCTCAAATCAGGGATTAAAACTGCACTCCCTACAGTGGAAGCATGGAATCTTCATCACTGAAACTCTAGGGAAGTCTCTTACTGCTCTATTCTAAAAGTTATGCATCCTTCAACAAATTCAGATTAGCACTTTTCTCATTATCAAAGACAAAACCTTACCAAAACTAGCTAAAGCATTATCAAATAAGAACTGTCAAGCGTCAGTTAAAATTTAATCATTTGAACTATTCCTATAATATTTTCTATTCTAGGAACACAATTGGTCTGAAAACCCTAATAAAACTCTACTCAGGGATCAAAATTATCTATGACCATTTGTTTGAAAGTTTCTTCAAATGGGTCTTTTGGAAGTCCCACCAAGATGCTATGAGAAGAAACACATTGAAGACCACAGACTACAATACCAAGGAAGCACACCTCACATACCTAGTACTTGGCAACAGATCTTTTATTCTGATTCTTTGGCATTATATTTGACTCATAACTATACGGTTGTCCCGATTTTTTTCTGGTTCACAGCCGACCTTGTTTATTTCTGTCTTAATTGCTATCTGAGTCCTTTCCACCACTGGTACATGCCAAGAAGATGTTATCTATGTTTGCTGAGGGTTGTATGGTTCTGGAAAACCTCCTAGGGACTGAGAGACCCATTTCTTCAGTTATATCATGGGGACTGAAGTCGTACTAGGACTATCTCATCCACATGGTCAGGAAAATTGTCCGTTGTCACATCATAGATCATATATCACTGTTATTTTTGTTTTGACTGTAGAACAAATCCCCAAACTATCTTATCTGTGTGTGCCTTTCCTTTAGGAGTTGTTTCTATATGTATCTGCATTTCCTTTTGACACACAGAAGAAAATTGCTACTAATTTTCTGTGTGTCTATATGTGTGAGTATATTAGCTTAACTACATAATAAACCAGGCAATACAGAGACAACAAGAAGCATCTATTATTTCCCATGATTCTGTGCATCAGCTGGGTGGTGGTGATAGCCTGAGCCTACTCAGCTCATCTCTGCAGACAACTGGGGCTACAGTGGTCTAAGACGGCAACACTCACATGCCTAGTGGTTTGTTCAACGTCACCAGGCTGACACAGTGACTTGGTCACATGTCTCATCATCAAGCACGTTATTCCAGATCCTTCACATGGTGCTTGGACAAAGCATTCCTAAGAGTATCAAGCTTCTAAGGACCAACACATAAATGCTTTTTAAGTGTCCTTTTACATAATTTTTACTAATATCCCATTAGCCAAAGTCAGTCATTTGGCCAAGGTCAGATTCAAGGGAAGAGAAACAGACTATCTATAACTGAGAACAGCTACAAAGCCACACTGCAAAGAGACCCACATTCAGGGATAAGAAGAAAGTGTGGCCGTTTCTGCAATCCACCACAGTGAGGAAAACCTTGCTTCCAACTCTACAGAAGAAAAGCAAATTAATTGGTCACAGGAATCTGTCATTTGAACATACTACAGGAATATTTAATTCAAAAAGTTTTATCATTCAAGGGAAGGAATACTTGGATAGTTTTAAAATGTTGAAACTTGTTTTGCATGCCTCTGACAGTCAAAAAAATCCAACTTCTAAGGACTGATTTAACATGGATTACAACTGTATAAACAAGCCTTAGCTTGTGCATAGGAATGGCATTACGCAGGGCAGCATCGGTCACCTTTTCTTCGTCTACAGACTCATGTGTATCTGTGTGTGCACACTCAGTTGTGTGCAACTCTTTGCGACCCCAGGAACCGTAGCCCACCAGGCTCCTCTGTCTGTGGAATTCTTCGGGCAAGAATACTGGGGTGAGCTGCCATTTCCTTCTCCAGGGGAATCTTCTGAACCCAGGGACCAAACCCAGGTCTCCCACACTGCAGGCAGATTCCTTACTGTCTGAGCCACGAGGGAAGCTCACAGATTCACAGCCTTTATTGATTACTACCCAGTTTGAAGCTTCCAGTGTATATGAACATGCCGGGTTAACATCTGTTAATAGAAGCTTTAAAGGCTGGAATTGAACTTGGACTTAACCTGCAGCCTGATTCAACAAGCGTTTCAGAAAGATGACATATGAAAAGAGGAAATACAACTGGGGACTCACAGCATTGCCTGTCATATACATTTTGTATCCAAGCAAAGCTCTTGACCCGGAGACCAACTGCAGGGAAAACGACTGACGTCCTGTGCAGAAGGACTACCCTAACAGCTCCCTAGCTTGCTCAAGTTAGTAAGATTCTCCCATTGTGTGAATGTGAAACAAGTCCTAGGAAAGTACACTGGTATGTAAATACATATCTTTGTCTAGTTCTGGAGGATACGAAAAAATTAAAGTCTCATAAATGTAAAGGAGTTCTACTCTGACTGGCTCATGAAGGCTACTAAGCTTTGTAAAGGACTTAAATAAACCTAAATAAAAAAACTAAAGAATATCCAGAGAAGAAAGGAATTAAAATATTAACTGCTCTTAAGTACACTGGCCCTTTAAGTGAGGGATGGGTATAACTACAAGCAGATAGCGCAGAGGAATTTTTTAGGATGATGAGACTGTTCTGTTTCAGTCCACACATGGACATCAAATGAATAAGAATCAGTTTTATTGTATGGCAATTTAAAACTTTTAAAGAAAAAAAGTCTAACTTGTAGGTTTTCTTGGAAGGCCCAAATAGTTTTAACTTTTCTTCTTGCCCCAGTGCACAAGAATTCATGAGCCAAAATACCAGTTAGTACCAGCTATTAATTGCAACTGATCGATTATGGGGGGTGAAATTTTACAGCCAAATTGATTCTTTTCAAAGTATTAGGAGATATACTTCTAAAAAGAATGACCTCTTTGAGAGAAATGCTCTTATATTCTTGCCAATTTATATATTTAAAGGAAGAAAGAAAGAAAACAATCACACTAGATCTTCTCCCTATTTTAATTTTTTTAAACATTACTGAGCTAAGTCTTTAATTTCTAGGTAATTTAAGACACTTTCTAGCTTTTATTTCATGAGTACAAACTAAAACATCTCCCCTTAGTTTTTTTTCACTAGATGGTATGTATACAGGGCATGTTTTTCTACCATATTAACCTGTTTAAAAATAATCAAAATATTAAATGAACTGGACTTCCTCACCTGCTCCTTGCCATTCTTTTCAAGTCTGGCGGTAGCAATCGCCACGCTTTATTATAACTTATTCAGAAATCTCTGTTAAAAACATTTCCTCAAGACTTTAAAAATATTTTCTAATTTTGATGCAGGTGGCTTTCAGACTGTGGGCTGCAGCCTGGTCTCAAGGGAAAGGGAGAGATGGCTGGGTGTCTGGATGAGGCTCAGGTCAGGATAGGGAAGAAGACAGGAGGGGCAACTGCTTTTAAGTGATTTGACTCCTGGACACTCGCCAAGGGCAACTTGGAAGATTCAGGCAGGAGTACAGAGGACATTGCAGCTCCTCCAGCTTCCCTGAATGACAAGACCTCCCTGGACAGAGGTCACACTTAAACTGACCTTCCTCTCCATAGCCCCACATCATCACCTCCTGTATCACAATACCACAGTTCAAATTCCTGCCTTTTTCCCCAGCACAAATGGATGCTTATGTGCTGAGAGAAATGGGTCAGAGAAAAAGGTCTCTGAGGGGGATACTTCGTGCAGTGCTCACAGGGCTGGGAGTAACCACCTGAGCAGCAAACACACACAAAACAAGGATCCCTGGGCTTCAGACTCAAAGTGACTCGGGTCCACCTCCCTTATTTTTATAGAACTCTCTTTGGTTTCTTAGAAATCTACAAGGAAGAATCACTTTCTCCTATGGATCTGCCATTTTCTACTAGGGCTTTAATAATCATTTCAATGTTTACTGAACTTTTGTGAGCTGAATTCGTGTCAATCAGTCAAACGTAAAGAGCCTTCTACAGAAGTCTTCCCTGTTCCACAAGAGAATGAGTGCACTGGTTTCAAAGAGCAATGACGTGAGCACAACATGAACTTGTTCTGTACCTTCTTCTCCTGTGCCTGTTGCTCTTTTTCCATGCTCTTCCTGAGAGTCGCTTCTAGGTTATCTTTCTCTCGGCACACTTCCAGGTAACATTCCTGCACAGCCGCCATCTCCTTATTCACCTTATCTAAGTCAGACCTTGGATATACAAAACCAGCAACTAAATGTAAGGCTGCAGAATGAACAATTTTCCTCTAAATGATGGAATAAGAGAAAGCTCTCTCTACACTTTCAAGGGCAGCAAGACTTGCATTCTCACCTAAGTTGTAAGCGAGTCGCCTCATAAACCTCAAAGAGTTGCTGTTTCTCCAAAGCGTGCTTTGCTAACAGGCTTTCCCGTATTTGGGCTTTCATGGCTTCATGGTGCTGCTGGTAAGTCCTCTCAGACCTAGAGACAGACGACAGACAGCGGAATCTAAGGCAGTGCCCAGCATTACCAGAAACAGCGAGATGAACTGGTTTCCCTCCCTTCCTTCCCATTCCTTCCCTACGAATGCAAAGCGCAATTAAGATCAGATTGGTCTTCCCCAACCAAAAGTGGTAATAGTTAACTCTCAATAGATGATCTTATGAGAATCTTCAACATTGTCTTTCTACAAATGTTTCTAGAGAAAAATTAGAAACCTAGATGTGTGAATGCCCTAGTCCTTCACACAGAGTATAACAGTCTGTGTTTAGAACTTGTTTATAAAAAAATAATTGAAATAACAGAGGGTGTGGTTCCAAAATTCTAAGTTATCTATATTAAACGCAAATACTAAAGCACCCAACTCACACGTAAGTTATGTTCCAAAAGTCTGTTTCCAAGTTTATGACTCTGTATTTAGAAGACATTATTTCCTCCCACAAATTTCTCTTATAAAAAAAAAAGAGTTAAGCCATTAAGCTCTACTGTTTCAATGAACTACAGTTTGGATGATTCTATAGAATTCAACCCACTACGTAACATTATGTCTATGGAAAGGGAGTTCCAAATTCTAATTTGAGAAGCCAGGGACTCATCTTCTCCAATTTATGATCTCAATGGGGAGGGTTCACCCCCATCATTTTACTTGAATCTTTTGGAGGGGGTGTGTAAGGGAGAGAGAATAGGAGATGTGAGAAGGGAGGCCTCTGTCTGTACCTCACCTATCAACAGCTTCTTGTTTATCACGGTCAAAATCTTGTACCATTTGTCTCATTTGATTGCATAAGTCTTGATTTGTATTTCTCAGTTTTTCTTCAGTTTCTTTAAGTTCCTGGATACAAAAGAATAAAGTATTTAGAGGAAATAAACACCTTTATTGACTAGTCTAATCTTATTTTCTGATATCCTCTGTCCCTTTTCTCTTTCGTTATAACATTATTTGACATGATATCATTTTCATAATTCTATAAAAGTCTCTTCAGGCCTTGTAAGAGTATAGGCTTATCAAGTAGCTTTCTGATTGGAGTAAACATTAAAAACTTGTAAAAAAGCATTCAATCAGTGAAGAATTGGCTAACTAACAAGTCTTAGCTTACAAGTCTTTCTAACAAGTCTTAGAATACAATAATCTTCCCAACCATACAAATAAGCAAGGTTTTACTTTTTGGTCAAGAGCTGACTAAGGAGCAAAGAATACCTCCAAAAGCCGTGCAATTATGCAGACAGGAAGCTGGAATTACACTAACTTAACTTCCAATGAAAATACTACCACATGACCAGTAGTAAAAGGAAATAACTGCAATCCTAGTTACCTGCTAATGTACTTGTCCACTAGTACCTTTGTGTCATAGTACCTCTCTATTTTTTAATGAGGTCATGAGATTTCTCATAAAATAGAGGAAAGTTTTTTAATCACCTGATTTTGTTGCTGTAAAACTTGAATTTCATTTTTAAGCTGCAGTAGTTCATCTTTGACAATCATGTCAGAAGAGTCAGGCCATATCTGATTAGTTGGTTTTTCTGAGGTATCTGTTTTAGTCTAAATGTTAAAGAGAAATCAAAAGTTTTTCAGGTTTTTAAAAATTTTTAAACACTGGTTTTGAAACAATGTCATACTTACAAAGAAAGTACAAAAACAGTACAAATAACCAGAGTACAATTATCAATACCAGTAAATTAACTAGGATGCAATACTATTACCCAATCTACACACCTTATACAGAATTTTCCAATTTTCTTCTAAATGTCTTTTTCTGGTTCAGGATGCAACCTACAACTCTACATTGCATTTAGTTGTCACATCTTATTAGCCTCCTCCAATCTGGGACAGTTTTTTTCAGTCTTTGTCTTTCAAATCCATGAAATTTTTGAAGAGTACTTGTACTAATCGTTTATTTTGTAGGCTGTCCCTCAATTTGAGCTTTTCTGATGTTACTTCATTATTAAATTTAATAATTTAAAAGGTTATGCATTTTTGGCATGAATACCAAAGAAGTGATGTGAACACTTCTGAGGAGACATATGACATCAATATGCCTCATCACTGGTGATGATCAACTAACTGATGAAGGTCAAAGACCCTGTCTGCAGGCACCTCCACTATAAAGTTACTATTTTGCAATGAATAGTAAGTATATTATTCAGAGACACTTGCGACTATGGAAACATTCTATTTTTCATCACACTCTCACCCATTAGGCTTAGCATATTTAGTCAATATTAATTCATACATTTTATTCAATAGGAATTCATGACAGACTTTGGTAAATTGTTTCCAGAAAGTTGGTACACATGTATACCGTCAGGTAGTACAAGAGTCTGTCCAGCTCTCTTTGCCACCAATGGCCAGTGACTGAATGATTATTGTGTTTGCTGAGGGAAGGGGTCTCCAAAATTTTTTTTATTTGCATTTCTTGTGTCACCATCAGAGAGCAACCTCTTACATGCCTTCATTGTTCACTTGTTCTTCATCTTCCCAGATATATATAGGTTAGTAAGGTTATATATATATATAAGGTTAGTATATATATATATATATATATATATATATATAGTAAGGTTCCTCTTACTACCTGAGTTTTTTATCCATTTTTATAAGTTATTTGTTCATTGAAGAGGTCAAAGTTGTTTTTTTTTAAATATCTACTCTAATTGACCTATTGATTTTATTATTTACCTAAACTCTGAGGTCTCTTCTTCAATGTTTAAAATATATCTATACCAAAGTTCATTCCACTAACTGGGGGAAAAAGAGGTATATGTATCTCATTCTACGTGGGGTGACAGAACCCCAAGGCTTTGGCTCCTTTTTCCCATTTAGTCTTCATTTCCTTCAGAGGGAGACTGCTCTAGTTGCTGGCTTTGCTGGTTCACCTGCATCATGTCCCAGAAGTCACTGCTCCTGTCCCAGTTATAAGAAAGAGGAGATAAGAATATCTACTCTGTTAGCTTTCCAGACTTCGGGGTATTAATGAGACTTTAAAGGATTTTGTTGACTTATTAGAATGGCTTTTTTTTTTTTTTAACATGGCCTCTACTTTTTAAGGTTTATGACATTCATTTGTGCTTCCTTCCCTATAAGTGAGTTTCTATTACTTAGAATGAAAGTAACATCATACTGCTACCCTGAAAAAACAATCTTCATGGCTAGTTACTGCACTCAATTTTGACATATTTTCACACTGCAGGCACACTGGGACTTGGTACTTGCAGTAATTGTTGGCACAAAACTCGAGAATGTCTTTCAAAAGAAAAGGACCATTTGAATGTCGCCACAAAATTTCTCTCTCTAAAGCTGGAATACAGAAGGCATTATCTTCAAAAACACAAGAAATGTAATATACCAACTCTTATACTATCTTCCTAATTTCTATGTCTCAAAAAATTCTAGCCAGGACCCTTCTGAGTTGGCTACTGAACATTGCCTATCAAGTCCCTTCGAATCAGAGTATGGCTTTAACCACAGCTTGTGGTAAGGTAACGATCTCTATTAAGTATCACACACAGAAAGGGTTCTGTGTTTTATTTCTTAAGCTTACAAAAAATTCAGTGTCGATGTGGTCTCTGCCTGCTAGTAAGCCAGTCTGGTTTTCCTAAGGCCTTTGCCACATTCTACCTTAATGGACCAGTTGTTCAACTGAAATGAACAGCATAGTATTTGACCCACTCCTAATCACTACACAGTGCTATATATGGGCAGACTCCCCAGTTTCATCACATATTATCCTGGAAATGTCATAAAGCAGCACTGCTATGAACAGTCATATGACATAAAAGCAAAAAAAAAAAAAACTCTGCAGTAACTTTAAATTGTTCTATATAAGATGAATAGAAATGGATATAAAACATACTAAAGGCATTTATAAAGAAATAAATATATCAATACCTTTAAAACATCTATGAAAGAAATCTGTCAAAAAAGATTATATAGGAAATATTTTTGTTGCCCTTCTTAATACATAAAGGCTTTAAAGGAGGATTCTGATGGCCCAGTTCTCTTTAAAAAGACATCCAGGGAAGTTTAAATGATTGTGTTCTTTCTCTTAGCAAGCACAAAACTTCAACATCATTTCATTAAGCTCCGGATTTGATGCCAGCTATGATCATTCTTTCTAAAAAATCGATAGAGGCACTGCCCTAGTGGTCCAGGGCTTGCCTTTCAGTGCAGGGGACTCGGGTGCGATCCCTGGTCAGGGAACTGAGATCTCACACGCTGCAGAGCAACGAAACCCACCTGCTGCACCTCCTGAGCCCGTGCGCTCAAGAGCAACCAGAGAAAGTTGCTGTTCCGTGCGCAGCAAGCAGAGAAAGCCGGCACCCCACAAAGACCCAGTGCGGCCACAATTAAAAAAAAAATCAAGACATTTAATGAAGTTAGCTGCATTAAAGATTTCAGAAAGACTAAGTTTATATAATATGAACTTACAGCTTATTTGCTACATCCTTTTACATACGTCCGCTCAAGGCTGAAATGTCCCTTTCCACCTTCTCCCCTGGGTTTATCCTTGAGGACAGAGATCAAAAGTTCCCTCACAGACTTCACTAGGGCTACCTTAGTACCCCACGCCACCCCCAAGATCAGTTAGTTATTCCTTCTCATAGCACTTTGTAATTAGTATCATCCTTATTACACAAAGTTATACACGTCCATCTTCTTATAGATCCGTAGTATTCACTATGGTAGCCAGTAACCACGTATGGCTGTTGAGCACTTGAAATGTGACTTGTCCAAATAGAAACATGCAGTAAGCAGAAAATACATGCCAGATTTCAAGGGCAGAGCACACACACACAAAAAAACTGTCTTATTAATAATTTTATATTGATCACATATTGAGAAGATAACATTTTATATATACTAGGTTAAATAAATTATTAAAATCAATTTCACCTATTTTACCGTAATGGGACTACTAGAGATTTTAAGTTATATATATGGCATTATTATATTTCCACTGGATAGCGATATTCTAGAATTGAAGTTCCTTCACAGAACAGCCATTGTTTCTTTCATTGCTGAATCCCATTAGACCTTGCATAAAATAGCTTTAAAAAAAAAAAACTAAACTGAATGATTTTCTTTTTATCCACATACCTCCCCAACCCTGCTTTCTGACTTTACAGACTAAATAGGGAGCTTCATTAGAAAAAGATGAGAGAAACAGGAGGCAAAGGCCAAGTTTGAAGGCATTCATCTGCTAATGAGATGACTGAGAACTTGAGTGCTTATTTTAAAAACCGACCTGTCCATTAAATTATTATCTCCTCTCCGTCTTCCCCATCTAGAAAATGGGTCAACATATGTAATAATTCAATAAATATTTACTGAGCAAACACTCACAGAATTATCAAGACAATACTCTCAAGAGATTCCTATATAGTTAAGTTGAAGCAGAATAGCCATAAGCATCAAGGACCGAATTCAGTCTCACTTTAAGAAAAACCAAATGTAGACTGCTGAGAAATCACTATGGCAGAAGGCTACCTGGCAAAAAAAAAAAAAAAAAAAAAGATATTCAAAGATGAGATGGCTCCCTCCAATCTACTGATAAAAACAGACTGTAGAGTGTGGAGGCAAACGGAAAGGTTAAAAACAACACAAGGAATGGCCACCAGCCATTGCCACACATGTGAAAGTGTATCTGTACAGCAAACGCCAACTAGGGATTTCAATATGGAAAAGAGAAAGCAACAAGACACCAGAGCTAAGGTTCAGACCCCAAATCAGGCTCCTACTCTTAGCACACTCACACTAAAATGCTTATTAAACTAATCAACTCTAACCTAACACAAATTTTCATTTCCATTCTTTATAAAAAACACATGGAAACAGTTAAAAAAGCTTGGTTTAAAGATGTTAAATGTGCTGTGGGGAAGCACAGTCTCCCATTTCTCATTTGCTTATTAATATTGAAATCAATGTGCTCATCAAATATAGTTACTCAAAAGAAAGAACCAAACTGGGCAGGGCTTTCACAGTGAGAGCACACTATTATTTCTGGAAAGCAAACTAGGCACGATTAAAATTCCACAATAATAAGCGCCAGAGAACATCTTGCACACTTTGCTTTAATAGCACTGTTTTAATGAATACAACTCCTAGCTTAAAGGATCAAGAGATAAAACAGTACCAAAGTAGGAAGTAAAATATTATTTCCATCCATGAGGAAAAGGAATATACTACCTACATCCTTTTTTTTTTTTTTGGCTCACCACACACCACGGAGGATCTTAAATTCTCTGGCCAGGGATTGAACCCATGCCTTCTGCAGAAGCACAGAGTCTTGAACACTGGACCACCAGGCAAGTCCCACCTACCTACACTCATATATTACCTTCCCTCTCCTCTTAGCTTCTAGATCTTTCTTTCCAATGGGAATAGAGGTGAGCTGGGATTTAGAAATAGAGAAGGGTGAAAAAGGCAGCTGTTGAAAGAGCTAGGGATTTAGGATCAATCCCTAAAGACCTCTGATAGCATAATCTTAGAGAAATAACCTTGACCTATTCATTAGTCCAATGTTTTAGTCTCAATTCACCCAAAGACTCACTCTAAGCCCAGAAGGGTCACAAATTCCTCCAGTTTCATTTACCTTATCTATAAAGTAAGCACACTAACTCACTTTATAAAGATATAAAGGTAGGTTTCAAGGACTCTGACAAGCCTTTCCCACCTCTAACACCACCATACAATTTTTTTTTTTCATTGTAGAATGACTTGTTTTAAGAACATGGGCCAGGGAAATATCAGACAAATTGCTAGGGCATTTCATTGTGGAGAGTCTAACTAGATGTTAAAGCACTACCGGAACAAGCCAATCTTGAGGAAATGCAGATACCCTGTTATAAAGAATGCTTCACTGGATTTGTGGTTATGGAATTTTACCTAATTGGCATCTCATTTACTAGGTGCCAAGAGTAACCAGAAAGTATATTCTTTTAAGTGGCATTTCCTTCTTTAAACTTCATTTATGGACTTCCCTGGTGGTCCAGTCATTGGGAATCTGCCTGCCAATGCAGGGGACGTGGGTTCGATCCCTACTCTGGGAGGATTCCACATGCCGAGGGGCAACTAAGCCTGAGAGCCACAACTACTGAGCCTGCACTCCGAAACAAGAGAAATCACCACAATGAGAAGCCCAGGCACCGTAACTAAAGAGCATTCCCTATTTTCTGCAACCAGAGAAAGCCTATGTGTAGCAAAGTAGATCCAGCACAGTCAGAAATTAATTAACTTTACATATAAAAAAGTCAAATGAATGCCTGAAAGACAAAGGTTTAATTTAAATGTGAAAACTGTAAGACTTTTCTTTATGAAGTCTTGAAAAACAGCTTTACAGCTTTATAAATTCTACCTCAATGCTTTTTTCATCCTTCTCCACTTGGAGATCTTCAATTTTCTTATGAGAGTTTTTGAGCTCGCTTTGTAACTGAGACACCAGATGACGCTTCACAGAGTTGCTATCCAGCAAACGCTGCACCTCTGCTTTCAGCTTCAAGATGACCTCCTCTTTAGAAAGCGCTTCATCTGGGCCTTCTGGTTGTACAATGCTAATGGAAAAATGATTGTATTTAAGGTTAAATCCAATAACAAATCAAGCATAACTATTCCTTAAAAGCAACTAACTGCAGTGGTAACCATGCTTTGCAACCCATCCAACTATATTCTTGTATTTCAAAAACAATTTTAAGCTTTGTCATACACAGGTTATTGCCTTTGATACATCCCTATATAAAAAATAAGTTCATTCAGAGGAAGACCATTCTTAAGCATAGTCCTGCTGCCTCACTGCAAGAAGTTCAACCATATGAACTTCAGCAGAGCATGCATTTTTCCTTTTGATAAATTGCATGCTATATATACATGTCCTTCATGACTCCAAGAGAAACAATGTGAAAATAAAGAGGAAATGAATAGTAAAACACTAGTTATCCTCATCAACAATTTCTGTCTCTCTTTTATTAAAACACAAGTCTGGGTGGATATCTGAACAACTGGAAAGAAAAAAAAAAAAAACACAAATAAATGCCATGCTAATTTAATCCCCACTGCAGTTGGTCAATAAATTTTAAAATTGGAATGAGTATTTCTGTTCCTTGCCATAATGGATTAAAAGGACCAGTCTTCCCTTTCTGTCTTTAAAAAAGCTAGAAAACTAAATAAAATAAATGAAATGGTAGCGTTCAAACACTGGACAACAAGCAGCATAGTGTAGTGATGCTTGAGAAAAGTAAAGCAAGGTTAGCGCTATAATGGCTGCAGCTTTCTTCCTGGAGAGTTTCCAGTATGCAGCTTAGAAAGAGGAAACCCAGGGAGTCTGCTCTCTGCAGTCTCACCGAGTTGCAGAATTCAGTATGGGAAAACCAAAATGGCTAGAATCTGGGGAGCAAAACACTGTGAGGAAGGTAGCTACATAGAGAAAGGGCTCTGGAGACCTGTGGCATACGTGAGAAAATTACCTCAAGATGGGGGCGAGGCAGGGAAAGCCACAGCAAAAGAGCAGGGCTGGGAATATTTTGTATTTCAATGAACCATAGTGGAGAGACTTCCTAAGTCACACAGCATCAAATACTGCCTTAGTAATAAGGCCAAATTAGCCCCAGATTAAGCTGTTTGTTCTAAATCTGATCTAATGAAGCCTACAAAGAAGCCTTGAAAGGATCAAATGAATTCCAGGTAACTTTAGTATGTCACAGAAAAAGAAAAACAGTATTTTTTTTTTATGCAATGAAGTCCAAAATCTAAAGCATACAATTCAGAATGTCCAGCATCCAATCAAAATTTACCAAATGTGAATAAAGCAGGAAAGAAAATATGAACTGTAACCAGGAGAAAATGACCAGGGATGACAGATAGTAGAATTAATTAAGTATATGCCATATGCTCAAGGAGGTGGGGGGGAGGGACACGAAAACAATGAGGAGGGAAATGGAAGACTTTATGCCCCAAATTGGACTTACAGAGACAAAAAATAAAAATATCTGAAAAAATATACCTACTAGATGAAATTAACAGCATATTTAATACAGCATACGAAAAGATCCATGGACATAAAGACATAGCAAACTTAAACACAAAGAGAAAGAAGACCAGAAATACATAGAGTATATTAAATTTTCTAACCTAACTGTAGTTAAAGTCCCAGAAGAGTGGGGAGGCTGATAGAAAAGATATTTGAAAAAATAATAACCACAATTTTTCTATCTGATGAAAATTAAAACCCCCTAAAACCTAGAAGCTCAGTGAATCTCAAACACAAAAAACATGAAAGCCACTATAAGTTATATCAACACCCAATTGCTTAAGCCAATGATGAAGTAAGAGTGCAGGAAGATTCCTGAGGGGATGACCAGAGGAAGGAATTCTGGATTCTGTGTATAAGCAAGCCTTAGTCTAAGCCCTGAACTATGTATGCAGAGAACAGACTGCATGCATCAAATCAGCAAAGATTTGGAGACTCTCTCTGAAATTTGAACCACACAAGTCTCAAACTGACTAACTACATACACAGGACAGATTCAAACCAGTGTGGCAAAGGCTCAGAGAAATAAATGAAGATTTGAAACACCCATACAAGTCTCTAAACAACCAAATAACCACAGTGTCTAGTATACAATCTAAATTTACTCAATATAAAACTAACAAGGAAAACCCAAATGCTAGAAATATTACAGAGAGTTTTAAAAGTTTAAAGCAGCAAATATCTAGCCTTTATGAGTAAAGAAAACATACTTGAAATGAATGAAAAAATAGGAATTTTCAACAGAGCATAAAAACGTTAAAAGAACCAAATAGAAATTTTATCATTAAAAAATACAATACCTAAAAGTTAAAAAAAAAAAAAGGAACTGACAGGCTCAACAGAATAGAAATGACAGAGGAGAGAGTGAGCGGACTTGAAAACAGTTCAATAGCAATTATCTAATGTGGAAAAAAAAAAATGAACAGTGTCTCAGAGAACTGTGGGACAACATAAAAAGATTTAACATTATATGTAATTGGAGGACCAGAAGGAGAGAGAAAGCAATAGGGGCAGAAAAAGTATTTGAAGAAATAATAGTCAACATTTTCACAAATTTGGTAAAAGACATAATTTACATTTTCAAGAAGCTCAGTGAACCGCAAATGAGATAAACTAAAAGAAAAACACACTTAGACACATCATAATGAAAGTACTGAAAAAAGAAAAAGAAAAAAAAATCTTAAAAACAGCAGGAGAAAAAAACTACACATTCAAATAACGATTCAAAAATCGATTCAAATAACAATAGATTTCTATTCAGGAACTACCAAGGCCAGAAGACAGTGGGAGAGCATACCTTTAAAGTGCTGAAATAAAAGAACAGTTGATCCAGAATTCCATAATCACCAAACATAACAACATTTCCATATAAGGAAACTAAGAATTTGCAGACATGCTGTAGAACAAATGCCAAAGGAAATTCTTCAGCTAAAGGGAAATCTCTACACTGAAAACTACTAAACATTGGGACTTCCCTGGTGGTCCAGTGGCCAAGACTCAGAGCTCCCAGTGCAGGGGGCGAAGGTTCAATCCCCGGTCAGGGAACTAAACCCCACATGTCACAACTCAAGATCCTGCATGCCACAATTAAGACTCCTGCACCACGAAATAAACAAACATTTAATAAAATCTACAAAACATAACTGAGAGAAATGGAAGAAGACCTAGATAAACAGAGAAGTATAGCACACATATTCAGAAACTGAAAGACTCAATTTCTTTAATTCCCTCAGCTTTACGGAAGTGTAAGTGACAAGTGGCAATTTCTTAAGATGTCAATTCTCCCAAAACTGATCTATAAATTCAACACATTTCAAAATTTGAAATTTAAGTTTCAAATTTGTCCAAAGGGCAAATTCTGTATTAGTTGACAAGCTAATCATAAAATTTATTTTGAAATGCAAAGTACTTAGAGTAGCCAAAACAATTTTGAAAACAACGAAGTTGAAGGATTTGTTCAGCCCATTTCAAGACTATAAAGTTACATTATCAAGACTGCTCCCTCCAAAATGATCACTGGAACAGAATGGAGAGTACAGAAACAGTCCCACAAACATACAGTCAACTGATTATTAAATATATCAAGGCAAGTCAATTGGGAAAGAAAAGTTTTTCTGACAAATGGAATTAGATCAATTGGATTTATTGGAATAAAAAAAATCAAATTTTCCCTCACACTATACTAAAAAATTAACTCATAATGGATCACAGATGTAAATATAAGAGCCAAAACTATCAAATTTCTAAAATCGTAACAGAAAAATTTTGTTAACACTGAGTTACAATAACTCATGAACTGTACAAAAACCATGAAATGTAAATAAGAAATAAATTTGAGTTTATAAAAAAACTTTTGCTCTTCAAAAGATAACATAAGAAAATGGTAAGATAAACCAGAGAGGGGAGGAAAACACTCACAACACATATATCTGACAAAGGGCTTGTATCCTGAACTATATGAAGACCAAACAACATATTGTTGTTCAGTAGCCAAGTCATGTCCGGCTCTTCATGACCCCATGGACTACAGCACGCCAGTCCATATATATACACCAAACAACATACACAAATGGCAGTTAAGTGTGTCAAGAAAAGAGGAAGCAAACCACATCAAAAGATGCTTAACATTATTAGTCATTAGAGAAATACAAATTAAAACCACAATGAGATATCACTACACACACACTAGAAGTGCTCAGATCTTAAAAGACTGGCTATCAAGTTTTAACAATGACAGAGAACAACTGAAACTCTCTAAGACATTTCTTCTGGGAATGCAAAATGGTAAAACCACTTTGGGAAAGAGCATTTATACTACTAATGTCTAAATAAAATACAGGAACTTTAAGTTTAAAGGGAAACCAATTTGGAGCATCAGTGAAAAGGAAGAAGTAAGACTATCTCCATTGGCAGATGATACAATTATATCTAAAAAATCTTAAATCTAATGGAAAAACTACTATGAAGAGAATTAGAATGCAACAGGTTATAAGCTAAAATATAGAAATCATATATACACACAATACTCAGAAGAAATAATGGAAAAGAACATGCCATTCACTATTGCAAATAAAATATCTAGGCATCAATTTAACAAGAATTTTGCAAAATCTAAATGTGAAAAACTTCAAAATACTCTTAAAAGACATGCTACATTCTTGAATAAGTAAATTCAACATCCTAAAGATATCAGTTCTCCCTGGGTTAATGTGTGTGTGTATATATATATATATATAACATGACCCTAGTGAAAATATTATCAGGATTTTTTTTTTCCTGTAACAGAACAAGTTAAACATGGAAGTTCACACGGAAGTGTAAACAAGCAAGAATAGTCAGAAAAACCCCAACAAGAACAGCAGTTCCAGGTAGATGGCAAAACTAAAGTATAAAGCAAAGCAACAAAGCTTTCAGAAAGCAGCATAAAAGAATAACTTCATGACCCTGAAATAAGGAAAGATTTTTCTTAAAGGGACTATAAAAAGTACTAACCATGAAGATGGAAATTTTTGACTGATGTTTAAGAACTTCCATTCATCAAGAGATACATGAAAAGGATAAAAAGACAAGCCCAAAGTGAAAAAAGATATTTGCAATACACATAACCAAAGAATGCCTATCTAGAACAGATATTAAAAAACAAAAAACTCCTATAAATCAACAGAACACATGCACACACAAAAAAATCATGTAAAAACTGAAAAGGGACACAAGCAAGTCCCTCTTCACACACACACACCCCTACACCCAAGCCATCAATAAACACAATAGACATATTTTCTTAAATAGAAGTCAATCGCATTAGTAATCTGGGATAATGCAAATAAAGATCAAAATAAAATAACACTACACATTAACGACAATATCAAGTGTTACCAAGAAGACAAAGCACAACTACAATTTTCATACACTTCTTGTGGTGAGGTAAATTGGCACAACTAATTTGGAAAAGATTTTGGCATTATCTGTTAAAATTGAAACACATGTACTACAAGAAATTTCACTTCTAAGTATATACCCAACTGAAATGTATATACATTGCACCAGAAAATAATATTAAGAATCTATGAATGGTAGAAAGGAAAATAAACTGTGAAATATTCATACAAATGAAAGCTACACACACATATATTTATATATGTAAATAAAAGAGCTATAGCTACTTGTAATGTAGCTACAGCTACAATGTAATGTAAGTCTCACAAACAAAATGTTGGTGAAAGAAAAATCTAAAGAAAACCTATATCTACAGAAATCCCACAGCTAGATTCCATGCTTAATGGAGAATGACTAAATACTTCCAGGTAAAATCAGAAGCAAGACAAGGATGTCTACTTTTGCCACTTCTGTCAACACTGTTACTAGAGTTTCTAGCTAGAGCAATTAGTCACGAGAAAGAAATAAAAGGCATTGGAAAGAAAGAAATATGTCTATTTTCAGGTGACATGATCTTGACTATAAAAGATCCTAAGGAGTTCACTAAAAAAACTATTTGAACTAATTATAATTAGCAAGTTAAGCAATGTGGCAGGACACAAGATCAATATAACATCAATTGTATTTCTATACACTAGTAGTGAACTGCCTGAAAATAAATTTAAGAAAACAATCCAAGGAATTCCCGGGTGGGTCTAGTGGTTAGGACTCCATGCTTCCATTGTAGGGGGCACAGGTTTGATCCCTGGTTGGGGAACTAAGATCCTCCAAGCTACGTGCTGAGGTCAGAAAAATAAATAAGAGAAAACAATCCAGCAAAAAGAATAGCCAAGAGAATAAAACACTGGAGTAAGTTTAACAAAAGCATGACTAATACACTGAAAACCACAAAATTATAAACGTGTATGACCAATACACTGAAAGAAATAAAAGAAGATCAAAATAAATGGAAAAATATCCAGTGTTCAGGGATCTGGACACAATATTATTAAAATGGCAATATTCCTCCAAATTGTTCTACAGATTCCATACAATCCCTACCACAATCTTGCCTAATTTCTTTGCAGGAATTGACAAACTGATCATAAAATTCATATGGAATTGCAAGAGACTCAGATTAGCCAAAGAAATCTTGAAAAGGAAGAACAAAGTTGGAAGACTCACACTTTCCAATTTCAAAAGTTACTACAAAGATATGGCAATCTAGTGCATAAAGATACATAGCTCAATGAGATAAAACTGAGAGCTCAGAAATAAACTCTCACATTCACAAGCAATTCATTTTTTGACAAGCATGACAAAACAATTTAGTGAAAAATAGTCTTTTCAACAAATGGTACAAAACAACTGGATATCTACATGCAAAAGAATAAAGTTAGACCCCTACCTCATATCATATGCAAAAAATTAATTCAAAATGGATTTCAAGACATAATATAAGAGATAATACTCTTAGAAGAAAACAGGTATAAAACTTCGGAATCTCGGATTAGAGAATGGTTTCTTAGAAAAGTACAGGCAACCAAAGGAAAAAAAAAATACATAAGTTAACCTTCATAAAATTAAAGGCTTTCATGCTTCAAAGCATGCTATCAAGAAACAGAAAAGACAGCTAACTGAATAGGAAAAAATATAGGCAAAGCATGTATCTGACAAGGGACTTAAATTCAGGATATATAAATAGCTGTTAAAACTAAACAGTAAAAAGACAACCCAATTTTAAAATGGGCAAAAGATGTGAATAGACATTTCTCCAAAGAAAAAACACAAATGGCCAATCAACACATGAAAAAATGTTCAACATGATTAGCCATCAAGTAAAAACCACATCATTAGCAAATCACCATGATAAGAAACTATTCCATATCCACCAGGAAACTATAGTTTCTTAAATAGAAAATAACAAGTGCTGATGAAGATATAAAGAAACTGAAACCCTCAATCACTGCCAGTGACAATGTAAAACAGTGCAGCCACTTCAGAAAACTGACCATTTTTCGAAATGCTAAGCATAAAGTTGCCATATAAACCATCTAAGAAAGCTGAAAACATGTCCACTCAAAAATTTGCAGCATTATTCATAATAGCCAAAAAGTAAAATGATCCAAATAAATGTCCATGAGCTGATGAATAAACAAGCAAACTGTGCTATATTTGTACAATATTACTTGTTTAGAATATATTTGGAATATTACTTGGCTATAAAATGGACTGAAGTAGTGATACATGCTACAACATGGATGAACCTTGAAAGCATTATGTGCCAAGTGAAAGAAGCCAATCAAAAAAAAAAGCTAACCACATATTATATAAATCTATTAAAGTGAAATATACAGAATAGGAAAATCCATAGAGGTAGAAAGAAAATTAGTATTTGCCTGAGCTGCTGGTAAAGAATCCACCTGCAATGCAGAAGATCCCAGGTGGATTCCTGAGTGGGGAAGTTCCCCTGGCGAAGGGATAGGTACCCACTCTGATATTCTTGGGCTTCCCTGGTAGATGATAAAGAATCCACCTGCAATGCAGGAGACCTGGGTTTGATCCTTGGGTTGGGAAGATCCCCTGGGGGAGAGCATGGCAACCCACTCCAGTATTCTTGGGAGAATCCCCAAGGGCAGAGCCAGACGTGCTACGGTCCCTGGGGTGGCAGAGTGGACACGACTGAGCAACTAAGTAGAGCACAGTGAAGACAGACAGGATGACAGGGAATGACTGGGAGTAAGCACTGGACTTCTTATGGGGAAAGCTGAAATGTTTTTAAAATTAGGTTGTGGTAACAGATGGACAACTAAACACACTGAACTGTGTACACTCCAAATGGGTCAATTTTATGACCCTGGAAATACAGCTGACCCTTGAACAACGTGGAGGATTGGGGGTGCTGGCCCCCTCCTCCACCACCTGTAAAATAAAAATACATATACTATGTTTATTTTAAAAATCCACATATAAGTGGACTTCTGCAGTTCAAACCCATGTTGCTCAAGGGTCAACTGTATATCTCAATAAAGCTATAGAAAAGAGGAAAAAAGAAAAACCACCTGATATATGAGTTCTCTCTAAATGAAGGCGAATCTAACATAGAGTTCAGGCAAGAATAACTAGCTTTTAAAAGATAACAAGAAAATCAAAATAATTTAAGAGTTAAGACAGTAGTAAGCTCAACGTTATGACTAGAAAGAGGAATACAGGCTGGCAATGTTTTATTTCTTGACCTTGATGATAGTTCCATGGGAATTCATTTTAAAATCATACATTAAGCTGGACACTTATATTTCATACACTTTTATGTGTTATATTTTACAATTTTAAAAGGTTTAAAAAGCAAAGTTATAAAAAATACTAGAAAAATATCATCAAGAAATCAAAAGGGAAAAGTGATGGATCTAAATCTAACTACATAAAATTTTTAAACAGGAAAAGTGATAACCTTCAACAATGGCTAGGGTACAGAGAAATAGGTACTATCATGATATGACTAATAACACCTATTAAAAGCATCAAACACGCATGCTCTTTGACAAGATTATTCACCCACATCTAAGGAAATAAACCAAAGATGTGAATAAAGACCAGACTACAAGTATGCTTTTAGTTATAATAATGCATTAATTATGGTTAACAAAATTTTTAAAGTGTATTCCTAACTAAAATATAGTTCCACATATCCACTGATAAGTATTTACAACAATATTTACAGATATCTAAGGATTTCAGAATGTACCAAGTTAAAAGACACATATTAAAGTAGTATATTTAATAGTATTTTATCCTTTAGAAACCTACAAAATAGAAAACGTGGAAGTTATATACCAAAATGTTAATAGTAGTTTTCTTCCTGGGAGGGGAAGTAAGATTATGGCTGCTTTTAACTGGTAACTTCCAGTGTTTCCATAAAAAAGAAGAAAGCTACATTTGAGAAGAAATAAAAAGCTGATAGTATGTACCCTTAAAGCGATGTGATAAAAATGGAACCTCATCTCTGCAGTCTTCCTCCACAAAACCCATGAGAAAAACTTCAAATTCCAGGAGGGTCTTCCTTCCTAAAAACACTTGACCAGCATTTCTCAAACTGTCAAGGTCCTCAAAAACGAGGAAAGTCAGAAGGAACCTAGGGGAAAATGACTCCTAACTATAAGGGGGTATCCTAGATGTGATCTTGAAACAAAAAAGAACACCAGGTAAAAACGAAGGACATCTAAATAAACTATGGATATTCGTTAACAATAATTCATCAGTATTAGTTCAAGAGTTGTACCATGCTGTTGTAAAATGTTAATAGGGAAAAACCGATGCAGAATATGGGTTAATTCTTTGTACTATGTTAATTTATAAATCTAAAACTGTTCTAAAAAATTAAAGTCTGTTTCTAAGAAAAATGAAAAAGAATAGTATCCAGATTAACATAATTTCTCTAATTTTTCAGTTTCAGATGATTCCAAATGAAACATTAAATATATACACACATATATATGCATATTGTGTATATACATACATATACGTATACAGAGAGAGGATTAACAAAATATTAGGGGTTTTTTAATGTTACAAAAGGAGCTCTTGGCAATGTACTACATATTTCTCAATATACACAACTTTTAAAATATGTATTATATATAGTGTAAATATGTGTATGTGTGTTGATCTCACCAACCTAAACCATTTCTATATAAATATGAGATAAATATAATTTATGTAAGAAATATAAAACATATTGCAATGCATCTTCCAGTGCTACACGACATGGTGAACTAACTTTCAAGCCCTTAACAAATTATGCTTCTTTTCTTACTGAACACTGACCACTGAAATAGCACACCATGTACTCCTAGAGGGAGCCAAGTCAGAGCAGAGAAAGTGCTAGCTAAAATAATTTTCTCTTCTTTCCCAAAAGGGAAAAGCCAGCAGTGGTGACCAGCTCTGTATTAGGCTCACTAGTGAGCCCTGGGGAGGGCGGTTCCCCTCAATCCAAATAAACTGTCCCTGATGAAGCCTGCTGAGAAGACCGGAGGAGAAAGGCTTTCCACTTGTTAAATGTTTATTATTTGAGCTTCACAGCCAACTACAATAAGGAAGAGGGGAAGCTGTCTGCAGGCTGCATGCAGATTTAGCTACTCCAATTCCATGAATGTGAAATACAGCACTGAGCTAAACCCTTAACGTTTACTAAGCAGTAGCTTGAGGGAGATGGTAGTCGGGAATAAAAGCTTGGAGCCGCTAATATTTGGGTCAGTGATTTGAAAGGAGCTGAAGTCAACAAAGAACTAAAATTCTTGACATTGGCAAAGTGTTGCTTCCTTTTGTTCTAAGAAACATGATTCAGCAGAGAAAAGGTACAAATCTAATCTCTCTTGTACCTCTTCCCACTTTGAACTAAGAATACTTTTACTTTTTCCTCAAAATGACTGAACAACAAAGCTAAATTCTTATCCATTAAAGCGCTGGTGGGAGGGATAGTAAGTAACTAAGTGCGTGTTCAGTCGTGTCCGCCTCTTTGCAACCCGATGGACTGCAGCCCACCTGGCTACTCTGTCCTTGGGATTTTTCCAGGCAAGAATACTGGAATGAGTTGCCATTTCCTCCTGCAGGGGATTTTCCCAACCCAGGGATCAAACCTGCAACTGTAGTATATCCTCATTGGTAGGCATATTCTTTACCTACTGAGCCATGTAGCCAATGATAGGAGGGATGATTGTAAGATAATGTCTTCACTTATCCTGCACTTCACTGAACATCTTCCTGAGCCCCAATGACAAACCACCTGTTTTAGTTATCCCTCACTTTCCTGGTTTAACACTGGCATTCCTTTTGGTATGATAGCCATGTGATGTCTCAAGTTTATTATCCACAGGTGAAGGAAGAAACAGACAGAACAGGCTCCATCTTGAAAGCAGGACTCCATCTTCGGCCGGACTGTGGACTTTGAGCTCTATGCCCATGGAAAGGACATACCAACTGGAAACCAGGCCCCCCGGATGGAAGAGCCCCAGCGCTCGTACCTAGACCCTCAGTCACCTAAAAGACCCCTAATTGTCTGTGTAACCGAACAGAATTATGAATTCTATTATGCTTATTGGGGTATGACCACAGGCCTATTGATAATTGTCCACTGTTAACTACCTAGGCCTAAGGCATATGAATCACGGGTTATCTTTGATTGTATCTTTCTTTTCCTTTGTTCAGACTAGTTTCAGGGAATTTGGGGAGGTGGGTTTGGGCACGTACACTTAGGGTACCCTTATATACCCTAAGGTATATAAGGGTTTCACAAAAATTGGTCGGGGTCCTTGGCTAAGAAGAGACTCTGCCTTGGACCCGCCGGTGTAATAAACTGCACTCCTCTATCTGCATCATCCTTCTGAGTGAGTTTGTTTCCCAGAATGCGTGTCTACAACACAGGGATGTGCTTTAAATTACTGTAGGATCTGGGTGATGATTACTAAATAGAAAGGGCAAAGTAAATATATTTTAGTAAATGGCAAGATGGAATAACTCTACATCAAAAGATAAACCTACATATATATATATATATACACACACATACATACATGTATTATTTACCCAATTCCCATACTAATTATGGGATAAAGTAAAGTAATAAGTTGCAGAGATATCTTTTTTGGCAGAAACTAAATCTTTAATCCTCTTTTTAAAACAACATAGAAGAATGAAGTTTAGAGCAAACAGGTTTGACTGTCTTGCAAATACGAACCAACAGATATACATGACAGTCAAGTTTTGGGTTGAAGTACTAGTTCTGTGGCTAAGCGTCTGTCTTCTCGGGCTAAGGAGTTCGCTCTTTTGAGCTCCGGTTTTCCCAACTCTAAAATAATATGTCTCCCATGCTTTCCCCAAGATTTAAATGAGGATCAAAGACTTTTTATAAAATGTGTCCAATCAAAAGCTGATTAAGGGGAAGGAGATTCAAGAGGGAGGGGATATATGTATACATATAACTGATTCACTTTGTTGTAGAGCAGAAACACAACATTGTAAAGAATTACATTCCAAGAAAAAAGATTAATATAAAATCTTATCAATGGTATATTTTAGCCAAGTCTCTCTTAAATAATAATAGTAACAGCTACCACTGATTAAATGCCTAGTATGTGCTAGAATTTATGACATGAGGCCCTTTATATTCTATCTATTTTAAGCCCCCAAGGGATATGCTATACTCTTGCCTGATAAGAAAATAGGCTAAGAAAAGTCAAGAAACTTGCCCAAGGTCAGAAAGTTAGTAATAAACAGCAAAGCTATGATTCAAAACAATTCCGGATCTAAAGACTGGGCTTTTTCCACTAGCCCCTGAGAATTAATCCAGCATTAACAGGAAATGAGCCATTCACAGCAGTCAATTTTCCAGATGACTACATTTTAACTTTAAATTTTTATGTAAATCTGTTTAAAGCGCATTCATCCTCTTTTGCTTATAATTAACTAACCAAAGCTGAAGGCTTCCTTTGATAACTCAGGATCACAATTGTGGACACTCTGATGTGGATCAGAACAGGCCTAGATGTATAAAAGCTGCTTACCCCGCGGCGTGGCCGCTCCGGCACTGTGGCTTCCGGTCGCTCTCTCGTTGCTGAGACTGAGCTGGCCGGCTGAAGTCCTGGCAGCACCTCTCCCAGCTCCCTGACCCATTTACTCCGCGGTCACTTAGGAAATCAGGTAACTCACGGATAGAGGAGCCTGGCGGGCTATAGTCCATGGGGTCTCAAAGAGTCAGACACGACTGAAGCACCCACATGCACACACGGGGTACCAACAAATCTAAGTCAATATGGCCCTGGGGTATGAGCCCCAAGATGGCTTCTAACAGATATATCACATAATCCAGGTCAGCTATTTGCTTCTTGGCATCTGTCTGGATTGTAGTTGTGCTCTGTTGAGATGAGAGTCTCTAAAGACTGACTTCCAGATAAGTGGAACCTAACTCAACTAACGTAACACTGTGTTCCACAGCATCACCTGACTGAGATCTTAATTTACTGCACCTCATTTGGTTGTTTTGAAAGTGGAATCACAGCACTAAAATAGGTAAGTTCTAAAACTTACTGTGGAACAAACTTTTCAGAGGGTTCATATGTTTGTATTTAGTTCCATGATACTTGAAACACACCAGGTAGTAAACACCTTCACTAAACACTAAGATGGCAAACTCAGTCTTAAAGTATAAATTGGATGGTGGTGGCTTCATTCAAGAATTCATTGAAGAAAGGCTTTCCTTAGCCTGAATGCAATCTCTTCCAAATAAGCCTATCTTTCATCTTTATCCCAGGCCAGAAGAAGAAATGGCTAAATACCCCCTTTGTATGTTAAGCACTGCATTTAGCACACAGCACTTAGTGGCTTACAAGTATGTCTCCCTCTCTTCATCAGACAAAATATAAACTCCCTGTGGGGAGAGCGTCTCTTTCATCTTCCATACTCCACTCCGAGAGCCTTAAATAGTCCCTTCCAAATAGCAAATGCTTAAAACTATACATCCTTTCCTGTGTTTATCTTTTAAGTGTTTCATGATATCTAAATGTGCTCCCTCTTCTACCATGACCACTCCCTTCCCCGCTAGGCCCAGCAGGGACAATGACGCACACCCTTCCATGAGATTCCTAAAAATATATGTGCTAAATAAGCAGCATTAAAATATCTGTATTAAGCATAAAAGACAGAATCCCTATTTTAAAAGTAAGGTCACAGGGACTTCCCTGGTGGTCCAGTGGTTAAGAATCCACCTGCTAATGCAGGGGACATGGGTTCGATCTCTGATCAGGGAGGATTCCACATGCTACAGGGCAACTGACTCTGGGCACCACAACTACTAAAGCCCATGTGCCCCACAGCGCCATGCTCCACAACAAGAGAAGCCATCACAATGAGAAGCCCATGCACCGCAACTAGAGAGTAGCCCCCGAATGCCACAACTAGAGAAAGGCTTTGCACAGCAACGAAGACCCAGCGTAGCCATAAATAAATAAATAAGGTCACAGTAAGGTTCCTAGGGAAAATCAATGCTCATTTTCTCACATACCATTGATAAATGGCTGCTTTCAACATAATAAAAATAATATGCTCTTGCCTTAATAAAACAGATACATAATTTAAGTAGTAGAATTTAACTTGTATATTTTAAGTAAATTATTTTTACCTTATTGGAACTGACGTGCCTATTGGTATTAAGACAGTACAATAGCAACACTTGAGGTTTCTGTTCATTTTGATTTCTTACATTGGCAGTTCACTAGAAGTTACTAAAATAAACTGATTTGCACTAAGGAACCCCTAGGCAGTTCATCATTTCATGCCTGGTGCCGCTTGCTTATTATGCACCATCAATATTATTAATGTGAATTCTTCTATAGTAAAGTATTTTCTCCATACCTTTTAACTTTGGATTTTTTCCAGTTGACTTTCTTAATACCCAAATCAACATATGATTCAGTTAGTTCTATATTTAATTCTCCTTCTGAGTCACTTGGAAGTATTCCTAGTTTTGCAGCAGATTCATACAGAGAAATTTCATCTTTTAGTTCTTTTAATTCTTCCTAAAACACAAAATTATTGAAAGTCATTTTCATTTTTTTATAAGAAGGAATCAGTCATTCTTTCTATTCTTCAAAGTTCATTTTAATGATCAACAGAAGGCAGAAATGCTACTTCAAATACATTTTTTGGCATGCATTAAAAATGTAAAGGCCAGTACATATCAAGGTTTTCAAGTAAACTGAATGAACAAATAAAGTGAATGAGAAAGCAGATGTAAACACCTCTCTCACACCTCCCTCACTGACATTCCGTCCTCCACAAAAAGCCTCCCTTGAGCTGAGAAGCTGGTGGCAGTGCATGTTGCCTAAAAGTAGGGGACAGAGGAGACTGGTTTAGTCTGCCAGTGGTGAAAAGGCACAAAATACTATACATCTTTCCAGGGAAGGGAATACTGAACACTTCCTCCAGTGGAAAACATAACTGGTACTGGAGGAAGGTGTGAGGACTGCAGTTGAACTGTAGGTTTCCCACACCTGTAGATAAACCTATCTCTGGGACACTCCCCAAGATGAAAGAACGTGCCATGTGAAGGAAGGGATGGTCCCTTGCTCCACAGGTGGGCAGACCAGGGCTTGGCTACCCAGCTGTGTGGGTAAGGTTGTGAGTGACTCCTGTGGGCCGGATTGGAGATGGTCCAACCACCATACACAGAGAAATCCAAGGTTCAAAAAGGTGATGTAACCATCGCCTAATTCAGTTACCCAGAAAGTCTCTTCCTAGCGGCAACACTCACTTGCAAAGCCTTGCTCAGGTTTTCACTCATAGCATGTGCCTTTTGTGCTTGCTGCAGCTGGAGCTGGAGTTGAGCCACCTCCTGTACTGAGCCTGTGGGAGAAAGAACCACAGAATACGTCAGATGTAACGGAACAAACCACCTATGACATACAGAAGAACTTGCATCCACTGAGGTTATAGCCGGTGGGACCCAGAAAGCATATGTGTGGTGCTGACATTTTCAAGATTTAGTACCGCTGCCCAAAGGCCCTCGGGGAGTTGAAGACATGGGCTACTGTGACCTTGCCATGAATTAAACCAGCCATGTCTACAGACCTTAACACTCCACAAGTCCTTTAATAGGAGCAGAACATTCTAGCTCACAGATCACCAAAGTAAAAATTCTTTAGAACCCATTCCATTTCTACCTTCCAATAAGAAAACCACATCTTGCTGCCTTTAGCTTCTTTCTGAGTGCTTTTATTTCCACCACTCCCACCTCCACACGTATTAGAAGCAAACTAGGACTGTACTCTTGAAACTCCAGTAACCTAATATTTTAAATGGTTAAAAGGTTCCCATTTAAAAAGGACTTTATTGGGTTTCCTCAGAAGAAAATGAGCATCTAAGAAATGGCTAAGCAAAGTAATGATGGAGTATTAGGCAACTAAAGAAAATCATATTTTCAAAGACTTTAATGGCAACCAAAAAGGCTCAGTAAGTAATACCATGTGGAACAAAGGACACAAAACTTAAATGACCTAAATGGAGTATGATGCGAAGTTTGTCCCCACCAGAACACACACACACATACACATTTAGACAGACTTCAACTTCTGAATAACCCATTCTTCAGACATTGTACCAGTCGTCTAAATTATTCAATCTTTGCACATTCAGCTTGGATTTGTTTTAAAACACACTAGGTACAGAAGCAGGGAACTGTCTATACATGTTCCCTTGTGAACAACATTAACCGTTGTCTCTGCATAGTAGGATTATTGGTTATTTTTATTTTCTACTTTATACTTGTCTGGATTTCCCCAATTATCTAATGAAAATACACCACATCTTCATAGACATACACCAGTAACAATGTTAAGAAAAAATTCTGTCCCCGATGAACTTTTCTGTTTTTTTCTGGATTTTTATAGTAATTCATGGATCCTACTATGCTGGCTCCACAGTTTCTCCTAGCCTTCTGGGGAGCCAGCACCCACACAGACACCCACCTGAGTGCAGCAGGTTGGCACACTGCTTCTGACTATCCTCCAGGCTTCTCGTCAATCTGTTAATGATCTCAGTCTTTTCTAATCTGGTTGCTTCTTGATTCCTTTCCAGTTGCTTAACCTGATCTTTCAAATGACAGCAGATATCTTCCTAAACAGAAAAAGCATCCAAGAAGTCCTTTTCATAAGCAAGTTATTGTATATTAAACTGACAATTATGACCTTACATATTTGGATTTTAAGTCAAATATAAAATCATTACCTGACAGGATCACCTCTTTTACAAGGTCAAGTGCACAAGTTTGAGTCAGAAGAACAAACCGGTCAGTCACCGACTGCTCAGTCTGTTTCTCCTTTCGGTTGAATTTGAATCTGATGGCTTCTAAAGTCTCTCTCTGCTCTGTATACCTAAGACACTGTTATTATAAAATTGGATTTTGTTCAAGCCAGAGGAAATGTATTACATCCCTATTTGCATTTTACACTCTCAGTATAATTGTGTTACACAGTAGGCAAACCACCTTGAACCATGGAATCTGTGTCCCAAGTCAGCAAGAATACAGACAAAACACATGGAAACTCACTCTATTCTGAATAGCCAAAAAGTAGCCCTCCCTCTTCTGAACTGGTTTTAAACTTGATCTGTTTCTCTCATGCTTTTCCATCTTGTATATGTCTTTTTTCTCTTAACAGTCTCTTTGAAGGTGGCTATATAGTGCCTTATACATAGTGAATGCTACAAAAGACATTTGAAAAATGACAAAAACAGGATAAATGTGTGCATGTATGTAATTACATGGGGCTATACAGAGAATCTAGAGCAGGTATATAATATATTCAAATGTCTACAAAAAGAAACTGTGTTTGGAAGTAATGAGCCATGGGAATCCCAAAGCCAGGTAGAAGAAATCATCATCTCTCTCACTCAGGAAGGGTGACACAGGCTGAATTCCAGGCAAATAGCAGAGCATGTAAGAGGCACATAAGTAAATCAAGGTAATTGGCTGAAGTTACCTGAAAAAGCCTGAAGAAAATAAATAGTAAGAGGCATATCAAGAAAGGACTTTGAGACAGAGAGAAGGCATTTGGGGCCTGATTTTACCGTAATCTAAAGCCTAATAATGCCTTACGGTTACAAATAGAAAATATATCACCTCATAGGGATACTAACACTCGCCTTAAGCAGAACAGAGAGACTCTGAAGTTCCCTGTTAGCTTAAAAATTCATGAGCATTTTGTATTCTATTTCATAATGTGTCACGTTTGCTTTAACGTTTTTTCTACCAAATTTTTGAGCAAAATGAAGCTTCTGGAACCTGGTCCATGTTTATTCAACAGCGCAAACCTCTTGGCACACTGCTGCTGATTCCCAGGCCAGTTTGGTTCTAAAGCACCAAAGTAACAAGGCAAACACAACGGATGAGCTAATATTCATGACAATGTGAATGTGTGAGCAAGAAGAGGTGGGGAGACAAGTCACATTTATGTGCTGGGAAGGTCACGATAGCTTTTACCAGACACTGAAAACTGGCCCAAAAGAGTTCAAGAAAAGGTAATTATGAAAACTATTACAATAAAGAGGCAGACCATGGAAATAATTTGACTATATGCAGCAATCTAATTAAGAGTCCCCCAAGTGGCCTGGTGGTTAGGATTCTGGGCTTTCACTGCCAAGACTCTGGTTCAATCCCTGGTCAGGGACCTAAGATCCCCAAAAGCCACATGGCAGAATGCAGGGGGCAAAGGTGGGGGCCTTAGGCAACGATCAATTAAGTCATGCTGTTTCCTGTTGACAAGTTCAGGAAAACATATATCATACTCATAAAACTATGCAGTTTAAACACCAAGAAACAAAACAAAAATAAATGGTTCTATCTTTTCCGCAATTAGCTTGAGTGAGAACACTCAGTTCAAGATTGACAGAGGCAGATGTCTTTGAAGACTGAATGAGATAACTGCAGTGAAAAAGAGACAATAGCTGAACCTCCAAGATGAAATAGAATTGAACAGATTTGTAGTGCACAAAGGAAAAAAAAAATTAAGCCACATGCACACAGGTCTGCTGGAGTCTCTCAGTCAATAGGAAGTGCTTAAATACATATAAAAGATTAGAAGATAGATCAGCTGAAGGTCATAACATAGAAACCAAAGTCCATGACTTCAACAGAAGCTGAAGATTTCAAGAAGACCAGAATGAAGAAAGATTTAAACCACCGAGGAGCTAATTAGAGATGTCAACTGGTATCAGGAAAAAGTAGAAGTCAGTTCAGACAACTGAACAGAGATCTCAGGATATGACACTTCTGTGAATGGAAGAGAAAGGAGACACCTGGAAGGAAAGCACCTCAGAGATAGCATGCTATAAGCATCCTGTCAGTGAAGGAACATTACGAGCTGCAAGAGCTCATTTCTTCTCATATTCTCTGTCTCACATACACACATACACACACACACACACACACACACACAAAACCCAAGGGTAACTCAGCCAAAATAACAAGAACGACTACACATTGAGTGTGTGTACAATCCCTTCTACCAGAAAAGCTGATGACTTAAGGAAAATATTAAATTAGTAATATAATTTTACATGCCATGTATTTCTCAAAATACATGAGTTACACAAAAATTAAAACACATATAAACACGATTATATGATGGATTGCTACTCCTCCCATCACGTGGAATTAGGTAGCTTCTGCATTGAGTTTTGTCTTTCAAAATAGATTTAAATCTATGTAAACTTTCTTTACATCCTGATGTTTAGCTGTTTTCAGTAAAACTTTGCTGAACAAATGAAATAATATGATTATTTTACAAGTATAGTCCTTTCCCTCCAAGAGCAAGTTTTTCACAAAGCAGTGATTTTCAAATTTTTGCAAGGGGGAGGTCTGAACCTCTTGAAAAATCTGAATAAGCTCATGGGTCTTCTCAAAGAAAACTGCATATACTGACACCCAAGAGAAAATCACACCCACAATTTCAGAGATTCAAGAGCTCCCTGGAGCCTAGTCATGGACTGCTTTAGAAGATGTCAGGTTAACAATCTCTGTCACTCACAAATCATACAATGTGTGATCATCTACTCAGGTAACACTGGCATGTACTTAGGTACACAGTTGTGTGACTGTGTGCAAGGCACTAAGAACCCAGACATTAGCAAACTTGTTCATTTGCTACATCACCTAGTTAATTCCATGCTACTCTTTCTCAAGAGTTGTTTTATTCTTCTTTGTAACCTGCAGAGTGGAGTGGAGCAGGAAAAGGCCTATCAGAAAGGGAAAGATTTTGCTCCTCTTCAATAACTTTTCTATTTTTAAAAAAAAAAGAGGACAAGGGGCAGTATGTATGTATGGTTACCAGTTATGGTAAGAAAATCTAAATCACACTCTATAGAACACACTCATGCATTTTCCTGATTACAGGCAGCCAACTCCCTGGCTCTTGGCTGATCTTTACAGCACTTTTTCCAATTAGGACTCTCAGCTTGGATTCTGAGATAATACCAACTGCCTTTTATTAAAAATACTGCTGAGTCAAATGATAGCAAATGGACAGCATGAAAGGGATACCAAAAAAAAAAAGCATTCCCAGAAAGAAAAAAACACCGGGCACTTCGGAATCACCACTTTGCAAAGCAGTTATAACAATACACAGAAGCTGACATCAGTGCTATGCTCTGCTCTGTTCTAAATAAAAGAAAAAAGAAAAATCACTGACAGAATGTAACAGCAGACAAGACCTTAATCAACACTTTCACTGTATGGTTCAGGCATCCGAAGCCCAGTCAGCACAGAATGAAGACTCTGTTCTGTGTTCTAGTCTAGGATTCTTTGGCTGAGGGGTCGGAAGAGGTGAGAAAAGTGAATGGAACAAGTACAGGGGTTGAAACACACTAGGAACTGCTCCCAGGCTGCCCCTGAGTGAGTGTGCCTCAATCAGGAGAGAACGGAGAGATCCCCAACCCAGCGTGGAAAAGCCACGGATACTGACTCCTCTCATCATTGGAGAATGCACCACTCTCCACAGCAGCTTTCACGCTGCTACCCAAACAGAGCCACGCTTAATAAAACCATATCTCAAATTCTATATGTTTTAATATTACAGAAAGTAGACTTTAATTATTATTCTTTTTTTACCTTTTTTTCTAGACTTTAATAATTTGTCAAAGTCTTTGTCTTTCCCCACCCTCTACTTATCCTTCACACTGATCAAATTCACAGTATTTTTCTACATAAAAAGAATCTTAAAAAAATCTATACGGGAAAATAAATCCAATAAAAATTCATATAAACACTTATAAAAGTAAAATAAAATGAAATGATATACAAACAATTATTATTGCCAATAATGCAGTTTTATAGTACTCAACCTAAATTATGGAAAAACTTACAGTCAGCTGTATAAATAAGAAAAAACAACCCAAATCAGTGTGAATTTTAAATGGGGAGGGATTTTCTAGATCTTCTCATCTTAACATTCTTCTCTTCTTTCCTTGGGTTAAATTAATTCTGAAATTACATTGAGAAAGACAATCCCTGAAATTTTATTCATTCAACTGATTATCGGGGGTTTTGGAGCACAAGCAAACCCACTACCTGGGTTACAACATTTTATTCCCTTTGGGGCAAAGCTAAATAAAAACTGTGAAACATGCTCAAGTTTCATATCTAAATGATTTCAGATCAGAATCTCTTCCCTATTTATTACACTAGTCTCAAAATCAACTCTTCTCCCAAGAATCATTTCTAGACAATATTTACTGACAAGTTAATAACCAAACACTGGGAGACCCAAGAAAGGTCTTCTCCTGGTTAATCTCCAAGGACAACCACTCAATTCCAGGCCAGCTCCTAGAACACTCCTTCTTTTCAGTTTGGAATCTTCTAAGCCATATAAACAATATGCATAAATATTCGACAAATGAAGAAGTAGTAATATGAGAAGTGAGAAAGCACTAACCAGTCCTACCAGAGGAAGGATTTCCAAAAGTATGCCCTCGGGGCATATCCACAGATAAAACTCTTCGGGCTTTTAAATTTTACTCATACTCAAACACCTACTGCAAACACCCAGCATTTCTCTATGATGAACTGCAAGACGTCAGCCATGACTTGACTTGTTTCTAACAGTTGCTATTTGAAATCACTCCAACCTGTTCCTTCCGTGCAGCAAGGGCAGCATCCAACCTCCTCTGTAAGGACAGCACTCGCTCCTCATACTTCTTTGTGAGGCCCGTCACGATGCTCTCGTGCTGCTCCCTCATGCGCTGAAGCGATTCCGAATGATGCAAGTCCGACAGCTGCTGCTTCAGGCTGTCCAGGGCCAGCTCAGTAGTTCTGGACTTTTTAATCATCTAGAAAATGCACACAGGATACACATTTACAGTATTCTGACTCTGTGTTATCTTCATGAATTTTAATTCTAAAACTCAACCACGCTTAACTAAATGAAAGTAGGGGCTTCTCAGTAGTAAAGAACCCACTGCCAATGAAGGAGACACAAGAGACGTGGGGTTCAACCCCTGGGTGGGGAAGATCCCCTGGAGTAGGAAATGGCAACCCACTCCAGCGTTCTTGCTTGGAGAATCCCATGGACAGAGGAGCCTGGCGGGCTACAGTCCACAGGGGTGCAGAGAGTCAGACATGATTGAGTGACTAAACAACAAGAACAAGAACAAAGAGAAGAAAGGTCTCCCCGTGGTGGCTCTAGTTCCCTAGCTGGGATCCACCAGGCCCGTGGTTGCTGGGATTATTATTCACAAGGAAAAAGAGTCTGGAAGTGTCTGAGGAAAGAGAGAGAAGATTTTGCACAACATGATGGCAATGTGGGTTCCAGGCAAGGAGTCTGCTGCTTATACACCCATCTCAGTGCTGTTTGCATCGCTCTGTGCTCCAAGTGCTGGAGGGAAGTCCAACTGTTAGGTCATGGGAAAATGACGACTTTTTTAAAAATTTATTTATTTTTTAATTGAAAGATAATTGCTTTATAGAATTGTGTTGGTTTCTGCCAAAGAGCAGCATGAATCAGACATGAGAGGTGGGATGGGGAGGGAGGTAGAAGGGAGGTTAAAGACAACTGCTGCTGGAAAGATTGATGAACCTTCTCAGTGGTCACATACTAAAAAGGAAGCTTTTTAAACTGTAACTGTATGGTTATGGAGAAGTAATTGTGTAGCAGGTTTACTGACAACTCCCACAAGATGCCCATGTTCTAATTCCTGAAACCTGTGAATAGTTCTGTCACATTACAATGGGAAATTAAGGTTGTGAGTGGATAAAAGTTGCTAACCAGATGACCTCAAATAAGGAGACCGTCCTGTATTACCAGGGTGGACCCACTGTATCCAGAAGGGTCCTTTAATGAGGAAAACTGGGGCAAAAAAAGTCAGAATTGTGACTGCTAGCTCTGAAAATGGAAATGGACCATATACCAAGGAATGCAGGGGGCCTCTAGAAACTGGAAAAAGCAAAAACAGGGATTCTCCCCTGGATCTCCAGAAAGCAACAGAGCTCTACTGACACCTTGATTTTAGCTCAATGAAAGCCATGCCAGACTTCTGACTTTCTGTCTGTAAGGTAATAAATTTTGCTGTTTTAAGCCACTAAGCCTGTGGGGATCTGTTAAAGCAGCAATAGAAAATTAATGTACCTGGTGGTTCTGTTGCCTTTTTAAATTTATTTACTTTTAATTTTTAATTTAATTTTATACTATTTTATTTTTTATAAATGCAAGTTCTAACTTATAAAAAGATTACTAAAAGATTATGTAGATTATGACATAAAAGCCACTCTTTAATAACTATCATTTTTCAAAAAATTTTAAATAATGATAGTCTATATTACACATAAAAATGAAAAATTTCAAATGAGGTCGCTTCTTCATTCTATTCCAGAGATTGCCTATTTATCCCAATACCACTTAAACTACTTAAGACATTCATCATTTGTTCAGTAAATGATGTGGACACTTTGTGCCAGGCAGGGTTCCAAGCACTTAAGGACAGGATGACAAGACAGCCAAGGCCTAAAGTCTTATTACTTTCTGGTGAAAAGGGACAGACAATAATAAGTAAACAGATGAGATAATTTCAGACGGCTTTAAAATAGAGTGATAAAATATGGCACCATGGAGGGGAGTGGGAGTGAGAAGCAATAGACTACTTTAGATGTAAGGCTGATGAGAAGTCCTCTCTGTTTTTAGCTAAGAACTGAAGGCTGAAAATGAACCAGACATGAGACAACATTGTTTATTTTATTTTATTTTTTTTTGAGACAACATTGTTTAAACTCTTCCATCCTCAGAACTAGCCACTAATCTCATCTAGAACCAAGTCACTTTTGTTTGTAACCACCAAAACAGCATTACTCACAAGAATCATTCACTGCCAGGCGTGGCTACCAATGACTTGTGACTATTTCCCATGATCAAATGGCCACCCTTCTCATTAATCAGAGAATGTGCCACCACTTCAAAGGCTAGTCTGTTGGGGTCAGAAAATTTAGTTTCTGATGCTTTGTCAGTAACCAGCTTTGTAATCCTGGAAAAGTAATGTGACCTCGCCAAGACTTGGTTAACCATCCATAAAATGGTAAACACAATGCTTCACTAATCAAAATCCCAACAAGACTTTATAAAGCATGGGAAGTTGATTTGCAAGGTCTAGAAGGAAAAGTGTAAAAAAGAGCTACTAAATATTTTAAGAATTCTAAGGGTAGCCCTTGTTTATCAGATTTCAAAACACAAAATAAAACTATACTTGTGATAATATCAGAGCAGGAAGAGAGAAATATGTAAGAAAAAAAAATTCAGAGGTTAGGTCAATTTTGAACACCATAACTCACTCACCATGTACTGATCACCTATAATATATCAGGCTCTAGGCTTATGTGATGAGGTTACTAAGATGAGGGCAACCCCTTCTGGCCTTCAAGATTATTCTAGGTCTGTTGTAACAGATGTGAACATCTGACTTGAGGAAGAAAACGGGAAGACTTAGGAAATGAAAAGCCTTGAGCAGGGGCTTGTTAATCAAATAGCAATGTGCTGAGGAGAGGGCATTCCAGTGATAGGAGACAGCACATATGAGTACATAAAAACAGACAGGCTACTGAGTTTAAGAGAGAAGAACCTAGATGTCCATCAGCAGACAAATGGATAAGAAAGCTGTGGTACATATACACAATGGAATATTATTCAGCCATTAAAAAAATACATTAGAATCAGTTCTAATGAGGTGGATGAAACTGGAGCCTATTATACAGAGTGAAGTAAGCCAGAAAGAAAAACACCAATATAGTATACTAATGCATATATATGGAATTTAGAAAGATGGTAACAATAACCCTGTATGTGAGACAGCAAGAGACACAGATGTATAGAACAGTCTTTTGGACTCTGTGGGAGAGGGCGAGAGTGGGATGATACGGGAGAATGGCATTGAAACATGTAAATTATCATATGTGAAACGAATCGCCAGTCCAGGTTCGATGCATGGGACAGGGTGCTCAGGGCTGGTGCACCGGGATGACCCAGAGGGATGGGATGGGGAGGGAGGTGGGGCAGGGGGGTTCAGGATGGGGAACACATGTACACCCACGGCGGATTCGTTTCAATGTATGGCAAAACCAATACAATACTGTAAAGTAAAAAAATAAATAAATAAATAAAACTGGAAAAAAAAAAGTGAGAAAGAGAAAGGCAAGGATCAGATGGTCATCCTGACACCCTATTTCATCCCGCAAGTAAAGCAGGGTCATTGAAAGACTTTAAGTAAGGGAAAGACATAACTAGAATGTGCTTCAGAAAGATTACTCAGATGGCCAGATGAAAGAAGAGAAGGGGTAAAAGATTAGAGACTACATAAAAGACTTCTGCAAAAGATGATAACATACTGAACTAGGGACGTGTGGGCAGAAAAGAGGAGGCTCAACACAACGTGGTGGCTGACTAGACAAAGGAACACCGAAGCTGAGCTCTCCTCCAGATTTCTGGTGGATAGATGACTAGGTGAATGGGAGACCCATTCCTCCACGGAAAGGGAAAGAAATGTAGACTGACTTATGGGAGAAGAATGTGTAAACTTCAAAGTTTTTCTAAATTTAGTCCCACAATACAAAACATTAAGCAACTAACATTTCATTGTAATCAACAACTTTTTGCCATAAATAATGAAGATCAAATATTTACCTGTTCTTCATTGACTTTTAATGCTTGTATTTGGGTCTCCAGTGCTTTTATTTGTGCTTCAAGCTGTATTTCTCTTTCTTTTCCATTCTGAAAGAGTTTCTGTGATTCTCGAAGGCTGAGGGCCAAACCATCCTTTTCATCTAGAATATTAAAAAATTTTATATAAGTAATATGTTATTGCAGAGGGATCCTTAATTGCCATAATCTATCAAACATGAGAACTTTATCACATATAAATGTTGCTGCATTTAATTCAGTTCAGATAATGAACTTCACTTGATTTGGAAAAAGTCAGAAAAGCTTCAAAAAAAGAATGCGAGTGACATCAAAAAAATTTTTTTTTACAGAACAGCAAACCACTCTCTTCAAAAATCTTATTGTATCCCTTTAGGGACCAAAAGATCCCCTAAAAAATCATTTCAATATCTGTTACTTGAGAAGCTACATAGATATGACAAGCGCCTGCTGATCAAAGAAACAATCTGAGGAAAAATTATTTTTTATACATACTCTCAATGACCTCTTAAATTCACCTAGTCTTTAATACTTCCCACATACTTTACTGTAACAGTTCACAAGTTCTTCTCTCAAAATAAATTTCATGAGCATTACAAAAGATCTTTTCACTATCAATTAAGTTTGAAATAAGCTGGAGTTCAGTCACAAAATTATTCTACAAATGAGAGTTCAACACTGACCGAAACTACAGAAAGCATAGAGAGTGAGCAATTATAATCTGAAATCTGTGTTTACATTCTGCTTCTCCCAGAGATGACCACATTTTCTCCTTGGCACTCTCAAAGCAGTTCAGGATCACTAACTCTCACTTGGATTGAAATGTTATGCTAATTCATAGGCTCAGAAAACGTACTGCACACTAAACACAAGTCTCTCTGGGAACTGGAATACTTTATCCAAGGTAAACTACATAAAGAATCGATAGCTTTTTAAGATGGAATGCTATCAGCATATTTATATAATGTTCACTGATTCTATCAATCTAATAGAATAGAAAAAAGGGGAAAAAAATGAGGACCTCAAAATGTATGTTCTGGAAAGGAGTCCAAGGCAATGTGTCAAAAGTCCTGGATTTTTGTTTTGTTCTGACTGATTCATCGTGAGCCCTTCATCAAGTGCATCAAATCTCTACGCTTCATATTTAAAATGAGGTTACTGGAAACAAGCTATCTAGCTCTATGAACCTCAAACACAACAGCATTCAACAGCTATTTTCTCACCTTTGGTTATCAGAAGCTGATGATTCAGATATCTAATTTGACGTTCACTTTCGTTTAACTTTTCAACTAAATTGTCCAGTTGTCTCTCTTTAGCTTTGTTAAGAACCTGAAGTTGAATAATCTGCATATTTTCTGCAGAGTCTGCTTGGGAATTAAAGACAATTTATTAGATAAAAGCATATCAAAATGTAAATTTGTGGTCTTTTCAGGCAATGTTTTATCAAACTGCAAATATAATTTAGGGTATCATGAAATCAATTCAGGAGATTATGACTAGCATTTTTAATAAACAATGTTACTGAGCCAAAAACTTGGGTCTGCTTACCCGCACACAGTAAAGCCAATCTACTGACACCTAGTTGTAGTGAAGGCAAGTGCAGCGTGTAAGGGGCCATTTAAGGAGTTTGAGCTTTTTAAGCATCAGCTGTCCAGGACTTCTCTTACTGAACCTTATCATAAATGCTGCACTTCCTTGATGGCTCAGTAAAGAATCTGCCTGCAATGTAGAAGACCTGGGTTCAAGCCCTGAGGTGGGAGGAGCCCCTGGAAAAGGGAATGACAACCCACTCCAGTATTCTTGCCTGGAGAATTCCATGGACAGAGGAGCCGGGCGGACTACAGTCCATGGAGTCACAGAGAGTCAGACACGACTCAGTGACATACTTTCACACTTTTCCCTTCACCACAACCAGGTGTTGGTTAGATTGACTCTATTGCAAGCAGGCAAGAAGATCCAAATTTTGGTTTGGTAATAACAAGACAGAATATGATCAGTGTATCATGTAGCATAAATATTACTATGTAAAACTTATTTATACAGTATTTATATAAATATTGTAGACCTCATCACAATGCAAAAAAAAAAGCATACTTCTTACTATGGTCACTGCCACGAAAGTCTGAAAAGTCACTAGTTAATGTATACCTCTGAATCACTACCATTCAAGCTAATGAAAAATAAGTATATACCAATAACAATTGAATAGAGCTCCAAGCTCTCATTAAGTTGAAAAATAAAAGTACATCGACTTCTATAAAACCATATTCAAATAAAATTTCTAGACATCCTTCTCAAAATATTTTATTTTAAGCAAAAATGAAATCATTTATACTGGCAAATAACTGCTAAACAAATTAAAGAATAGATTAATAAAAAATTTTTGAGGTCTTCTTTCAGAATTAAAGTCATTTTAAGGACCACTTAAAAATCACCGGGGGAGAAAAAGAAAAAAGTGATTCACAGAAGCAGGATAATCTTTCAACTACACAATGACGAATATTATTCTATAAGAACAATGCTACTATTTGCTAACAAATAAAACAATCTTCTTTTTAAAAGATATGGTTGAAACCTCCAACTGAAGGCTGAAAATTCTGTTACAAGTCAAACTTCTCTTGGGCCTTAGAACATGGCTAATCCAGGAATAAATACAATCTACAAGCCACCTCTCTTCAAACTCATTTTTTTTTAAACTACTGTTACTAAGAACCTATAATCACTAAATCCAGCACTACCACTAAGTTAATTAACTTTCAGATGTCAAATTTAGGCAAATGTGTAACTAACAAAAAAATGAATCAACTGGATAAAAATGCAGATTGTTAAGGAAGTGATGAAAGCGATATGTGCAAAACGACCAGGCAGTATAAATGTAACCAAACACAGCAGAACTGGAAGAATAACATCAAGCTGTCAGGCCACCGTTGTGATGTCTATTTACTTAACCCCAAAAGAGTTATACCACACACACTGTCCACCTCCTCATCTCTTCATGCCACAAAACCTTAGGAACAGAGAGAGGCTGCCCATATATTTGCTGCCAGCTCGCTGGGGGAAAAGGTGTTCCTTGACACTATCTATAGCCTAAGCTTAAGATGGAAGCAGCACCATGAAGTTAGGGCACTAGGGCTCAGTTCTCTCTGTGGTGCATGCAGCCCAGGAAACCCAGAATATCTGATATGACTTTTCCCCCACTTCTTAAATGTAATACAAAGACAACACTTGTGTTCACATTCTAGAATGTGAACTGGCTCTTCAGCAATAACTAGAAGTTACTTCACATGCCAGAAAGAAGGATGACAAAAGTTGGATGTATGAAAACAAAGATTCAGATTAGTCAAGTTTGGTTTTTAGTTTTGAATGTTCGGATCTCCTCAAAATTCCCTAGTAGCACTTTTACTGATACATATACTTTTCAAAAGAAAATTTTTTCGCAAGTGTCACAGGACTAAACCTGAGATGTAAGTCTAGTTTTAATTCTGAGTATACAGTCATTTATATCAAAGTTGTCCATTACATAAAACTCTAAAAACAAACAAAAAAAATTAAGATAATGGTTGACTTACTAAATTATATTTCTATGTAGTGAAAAAAATCTAAGATTGAAAACTACATTTCATTTTCCAATTTAGACTTCTGTTAAGAAAGATATGCTATATGAAGTTAATTAAGTCTTAACCAAATAGAATGACTGAAATATACAGCTGAGAAAATTCCTTATAATTTTTCACTAAGGGAAATTTTAAATATATAAGAAGGTAGAGAAAAGAGTACAATAAACCCCATGAAACCATCACCTAGATTCAACAATTGTGAACTCATAGCCCATCTCACTTTATCTACATCCACACACAAACTTACCCACCAACAACATGATATTTGAAGTCAATTCTAGACTTCATGTCAGCTTATTCAAACTTCAGGATATATCTTTTAAAATTGAACTCTTTTCAAAAAATTTCATTATCTTACTTAAAATCATAATTCTTGAACATGCTCCAAGTGCTCCAAGTTCTCCAAATAGGCAGTGAAGAAATTTAAACTTGATACCTACTTTCATTAGCTCCTAAAAATTGCTGTTGCAGACCTTCAAATGTGTCACTTTCTGCAATGTCCTGGGCTGGTGAGCCATTATTCTGGGCAGAAGACTGAAAAGGTTTATACGTCACTTTATATGATTCCAAAGCTTGACAACTAGGACCTTGGGACATCCCAAATTGCTATTATAAGGTGAGAGAAAAAATTGATGATTAGGATTTGCTCTTTTCTTCAAAAATTATCTGAATTAGACAACTTGTTATAACACTTAATGGTGGTACAATTACAAATTTTATATATACATCTCCACTTAAAAACAGCACTTACTGTTACTTAACAAAGTTCATAGAAAGCCTGAAACATGTAATTTCACACATTTTAGTTGTACTTCTGAGCATATAATAGAGCCATTTCCATAAATAACATTCAAGAATTCCAGTGAGATTGTATATAAACATTTAAGAATAATTTAGATGATACCAACATCGTGAAAACACATCTATGCAATAACATGTAATACAATGACTCATATGTAATAAATACTCAGTAACTTTTGTGGGATGAATAATATTTTATAGAGAAGTAAGGGAAGTAAGGAGAAATAAGTAAGTAAGGGGAAATGACCACCTTAAAATGACCAAAAAAATTATCCTGTCATCAGGTAACACAGAATATCTATTAGTGAAATGAGGCATTCATGGTCATTGAGAAAATCTAAGAAGCAGCTAACTGTATCCTAAGGTCTTATTCATCAAACTCTCCAGAGGCAGAGGGGGAAAGTATTTCTTTCCTTCTT